>NW_027361761.1:12372500-12972500 GCF_039654945.1 Dendrobates tinctorius | reverse complement strand
GCGCATGGCAGAGCTCAGAATGGAAGGAGCGCCGTTTGACTTTTTCAATGCAAAATTTGCAGTAATTCAGATCGGATGCCATGTCACGTTTGGAGAGTCCCTGATGTACCTAAACAGAGGAAACCCCCTACAAGTGACCCCATTTTGGAAACTAGACCCCCCAAGGAACTTATCTAGGTATGTGGTGAGAACTTTGAACCCACAAGGGCTTTACAGAAGCTTATAACGTACAGTGGTACAATTAAAAAATCATATTTTTTCCACAAAAATGATCTTTTCACCCCAATGTTTATTTTCCCAAGGGTAACAGGACCCTAAAAGTTATTGTGCAATTTGTCCTGAGTACGCTGATACCCCACATGTGGGGGTAAACCAATATTTGGGTGCATGGCAGAGCTCGGAAGGGAAGCAGCGCCATTTGACGTTTTTGGCTGGGATTGAGATCGGACATCATGTCGCGATTGGAAAACCCCTGATGTACCAAAACAGTGGAAACCCCCCACAAATGACACCATTTTGGAAACTAGACCCCCTAAGGAACTTATCTAGATGTGTGGTGAGAACTTTGAACCCCCAAGGGCTTCACAGAAGTTTATAACATACAGCGGTACAATTAAAAAATCATATTTTTTCCACAAAAATGATCTTTTCACCCTCAATTCTTATTTTTTCAAGGGTAACAGGACCCTAAAAGTTATTGTGCAATTTGTCCTGAGTACACTGATACCCCATATGTGGGGGTAAATTACTATTTGGGTGCATGGCAGAGCTCGGAAGGAAAGCAGCGCCATTTGATGTTTTTGGCTGGAATTGAGATTGGACACCCTGTCACGATTGGAAAACCCCTGATGTACCAAAACAGTGGAAACCCCCCACAAATGACACCCTTTTGGAAACTAGACCCCCTAAGGAACTTATCTAGGTGTGTGGTGAGAACTTTGAACCCCCAAGGGCTTCACAGAAGTTTATAACATAAAGCCGTACAATTAAAAAATCATATTTTTTCCACAAAAATGATCTTTTCACCCTCAATTCTTATTTTTCCAAGGGTAACAGGACCCTAAAAGTTATTGTGCAATTTGTCCTGAGTACGCTGATACCCCACATGTGGGGGTAAACCACTATTTGGGTGCATGGCAGAGCTCGGAAGGGAAGCAGAGCCATTTGACGTTTTTGGCTGGAATTGAGATCGGACACCATGTCGCGATTGGGAAACCCCTGATGTACCTAAACAGTGGAAACCCCCCACAAATGACACCATTTTGTAAACTAGACCCCCCAAGGAACTTTTCTAGATGTGTGGTGAGCACTTTGAACCCCCAGTGCTTCACAGAAGTTTATAACGCCCGGGCGTGAAAATAAAAAATTTGTATTTTTTCCACAAACATGATCTTTTAGTCACCATTTTTTTATTTTCCCAAGGGTATCAGGAGAAATTTGACCCCAAAAGTTGTTGTCCAATTTGTCCTGAGTATGCTGATACCCCATATGTGGGAGAAAACTACTGTATGGGCACACGTCGGGGCTCGGAAGGGAAGTAGTGACGTTTTGGAATGCAGACTTTGATGGAATGGTCTGCGGGTGTCATGTTGCCTTTGGAGAGCCCCTAATGTACCTAAACAGTGGAAACCCCCCACAAATGCCCCCATTTTGAAAACTAGACCCCCTAAGGAACTTATCTAGATGTGAGGTGAGCACTTTGAACCCCCAAAGGCTTCACAGAAGTTTATAATGCCAGGGCATGAAAATAAAAATATCGTATTTTTTCCACAAACATGATCAATTAGTCCCCAATTTTTTTATTTTCCCAAGGGTAACAGGAGAAATTGAACCCCAAACATTGTTGTTCAATTTGTCCTGAGTACGCTGACACCCCATATGTGGGAGAAAACTACTGTATGGACACACGTCAGGGCTCGGAAGGGAAGTAGTGACGTTTTGGAATGCAGACTTTGATGGAATGGTCTGCGGGTGTCATGTTGCCTTTGGAGAGCCCCTAATGCACCTAAACAGTGGAAACCCCCACAAATGACCCCATTTTGGAAACGAGACCCCCTAATGAACTTATCTAGATGTGTGGTGAGCACTTTGAACCCCCAAGGGCTTCACAGAAGTTTATAATGCCAGGGCATGAAAATAAAAAAATCGTATTTTTTCCACAAACATGATCAATTAGTCCCCAATTTTTTTCATTTTCCCAAGGGTAACAGGAGAAATTGGACCCCAAAAGTTGTTGTCCAATTTGTCATGAGTACGCTGACACCCCATATGTGGGAGAAAACTACTGTATGGACACACGTCGGGGCTCGGAAGGGAAGCAGTGACGCTTTGGAATGCAGACTTTGATGGAATGGTCTGCCGGTGTCATGTGCATTTGGAGAGCCCCTGATGTACCTAAACTATTGAAACTCCCCACATGTGACCCCATTTTGGACACTAGACCCCCCACGGAACTTATCTAGATGTGTGGTGAGCACTTTGAACCCCCAAGTGCTTCACAGAAGTTTATAACGCTCGGACGTAAAAATAAAAAAAACATTTTTTTCCACAAAAATGATATTTTTGCCCCCAATTTTTTATTTTCCTAAGGGTAACAGGAGAAATTGCACCACAAAAATTGTTTTTCAATTTGACCTGAGTAGGCTGATAACCTACATGTGGGGGTAAAACACTGTTTGGGCGCATGGCAGAGCTTGGAAGGGAAGGAGCACCATTTGACTTTTGCAACTCAGAATTGGCTGGAATTGAGATCAGACGCCATGTTGCATTTGGAGAGCCCCTGATGTGCCGAAACAGTGGAAATCCCCAATTCTAACTCCAACCCGAACCCCAACACACCCCTAACCCTAATTTCAGCCCTAACCCTAACCCTAACCCTAGCCCTAACCCTTGCCCTAACCCTAGCCCTAACCCTAACCCTAATGGAAAAATGGAAATAAATGCATTTTTTTATTTTATTATTTTTCCCTAACTAAGGGGGTGATAACGGGGGGTTTGATTTACTATTTATGGCGGTTTTTATGTTTGGCAGCTGTCGCACGCTAAAAGACGCTTTTTATTGTAAAAATAGTTTTTGCATCACCACATATTGAGAGCTATAATTTTTCCGTATTTTGACCCACCGAGTTATGTGAGGTCTTATTTTTTGCGGGACGAGTTGACATTTTTATTGGTACCATTTTCGGGCATGTGATATTTTTTGATCGCTTTTTATTCTGATTTTTGGGACGCAGAATGAACAAAAACCAGCGTTTCATGAATTTCTTTTGGGGGGGTGCGTTTACACCGTTCCGCGTGCAATAAAATTTATAAAGCGGTTTTATTCTTTGGGTCAGTACGGTTACAGCGATACCTTATTTAGGTCGTTTTTTTATGTTTTGTCGGTTTTATGCAATGAAAACTATTTTATATAAAAAATAATTATTTTTGCATCGCTTTATTCTGTGAGCTATAACTTTTTTATTTTTTTGCTGATGATGCTGTGTGGCAGCTCGATTTTTGCGGGACAAGATGACGTTTTCAGCGTTACCATGGATATTTATATGCGTCTTTTTGATCGCGCGTTATTACACTTTTTGTTTGGCAGTATGATAATAAATCATTATTTTTTGCTTCGTTTTTTATTTTTATTTTTTAAGGGGTTCGCTAAAGGGGTTAACTAATGGGACAGTTCTATAGGGCGGGTCGTTACGGACGCGGCGATACCTAATATGTGTACTTTTATTGTTTTTTTTTTTTTTATTTCCAAAAAATGGATTTATTTGGGGGAATA
The DNA here is from genome assembly GCF_039654945.1 of Dendrobates tinctorius. Taxonomy (NCBI): domain Eukaryota; kingdom Metazoa; phylum Chordata; class Amphibia; order Anura; family Dendrobatidae; genus Dendrobates; species Dendrobates tinctorius. Next base: position 12,968,728 of record NW_027361761.1, on the reverse strand, counting down.
TTTTTTTTTTTCTAATTTATTTGGCGATTTTTTTTAATTTATTTTAACACTTTTTTTTATTTTTTTAACTTTATTAAATAGTGCCAGGTGGGACATCACTGTCCTGTGACAGATCGCTGATCTGTCACATCACAGATCACTGTGACAGATCAGCGATCTGTCACAGGCAGTGCAGAAGGCTTCCTCAGGCCTGCGCTTTGCAGGCACTGAGGAAGCCAGCTTCCTGCAGGCCCCTGAAGGCCCCCGTCACCATCTTGGATTCGGGGGGCCTGCAGGAAAGGAGCCCCCCGCAGCAGCGCTGCACATTGCGCTGCCGTGGGGGGCTCAGGGAAGCACGGAGGGAGCCCCCTCCCTGCCGATGCTTCCCTTTAACCCCCGGTACACCGCGATCATGTTTGATCGCGGTGTGCAAGGGGTTAACGTGTCGCGGGCGGTCCGTGACCGCCCCTGACACATTGTGCCGGGTGTCAGCTGTGATAATCAGCTGACACCCGGCCGGGATCAACGGCGCTCACCACTTGGGCGCCGCTGATCGCGGTAGATGTACTATCCCGTCCATGGGCATAGGGGCCCGGGGCCCATGGACGGGATAGTACGTCGGATGTCAGGAAGGGGTTAAACTAACTTTTGTTGATGTTTCCAAGTATTTCCATTATTTTGTCCAACCCCTGTAGATTGTGCAAAAACTATGTGGCAGTCTCCGGAGGCACATTTGCTAATACAAATCGTATGTTTTAAAACTGTGATTCAGTTACAATTCAGAAGGTCAGATTTCCACTTAAAAATTATTAGGCCTAATATTGGGGTGCAGCCACGAAGCCCAATTAGCTAATTCAAAATGTGATAAAACAGGGCTTCAGTGACAAACCAGGAATCCAAATTTCCACATAAATATCATTAGGCCTAATATTGGGGTGCAGCCATGAGGACCAATTTGCTAATCCAATGCCTTGCTGGATAAGGAAGAAGCAAGGTGCACAACAACGAGGAGAGGGAAGGAAAGCCGAAACACTAGAGAAGGGGGGAGTGGAGACCCCCGAGGCAGATTTAACAACATCCTGTCTTACCTGACATCCCTAAATAGGTTCCTCACCTATGGCTGAGCAGGAACCTAATCCCTGCCTGACCATAGCGATAGGCCCTGGATAGGGAGGGGATGGGGTGTGCCCTTGTCTGCCCCCACTTCAACTAAAGACAGAGAGGATAGTCAAAGAAGGGGATCACTTAGCTTGAGAAGACCACCGAGATATCATGCCAGCATTCCTCCAATAATACTCCAAGAAGACACTAGCCGACTGCTAGTACTTCCAACCAGACAGAGGGAAATTGAGCTAACACCAGCAGTTTGCTAGAGACTGAAAGCATTTAAACCTTCAGCAACGGTGTGTTAATTAGCAGCAGAAGGTGGAGGTAACTGTTGGGTCATAGAGGAAGATGGATATCACTCCATAACAGAGATGCAATAATCAAGAAGGTTTTTATAGAGCTAATCGCAATGACCTTCTGCAGCCAGGTCCAGGATAACTGTCTGTCACATCTGATGCACCCATGACAGTACCCCCTTTTACCCCCGTCTGCGAGTAGCCTTCGGATACTCAGGACTCCATTTGTCAGGATGAGAGACATGGAACAAATGAATTAGTCTAGGGCATTCACCTCTGATGCTGAAACTCACATCCTTTTCTCTGGACTATAACCCCTCTAGTGCACCAAGTACTGCAGGGAACGACGCTAAAGACGAAAATCAACAATCCTCGAAATCTGAAAATTACCATCAACAATAATTGGGGGTTGCAGCAGGGAAGATGACTTAAGAGGTTCAACATACTTCTTGAGCAGAGACCTGTGGAACACATTGTGAATATTAAGAGCCTGGGGTAGCAAAAGTTGAAAAGCTGCAGGGTTAATGACGGCGGTTATTTTATAGGGGCCAATAAACCGAGGTCCCAGGAAGGGATCTTCAACTTGATTTTCTTGGTAAACAACCATACAAAATCATTCACAATTAAGTCTGGACCTGTTGAGTGTTTCCTATTAGCCATATGTGTGTACCTGTCTCTCATGATCTTCAAATTACCCTGAACCCCCTGCCACACTGAAGAGAGCAACAAAGTAAAAGGTTCCTCCTCAGGAACTCTCGAAGCCCCTCCCCAACTAAAAGTACCAAACTGTGGATGAGAACTGTATGCACCAAAGAACGGTGACCTGAGGGTACATACTTGGCGATGATTATTAATAGCATACTCGGCCATTGGTAAGTAGGAAGCTCAATCCTCCTTGTTTTCGGAGACAAAATATCTGAGGTAAGTCTCCAAATTCTGATTAGTGCGCTCAGTCTGTCTATTCAACTGAGGATGGAAAGCAGAGGAAAAGGTCATCTGTATCCCCAGTTGAGTGCAAAAAGCTTTTCAGAACTTTGAAATAAATTGAGTGCCCCAATCAGACACCACATCAGACCGAAAGACATAACCATAATCTTGAAATGTCCCTCAGGAGTATTGAACATCGTTTTCCATTCATTCTTTTTCCCTCCCCCTTCCCTGATTCTAACCAGGTTATGGGCTCAACTTAAATACAACTTGGAGAAAACCTTAGCTTCCACAACCTGGTTAAATAAATCTCGAATCAGAGGAATAGGATATGGATCTGAAATGTCCCTTTTCAAGACTCTCAGTAATAAAATATTTTATTACTTGTATCTCAGGACTGGACAGATTGTACAGTCTGGACTTGGGTAGTTTTGTTCCGGGAGTCAGATTAATAGGACAGTCATATGCACGATGGGGAGGAAAAACCTGACACCTTTCTCAGAAAATACATCCTCAAAACCAGACAAAAACAAAGGTAAGGTCCCCATAGATAGTGCAGAAAGGGAAATGTTTGGGCAGTTATCATGGCAGTAATCTCATCACTCCACAATTTCTCTAGATTATCAATCCACTATCGGATTATGTTTTGCCAACCAAGGTAAAGTCAGTACAATTGGAGTTGGGAGACCCTCCAGGACCTAACAAGGAATTACCTCATAATGAAAAGACCCCACACTCAATTTTTCTGAACAGTAATGTCCTATCAAACAGTGAAAAATAAATTAAAAACTTGTTACAGTATATTCACCTCAACATTTCCCATTCTGGCCACTCTGCGACTCTCTACCTCCCATCCGGACCACAATGCATCTTCTAATCCCAGATGGAAGATTGGAATCTTCAGTTCTCTTGCACTGCGTGAGACTTCCGGATGTCATGGCGCCCGGGAGGATTCTGAACGGGTGCGCAGGAGGTCCATGGCATTGTGAAATCATGACATGTGCAGTTGTCTTCAGTGCACAGAACCTTCCCTGCCACCATGAAACCTGGAATTACGGTGTAGGGTGAGAGCACCGATAATCCCAAAACAAGATAAGAAGATGAGGCAAGACCTGGATGGATTTCGTTGAATAGTGAAGATGCCAGAGAGGTGAGCGGTAAAGTGAGTATAATGACTTTTCTTATTATTTTCACATTACGCTTATGATGTTCTGAGGTCTGGAGGCCTGACTCATCTCAGATAAGTATGTTTGACTCTAAAACGCTGCCAATACAGGGCAGTGATTAGGGTGAAATCGCTAGGGACCCGCCTACCTGACTAATCTCCAGCCAGATCCCTGGCGGCTTTTAAAGTATGTTTCTCTCTGAAACATCACAGTAATACAGAGTCAAAAATACATGGTTGATATAATACAGCCAATGCCTGATGCACGCTCCCCGTGGATTGGGCAGCATGTATCAGCTGTCACATGCACTGATATCAGCACAGTATTACATACCGTGTTTTATGATCACATTTTCATGTTTGCAATTATTTACAGGCATGCAAAAGTTAGTTGGTGTCCCATGTCAAAAAAAAAACTCAGTTCACCCCTTAGCTGTTTGTATTGGGCTTATCTTCTATAGTTCTTGGAAACTTTTCAATTTAGCTGTACCTGCACATAGGACAGAGGTCTTTTGAGTTTTCTGTATTACTGCATATAGATATTGATTTTGAATTGTTGTTGAATAGAAAAAAGACATCCAAATGGCCTGAACAAAAAGATTGAAAAGATTGAAAATAAGTTGACATGTTAAACTAAGGTGTGCCCTGTAATTATCATTACAAGTATCTGAAATTCAAGGCATCTTTCACACATCAGTTTTTTGCCATCAGTCACAATCCGTCATTTTGTGGAAAAAAACGGATCCAGCAAATGATGTTGCCGGATCCGTTTTTTTCTCATAGACTTGTATTAGCGACGGATTGTAACGTATGGCCACACGTTTCATCCGTCTTTCGACGGACCTGTGGAAAATTCTGTGTCGGTCGACTGGAGGCAACGGACATAGGAACGATTTTTGTGTATGTCAAAAAGTTGGACAGTGACGGATCCAGCGCCATCCCACGTTGGCTATAATGGAAGCTTATGTCCATCAAAAGACGGATCCGTCTCTGGATTCCGTTTTTTGCAACTGAGCATGCCCGGAATCATTTCTATTCCATTAATTTAACCCCAAAAGCCATTCTGGCACAAATTCTCTCTCCCCTTTTAAAATTCCTACGGCTGCTGTGACGGATCCGTCAAAAAAACGGATCCAGTGCATCAGTTTTTTGCAATCTACACAGGATCCGTTTTTTTCACAAAATGACGGATTGTGACTGATGGCAAAAAACTGATGTGTGAAAGAGGCCTAACAGGTCAGACTGCCTATTTGTAGTGTGAATCATAGTCATGGTGCTGTTTGGTATCAGGAGGTACCAATACTATCTGGAAGCTCAAAGTGTGAACTATTACTGTATTGAGGCACAATAGGAACACTGTTATTGTGTGAAGGCACAAAGAGAAAATTTGTCACAATTCCACCCCTCATCAGTGTGTCTTGGATGTAGTTCAGTGTTTCTCAACTCCAGTCCTCAAGACCCACCAACAGGTCATGTTTTCAGGAATTCCTTAGTATTGCCCAGATGATGGAATTAATGCTTGAGCAGGTGTTGAAATCACCTGTGCAATGCTAAGGATATCCTGAAAACTTGACCTGTTGGTGTGTCTTGAGGACTGGAGTTGAGAAACACTGGTGTAGTTACTGATAGCTCAGTTGTCCAATCTGGTGCAGGGGCATGCTGAATCTGTCAGTACTTTGGTTGACAGCTCAGTCGTCCAGCCTGTTGCAGGGGCATGCTGAGCTGTCGGTATTTTGATTGACAATTTGGTCATCCAATCTGAGACTGGGAAGTGCTGGGCTGCAATCAGGTGTTCCCTGTCCCAGGTGATTGCCATGCTACTTAGCTGGGCTCTCAGTCCCAGATCACTGCCAGATGTAGATGCAGCTCTGTGTAATTTGTTTCTCTGTGCCTTGTGCTTTGCTTGTGGATATTTTGCTGCTTAACCTTGGACCTCATTCTGACCATCCATTTTGCTTCACCCCTTAGCTCTAATCCACTACCCTCCTGCCATTCTGGCCTTCGACTGTTACTTGACAATGCTTTTATCTCTTCCCTCTGTTTATGACCTACCCTCCTGGCTCTTGACTTCGGACTCCTTGACTACCCTGACTCACGGCTTGTCCATGAGAAATGACTCAGCGTCACATTACGTCTGGCCAATACATTTTTCTTTTTCTCCAGTATGGATCCTATCTACACACTCTGTGTCCAGGTGGCAGGTATGAAGCAGATGATGTAGGATTTGGCTAAGGAATGCCAAGTCATGAATCATGACAATTAGGGACGAGCAGACCCGTGAATGTTCGGGTTCACAGGAATTGGCCAGACTTTTATAAAAGTCCGTTTTGGGAGCCAAACTTGTCCCCAGACATTGAACCCAATGTAAGTTAATAGGGACACGAACCTCAGTGCTGTAAAATCTCTGTGAAATGTTCAGAGTAAGGACCAGGGAGCTGCAAAAGGAAGAAAAATGGGGGTAAGAAAAGGACCATTTCCTTGCAAACAAATGTGGATAGGGAAATTACTTAAAGGGGTTCTGTCATCATAGCAATCATGGTAAAATAGGCAATAAATGAAGAACATTGTTGTTGTTCTTTTTGCATCCTTGTGAGTGTTTTTAATATTAACATGAAATACATGAAATCATTGTAAACCACAATTCTCCTAATTGACAAGTTTAGTAGTCTCTTCAAAGGGCCACAATAGATAACATTCATCATCTACCAATAGTGGACTTCAAAGTACAGTGCCTTGAAAAAGCATTCATTCCTTGAGAACTTTACCACTTTTCTTCATGTTACACCCACAAACTTAGATGCATTTTTATTAAAATTTTTGTGATATACCAGCACATTATAAGTACAAGTAGCACATATTATTGCAGCCTCTAACAGGTTTTCATCCAGAATTGCCGAGTTGTAAGCTTCATCTATTTTCCCATCAACTCTGACCAGCTTCTCTATCCGTGCTGACAAAAAGCATCTCCATAGCAAGATGGTGCTACCACCATGTGTTACTGTGGAGATGGTGTTTTCAGGGTGATGTGCTGTATTATTTTTCCGCTGCACATAGTATTTTGCATTTGGTCCAAAAAGTTTTACTTTGATCTCATCTGCCCATAGCACCTTCTTCCACATGCTCATTGTGTCCCCTATATGGCTTTTTTGCACAATGAAAATGGAAAGCAAAAAACACAAATATCCTGAACTAAAAAGTAAAAAATGTATACTGCAAATAATGCATAAAGGTAATAATAATAAGGGTATTTAGTAAACATAATTTTGATCAAAATAATGTACAAGCCATCCCGCCACGTCACGGCAACCCTTGTGGGACAGTCCCTACTCTAGTATTTAAAACCTTTTCACTTGCCAAGTGGCGTGAATGTGAACAAGAGTCGAGCGGCTGAACCACTAGTAACAGTTTAGGCCAGACTGGATGGCTTTCCCAGCTCAGAAAGAGGGCGGTCACACCCATATATGCACTGAATGCACAATGAAATGAATAAAAAACAAATCTGAACTGAGAAAAGTAAGTTAATGTGTATGCACAATGTAAGTGCATATTAACACATGACCATTAACCAGAGAAAACAAAAAGCAAAAAACACAAATATCCTGAACTAAAAAGTAAAAAATGTATACTGCAAATAATGCATAAAGGTAATAATAATAAGGGTATTTAGTAAACATAATTACATTGTGCATACACATTAACTTACTTTTCTCAGTTCAGATTTGTGTTTTATTCATTTCATTGTGCATTCAGTGCATATATGGGTGTGACCGCCCTCTTTCTGAGCTGGGAAAGCCATCCAGTCTGGCCTAAGCTGTTACAAGTGGTTCAGCCCCTCGACCCTTGTTCACATTCATGCCACTTGGCAAGTGAAAAGGTTTTAAATACTAGAGTAGGGACTGTCCCACAAGGGTTGCCGTGACGTGGCGGGATGGCTTGTACATTATTTTGATCAAAATTATGTTTACTAAATACCCTTATTATTATTATTATTACCTTTATGCATTATTTGCAGTATACATTTTTTACTTTTTAGTTCAGGATATTTGTGTTTTTTGCTTTTTGTTTTCTCTGGTTAATGTTCATGTGTTAATATGCACTTACATTGTGCATACACATTAACTTACTTTTCTCAGTTCAGATTTGTGTTTTATTCATTTCATTGTGCATTCAGTGCATATAGGGGTGTGACCGCCCTCTTTCTGAGCTGGGAAAGCCATCCAGTCTGGCCTAAACTGTTACTAGTGGTTCAGCCGCTCGACCCTTGTTCACATTCACGCCACTTGGCAAGTGAAAAGGTTTTAAATACTAGAGTAGGGACTGTCCCACAAGGGTTGCCGTGACGTGGCAGGATGGCTTGTACATTATTTTGATCAAAATTATGTTTACTAAATACCCTTATTATTATTATTACCTTTATGCATTATTTGCAGTATATATTTTTTACTTTTTAGTTCAGGATATTTGTGTTTTTTGCTTTTTGTTTTCTCTGGTTAATGGTCATGTGTTAATATGCACTTACATTGTGCATACACATTAACTTACTTTTCACAATGAAAATGGGCCTTTCTATGACTTGCTTTCAAAACTGTCTTTCTTCTCATGACTCTTCGGTAAAGACCTGATTTGTGGGGTTTATGACTAATAGTTGCAATGTGAAATAGAAAAAGAACAGTGTCCAGTTCTAGGTGATGAAATCTAAAGAAACAATATTTATTCTGCCATCAAAATACATGGATTTCATGACTTGGGACTGGACACTGCTTTTTTTCTATTTGATGTTGATGATTTTCCAAGTTGGCTCCTTGGAGTTTGAACGGATGTCCACACTGAGTGAGTGCCGACAGCCTTTCTCTTGGGTAATAGTGTAATAGTTGTAATGTTGACAAATTCTCTCACCTCAGTCATGAATGTCTGCAGCTCAACTAAAGTTACCACGTGCTTTTTTGGCTGCTTTTCTAATTAGTCCTCTCCTTGTATTGGGATGTCAATTTAGGGGAACGGCCATGTCTTGGTAGCTTAGTAGTTGTGCCATACTCCATCCATTTTTGGATGCTATATTGATAGTTTGAACAGTGCCCTACTTTAGTCTTCCTTACAACATTATCCCTGACCTGTCTGGTGTGTTACTTGCATATCATAACACTTTTTGATCCCTAATGTTCTCAAACAAATCTCTGAGGCCTTCACAGAAAAGCTGTAGCTATACTGAGAAAAAATTGCTAACAAGTGTGCTCAATCAGTAATTGTAAGCAGGGCTCAACACATACAGTAATAAAGTACAGTCTCAGAAGTGGCCAGAAGGCACATTGACTGCATTCTTTATTACCAATAAATGTCAGCACTAGAAATAAGCGAATAAATGAATTCTACTCCAGTTTGTTAAAAATCCTCCTTTGCCAAAATACTATTTTTTGGTAATTGTTGTGAAATAATGGCCTATGATCTGTAAAAAGCCATCAAAATGTTAAAAAAGTTGCTAAAAAACCCTTTGGTCCTTGAGCTTCAGACTTCCACCTGTCCAGTGTTCATTGCATCTTTGGATCACGTTCGTCAGCGCTGAAATCCCCTGGCCTCTCGCACTAGGCTAGAGTTTCAGGGGTTATTACGCCAAGGAAATTCTGTGCATCTCCTTGCAAAGGTCTCTGCCGGCCGAACTGGCCACCTGGCAATTCTGGCAAATGCCAGAAGGGCCTGTCTGGTCATGGGCCGCCTTGTCTGCTACGTTGTTAACAGAATTGGTGTTCTCAAGACACCCATACTATTAAGAGTTGTGATGGAGCAGAAAGTCGCTGACTCCGTCACTTACCTCAGCAGGCCACGGGAATCATTAGAAATATTGGTCTTGTAGAAAATCTAACTTTCCTCCATCCAGGGTAATATTAGTAATATATCCCATCTGTTTCATGGGGGCGGGGACAATATGGGCCTGTGTGATTTCAGCCCCAGTCCGTACCTGGTCTCAGCCCATGCCTAGATGTCGTAACCGTTAGCACTCACACTACCACGCTGAGTAAATAATCTAACAAGTGTGTGGCCCCATAGACTACCATTGGTCCTGGTGCAATTTCGCAGACCAAAAATAAGCTTGTCTGCACCTGCCATAACTCTGTGTGCATTCATCTCACATAGAGGTTCACTTGAGAAGTTTTCAGACAAGTTCATGTGGAATCTATAAAAAAATTTAAACCACTGCTTGTTCCATCACGTCGCATTACGCAAACATTTCCATGAGAACACGGTCCCTCTTGAAGGATTTGCCACATGCTGTATATTATCATTAATTTTAATTACAGTTACCATTAAAGGCAGCAATAGGTGACTCGAGTTCTGGAGTGGAGACGTACATTGTGTCATCCTGGCAGGTGAGCTGAGTTTCTTGTTCTAACAGGTGGAACCAGTTACTGATACAAGAGGTGAATTGAGTTCTCGTAATGAGGAGTGTAAGTGAGTTTATAACTATAACAAACCACATTAGCTAGTCATAATACGACCAATTTGGGAGAGTATTGTGCAAAGAAAAGCACGGGTAGGGTGTGACAAATTTGCGACATTTTTTTAATAATTTGAATGAAAGTGGTTTAGTAAATTTTGTGATAATGAAGCTTATTTCTGGGGAAAAGCCTTACAGGAAGGCAACATGGACGCATCTCTTCTGTTATTAAAGAAATGTCTATAACCTCTAAAACGTAATTTCAGACACTTTGATGGAACTGCTAGACGCTGCTTGTCATTGTGCGAAAATACACTTATGTAGATCAAATCAATACATCTAAAAGACAATGTAAAAAAAAATTGCAGAAATATTATAATATCTATTCCCAGTGAAAACCATGTTTATATATCAGCTATTGAACCACTTTACGAATGCTGGTTTGGAAAAACGTATTTAATAGTTGGGTACATAAGATTTAATTGCCTAATCCATGTTTCGGCTGGCGGGTGATTGAAAGAAAGAGCTGTCACCCTGTGACTGAACATAAATAGGGAAAGGGGCCCTGCAATGTCCCTTGGGCTCGGACCCTGTCTATCTCTGCTCCAAAAGGTACATCTAAAGGTAAGGAGGTTTGGGCCACCAGCCTTACTGTTCTCCTGCTAAACCCTAAGCTGTTCCCTCCCCAAGAGGCCTGGGATAGAAATGCTAGTATATAAACACATAAGACAAACAGGTATAACAGAAAGCAACAAACATAGAAACAACTCACACAAAAGTAGAGAGGTAAGTAGGGAAGGGTAGGAATGTAAATCAAATGAGAAAAGGACATCGAGGAAAGCATAAACTCAAAACAGCACGCAACAATCTCCAGCTGCAACAAAGACGACTTCCAACTCAGCACATTGACTCCAAGGAGCTAGGAAGAAAAACTTTCACTGGCAAGGAAGGGAAGATCTGGCTAGGCTTTGTAGTGAGAGGAGATGACCAGATCAGGAACAGCTGTGAGATGGAGGTGCAAGATTCTTACCAGCATAAAAACAGTTAACCTCTTCAGCACCAAAGGATACAAAATCCATTTAATATAAAACACAATCACACAGACTAAATGGAAGATCTGCAATTCACAATACGTAGTGATCTTCTAAATACTAGATCTGACAGGAAGATGTGACCCACTCATGACAAGAGCTTTGCAATGTCTATAGGTCTTCTCGAGCTAGATTTCATCAGGTGAGGTCAGTTCACAAATTAAATATTGTCTCAGTGTTTGCTCCTGTATATAAAGCTCTGTGGTAATGCATTACATACAGTACGTACTGTAGAGAGAAGAGACATCCAGCCGTATCCTCTGTATTGCTTGGTAAGCAATTAAATCCTTCTATGGGTTTTAATAATGTTTAAAAATGATAATAAATTATTTAACATTATTTACAAATTATTAATATAAACCTAAAATTGGTTTCACAATAATGTAAAACATATAGAATATTTACAATGTAACCATCACAGATATACATTTGCAGTCTGCAATAATGTTTTATTTGTTATTCAGGTGTTAAGGCAAAGAGTATCTAGAAGTTTGCCCGGGTCCCCCACACTGCCACCATTGATTGCTGTGTTAATATCTACAACAAGCCCTTTTTGTTGTCTAACTTTTTTTTGCATATGGAAAAAACTATTCTATATCTGTGGCGGCAATATGCTAATTAGTGATTGACTTGTCTAGGGTCATAGTTTTCCCAGACTGATCATCACACTAATCATACTACCACCCTCCCCTGTGGGTGTGGGTAATGTAATTTCTAGGAGGACGTCAACGCCGACTCTTTGGAAGCCTCTAGTTTCCTGACAATGCACAGTACATCAGGTATATAAGGCTGGTTTCACACTTGCTGTTTTTAGCGCAAAAAAAAAGCATGCGTTTTTCCCCCTATCTTTTACATGGGTGCGCATAGGTGCGCATACACATGCGTTTGTACGCGTTTGTATGCGCATGCGGTTTTTTGTAGTGTGAGCTCGGGCGCACAAAATGCATCCTGTTGCATTTTTTGTGCGTCCGACTTGCCCCCAAAAAACGCATGCGTTTTTTACAGCAAAACACCCATTAAAGTCTATGGGTGTGCATACGTGCGCGTATGCGCAAAGAAACGCATGCTTTTTAAAAAAACGCACCAGAACCCGCAAAAAAACGCACGCAAACGCATAATGCATTTTTTTCATGCGTTTGTGTGCGCAAAAAAATGCACAGCAAAAAAAAGCAAGTGTGAAAGTAGCCTCAATCCCAGCTTTTGCAGAGCAATCAACTTGCTGAGCGAGGTACTGAAGACATAGGAGCTGCAAGAGTCAGCGGTAAAGTCTGGCTTAGTTCTTCAGCATCACCACGGCCTCACTGAGGATGTGCATTGCTCCAATGATTTTGGGATGCTTACGTCTGGCTTACTGCACATTCTCAAGGAGACAGAGATTTTCAAAGAGCTGGTCATGAAGTCATTTTAACATATCATGTTACTCATCCACACAGAAGTGTAATAGCATGATTAGTTGGATGACTAGCCTGGAGGAGCAACAAATCCAGGACTAGTCCCAAACTGATTTTCATATCACCACTAGAGATGAGAGAATATTTCAATCTTCAGCTTGGCTCACGATCAAAAATTTGTAATATTCGTGGATTTAAACGTCGATTAATTTGCCGAATAAAGCCGACATGCACAGCACAAGAGTCAGTGGTTTCCACGCTGTGTGACAGTGTGGGAAACACCGGCGTAGCGCTTTTGATTGGCAGTGAAATCATCCCTGCTGATCAGAGAGCCGCGGTTACGACATTGTCAGAAGACAGCGTGAGCGCCCAGCTGTTATCAAAGGTATAAAGTTTACCTCCGGTCACTGGTGTCAGCTGATGGGACTACAGCTCCCATCAGCTGACACCTGCTGCCACTAATAACAGTGAGAGCAGGAGCGGCGGATGGGAGTATTCATCAGCTGCTCCTATGCTGTAAATAAATATTTAATAAAAAGAAAAATAAACTGCGTGGTTTCCCCTGTATTTTTGATAACCAGCCAGGTAAAGCTCACAGCTAGGGACTGCAACCCTCAGCTGTCAGCTTCAGCAAGGTTGGTTATCAAGAATAGAGGGGTCCCCACGCTGTATTTTTTAATTATTTAAAAAAATAATAAAAAAAGGCATGACATTTTTGACAACCAGCCTTGCTAAAGCAGACAGCTAGGGGCTGGTATTCTCAGGCTGGTAAGGGGCAATGAATATTGGCCCCCCAGCTCAAAAATAGCAGCCCGCAGCTACCCAGAAAAGGCACATATATTAGATGCGCCAATTCTGGTGCTTTGCCCAGCTCTTCCCACTTTCCCTGTAGTGGTGGAAAGTGGGATTCATATTTGTGGGCTTGATGTCACCTTTGTATTGTCAGATGACATCAAGCCCACGGCTTAGCAATGCAGAGGTATCTATCAATAAGCCACTTCTCCATTACTAATCCTATACTTACATAGTAAATAAAGCCAGAATAAAGTCCTTTATTAGAAATAAGACTAATCACAGTTTTCCCCATGAGCATGAGAAAGTTCTGCTGCTCACAACACCGTCTGACAGATCTTACAAGTTCACAGCCAATGAACTCACTTCACCTATGTGATTTTCCCATGGCGCCTGCACTGATGTCAGAAAGCTGAAGTGATTTCACTGGCTGCGAACTCCTAGGATCTGTCTGATGGCACCACGAACAGGAGAACTTTCTCATGCTCTCGGTGCCCCCAGACAGGGATTAGCAGTTCACAGGCAAACACTGAGCCCATTGTTTTCAGTGTCTGCTGGATGACAGGCTGCATGGTCACATCATGCAACCATGCAGCCTGCCATCTAGATGTAGGAGAGCTAGACGCGTCGTGGCACAATGGATTAAAAGCATCTCTGCGGAAAGGTGAGGAATATTTTTGATTTTTTTACCTCTTTTGCAGATGACGAGGGCATCGGGGGGATAGCAAGGTCATAAGTATGATTTATTTAAGATTATTAACAGAGTCTTTCAATTAGAGGACTTCATTCTGGGTATCTGTGTTTTCATACAATGTGACTATGGGGTTAGTAATGGGTGTGTGTTAATTATGCCTCTCCATTACAAACCTCAAGGCTTGATGTCACTTGACAATACAAAGATGATATCAACCCCCCAACTATGACCCCACTTGCTACTGCAACATGGCAATAGGGAAGAGCGAGGCTAAGTGACAGAAATGGCGCATCTTAGAGATGCACTTTTTCTGGGGTGACTGAGAGCTGATGTTTTTAGCCTGGGGGGCAGCATCCACGGCTAGAGATGAGCGAAACAGGTTGGCCAGATTCATAAGTCGCCGACTTATGCCAAAGTCGGTGTCATGCCGTGCTCACCAGGAGGCGGGGGTTCGGTCCCGATGTCACCCCCTCCTGTGCCGCGGCCGCTCCGTTGCTCCTGTCGGGTGGGCATGCGCACTTCTAGTATCCTGGGGTCCTCCTTCTTGTCGCATTTGCGCTTGCGCGCTCTTGTCAGTCCACTCTCTGGGTCGGTCTTCTCTATGGTAAAGGAGGACCTGACCCAGAAGCTGTAGTGGTCATGTGCTTACAGGCTTGAGGACCTGACCCGGAACTTGTCATGGTCATGTGCTATATCAGGCTGCCTCCCCTTATGGGAGGTGCCTGATTATTGTTGTGCTTCCTGGCTGGGTCTACTGTGTCCCTGCCTGGCTGTGCGCTGTTCTCAGGTCCTCTGCTCTGTCTTGTATTCTATTGTGCTCCTAGCACTCATTCTGAACTCTCACTTGCTTCATGCTCAGTTGTGCCTCCTGGCACACTCTCGTATCCTGTCCTCTGTCTCTTGCTCAGTCTTGCCTCCTGGCACTCACTCTGTCCCTGCACTCCGTTACACCTCCTGGCACGACTGCTGCTCCATTCAGTACTCTGTCGTGCTCCTTGCACGCGTCCTGCTTTGTTTACCCCAGACGTATTACTTGCTACACGCCATACGTGCTCACGTGTACCTGACTCGCACTATCCTATAGTTAGCACATTTCCGTGTGCACACCTGGTGTTCCTAGTATCCAGTACCGTCCTTCAGACATACTCACACATGTCTCCTGTGAGCCGTCCCTCTCGGTACCGGCTACCGTGGTACTCGAACCCCTGGGCCTGCTTCTAACAGTCCCTGTATAGGGGTCGGTTCCACCTGGTAGCTTGCCCGGGGCCCTTCGGTGCCATGGTCCAGAGGGTCCACTCCTGGAGTTTCCGGCTCCAGACCATCCACTCTAACAGTCGGGTTTCACCGACCGAAACCCGACCACAGTGTGAAATCGTCCATGCGGTCGGCAAAACGACACTGTGGGTAACGAGATGTCAGGTGCAGCTTCCGGGGAGAGAGAGAGGGAGAGAGAGAGAGAGAGACATGTAGGTGTGCTTACTGTTCTCCACTCACTGCTGACTTTGCTTCCCCATTGACTTGCATTGGGTTTCGTATCTCAGTCGGACCTCCGACTTTTCCCAATAGTTGGCCGATTTCGTTCGCCTCGACTTTTGAGAAAGTCAGGTTTCATGAAACCCGACTCGACCCTAAAAAAGGCAAAGTCGTTCATCTCTATCCATGGCTGCTTCGTAGGCTATTAATATCAGCGTGCAGCTGTCTGCCTAGTTTTTGCTGGTTATTAATTATATGTGGACCCTATGTCTTTTTATAAGGTACTCCATTTTAATAGCCAGTAAAGGCTAATTATACAGTTGTTAGCTGATATTATTAGCCTGGGAAACTCCATGGGTAATAGCCCATTCCCTCGCTATAAACATTTGCCCCCAATTGTCAGCTTTCCCTCTGCTAGTTACTAAAATTACGAGGGAGCCCACACCATTTTTTTTCAGAAAAATAATCTTTTATTTATTAAATACATGTGCAGTAATTTGCACACACTGCACTAATTGTATTTGTCACTGACATCTATATACCTGTCTATTCTATATGTATTTACTGTATGTAATCCATCTGTTCTATCCTGTCGGCTCCTGCATTGATTTTACAGTACACAGCAGATGAATTGCCGGCTTTTCTTCTATCTATGTACTATAAATACATATATATTTATTTGTGTGTGAGTGACATCAGTATATCTATCCTATGTGCACATATCTATTCTATCTGTTCTATCTGTGATTATACTGTACATGGTTCCTGAATTGCCGGCTTTTCTTCTATCTTTCTATGCAATATATATATATATATATGCATATGTATATGTGTGTGTTACAGATATCAATATACTGTATATACTGTATGTATTCTATGTCTATATATCTAGTCATCTATTTTAACCTGTCACTCTGAGATTTTACTGAACGCGGCACATGAATTGCCGGCTTTTATTCTATCATTTACTGAATGTTACCGACTTTTTCCAATTTTAAGAACAATTCTCGTGTTACCAATCACGAATCCGAATGTACTATATTTGTGCCAAATTTATGTTTAGCTATCGTTTTCCGAACATCTTCGCTCATCTCTATTAAGAAGATACATGTTCTTCACCTAATAAACATTACACTACAATTTATGATTTTTGTTTCTCTACCACAGGTTCTTCTGGATATGTTGCCCCTTGATCCAGTCACTGTTCTTTTGTCCGTCATAACATGTATTTTCTTTGCAACTGTTATGTTTAAACAGAAGAAACGTGTTCATCCGAATTATCCTCCTGGTCCAAAGTCATGGCCAATAATCGGAAATATTCCAATTCTGAATGTTCAGAAACCTTACTTAACATTTCAAGAGGTAAGATCTAAAGAACATTGACTGTTTATGATTTTAAAATGCATTCCAAGGCTGAAGACATCTATATCGTATGCACAGCAATTGGTTGACATGGCTGAGGACACTGTACTATCATCTTATAAATATCTGGAGTGCCTCTTCTTAAAGCATCCCAAAGTTTGGTGACGTATCATGACATAGACTTAAAACAGACCTACTTTTCATAATTGTGCGGGACCAACTGAGCTCCACCTCATCACAATGAAGCAAGCCAAGACCAGGGGAAATGAAAAAGGTAGAATCATGGATGATACAAATGTAAGCCTCTCTACCACATACCCAGACTCGAGAGTCACAGCTACTGCGCCATAGTTTGGGTCTGTGTTGGAGGTTTTACATTGGTGTCCAGGACTTTAAGTTACTCCTCTAAGGAGTAAAAAAAAGCATTAAACTATCCTTAATTTTTACATTCAGAAGAAGCAGAGTGATTCTTCAGAATGTGATGTTTAACAACTTTAGGTGACTATTGTTCTGAATACCTGCATAACTAACAAACATTAAAACTCTAAATTATGGCGTAGCTGTGATCTTCCCAGAAAAGACTCCAAAAGAGCCAGAAACACCCCTTTTGAATAAATTCTGGCCTCCTTTGCTCCAATTTTTTATGGACAGTCCTACAAAGAACACTGTTGGTATACATATACTCGAAGCTATATGCAATGAAGTGGTGACATTTCTGCTTGAAATACAATTGACGGATCTCCATAAAGCACAGAGTTGTTTTATACCTCTCACCGTTGGGAACAGGAAGCATAGGTAAATGATGGATTGCGAAACACATTGCATTTTATGACTAGAGGGAAACTTTATCCTCTTATTATTTCTTTTGTTTTGCAGCTTGCGAAGACGTATGGCCCAGTCTACAGTATAAGGATTGGGGCCCAGGAGATGGTTGTATTGTCCGGATATGACGTTGTGAAAGAAGCTCTTGTGAACCAGGCAGAGGCGTTCACCGACAGACCGAACGTACCTGTTCTCATGGATTTTTCAAAAGGCTACGGTAACATTTACCATATATGTGCTGTGAATAACCCTTTAATGACCACAAATCAGCCTTTATGCTGGCCCAAAAGATATGATAATTGGGTTATCTGATGGGCAAAAATGCATCGGGCGATAGCGGTATACTATAGCTAACATACCACTACATTGGCCACGATCGGTGTTAGCACCGATCATGGTCATTTAAACTCCCTACATGCTGCTTTTAATAGTAGCTGTAATATCAGGTGCTCCCTGTTTATAATTAATTCCACGTTACTTAGCTCGGCTCTGAGCTCAGATCTATGCCATTCATAGCATTAGCTCAGTTGTGCTGTTTGCCTGGTTTTCTGTGTTCTCTTCATTAATATACTGCTACCTGACTTTGGACCTCATGCTGACTATTGGCTTGCTCAACCCCTTTGCTCTGATCCACTATATTCCTGGCATTCTATCTTTGGGCTGTGACCTCACTTTGCCTATATCTCTGTCCTTTTGCTTATAACTATCCTGCTTCACAGCTTGTCCGTGAGTGTTGACTAGAGTTACATTTACATCTTGTACCAGTTGTGTGTCAAATAATATTCAGAAGGGCATTTAACGGACTTGGTGGTGGAACCACTGTGCCATGATCCAAGGAGAGTCTAAAGGGGCGTGACTAAGTACCTCAGCAAGTTTGATCTCAGATGCACAGTGTCTGACGATACCGCAATCTGAGGAGGGACAAAGAAGGCGAGGCCAAGTGCTACTCTAGGGTTGACCTCGGGTGAATGGCAGCTGACACCTAAGGAACAGGAGGCAGGAATGGCCAGTAGTGGTAGATTCGACAAGTACACACTGGTACGGCTGGTATCCTGACTGGCATGACAAACACACAGGCATTCAGGTACTAGCTGGTACTACCAGTATCTTGGCATCAGGTACAGGCGGGCATAGCTGATAGACAGGGAGACAAGCATAGCTGATATAAAGTCTGGCAGGCGGGCATGGCTGATATACAGGCAGGTGGGCTTGGCTAATATACAGGTAGGCAGGTGGGCCTGGCTGATGGACATGCAGGAAGGTGAGCATCAGTAGTAGACAGGCAGGCAGGAAAGAACAGCTGATACACAGGCAGGTGGGTACAGCTGATAGACATTACAGGTATAGTGAAATATGAGCACTGGGATCAGAGAACTAGCAAACGTGTTTAAGAAACAGAGTAGCAATGTTGCACAAGCACCTCCATGCTGGTGGAGGTGCCTTAAGTATTGTTTCCCAGCCATTGACTGGGGACACTTTAGGATGGTGTGCTATGTCCCTTTAATAAGGAGGGAGATTGTGTGCCCTAAGCACAGTGCCCTGGGATCTGTGTGCCATGCGTGTACCCCTGTCAGAGGCAGAGCAGAAAGCAGAAGGAGGAGCTGGATGTAGGCCGCAGTGGTGAGTTAGTTGGTGACCCTGCCAGGGAAGAGGGGCAGCGTGCAGGGACGCCAGTGATAAAGGGCAAACATACACAGATGGGATTGCAAAAGAACTGAATCACACAGAAGAGAGTAGCCATAAAATTTCATGCTTACTGTCTTGGATAAATCACTCTTGTTTCTCTCTATGCTGTCGCTTTGATCTCCTCTCTGGCTCTCACTTTGCTGCTGTCGCCTCGATCTCCTCCATGGCTCTTACTGTGTTGCTGTTGCCTTGATATCCTCTCTGGCTTTCATTCTGTTGTCACTTCCATCTCTTCTGACTCTTGTTCATTCAAGAAAATATGGAGGAGACATTTCTGTTGTGGGCAGGGATTTCATTGGTGACAACTGCATCGGCCGATAATACACCATTACACTCCTGGCAGGCTGCTCGGGCTAGGAAACTTCACAGTATACATACACATTTTTTGAGCAAATTAAAATCTAGAATTCTCAATACATCTTGCTTTATCTAATGCTTATACTACATACTTATTTTTCGTAATAAAAAAGGAAAAAAATAAAAATCTACAACCTTCAAAGTGGCCCTTTCACACTAATTTTGAGAGGCAATAATACATTCACCCTGCATTTCCCTTTGCTTTCATTCCTGATGACTGTTTACCTTCATCCAAGATGATCATTTCACTGGTATAGGGAGCAATGGTAAATTTAAATTAATTATCCCAATGCCACCCCGCAGGCCATCTTTGAAGAAGGAGGACTGGCATGCTAGTTTCAGCAGATGAAGAAAAGCTAAAAATTATTATATCTAATTCTCAGGTATTATCTTCTCTAATGGACATAGCTGGAGAGCCATGCGACGGTTCACTCTTTCCACATTACGTGATTTTGGTATGGGGACAAGAGCCATAGAAGACAAGATTAATGAGGAAATCAATTATTTAATGACCATATTTAAATCCTACAAAGGTAAGAAATTAATATTAATATGCTGACGTTCATGTGTGTATAGTGCCAAGTAGAGATGAGCTTATCGACGGCACAGAGAACCGAGTTTGAGACAAATATTCTAAAATTTGCCCTCTTATGCTAATTTGAACAATTCGAGATTTTATTTATGGTTCACATAAAAAAAAAAGAAACCTTGTCCGGCACAGCTTTCACATCTTTGACATCAAAGCAATACTACTAGTTGACCCTTATGTCATATTACAAGCAGCGATCCCACAAGTGACTATCGACCCTTTAACGAGGCTTGTAATATGACTTAAGGATCTAACTAGTAGGTTTGCCGATTTGCAAAATTTCCAGTATATCTGCAGGTAAATAGTATTTTTGTTAGTGACAGGTTCCCTTAAAACTCAATTCAGCCTTTAGCTTCTTAAACATCATCTTACCGTATGTTTTTTTTTCCGGTTCCTTTTAGGTGAACCCTTCAACAACACCATGATAATGAACACTGCCGTCTGTAATATCATTGTATCTATATTATTTGGCCACCGCTTTGACTATGATGACCAAAAACTTCACAGACTTTTGAAATTAGTAATGGAAAACGCCAAGATTATTGGTAGCCCCATGGCTTTGGTAGGTTTATATTTCTCATAATGTTTTATGATAATGCAGTCCATGGTACAGAGTTTGCTTGGCATGGGTGCGGTGGGTGGTGAGGGGTAGGTGTTTTTGCAATATAGCACATATTAGCCTTCCATTGGGACACCATCACCCATTTTTACGATTCATGTAAATTTTACTCTTCCTTATCATCACCACTTAGTCAGTTACTTGGTGCAGTGGTCACAATCTCTGTAGTCTTGATGAGACCGATTCAACCTTGCAACTAAGACTGGTGGCAACGGCTCAGAGCCAGCACCGGACCAGAGGTCGGGAGATACCATAAATCTTTCTTTAATATTTTTAACAAGGGGTAAGCCAGTGATAGCGAATGACAAAATCAATAATCCAGGGGAACAACTTTTAAAATGGAGCGCCATCACAGTTCAATCTGTCCATTCCATTGCACCATAGTTGGTGGGGCCAAGTGCACAAGACATTACATGCATGATGGAATCTTCAGGCCTAGGGATTGAGATTTTGAGAAAGGCATTGACAATACGGTCATAAGGACTCACAGAGACAGGGAGAAATGTCACCACTTAGTGGCTGATACAAACCCATGCCCAAAGCATAATTCTGGGCAACTATGTCACTTTGAAGAAGACTACTAGGTGAGAACTACTGCAGAGATAAAGGCTTAACCCCTTCACCGCCTTGGAATTTTCTGTTTTTGCGATTTAGTTTTTTTGCTCCCCTTCCTCCCAGAGCAATAACTTTTTTTTTATTTTTCAATCAATATGGCCATGTGAGGACTTGTTTTTTGTGGGACAATTTGTACTTTTGAATGACACTATTGATTTTACCATTTAGTGCACTAAAAAAAGGAAAAAACGTTCCAAGTGTAATGAAATAGGAAAAAAAAGTGCAATTTCACAATTGTTTTTAGAGTTTTTTTTTTTTTTTTGCATTGTGACAGAGTCACCGTTGATGTAATAAAGGGGAGACATGTTTCACTACGCTTAAAGGCATCAGTGATATAAAATCAAGAGTTTTATTTCTTCTAGCACAGTAATTGTTGTGAGGGTTAAATTGCTGTGGGTTGATATACGAGAAAAAACGGTCCGATATCCGGAACGAAAAAACAGACGAGTGTCATGCGAGTTCTGTGCGATTTTTAAATGGAACATCCGTATGACATGCGTATGCAATCAGTATGCAATGCGATATTAACATGAGCTTTTACATACAGCAGTACTCTGTCATTGACACATCGTTTTAAAACAAAATATTCTTCTAAACACACACATATACAGTATATTTATTAAATAGATAGATAGATAGATAGATAGATAGATAGACTAAAAGTCGGCAAATGATCTGCCGCATACAGTATAATCACTGAGTGAAAGGTTAAAACAGAATAGATAGAATAGATATATACACATAGAATAGTTGTGTATATATATATATATGTACAGTATACAGTATGTCACTATATATATGTCTTAATATTGAATAGAGAGATAGATAGAATAATAGCCAGTAATTTATTTGTTGGCTTCTGTAAAATCACTGCAGGAGCCGACAGGTTTGAAGACATGGTTTATGTACAGAAAATTCATGCAGGATAGTTAGTTACAGTGGGGAAAAAAAGTATTTAGTCAGTCAGCAATAGTGCAAGTTCCACCACTTAAAAAGATGAGAGGCGTCTGTAATTTACATCATAGGTAGACCTCAACTATGGGAGACAAACTGAGAAAAAAAAATCCAGAAAATCACATTGTCTGTTTTTTTTTCATTTTATTTGCATATTATGGTGGAAAATAAGTATTTGGTCAGAAACAAAATTTCATCTCAATACTTTGTGATATATCCTTTGTTGGCAATGACAGAGGTCAAACGTTTTCTGTAAGTCTTCACAAGGTTGCCACACACTGTTGTTGGTATGTTGGCCCATTCCTCCATGCAGATCTCCTCTAGAGCAGTGATATTTTTGGCTTTTCGCTTGGCAACCCGGACTTTCAACTCCCTCCAAAGGTTTTCTATAGGGTTGAGATCTGGAGACTGGCTAGGCCACTCCAGGACCTTGAAATGCTTCTTACGAAGCCACTCCTTCGTTGCCCTGGCGGTGTGCTTTGGATCATTGTCATGTTGAAAGACCCAGCCACGTTTCATCTTCAATGCCCTTGCTGATGGAAGGAGGTTTGCACTCAAAATCTCACGATACATGGCCCCATTCATTCTTTCATGTACCCGGATCAGTCGTCCTGGCCCCTTTGCAGAGAAACAGCCCCAAAGCATGATGTTTCCACCACCATGCTTTACAATAGGTATGGTGTTTGATGGATGCAACTCAGTATTCTTTTTCCTCCAAACACGACAAGTTGTGTTTCTACCAAACAGTTCCAGTTTGGTTTCATCAGACCATAGGACATTCTCCCAAAACTCCTCTGGATCATCCAAATGCTCTCTAGCAAACTTCAGACGGGCCCGGACATGTACAGGCTTAAGCAGTGGGACACGTCTGGCACTGCAGGATCTGAGTCCATGGTGGCGTAGTGTGTTACTTATGGTAGGCCTTGTTACATTGGTCCCAGCTCTCTGCAGTTCATTCACTAGGTCCCCCCGCATGGTTCTGGGATTTTTGCTCACCGTTCTTGTGATCATTCTGACCCCACGGGGTGGGATTTTGCGTGGAGCACCAGATCGAGGGAGATTATCAGTGGCCTTGTATGTCTTCCATTTTCTAATTATTGCTCCCACAGTTGATTTCTTCACTCCAAGCTGGTTGGCTATTGCAGATTCAGTCTTCGCAGCCTGGTGCAGGGCTACAATTTTGTTTCTGGTGTCCTTTGACAGCTCTTTGGTCTTCACCATAGTGGAGTTTGGAGTCAGACTGTTTGAGGGTGTGCACAGGTGTCTTTTTATACTGATAACAAGTTTAAACAGGTGCCATTACTACAGGTAATGAGTGGAGGAAAGAGGAGACTCTTAAAGAAGAAGTTACAGGTCTGTGAGAGCCAGAAATCTTGATTGCTTGTTTCTGACCAAATACTTATTTTCCACCATAATATGCAAATAAAATGAAAAAAAAACAGACAATGTGATTTTCTGGATTTTTTTTTCTCAGTTTGTCTCCCATAGTTGAGGTCTACCTATGATGTAAATTACAGAAGCCTCTCATCTTTTTAAGTGGTGGAACTTGCACTATTGCTGACTGACTAAATACTTTTTTTCCCCACTGTATATAGATGTCAGTGACCAATACAATCATTCGCCCCCCGAAGAAGCTAAGTAGCGAAACGCACGTTGGCGTCCTTCAGTCCACATTAAAGCAAGGTTGGTCTCTGGCTTCACATGTTTACATTTATTGTTCTAGTCCCATGTACCTTCTCCAGTATTTTTGCTTGTACCACTGATTGGCACTTTAGGTATTGGATTAGATCTCTTTCTTTTGTGGTCTATCTTTTAGGTCCTTGTTTTGGATCATTAGTATTGCACTGTTGCACTTTATATAAGACCACTGAGACATTTACCCCCTTTTTTTGTTCTATCTATATACCCTCACTTTCTGGAGGTCATGATTTATTGTTAACTCTTTACCAATCGTGTGTCTTTTTATGGCTTCATTGTGAGAAAAAAATCTTTGGTACATGTGTTTGATAGTTACTTATTCAATTCGCCATATATGTACCTAACCTAGTCTGTATGTGGCATCTAGGTGTCGCTGATACCTTTGTGTATACTATAACTAATTACATACTATTGATTTTAATTCTTCATTTGTGTATAATAAAATTCAAATATTTTTATATATTGCTCCTTGGTCCTTATCTTCTTTTTTTGGTTTCAATATTATTATTATTATTATTTATTATTATTATAGGGCCATTTAGTCCATGGCGCTTTACATGTGAGGAGGGGTATACATAATACATACAAGTAGAGTAATCTTAAACAATACAAGTCACGACTGGTACAGGATGAGAGAGGACCCTGCCCGCGAGGGCTCGCAATCTACACGGGAAGGGTGAGGATACAGTAGGTGAGGGTAGAGCTGGTCATGCAGCGGTTTGGTGGATCAGTGGTTACTGCAGGTTGTAGGTTTGTCGGAAGAGGTAGGTCTTCAGGTTTTTTTGAAGGTTTCCATAGTAGGCAAAAGTCTGATATGTTGTGGTAGAGAGTTCCAGAGCAGGGGGGATGCATGAGAGAAATTTTGTATATGATTGTGGGAAGAGGAGATAAGAGGGGAGTACAGAAGGAGATCTTGTGAGGATCGGAGGTTGCGTGCAGGTAAGTACCGGGAGACGAGGTCACAGATGTATGGAGGACTCAGGTTGTGGATGGCTTTGTATGTCAGGGTTTTGAACTGGAGTGTGCTGGTAATGGGGAGCCAGTGCAGGGGTTGACAGAGAGCAGAGGCCGGGGAATAGCAGGGGGACAGGTGGATTAGTCAGGCAGCAGAGTTTAGAATAGATTGGAGGGGTGCGAGAGTGTTAGAGGGGAGGCCACAGAGCAGAAGGTTGCAGTAGTCAAGGAGGGAGATGATGAGGGCATGGAATTGGGTTTTGCAGATTCTTGGTTGAGGAATGTACGGATCCATGAAATATTTTTTGAGTTGAAGTCGGCAGGAAGTGGAAAGGCCTTGAATATGTGGTTTGAAAGAGAGATCAGTGTCAAGGATAACCCCAAGTCATCGAGCTTGTGGGACTGGAGAGAGTGGGCAGCCATTTACTTTAATGGATAGGTCCTTTGGGGGGGTCACGTAAGATGGGGGAAAGATGATTAATTCTGTTTTGTCCATATTAAGTTTTAGAAATCTAGCGGAGAAGGATGAAATAGCAGACATACATTGAGGGATTCTGTTTAGTAGGGAGGTGATATCTGGTCCAGAGATGTAGATCTGTGTGTCATCAGCATAGAGGTGATACTAGAAGCCATGATATTCTATGAGCTGTCTGAGGCCTAAGGTGTAAATGGAGAAGAGCAGGGGCCCTAGAACTGAACCTTGCGGGACTCCGACGGATAGGGGGCGCGGTGAGGAGGTGGTGTGCGAGTGGGAGACGCTGAATGTCCGGTCTGTTAGGTAAGATGCAATCCAAGATAGGGCCAAGTTTGTGATACCAAGAGATGAGAGGGTCTGTAGCAAATGGGAATGGTCCACTGTGTCAAAGGCAGAGGACAGGTCCAGGAGGAGGAGGACAGAGTAGTGTCGCTTGGCCTTGGCGGCTATTAGGTCCTTGGTGACCTTAGTTATGGGAGTTCTAGTTGAGTGGTGTGGCCGGAAGCCTGATTGTAATCAGTCAAGGAGGGAGGAAGAAGAGAGGTGGGAGGACAGTTCAAGATGGACGTGTTGTTCCAGTAGTTTTGAGGCATAGGGGAAAAGTGATATAGGGCGATAGCTAGATACAGAGGATGGGTCAAGAGAGGGCTTTTTGAGGATAGGTGTGATTGAGGCTACAATTATTAGTAGTGTGTGCAAATTAGTGGACATGTAATTAATTAATAAAAGATTCTTTTTGGGGAAAAAATTGGTCTGGGCTCCCGCGCCATTCTCGTAACCAGCAGAGGGAAAGCCAGCATCTGGGGGCTGATATTAATGGCCTTGGAAGTGACAATGGTTATTGCCACACCCATGACTAAAAACATCAGTTCTTAGCTGCCCCTGAAAAGGTGCATCTCTAAGATGCGGCAATTCCGGCAGTTGGCCTTGCTGATTCCACTTGCCCTGTAGCAGTGGCAAGTGGGGTAACAGTTGGGGGGTTGATGTCACCTTTGAATTGTTTGGTTACATCAACCCCACGGCTTAGTAACGGAGAGGTGTCAATAAGACACCTATCCATTACTAATCCAATAGTTGTTATATGGTAAAGAAAGACACAGCCTGAAAAAAGTATTTTATTTCAAATAACACTAATCACAGTTTCCCCATTTTATTATTATTCCTAATCCATGCAACGCCCTCAATCTCCTGTAATAAAAATAAAATAAACCAACAATATACCATACCTGTCTGTCGTTGTGTCCCATGCCGGGCGGCTGAGAATTGATGCTTTTAGCCGGGTGGGGGTGAATAACCACGGTCCCTTCCTAGGCTATTAATATAAGCCCCCAGTCGCTGGCTTTCCCTCTGCTGGTTACAAAATGGCGCGGGAGCCCACGTCATTTTTTTTCCCCGAAAAGAATCTTTACTTAATTAAATACATGTCCTCTAATTTGCACACACACTACTAATTGTATTGGTCACTGACTTCTATATAACTAACTATTCTGCATGTATTTACTGTATGTAAACCATGTCTTTAACCCTGTCGGCTCCTGCAGTGATTTTACAGAAGCCGACAAATGAATTACCGGCTATTCTTCTATATATCTCTCTTTTCATATTCACTATGTGTGTGTGTGTGTGTCACTGACATATATATACTGTATATACACCTATTGTATGTGTATATATCTATTCTATCTATTCTATTCTAACCTGTTAGTGTAATTTTACTTTACCGCATATGAATTGACAGCTTTTCATAGGACACCGGACCGTAAAACTCGGATAGAACTTACATGGCGCAATTGCTTAGCAATTTTTTCTCGCATCCATTGACTTGCATTGGCGAGTCTAGTCCAAGATACGCAGCAAGGCCGCATTCACATGATCAGTATTTGGTCAGTATCTCACATCAGTATTTCTAAGCCAAAACCTGGAGTGGGTGATAAATGCAGAAGTGGTGACGTGTTTCTATTATACTTTTCCTCTGATTGTTCCTCTCCTGGTTTTGGCTTACAAATACTGATGTAAAATAGTGATTAAATACTGAACTTGTGAACGTGGCCCAAATCGTAGCATGCTGTGATTTTTTTCCCAGTCCGATTTCAACTGAGAAAAAAATTGGAGATGAGATGTCACCCATTGAATAACATTGGTGAGAGTGCAATCTGATTTTTTTATTGGATTGCACTCGTCCGTGTTTCTCACAAATGGGTATGAGCCCTAATGTGTGTTTTTAGGGGAACTTTCATAGAGCGGGTGGGAGAATGCCTCCCTATATCACCACCTACAGAGCTGGCACCAGAGCGGTTGGGAGAGTGTCCCCCCATATCACCACCTACAGAGCTGGCACCAGAGCGGTTGCGAGAGTGTCCCCATATCACCACCTACAGAGCTGGTACCACTGTGTTCTAATAGGACATGGGTGATGTCACACTCATGTAATCAGTCACATAGTTGAGGAGTCACATGGTTTGGGCTTGTTCTGCCAGTCGTGAGCAGGAGAAACCCCACCGTAGAAGGATTGTTTGTTCTGTCACCATTTTATTTTGTTTTCCTGCTTGCTGCATGCGAAACTGTCAGGAGATGAAGAGGATAATGATCCCCTCTCTGTTGTCCTTGATTGATGTGAGGGGACGGAGGAAGCAACCTTGAGTTTTACCCCGCCACTAACACATCGTGGATTTGGACCTCATGGAAGTGCCTGACACGAGTGAATTCTTGCTGCACTATCTTCAACATGATGCCTGTTTTCTTAGGGTTAGAAATAGTGCTGAACACTGGGTTGCACTCCGCTAGACCAAGAGTAAATTTTGCCAGATGCTTCCCCCCATGGAAAGGGATGTGTGCATGCTGGAGTAATCAAACATGCTTGCAGACAATCTTAAGAGTAGTTTTCCCCAAGACCACAGTGAGGCACACAGTGTGAATCACAATTCTATACATCCAAACCCAGGAACGTCAAGGCATTATTGCAAAATCTTTAGAAGCAGCATTGTAAGTTTCATAAGCAATTTCTGTGAACCATTTAGCACATTTGTTTGACCAACCAGTGCACCAGCAGAGCACAGTTCAAATCTGACAAATTGTGAATGACTAGAGAGGATGGTGCAGGAGTATCTGGAGCTCAAAATCAATGCTATCAGGGTTGGACCCTCTTGTATTTTGCTGTTCTAAAATGTAAGAGTAGCCTCAGCTTGCCTGTCATGCCTTGGAGATTTTGTCATGCCCATCAGCAAGCATTCTCTCATAGCGTGTCTTCAGTGCTTCTGGTGGTGTCCTGATGGATATGCGCATCTGACTTTCCCCTGAAAGTGTAGACCACCTAACTTTCAGCAAAATAAACAAGTCATGTATCTCCAATGACTTTTGCACCCCAGTCGCATACAGGGCAGACTAGGCAATAATGTCTTTTTTATTGTCATGTATTGATCTCACGTTATTGCAGTTTATTACACCTTTGTCATGGCTTTTGAGCCTGCTGTTGCTACTGCTGCTGATGTTACAAACAATTTTTTTGAAATGTGTAAACTCCAATTAGGTCTCCATCTGGTGGGTTCCCTTTAGTGGAAGGTGTGTCAGATGTCTATTATTCGGTTTCTATTCTGTGGAATTTGATGCCACTTTTATATTGTGTGACAATAATTTTTTGAAATGTGGAGACTCTAAGTTGTGTTTCCATCTGGTGGGTTGCCTGTAGTTGCCTGTAGTTGAAGGTGTGTCAGAGGCCTATTATTCTGTTCCTATTCTGTGGAAATTGATGCCACTTTTGTTGTGTGTGACAATAATTTCTGAAATGTGGAGACTCCAAGTTGGGTCTCCATCTCGGTTTGTGAGTAGTTGAAGGTATGTCAGAGGACTGTTATACTATTCTCTGTGGAAATTGATGCCACTTTTGTGGTGTGTGACAATTATTTTTTCAAATGTGGAGAATTCAAACTGGGGCCCCTTGATGTGTGCTTCCAGACAGTCAGGCCTGCACTTTCTTTCACTCAACTACCTGTTACTTTCCTTTCATTTTTCTACCAATAGTACTCTATGAAATTGATGTTTGCGCCACCTGATTGTAGCTGAAAAAAAAATATAGCTGTTGCATGAGGTATCTGGGCTCCCAGCAAAGAAGGCTTACATCGCTCCCTTAACCACCAGGTCTTCATTGATACTTCAGTTCAAGGCTGTAAATGCTGGGCCAAACCTTGATACTTCATGCATGGCCCATGGCTGACAACTGCTGTGCCATTTTCAAATTTCTGCTGTGGGTCAATTGATGCCATTTTTCATCGTGTCTGCCTCTAATTTTAGCTGATTTGGAAGCTTTTTGTCACCTGAAAGGTGTTGTGTATTTGGTTTGGCCTCTCATTGCATTTAATGGGGATTGGGTACAGTCATCAAATTGTTCAGCGAACTTCTAAATGTTTGGCGAATCGAACCGGCCCAAACCTTGAAAGGTTCACTCATCTCTCCTCAACACCTTTTGCAGCGAGTGCTTTGAAGTGGATGCACTGTAAATAATTCTGATGAGTTTGTACAGACAGATATACTCCTATATACAATGACTTCATATTTATTTTCTACCAGTTATACAACGCGTTTCCATCACTGATGCGCTGGATTCCTGGCACTCACAAATCTGTCCAACAGAACACTCATGAATTACGTTCCTTTATTAAAAAAATATTCACAAAACAAAGGAAAAAACTGGATGTCAATGACCAGAGTTGTTTTATAAAGTCTTTTCTGGTCAAGCAACAAGAGGTAAAGTAATAAAAAAAGATGTTTATTAATAAAGGTCATGTAAGATGTATGGAGAAGGGGCAGACTAACGCCCCGATTCATTAAGACTGGTATGTCGTCAATGAGAGGTTTGACAATATGAACTGAATTTATTAAAAGATGCTCGACACTTAACTTGGTGCATTTTATCAGTGGCGCGTACCTCCGTGCGCCATGCCAGATATGCTACGTTAGTCACAGAGTAAATAACTGCACCACTTTTTTGAAAAAATTGACAGGATTATGTGGCTGGGACCTTCCTTCCCTGGCTCTTCCACAGGTCTTCTAATTTTGTCTGACCAGCCTGAAAATGGCAAGAAAATAACAAAATTGTTCTGCAATTTCGCATTGACCAATTTTGTGATTTTTTATTTTTTGTTGTGTTTTTCACTATTTTCTGGCAATAAAAACATTGATGAATTGGTGCTTAAGTGTGCTTTAAGCCCCGAGAAACCAACATTCAATTTATAGTACAATTAAACTAGTTTTTAAAATGCCTTTAAGGTCGAATTTACATTTTTGGCATGTGTAGTGTTTGCAACACAAGGACAACTAGCAGGTCGCCTGTCCTGAGCTAACTGACTTCTGTATTTCAATGAGGCAGTTAGTTCAGGTCAGGAGATCCCTGCACTGAGGTTGGCCATTGTGGTCCATGCACCAATCGTGTTTTAGAGATGTGTGAATTTGGAATATGGAGCATTATTGTTAGGCACCACTTCAGGTTCCTGTGTAATTCTCTCACCTTGCTGTCGTAGATGAGCCCTAGTAACTCCTTTTTTAGCGCTGTTTCGGTACAACTTGATGCTATGGGTGGATTCTATCTTGTCATCAAGACTTTTTGCTCATACCCCCTTAGGCATAGTTTTTCTGTCAAAAACGGCTGAAATGAAAAAAGAAACAACAACAATGTGTAATAAAAAAATATTATACAATAAGGTATAAATTAATAATTAACCGATGTGTTTCTTTTGAAGATGGATGGCAGACCATCCGGTATGCATAAGAACAAAAACTAGTGATGTAAATGAGAGAATCAGAATAATGAAAATGTATGAGAAAACAAAAATAAAACATACATAATAAAATAAGCCTTTATTGTAAATTTGGCCAGACAACAACAACGGCAATAAAAATATATATATATAAAAAAGGCAAGAAAAACCGCTCATTAAATTAATCAACAAGTATCTATACTTATAATGATATCACCACTGTACAGCAAAAATAGTTCAGATAAAGCATGTGTAATGTTCCCCATGTAGAACAGCAAAAAGACATATATAATAGGTGTAATAAATAGTGAAGTGATGATAACAATAAACAATAAAAATCATAAAAGTTAAATATATGTGTATATATATAGACCAATATTAGTAAATAATGCAAAAAATGCTGTGAAAAATATTGTGTCTATATGTATATACCAAAAGTGAAAACAGTGATGGTAAAATCAAAAAAATAAAAATAACAACAAAGCTCTTTGCTGAACTAACACAAAAGATGCTAAAAAATAATAGAAATGGCGCTGTAAACAATAAGCTAAATCTAGAGATAAATCCAATATTCCTGAAGTAATGGTGCACTAATGAAACAGATAATAAATGTGCACCATATAATGTCTATATAAACGGTCACTGAAAGAAGTCATACAAAGCGCTATGTAGAAGAAGTGGGCCAAAGCCAGAAATCAGGCAGCACACATGCTGGACAACGCTGCACAATTAAAATGGGCCGAATCAAATACAGACCCAGCACAAAAAAGCGCAAAGGGTAATAAGGCGCCTGTTGAAAACCGGAGGAAAGAGGAACCGGCCCAGATAATCCAGCACAATACAGCGCAGTGCGCTGCCCACAAGGTAATTGACCATGCAATGATGGGACCGATATACTAATGGGACATACCCCAATACAAAGCCTATACAATGAAATATACAGCGCGATGCAACATAATGTATTACCTGAAAGGCAATGGGGCAGACAGTGGTGAGAGCGGTGTGCCTAAAGAACGCGCCCCCACTTTTGTGCTGGGTCTGTATTTGATTCGGCCCATTTTAATTGTGCAGCGTTGTCCAGCATGTGTGCTGCCTGATTTCTGGCTTTGTTATTGTTTACAGCGCCATTTCTATTATTTTTTAGCATCTTTTGTGTTAGTTCAGCAAAGAGCTTTGTTGTTATTTTTATTTTTTTGATTTTACCATCACTGTTTTCACTTTTGGTATATACATATAGACACAATTTTTTTCACAGCATTTTTTGCATTATTTACTAATATTGGTCTATATATACACATATATTTAACTTTTATGATTTTTATTGTTTATTGTTATTATCATCACTTCACTATTTATTACACCTATTATATATGTCTTTTTGCTGTTCTACATGGGGAACATTACACATGCTTTATCTGAACTATTTTTGCTGTACAGTGGTGATATCATTATAAGTATAGATACTTGTTGATTAATTTAATGAGCGGTTTTTCTTGCCTTTTTTATATATATATATATTTTTATTGCCGTTGTTGTTGTCTGGCCAAATTTACAATAAAGGCTTATTTTATTATGTATGTTTTATTTTTGTTTTCTCAAACATTTTCATTATTCTGATTCTCTCATTTACATCACTAGTTTGTTTTGTTCTTATGTCAAAAACGGCTGTATGATTCAGGCACAGGAGCAAAGCATGCTTTATACCAGGCAGATGCTAGCTGAATTATACAGTTGGCATCTGCCTTTAACATCGGCATCTTGCGCTTTCTCCAATCTCTTCAATTTAAAGAAGACTTTTCCCCAGTTTTAGAATGTTAAACTGGCCACATTATTGAGCAATGGCTGCAAAGCTGAGTAAAAAGTCTTTTTTTTAATTTCTTTCTCATGCATGTTGTGGAGATGTTAGTATGTAATAGTTAGGTTGTAATTTATGAAAAGCCCAATGGGGTATTGGATCACCCTTCCAGGGCAGCGGGGTACTCGGTACCGGGCCCGATGGTTTCAATGGGAGTTGTCACAGTGGCGGTGACCCGGTCCGTGGCCCTGGACGTCCATGTTAAAGAAATAGTGTGGCTGATGATTAAAGTTTATAAGTGGATGATTCGTGACGCCACCTGTGGTGTTCGGCAATGAAGATGTTAAGCCGACGCTGCAGACAGATCCTCTGGGACAAATGGTGTGGTGCAGCAATGATGTTGTGGCCCTCCACAGGTAGGGCTGTAGTTCCAGGGCAGTGTAGATGGAGAGGTAGTGAGGAGAGGAGAACGGTGTAGTGTTAAGCACAGAGATGTAGCAGCGCTGAGTGGGTTGGCGCAGGAATAAGCGGAGGACACCAGGGCATGTAGTTCCAAAGCTTTACTCACAGTCTGTTGTGCATACAGGTGCCAGCCTCGGTGCTGTGTCCTCCAGGTCAGGGGCTCAGTCAACCTCCAGGCAAGATGAAGTACTCCGTTCCAACACTCCGCCAACATTTGTGCCTTTTCTGAACGTCTCACAGTACTGAGTTACATAGTAACATAGTAACATAGTTATTAAGGTTGAAGGGAGACTTTAAGTCCATCTAGTTCAACCCATATCCTATCCTAACTTGCCCTAACATGTTGATCCAGAGGATGGCAAAAAAAACCCATGTGGCAACAGTAGGCTTCACATTGGGGAAAAAAATTCCTTCCCGACTCCACATACGGCAATCAGACTAGCTCCCTGGATCAACGCAATATTAAGGAGACTAGTGTATATACCCTGTAATATTATACTTTTCAAGAAAGGCATCCAGTCCCTTCTTAAATTTTAGTAGTGAATCACTCATTACAACATCATATGGCGGAGAGTTCCATAGTCTCACTGCTCTTACAGTAAAGAATCCGCGTCTGTGAGTATGCTTAAACCTTCTTTCCTCCAGACGTAGAGGATGCCCCCTTGTCCCCGTCACAGGTCTAAGAGTAAAAAGATCATTAGAAAGGTCTTTGTATTGTCCCCGCATATATTTATACATGTCCCCTAAGCCTTCGATTCTCCAAACTAAATAACCCCAAGTGTAATAACCTGTCTTGGTATTGCAGACCCCCTAGTTCCCTAATAACCTTGGTCGCTCTTCTCTGCACCCGCTCCAGTTCAGCTATGTCTTTCTTATACACCGGAGACCAGAACTGTACACAGTATTCTAAGTGTGGTCGCACTAGTGACTTATATAGAGGTAAAATTATGTTCTCCTCATGAGCATCTATGCCTCTTTTAATGCATCCCATTATTTTATTTGCCTTTGCAGCAGCTGCTTGACTCTGGCCACTAAATGTGAGTTTGTCGTCCACCCATACACCCAGGTCTTTTTCAGTGACTGTTTTGCCCAGTGTTTTACAATTAAGCACATAATTATACAACTTGTTCGTTCTACCCAAGTGCATGACCTTACATTTATCCCCATTAAAGCTCATTTGCCATTTATCAGCCCAAGCTTCTAGTTTACATAAATCCTCCTGTAATATAAAATTGTCCTCCTCTGTATTAATTACCCTGCAGAGTTTAGTGTCATCTGCAAATATTGAAATTCTACTCTCTATGCCCCCTACAAGGTCATTAATAAATATGTTAAAAAGAAGCGGCCCAAAACTGACCCCTGTGGTACCCCACTGCTAACCGTGACCCAGTCCGAGTGTGCTCCATTAATAACCACCCTTTGTTTCCTATCCCTGACCCAGCTCTTAACCCACCTACACATATTTTCCCCTATCCCCATTGTTCTCATTTTATGTATCAACCTTTTGTGTGGCACCTTATCAAAAGCTTTTGAAAAGTCCATGTACACCACGTCTACTGCATTCCCTTGGTCCAGTCCGGAACTTACCTCTTCATAAAAGCTTATCAGATTAGTCTGACAGGAACTGTCTCTTGTAAACCCATGTTGATATTGGGTCATAAGGTTATTCTTCTCCAGATACTCCAGTATAGTATCTCTTAGAAAACCCTCCAGGATTTTACCCACAGTTGAGGTTAAACTTACTGGCCTATAATTTCCAAGTTCAGTTTTTGTCCCCTTTTTCAATATTGGCACCACATTTGCTATACGCCAGTCCTGTGGTACAGACCCTGTTATTATGGAATCTTTAAAGATTAAAAATAGTGGTCTATCTATGACTGTGCTTAATTCCTGCAGTACTCGGGGGTGTATCCCATCCGGGCCCGGGGATTTGTCAATTTTAGTGATTTGTAGACGCCGCCGTACTTCCTGCTGGGTTAAGCAGGTGACATTTAATGGAGAATTTTTTATCCCTGATCATGTTATCCCTCATGGGATTTTCTTGTGTAAATACTGTTGAAAAAAAGTTATTTAGCATATTGGCTTTTTCCTCATCCTCATCCACCATTTCACCCAGACTATTTTTAAGGGGACCAACACTATCATTTTTTAGCTTCTTACTATTTATGTAGTTAAAGAATATTTTGGGATTATTTTTACTTTCTCTGGCAATGAGTCTCTCTGTCTCAATCTTTGCTGTCTTGATTTGCTTTTTACAGAATTTATTTAATCTTCTGTATTTAGTTAATGCCTCATCACTACCTACTTGCTTTAATTCTCTAAATGCTTTATTTTTGTCCCTTATTGCGCCCCTTACAGCTCTATTTAGCCATAGTGGTTTCCTCCTATTTCTCGCATGTTTATTCCCATACGGTATATATTGTGCACAGGTCCTCTTCAGGATACTAATAAAGGTCTCCCATTTTCTTTGTGTGTTTTTATGTCTCAGGATATCGTCCCAGTTAATTGCACCAAGATCATCTCTCATCCGGTGGAAATTTGCCTTCCTGAAGTTTAGTGTCCTTGTAACCCCTCTACTACACGTCTTATTAAAGGATACATGAAAACTTATTAATTTGTGATCACTATTACCCAAGTGACCCTCAACCCTTACATTTGATATGCGGTCTGGCCTGTTGGTTAATATTAGGTCTAGCAGTGCCCCCCCTCTTGTTGGGTCCTGAATAGTGTTGAGCATTCCGATACCGCAAGTATCGGGTATCGGCCGATATCAGCGGTATCGGAATTCCGATACTTAATTCCGATACTTTTTTCATATCGGATTCCGGGATCGGAATCGGAATAGGAAGTTCCCATCATGCTATGAGCCTGCTTGCTTTGATTAAGCCAATGGGAATCCTCCGAAGTGTGGGCACATCCTGTTAGGCATGTAGGCATGTTAACTATTGGCATGGCTGTGATTGGCTGCCGAAATGATGTCATGATGCACTATAAAAGCCACCGCAGCCGCCATTTCTGGTCACTCTGCTGTGAATTCAGTTAGGGACAGGCTGCTGTAGAAGACTGTGAGGGACAGTTAGAAATAGCGATTCTAAAAACAATATTGTGCTTTATCCAGGCTACATAAACCACCACTGTAGCTTGCTTTTCCCTAGCAGCGCTGTTTTCACAGCTGTCTGCAAGGGCTGTGTGAGTGCAGCTCACGCTGTGGAGTGGGTCCTGCAGCCACGTCAGGCTGTAGGCCACCCAGTGTGATCACTGCTGCCTCATACATCTTTTATTTTTTGAGCTGCATTTTTTAAATAATTTCAATCTAGTGTGCTTCCATCCGTATCCATATACGTTGGTTGCAAACACTAGTAGTAGACAGCGGAGCCTTTCTGCAGCCTTTCAGTGCTAGTGTCCACTTTGCTGCACTGTTCACGGCTGTCTGAGAGGTCTCTGACTGTGTGTGAGTGCAGCTCACGCTGAGTAGTGTGTCCTGCAGCTACGTCTGGCTGTAGGACGCTCAGCGTGCGTCACTGCCTCACACATATTTTTATTTGAGTGCAGCTCATTTTTTCTTCTATTAGTGTGCATCCATCCGTCTCCATCTACGGTGGTTGCAAACACTATATAGGAGTACACAGCGGAGCCTTTCTGCAGCCTGTCAGTGCCAGTGCCCACTTAGCTGCACTGTTGACGGCTGTCTGAGAGGTCTCTGACTGTGTGTGAGTGCAGCTCACGCTGAGTAGAGTGTCCTGCAGCTACGTCTGGTTGTAGGACGCTCAACGTGCGTCACTGCCTCACACATATTTGTCTCTGAGTGCAGCTCATTTTTTCTTCTCCTATTAGTGTGCATCCATCCGTATCCATCAACATTGGTTGGTTGCAAACACTATATAGGAGTAGATAGAGGAGCCTTTTTTTCTGGCTTGTGCCCTGCCGGCGCAGCCAGATTAGTATTACCCAATTTTTTTGGAGCCTCATCTTTTGCATTGTAGGTTACCTGCCTGCATTGTAATAGCTCCAAAAAGTTGGTGATACTATCAGTTTCAATTCTTTGTTCTCATACTTTGAGTTTGTTTCAAACAAAGAAACCACATAAAAAGTTCACCAAACACTACATTTTGAACTTGTGTAGGCCACATCAGCTCCTATTAAAGTCTAGTCCACACACACACACTTCATAAAATTAGTGTTTCTTGTACCTGTAACCAGCTGTTCAGGAATAAGCACACTAAGGCCCCCCTTTGTCCTTTTTTGCCTATCTTAAGCAGTCTTGCAAGATGAAGAAGGCAGGGAGTAAGGCGCGGGGGCGTGGGCGTGGGCGTGGAGTTTCAGCAGGGAGAGGACGTGGGGATTCTGCAGGGAGAGGACGTGGGGATTCTACAGGTAGAGGACGTGGGGATTCTGGGCCTGCTGCGGGCACCAGTGGATCAGCATCCCCCAGTTTTAGCAGGCAACAGTCCTTTATGTGCAGCTTTGTAGGACCTCAACGTACCCCACTGCTGCGGGAGGAACAAATTGAAGCCGTTGTCGGATGGATGGCAGCTAACGCATCGACTTCAATTACTTCCGCATCCTCTCAGGGTCAGAGCACCGAAGAGCAACCATCTGTCTCTTCACCACCTGCCAAAGTGCCCAGGCAGTCAGAGAGACATGGACAGGAGCCATCACAATCTCTACTTCTGTTCTCGGAATCTGTTGGCTTGGAAAGAGGGGGCCAGCCAAGCAGCATTCCTGAATGTGAAGAAGAGGGAGTATGCAGTGATGCGCAACTTCTTTGTCCCTCTGAATCTGAAGAGGCGAGTGGGCCAGTGCCTATGGTCAGCACACCTCAGTACGCATCAGATGATGACGAGACTCAGTTGCCACTTTCTGGTGCGTACGGTGCTGGCGAGACAACCCCGGAGAAGCAGCTGTTTGAAGAGGGGAGGGAAGATGATGAGGTCCTTGACCCATCATGGCGTGAGCAACAGGAAGGTGGTGGGAGCAGCTCGGAGGAAGAGATTCCCCTACCGGCCAAAACAGGAGGCAGAGGGAGGGGGAAGACTTGGTTGCCTGTACCCTCCACTTCGGCACCCGTTAGGAGCATTCCTCCTTCCAAAGGCAAACCGGGCGCTCACAAGAGTTGCAGTGCGTGGTCCTTTTTTGACACAGTTGCAGATGACATTTGCTTTGTCAAATGCAAGCTGTGTCATCAGAGAGTCAAAAGAGGGAGAAATGTCAGCAACCTCAATACCACAAATATGTGGAAACATGTGCGCACCAAGCACGAGTTGGAGTTGCATAGACACCCTCAAGACGTAGGCCAACGTACAGCACCACCTACCACCTCTTCAGTTCGTGTTGGGCCCTCTTCCTCCAGCTCACACACTGCTGGTTCGGCTTCCTCACAGGATCGCCAAGGAAGAACCTCTGCCACTGTTGTCCGGAGACCCTGTCAGATTCCACCCATAACAGCACGTTCCCATCCATCACAGCCATCGGTAGCACAGGCATGGGATAAAAGGCGCCCTTACTCGGCAAACCATCCCCGAGCACAGTCTCTGAATGCTGGCATTGCCAAACTTCTGGCAGTTGAAATGCTGTCATTCAGGCTGGTGGACACTGACACCTTCCGGGACTTAATGGCATTGGCAGTCCCCCAATACAACGTGCCCAGCCGCTTTTATTTCAGCAGGCGAGCCGTCCCTGCCCTGCAGAAACATGTTGAGGGCAAAATAAAACATGCGCTACTAAACGCCGTTAGTAGCAAGGTCCACCTGACCACCGATGCGTGGACCAGTAACCATGGACAGGGACGATACCTTTCCCTCACTGCCCACTGGGTCAATGTTGTGGAGCCGGGTACGGATCTGGAGAGTGGCGCTGTACGTGTTCTTCCAACGCCACGGATTGCAGGACTCCAGTCTGTACACATAGACTCCTCCTCCTACTCAAGTTCCTCAGAAACAGCAGAGCAGGAGCCTGTTACGACCGATATGAGCACAGCCGTGGCCAAACGTCAACAGGCTGTACTCAAATTAATTTCTTTGGGGAATCGAAGCCACACAGCGCAGGAGCTCTGGAATGCTATCAAGCTGGAGAGCGATGTGTGGTTTGGGCCAGCGAATCTCCAGCCGGGCTTGGTAGTGTGTGACAATGGCCGAAATCTGGTGGCAGCTCTTGGCCTAGGCAACCTCACACACATCCCATGTCTGGCACATGTTCTTAACTTGGTCGTGCAGAGCTTTCTGAGGGACTATCCGGATCTTGATGCACTGTTGCACAAGGTCCGCATAGAGTGCGCTCACTTGCGACGTTCCAGCACGGCAAGATCGCGCCTCGCTGCTCTGCAGCGACGATTTGGCCTTCCAGAACATCGCATCATATGTGACCTACCCACCCGGTGGAATTCAACGTTACATATGTTGGAGCGGTTGTGTGAGCAGCAGGCAGCAGTCATGGAGTACCAGCTGCATCAGGCGCAAACAAGTCGCACTGTGCGCCGTTCACACTTCAGCACCATTGAGTGGGCCTCTATGAAGGACATCTGCCTCGTTTTGCGTGCCTTCGATGAATCCACGCGGATGGCGAGTGCAGATGATGCACTAGTCAGCATGACTGTCCCCCTTATCTGCCTGCTTCAACAAACACTGCAAGCACTAAGGGATGAGGTTTCAGAAGAGGTGGAGGATGAGGAGTCCCAAATGCCATCTGCTTCTGGACAGTCTGCGCTACGTGTTTCCTCACAAAGGCCTAGGCAGGGGACACTTTGTGAGGAGGATGAGGAGGAGTCGATGGAGGAGGAAGACATCTCTCCAGAGGAGGGAGGTACACAAACCTCTACTCAGTATGTACAGCGAGGGTGGGGTGATGCAGAGCAGGTCGAGGTCACGCCTCAAACAGGGGACAGCGGTTCTTTGGCAGTTGGGAGTCTGCAGCACATGGTTGATTTCATGCTGCAGTGCCTGAGAAACGACCGCCGCATCGCCCACATTCTCGTCTCGGCTGATTATTGGGTGTACACCCTCCTAGATCCTCGCTACCGGGACAGCGTACAAAGGCTCATACCAACGTTGAACCGGGAGCGTAAAATGCGGGAGTACGAAGAGTCACTGGTGCAGTCCATAATGTTTTCCATTCCACCCGACAGCATTGTTGCAAGTGCTTTACAAAGCAGCTCTGTGCGTCGAGGCAGTGGAGGAAACTCTGCACAAAGAGGGAGCAGAGGCAGTGCCGCAGCACAAGGCAAGACCACTATGGCCCAAATGTGGCAAAGTTTTGTGTGTCCACCACAATTGTCTACACCATCAGCGACGCCTCGAGTCAGCAGGAGGCAACGCTTCCGTCAGATGGTGTCAGACTACATGTCTTGCCCTGTCGCTGTACTCCCAGATGGCTCTTCCCCCTTCAAGTTTTGGGTCTCTAAGCTGGATACATGGCCAGAGCTTAGCCAGTATGCATTGGAGGTGCTGGCTTGCCCTGCTGCCAGTGTATTATCGGAACGTGTCTTTAGTGCCGCAGGTGGTGTACTAACAGACCGTCGCACGCGACTATCTTCCGATAATGTTGACCGGCTGACTTTTCTGAAAATGAACAAGGCCTGGATCTCCAAAGACTTTGCCATTCCTCTTACAGACTAAATTAGTGGTTGGCAACTGTATCCAGGTCTGCTGGTGTGTTCATTTTTCTACCACCTGAACTATAATCCCTGTGCTTCAACACAGCCAGTTGTCGCTCAGATGTGTCGTCTGCACAGAGAAACACACTAGCTCCTGTGTTACTGGGGTTCAGTAATGCCAGCTGATCCCCTGCTGTGTGGACGGCAGAGTCACCAGCTCCATCAACATTCAAACCACTACTGATTTTTAACCGTGCCCAACTTAGGTCTCTGGCTCCACTGTCTCTACTATTTCCCCTGACCTCCAACCCCGCCATCTACATCTCTGAAGTGGCGTCAGCACAATCTACACTTGTTCCTGTGTTCCTGTGGCTCAGTCCCATCAGTTTATCCCCTGATGTGTGTCCGGCAAGGTCTCCTGCTCTGTCCACATTCCCATAACCAGTAGTGGGAATGAGGACAGAGCTGGCGAACTTGCCGGACAAACATCAGGGGATCAACTGATGGGACTGAGCACCAGTAACACAGGAACAAGTGTAGATTGTGCTGACGCCACTTCAGAGATGTAGCTGGCGGGGTTGGAGGCCAGGGTAAATAGTAGAGACAGTGGAGCCAGAGGCCTAAGTGGAGCATGGTTAGAATCAGTAGTAGTCCACAACCTCCATAAAAACTGCTGCCCATTGGCCTCTGCATGCGGCATGCGTAATCCTGGGCACCAACAGCGTCAGTTGGTGTTCAGAAGTGTCGTCTCCACAGAGCCAAACACATTCGTTCAAGTGTTAGTGGGGTTCAGCACTGCCAGCTGTTCCCCTGCTGTGGAGATGGCAAGTCTCCTGCTGCCTTCACCTGCCAAAATCCAGTAGGCCCCAGCCTGCTCCTCGCCTAATCCTGGGCTCCAACAGCGTCAGTTGGTGTTCAGAAGTGTCGTCTCCACAGAGCCAAACACATTCGTTCAAGTGTTAGTGGGGTTCAGCACTGCCAGCTGTTCCCCTGCTGTGGAGATGGCAAGTCTCCTGCTGCCTTCACCTGCCAAAATCCAGTAGGCCCCAGCCTGCTCCTCGCCTAATCCTGGGCTCCAACAGCGTCAGTTGGTGTTCAGAAGTGTCGTCTCCACAGAGCCAAACACATTCGTTCAAGTGTTAGTGGGGTTCAGCACTGCCAGCTGTTCCCCTGCTGTGGAGATGGCAAGTCTCCTGCTGCCTTCACCTGCCAAAATCCAGTAGGCCCCAGCCTGCTCCTCGCCTAATCCTGGGCTCCAACAGCGTCAGTTGGTGTTCAGAAGTGTCGTCTCCACAGAGCCAAACACGTTCGTTCAAGTGTTAGTGGGGTTCAGCACTGCCAGCTGTTCCCCTGCTGTGGAGATGGCAAGTCTCCTGCTGCATTCACCTGCCAAAATCCAGTAGGCCCCAGCCTGCTCCTCGCCTAATCCTGGGCTCCAACAGCGTCAGTTGGTGTTCAGAAGTGTCGTCTCCACAGAGCCAAACACGTTCGTTCAAGTGTTAGTGGGGTTCAGCACTGCCAGCTGTTCCCCTGCTGTGGAGATGGCAAGTCTCCTGCTGCATTCACCTGCCAAAATCCAGTAGGCCCCAGCCTGCTCCTCGCCTAATCCTGGGCTCCAACAGCGTCAGTTGGTGTTCAGAAGTGTTGTCTCCACAGAGCCAAACACGTTCGTTCAAGTGTTAGTGGGGTTCAGCACTGCCAGCTGTTCCCCTGCTGTGGAGATGGCAAGTCTCCTGCTGCATTCACCTGCCAAAATCCAGTAGGCCCCAGCCTGCTCCTCGCCTAATCCTGGGCTCCAACAGCGTCAGTTGGTGTTCAGAAGTGTCGTCTCCACAGAGCCAAACACGTTCGTTCAAGTGTTAGTGGGGTTCAGCACTGCCAGCTGTTCCCCTGCTGTGGAGATGGCAAGTCTCCTGCTGCATTCACCTGCCAAAATCCAGTAGGCCCCAGCCTGCTCCTCGCCTAATCCTGGGCTCCAACAGCGTCAGTTGGTGTTCAGAAGTGTCGTCTCCACAGAGCCAAACACGTTCGTTCAAGTGTTAGTGGGGTTCAGCACTGCCAGCTGTTCCCCTGCTGTGGAGATGGCAAGTCTCCTGCTGCATTCACCTGCCAAAATCCAGTAGGCCCCAGCCTGCTCCTCGCCTAATCCTGGGCTCCAACAGCGTCAGTTGGTGTTCAGAAGTGTTGTCTCCACAGAGCCAAACACGTTCGTTCAAGTGTTAGTGGGGTTCAGCACTGCCAGCTGTTCCCCTGCTGTGGAGATGGCAAGTCTCCTGCTGCATTCACCTGCCAAAATCCAGTAGGCCCCAGCCTGCTCCTCGCCTAATCCTGGGCTCCAACAGCGTCAGTTGGTGTTCAGAAGTGTCGTCTCCACAGAACCAAACACATTCGTTCAAGTGTTAGTGGGGTTCAGCACTGCCAGCTGTTCCCCTGCTGTGGAGATGGCAAGTCTCCTGCTGCCTTCACCTGCCAAAATCCAGTAGGCCCCAGCCTGCTCCTCGCCTAATCCTGGGCTCCAACAGCGTCAGTTGGTGTTCAGAAGTGTCGTCTCCACAGAACCAAACACATTCGTTCAAGTGTTAGTGGGGTTCAGCACTGCCAGCTGTTCCCCTGCTGTGGAGATGGCAAGTCTCCTGCTGCCTTCACCTGCCAAAATCCAGTAGGCCCCAGCCTGCTCCTCGCCTAATCCTGGGCTCCAACAGCGTCAGTTGGTGT
Organism: Dendrobates tinctorius; assembly: GCF_039654945.1. Lineage (NCBI taxonomy): Eukaryota > Metazoa > Chordata > Amphibia > Anura > Dendrobatidae > Dendrobates > Dendrobates tinctorius. The sequence goes on along the minus strand of NW_027361761.1, from coordinate 12,924,942 downwards.
TCAGAAGTGTTGTCTCCACAGAGCCAAACACGTTCGTTCAAGTGTTAGTGGGGTTCAGCACTGCCAGCTGTTCCCCTGCTGTGGAGATGGCAAGTCTCCTGCTGCATTCACCTGCCAAAATCCAGTAGGCCCCAGCCTGCTCCTCGCCTAATCCTGGGCTCCAACAGCGTCAGTTGGTGTTCAGAAGTGTCGTCTCCACAGAACCAAACACATTCGTTCAAGTGTTAGTGGGGTTCAGCACTGCCAGCTGTTCCCCTGCTGTGGAGATGGCAAGTCTCCTGCTGCCTTCACCTGCCAAAATCCAGTAGGCCCCAGCCTGCTCCTCGCCTAATCCTGGGCTCCAACAGCGTCAGTTGGTGTTCAGAAGTGTCGTCTCCACAGAACCAAACACATTCGTTCAAGTGTTAGTGGGGTTCAGCACTGCCAGCTGTTCCCCTGCTGTGGAGATGGCAAGTCTCCTGCTGCCTTCACCTGCCAAAATCCAGTAGGCCCCAGCCTGCTCCTCGCCTAATCCTGGGCTCCAACAGCGTCAGTTGGTGTTCAGAAGTGTCGTCTCCACAGAGCCAAACACATTCGTTCAAGTGTTAGTGGGGTTCAGCACTGCCAGCTGTTCCCCTGCTGTGGAGATGGCAGTCTCTCCTGCTGTCTCCGCATTACAAAGACAGTAGGCCTCTGCCTACACCCTCCTATTTCCTGGGCTTCAACACAGCCAGTTGTAGTTCGGAAGTGCCGTCCACACGGAAAGAGATACTTGCTCCCGTGTCTCAGTGGGGTTCAGTAACGTCAGCTGATCCCCTGCTGTGTGGATGGCAGTCTCTCCTGCTGTAAACTCATTCAAAATACAGTAGGCCTCTGCCTACACCCTCCTATTTCCTGGGCTTCAACACAGCCAGTTGTAGTTCGGAAGTGCCGTCCACACGGAAAGAGACACTTGCTCCCGTGTCTCAGTGGGGTTCAGTAACGTCAGCTGATCCCCTGCTGTGTGGATGGCAGTCTCTCCTGCTGTCACCTCATTCAAAATTCAGTAGGCCTCTGCCTACACCCTCCTATTTCCTGGGCTTCAACACAGCCAGTTGTAGTTCGGAAGTGCCGTCCACACGGAAAGAGATACTTGCTCCCGTGTCTCAGTGGGGTTCAGTAACGTCAGCTGATCCCCTGCTGTGTGGATGGCAGTCTCTCCTGCTGTCACCTCATTCAAAATTCAGTAGGCCTCTGCCTACACCCTCCTATTTCCTGGGCTTCAACACAGCCAGTTGTAGTTCGGAAGTGCCGTCCACACGGAAAGAGACACTTGCTCCCGTGTCTCAGTGGGGTTCAGTAACGTCAGCTGATCCCCTGCTGTGTGGATGGCAGTCTCTCCTGCTGTAAACTCATTCAAAATACAGTAGGCCTCTGCCTACACCCTCCTATTTCCTGGGCTTCAACACAGCCAGTTGTAGTTCGGAAGTGCCGTCCACACGGAAAGAGACACTTGCTCCCGTGTCTCAGTGGGGTTCAGTAACGTCAGCTGATCCCCTGCTGTGTGGATGGCAGTCTCTCCTGCTGTAAACTCATTCAAAATACAGTAGGCCTCTGCCTACACCCTCCTATTTCCTGGGCTTCAACACAGCCAGTTGTAGTTCGGAAGTGCCGTCCACACGGAAAGAGATACTTGCTCCCGTGTCTCAGTGGGGTTCAGTAACGTCAGCTGATCCCCTGCTGTGTGGATGGCAGTCTCTCCTGCTGTCACCTCATTCAAAATTCAGTAGGCCTCTGCCTACACCCTCCTATTTCCTGGGCTTCAACACAGCCAGTTGTAGTTCGGAAGTGCCGTCCACACGGAAAGAGATACTTGCTCCCGTGTCTCAGTGGGGTTCAGTAACGTCAGCTGATCCCCTGCTGTGTGGATGGCAGTCTCTCCTGCTGTCACCTCATTCAAAATTCAGTAGGCCTCTGCCTACACCCTCCTATTTCCTGGGCTTCAACACAGCCAGTTGTAGTTCGGAAGTGCCGTCCACACGGAAAGAGACACTTGCTCCCGTGTCTCAGTGGGGTTCAGTAACGTCAGCTGATCCCCTGCTGTGTGGATGGCAGTCTCTCCTGCTGTAAACTCATTCAAAATACAGTAGGCCTCTGCCTACACCCTCCTATTTCCTGGGCTTCAACACAGCCAGTTGTAGTTCGGAAGTGCCGTCCACACGGAAAGAGATACTTGCTCCCGTGTCTCAGTGGGGTTCAGTAACGTCAGCTGATCCCCTGCTGTGTGGATGGCAGTCTCTCCTGCTGTCACCTCATTCAAAATTCAGTAGGCCTCTGCCTACACCCTCCTATTTCCTGGGCTTCAACACAGCCAGTTGTAGTTCGGAAGTGCCGTCCACACGGAAAGAGACACTTGCTCCCGTGTCTCAGTGGGGTTCAGTAACGTCAGCTGATCCCCTGCTGTGTGGATGGCAGTCTCTCCTGCTGTCACCTCATTCAAAATTCAGTAGGCCTCTGCCTACACCCTCCTATTTCCTGGGCTTCAACACAGCCAGTTGTAGTTCGGAAGTGCCGTCCACACGGAAAGAGACACTTGCTCCCGTGTCTCAGTGGGGTTCAGTAACGTCAGCTGATCCCCTGCTGTGTGGATGGCAGTCTCTCCTGCTGTCACCTCATTCAAAATTCAGTAGGCCTCTGCCTACACCCTCCTATTTCCTGGGCTTCAACACAGCCAGTTGTAGTTCGGAAGTGCCGTCCACACGGAAAGAGACACTTGCTCCCGTGTCTCAGTGGGGTTCAGTAACGTCAGCTGATCCCCTGCTGTGTGGATGGCAGTCTCTCCTGCTGTCACCTCATTCAAAATTCAGTAGGCCTCTGCCTACACCCTCCTATTTCCTGGGCTTCAACACAGCCAGTTGTAGTTCGGAAGTGCCGTCCACACGGAAAGAGATACTTGCTCCCGTGTCTCAGTGGGGTTCAGTAACGTCAGCTGATCCCCTGCTGTGTGGATGGCAGTCTCTCCTGCTGTAAACTCATTCAAAATACAGTAGGCCTCTGCCTACACCCTCCTATTTCCTGGGCTTCAACACAGCCAGTTGTAGTTCGGAAGTGCCGTCCACACGGAAAGAGATACTTGCTCCCGTGTCTCAGTGGGGTTCAGTAACGTCAGCTGATCCCCTGCTTTGTGGATGGCAGTCTCTCCTGCTGTAAACTCATTCAAAATACAGTAGGCCTCTGCCTACACCCTCCTATTTCCTGGGCTTCAACACAGCCAGTTGTAGTTCGGAAGTGCCGTCCACACGGAAAGAGATACTTGCTCCCGTGTCTCAGTGGGGTTCAGTAATGTCAGCTGATCCCCTGCTGTGTGGATGGCAAAGTCTCCTGCTGCCTACACAGTCGTACCACTACTGATTTTTAACCGTGCTCCAATTAGGCCTGTGGCTCCACTGTCTCTCGTATTTCCCCTGTCCTCCAACCCTGCCAGTTACAGCTCCGAAGTGGCGTCTGCACAATCCACACTTGTTCCTGTGTTACAGGTGTTCAGTCCGATCAGTTAATCCCCTGATGTGTGTCCGGCAATGTCGCCTGCTCTGTCCACATTCCCATTATCGGAATGTGGACAGAGCAGGCGACATTGCCGGACACACATCAGGGGATTAACTGACCGGACTGAACACCTGTAACACAGGAACAAGTGTGGATTGTGCAGACGCCACTTCGGAGCTGTAACTGGCGGGGTTGGAGGACAGGGGAAATACGAAAATCAGTGAATCCACAGGCCTAAGTGGAGCTTGGTTCAAATTAGTAGTCTACAACCGATCTTAAAATTTCTTCAATGCAGCCTAAGCCTGCTCCGTGCTTGTCCCTGGGCTTCAACACAGCCAGTTGTTGCTCGGAAGTGCCGTCTTCACAGAGTAAAACACTAGCTCCTGTGTTTGTGGGGTTCAGTAACGTCAGCTGTTCCCCTGCTGTTTTGATGGCAATCTGTCCTGCTGCCTCCCAATTGACAGCACATCAGGCCTCAGCCTGCTAAGTGCTTGTCCTGGGCTCCAACATCGCCAGTTGCTGCTCATAACTGACTTTGGCACGGGTACTCCCTCCTGCCCAGCTTGGTTCCAGCCCTGCCTGCTGTTTCCGGGAAGTGTCAATGTCAGTTTGCCACCCCAAGTTGCCATGTCGTGTTGCGGTTGGGTTAGCCGAGGCTAGGGTGCCAGCAGTTTAGGTGCTTCCTATGTGGACTGCGGGTTCTGGTAAGAAAGGTTTGTTCCATAGTGCCAGTAGGACAAGCACCCCCTGTAGGACTGTGTGATTCGGTAACTGCGGCCAGCTTGCGGCATGCCAACTTTGCTTTTCAGGGGTAACTTCTGATACCCCTCCGGGTTCCAGCACCGTCAGCTGGTTCTCATCAGAGCCTTTGGCCTAGGTGCCTCCATCTCGGTATCCGAGTTCCAGCAACGTCTGCTGGTCCTTGGTAGTGCTTTGTAGCACAGGTACCTCCTGCTTAGTAACCGGGTTCCAGCACCGTCAGCTGGTCCTCGGTTGTGCCATTGGCTCTTATTCCTTCTGCTGCCCCTCCGGGTGCCAGCACTGTCAGCTGGTCCTCGCTATTTCCATTTGCTCTTGCAGCTTATGCTACCCCTCCGGGTTCCAGCACCGTCAGCTGGTTCTCGTCAGAGCCTTTGGCCTAGGTGCCTCCATCTCGGTATCCGAGTTCCGGCAACGTCTGCTGGTCCTTGGTAGTGCTTTGTAGCACAGGTACCTCCTGCTTAGTAACCGGGTTCCAGCACCGTCAGCTGGTCCTCGGTTGTGCCATTGGCTCTTATTCCTTCTGCTGCCCCTCCGGGTGCCAGCACTGTCAGCTGGTCCTCGCTATTTCCATTTGCTCTTGCAGCTTATGCTACCCCTCCGGGTTCCAGCACCGTCAGCTGGTTCTCGTCAGAGCCTTTGGCCTAGGTGCCTCCATCTCGGTATCCGAGTTCCGGCAACGTCTGCTGGTCCTTGGTAGTGCTTTGTAGCACAGGTACCTCCTGCTTAGTAACCGGGTTCCAGCACCGTCAGCTGGTCCTCGGTAGTGCCATTGGCTCTTGTTCCTTCTGCTGCCCCTCCGGGTGCCAGTACCGTCAGCTGGTTCAAGAGGACAAAGAACAGGAAGACAACCACCAAGATGCAGAACAACAAGAGAGAGAAGACAAAGAAGCATAAAAAAAACAAAGCAGAAGAACATTAAGCATAAGACTAATACTCTGAGCAAATGATATTATCTTATTTATAAGCAGAAGAAGACTAAGCAGTGTATGGGGGTGAGTCCGTTCCTCCTCGTGGTGCCCCTGGAAAAGGCCTGCTTCTGCAGGCCAAACTGAACGCGGACAAATCCTGTTGTAAATCTTTTGTGACAGGCAGAACGGAAGGTGTAAACTTCTAACTTTTCTAGATAACAACTACAGGAATGCCTGACACAAACAAGAATATGATGAAGAAGAATAGGAAGAAGATGAAGAAGCTGAATATGTAGAATAATAATTGTTGAATAAGAAGAATATGAAGAATGTAAGAAAAGGAAGAAGAAGAAGAAGAAGAAGAAGAAGAAGAAGAAGAAGAAGAAGAAGAAGAAGAAGATGTAAAAAAAGGAAGTAGAAGAAGAAGAAGAAGAATGTAAAAAAAGGAATAAGAAGAAGAATGTAAAAAAAGGAAGTAGAAGAAGAAGAAGAAGAATGTAAAAAAAGGAAGTAGAAGAAGAAGAAGAAGAATGTAAAAAAAGGAAGTAGAAGAAGAAGACATACATGTCTGGCAAAATATAAATGAGGCTAACATAGTCAATATCTTTGTAACTCCTAACATCTTTAAAAAAAAAAGTTTAATTCCTGCTATTCCATTTGATTGGGCTAAACCTCTATGGCTTTAATGTCTCCTCCACCTCCCACAATACATTCTACATTATTCTTAGTTGTTTTTCTTCATGTAGAATTAACCTACAAGGAAAGAAAGGTTTTTTTTTAATTCCGATATTTTGGCCCCATTGACTTGCATTGGTTCCCGGTATCGGAATCGGCGATACCGATACTTTTTTTTAAGATCGGCCGATCCATTCCGATCCGATATTTTCAAGTATCGGCTGGTATCGCTCAACTCTAGTCCTGAACCAGTTGTGAAAGGTAATTGTCTCTCATCGTTGTCAGAAACCTATTACCCTTGCTGGAACTGCAGGTTTCGGTTCCCCAATGTATTTCAGGGTAGTTGAAGTCCCCCATAATAATGACTTCTCCTTGAGTCGCTGCTTCATCTATTTGCTTTATGAGGATATTCTCTGTAGCTTCCATTATTTTTGGAGATTTATAACAAACCCCTATCAGTAATTTATTATTTTTCCCCCCTCCCCTTATCTCTACCCACAGGGACTCTACATTTTCATTAGATTCATATATATTATCACGAAGGATGGGTTTTAAGGATGATTTTACATATAAACACACGCCTCCCCCTCGCTTATTTGTTCGGTCATTTCTGAACAGACTATAGCCCTGTAAATTAACCGCCCAGTCATGGCTCTCATCCAGCCATGTCTCAGATATCCCCACCATGTCATAATTATGTTCCAACAACATTAACTCCAATTCCTCCATTTTGTTGGCGAGACTTCTGGCATTAGTATACATGCACTTTATGTATCTCTCTGTACCTCTATTCTTTCTTAAATTATTAACTGTTCTAACCCCACCCCCCATGCCACCTCCACCCCCAATGTCATTATTTGTGCCCAGGTCTCTATCTGCACTGTCTTCCCCTCCTATAAAAGGAATACCCTCCCCCCCCATCCCTAGTTTAAACACTCCTCCAACCTTCTAGCCATTTTCTCCCCCAGCACAGCGGCACCCTCCCCATTGAGGTGCAGCCCGTCCCTAGCGTAGAACCTGTAGCCAACTGAGAAGTCGGCCCAGTTCTGCAGGAACCCAAACCCCTCCTTCCTACACCAATTCCTGAGCCACTTATTAACCTCCCTAATCTCCCGTTGCCTCTCTGGTGTGGCACGTGGTACAGGAAGTATTTCCGAAAATACCACCTTGGAGGTCCTTGCTTTAAGCTTACAGCCTAATTCCCTGAAATCATCTTTAAGGACCTTCCACCTACCTCTGACTTTGTCATTTGTGCCAATGTGCACCATGACCGCTGGATCCTCTCCAGCCCCTCCCAGTAATCTGTCAACCCGCTCAGCGATGTGTCGGACTCGAGCGCCAGGTAGGCAGCACACCGTTCGACGATCCCTGTCTTTGTGACAGATGGAGTTACTCTGGAGTTCCTCCTGTCAGATGTTCCTATGAACTCTACTTGTACGGCAGACAGCTGTAGCCTGCTTCGGGGACTCCTTGCTACTAAGTCCCGGCTCACTCTCGTTGCTGTTGTGCCCCCAAGTCTTGTGTGGGAATAAGGTAGTGACAACTTCTATTCCTCCGGTGTCTGCTGCAGGACCATTAGTATCCATACAACCTCGGGGACCGGAACCCAGCCATGCTCTGAGAACTTGAGGAAGGGCTCTGCTCTAACCCTAGTTTTTGGTTCTCTTCTTCTCCTCACGTTCCGTACAAATCAATCTTTCTTATGGAGAGTTAGGCTTTCTAGATATCTCTTTCCTGTGCCAGCAGACCCAGGTCACTGAGGTCTGCTGCAGCACTTCCCTCCATCCATCCCACTCAGGGGAGCTTCTCTCACAGACTGACCTAGTCAGACTGACCTAGTCCCAATCATCTTCCGCTCTCTTGTGCAGACTAAGCTCCACCCACCTCCCAGCACTCTTCGTGTTCCAAGCAGGGAGCCACCAAAGGTGCTTTGCTACACTACTATGTTGTGTGGGATGCAAGTGATGGAGTGTGGTCAGGTGTCTCCACCTTACCTGAATAGTGGGGTACCACACCTCAGGAGAAGGTGCAGTACCTCTGTGGTGACTGAACCCTCAGGGGCGCCACAGTATTACTAAAGATTCTTCCCTGAAGGCGTGTACTTTTTTCTAGTTTGCCATTGACCAATCATAAGCAGGAGGTGGAGGAACAAAGAACACATCCCCATAAAGTCAGAAGAACATGCTTTCTCCTGAGATATATAATAATAATAGACAACCCTGCCCTCAGCCGAGATTTCTGCATCCACTGTGTACCATAGAGCAGAGCTGAATGTCATTATAAATACTCCCATATTTCATCTCACGGCAGTCAGTGTGGGTAAAGGGCTATAAAGCTGATTTGACATTATTGTGAGAGGAGAGTTGCAGAAGTTTTTGGAATCACACAGCTCAGCGTTACTTCTCTCTACATACAGTTGAGTTGAAGGCTGAAGGAGTAATCATACTGAGCTCTGATCTATGCTATAGGTTGCAGAGATTACAAAGCAGAGCATGACAGTCTGTCCTCACAGGAGAAAGCATGTTATTCTGACCTTCTGGAGGCGTGTCCATCTTCCCCTTGCATGACATCTCCTGATTAGGATTGGTCAATATCATGCAGGGTAAAAAAAAGTCCACACACGGAGAGAAGAATCTCTGGTAATGCCCTGTTGATCTTATGATAAATTATAACGGGGAAAAAAATACATTTTAATCAGCTATGGAGCTATTATCCCATTATGTAACCAGTTTAACAAGCTCAAATTGGTGGAAGATCCACTATGCAAATTACACAATTATAAAAGATGAAAATTTACTTTGATCCAATATACTTGTTGTTTTTCCTATTTGTCTCTACTGTTCCCTAATACATAAATGTAATATTTTCCGCATTTCAGGAGAAACCAAATCCTGAATTATACTTTCACGATGAAAACTTAACATCTGTTGTAGCTGACTTGTTCGCGGCTGGAATGGAGACGACTTCTACCACCCTGAAATGGGCTTTCCTACTGATGATGAAATATCCTGAAATTCAAAGTAAGGAGATATGACAAATGTTTGTTGTAATTATAATAGAATTATACATGCAGTTATGTCTAACCTCATATTTCCTTTTATTTCTTTAAATTTACATAAAATATACCCTTACTTGCAAATGACTGCTTTGCATGGTACAGACCCTTAGATGTGCTGTAGTGCATTGAGGTCCAAGTTTACAAACCCTCACAGATTGCTGAAAAGTCTGCGCAACTCAGGATGCAGAAGTTCCTGCATGACTGGGGCACAGGAGTGCACAGATTCATACAGCCAAGGTTAAAACTATTGTAACTAACAAAAATTTAGGTAAAACTTTGATTCTTCATTGTTCTTAGATCTTTGAGTGAGATGTTTCTATTGCTTTTGAAGCACATCTATTAGTATTTCATAATGTTTTAAATTTCCATTGACAAATATGGCAAGTTCCTGCAGACTCAGTATTTAACGTGTTGACCCTTATTTTTCAAAACTTCTGCAACATGCCCTGACAGCCGAACAGCTTATGGGCCAAATCTTGACTGTTGGCAGTTAGAGATGAGCGGATCTTTTGAAATTCGAATTCGCTGGGTTCACATGAATTTGAACATTTTAAGGCTATGTGCCCACGTTAGCATTTTTAAACGCTCAGGAAACTGATCCCCTTCCCAGGAAACGCGCGTCTTTTTTCCGCGCATTTCTTGCCCATTTTTTCCACAAAAGACGCACGTTTTTGACGCCTTTTTTACACGCGTTTTCTGGGAATATTGGGGAAGGCTAAAAACGCTCAGCAATGCAGACATTAATGAGCATGCTGCGTTTTTAGCCGCTAAGCGATTCCTGAGCGTTTAAAAACGCATGCCTTGGCACAAAAAGCCAAAAACGCATGCAAATTAATTTGAAGCTTCTTTTAAGCGTTTCTGCAGTGTCTGAGCCGGCACAAATGCTGTGGAAACGCTAAAAAAACCGCAACGTGGACACACAGCCTGAGACTTGATTCGCGTTTCACAAAAAACCCTTCCCCAACACAATTTCCCACACTGCTTAAATGTCACAGAGCAAGCTAATATCATTTTAAGTTGCTGTGTGAGCTCCCCGTAATGTTCTGCAGCTTTAACATCTAGCGGATTGTCATACCTTGTACAGTACAGTGGTGGTCAGTACTGGAGTCATCACAAATCAGCGGTTCCAGTGGAGTGCAGATTGTAGAGTCATTTTCCATTTCCAGAGTTTCTGAGTAACCCACTCTCTTCTGCAGAATGCAATCTCTTATAATCTGCGGGGTCTTATCTCTTTCTCCTGTAGAGTGTAAGCTCTTATGATCAGTGGGTCCTCTCTGTCTTTTAGAGTGTAAGCTCTTATGGTCAGCGGGGTCCTCTCTCTCTCCTGTAGAGTGTAAGCTCTTATGGTCAGTGGGGTTCTCTCTCTCTCCTGTAGAGTGTAAGCTCTTATGGTCAGCAGGGTCCTCTCTCTCTCCTGTAGAGTGTAAGCTCTTAAGGTCAGTGGGGACCTCTCTTTCTCTCCTGTAGAGTGTAAGCTCTTATGGTCAGCGGGGTCCTCTCTGTCTTTTAGAGTGTAAGCTCTTATGGTCAGCAGGGTCCTCTCTCTCTCCTGTAGAGTGTAAGCGCTTATGGTCAGTGGGGTTCTCTCTCTCTCCTGTAGAGTGTAAGCTCTTATGGTCAGCGGGGTCCTATCTCTATCTTGTAGAGTGTAAGCTCTTATGGTCAGTGGGGTTCTCTCTCTCTCCTGTAGAGTGTAAGCTCTTATGGTCAGTGAGGTCCTCTCCTGTAGAGTGTAAGCTCTTATGGCCAGCAGGGTCCTCTCTCTCCTGTAGAGTGTAAGCTCTTATGGTCAGCAGGGTCCTCTCTCTCCTACAGAGTGTAAGTTCTTATGGTCAGCGGGGTCCTCTCTCTCTCCTGTAGAGTGTAAGCTCTTTTTGTCACCGAGTTCCTCTCTCTCCTGTAGTGTGTAAGTTCTTTTGGTCAAAGGGTCCTCTCTGTCTTTGAAAGTGTAAGCTCTTATGGTCAGTGGGGTCCTCTCTCCTCTTCCCAAAGTATATTTCACAAGCAACTGCAAGAGATTCAGTATTGAAATCCCTAAAAATGTATTCACCGCAAATCAAATTTTGGGGGAAGATTTTGGCGAAGTCAGCAAATTCAAATTTTGAAAAGATTCACCCATCTCTAGTGATCAAAAAAGAATACATGGGAAATTAAGCATGTGCCCAATGTTATCACTGAATCCTTTTTTGTTTTTGCAAATTACCAAACTTTTTTAGTCCACTAAACTAATAAATACTCGGCCTATGAGTTTGATGTCGCTGTAATTGTACTGAGTTGCGGTATCATTTTGCCAAGTCTGTTTTACCAGACATTGAACACCATTGATGTGAAACCGAAAAAAAAATGTCTAAAATGTGATTCTTTTTCTTTTCACTATTTCATTGCGTTTAGATTTTTTTTCTTGTTTGTATTTGTGCATTATATGGAAGAGCAAATGTTGTTATTAAAATTTACAACACGTCACACAAAACAATAAGCTCTCATACGGCTTTGTTGAGAGGAAAAAAAAGTGCAAAATAGAGTTGAGCGACTTTTGTTTTTTTAGGGTCGCGCTTCGTTTCGTGAAACCCGACATTTCCAAAAGTCGGGTCGAGCAAGATCGTCCGATTATAGGGAAAAGTCGGGGTCATCCCGAAACACGAAACACAATGTAAGTCAATGGGGAATAAAAGTCGGCAGTGAGAGGAGGACAGGAAACACACCTACAGTGCCCATTTGAATGCCAAAAGCATCAATTCTTCTTACTTAAGCTTGTCAACCTTAATTAACTTCATAATACAAGTTACGCACTGAAAAATGGGGGTTATTTGGCTAAAGTTGTGGGGGGGAGGGCTGGCTGCAGGTTTTCATGTGCCCTGGGCGAAAGAGCGCCCCTTTAACACATACCACAACTCATCATGCTCCGATAGGGCAGAGAAATAGCGGTATAGTACAATGAAAAATACCTCACTTTTTACATCTCATGACGAGGCCCATCTATTTCTCCATACAGAATCATTGGTCAAATATAATGTTTGAAACAGTATATGATGAGCTCCACATAATGCTACAGTATATGTTGGTCCCCATGGATGAAGCTCCACTGTCTTATGGGCCCAAATAATGCTCCAAACATAATGGGCCCCATTTCTAATGCTCTAGTGTATAATGGGCCCTGTAAATGCTGCTCCAGTGTCTGATGTCCACCTTTGGAAAGTTCCAGTGTATGGTGGGCCCCATCTATCATTCTCCAGAGTATAGTGCTCCCCAAAAATTGCTGTCCCAACATTGAAAACAATCAAATAAGTCTCCTCGTTAGGGAATCCCTGTACTTGTCTGGATTCCTCGTCGTCCCCATCTTCCATCTCACTGCACAGTATTTCAACTTTGCAAGTGCTGTGATCCTGAGCAAGCGGGGGGGGCCCACTCGTTGGCGACGGCACTGGCACAGGGCCCCTGATAGTACGGTGGTGTGTCTGATGGCGGGTGGGCCGAACCTGCACTTTCATCTGCAGCTTCCTCTTTGTCACCGTGTAAGATGGAACTGCATATGGGAAGGGTAACCTGAGTTTCATCAGGGTCAGATTCAGGTCGTGTAGCGTGCGAGGGGAATGTAGTGGTCTGGGTCAATGTACCAGCAGATTCATCGAGCAGTGGCTGGGCATCAGTGCACTTGTGTCGCCCCCAGGAGTACGGTCGCCACAGTGGCATTACCTTCTTCCTAGGGAGTGTGATGTCATGCTTGAGAGCAACAAAGGCTCTCTCTAGCAGGTTAACTGATTGGGCGGCGTTATTCCCACGAGTCATGACCCTCCAAACAGCGTTCATGAAGGCAAAGTGTTTGTTTTACGTGGGCAGTATGGTTGCAAAGCTGAACCTTAAAGGAATGTCCAGAAGGGCACCACCAGGAGTGGAGCCTACGGTTAAATTCGACTCCACCTGGGAAACCTCAACCATGCCAGCTACAGGACAGATGCACACATTGCAAGCTTAATTCCGTTAACGAACGAGACTCCGTCATGCCCCGCGGTCCGAGTCCGGCTTACTAGAGGGACACGTGAGGCTCTGGCACATGAGATTGGCCAATAACTTTTGTGTCATGCCCTTACATGACCGTGGCTACATGTGCGCTACACTGAAAAGGCCAGCATTTGTCGCTTACAGGTGCAGATAACCCGCTGAACAACGTTAGTGATGGGGATCACTGATTACAATTATTACGCGCGAACAATGATTTCCCAGTAAGTGCAGGTCAACCGCAGTTCCGGAATTAGGCCTAACCGTCATTCCTGAAAAAATGAAAAACTTACGTGTGCAAACCACAGGTGCTGTAGCTTGCTTAACAGCTCGCCAGCCGTTCTCACGCCCAGTATGGATTACACGTGATTGCACAAAGGTGAGAAAGGGTACCGTATCCCCAGATAACATGTATGGATAGCGTACACATTCAAAATATATGTCTCAGGAGGCAGGCTCAGACGGTGTTAGGCCCAGTATGGATTGCACGTGATTGCACAAAGGTTAGAAAGGGTACCGTATCCCCGGATAACATGTATGGATAGCGTACACATTCAAAATATATGTCTCAGGAGGCAGGCTCAGACGGTGTTAGGCCCAGTATGGATTGCACGTGATTGCACAAAAGTTAGAAAGGGTACCGTATCCCCGGATAACATGTATGGATAGCGTACACATTCAAAATATATGTCTCAGGAGGCAGGCTCAGACGGTGTTAGGCCCAGTATGGATTGCACGTGATTGCACAAAGGTTAGAAAGGGTACCGTATCCCCGGATAACATGTATGGATAGCGTACACATTCAAAATATATGTCTCAGGAGGCAGGCTCAGACGGTTTTAGGCCCAGTATGGATTGCACGTGATTGCACAAAGGTTAGAAAGGGTACCGTTTCCCCGGATAGCATGTATGGATAGCGTACACATTCAAAATATATGTCTCAGGAGGCAGGCTCAGACGGTGTCAGGCACAGTATGGATTTGACGGCCCAGACTACACAGCGGAGGAGCAGGGAGAGGTAAAGATTGCAAATGCTGGGGCCCTGCCCAAGCAAGGGGGGCCCACTCGTGGGCGTCGGTACTGGCACTGGGCCCCTCATAGTACGGCGGTGTGTCTGACGGCGGGTGTGCACCACCACCGTCAGAGACACTTGATTGCACTATGAAGGACCCTGTACCAGTGCCTGCGCCCAAGAGTCGGCCTACCCACCTGTCCAGGGCAACGGCACTCGCACGGTGTCGTGCGCTAGGTGGTGACCCGGCCATGAGGGGGGGAGGCAGCACAGTTAGGGAGTTTTAGAAAGTGGCATATGTTGATGTTGGACATTCAGCTGATGCAAAAGGTGAAATAGGTCAAGTCCCAGGAAGAGGTGGACCAAAGCAAGCCATTTTTCTGTCACCCTATGTGTCATCAGAGGAAGGTGGGACAAAATCCTTGGAAACCCATGCGTGGTTCATTTTAATGAAGGTTAGATAATCCACATTTTGGGTTGACAGACGGGTCCTTTTTTCTGTCAGGATTGATCCAGCTGTACTGAAGACTCTTTCCGATAGCACACTTGCAGCTGGGCAAGCGAGCTCCTGTAAGGCATATTGTGCCAATTCAGGCCAGGTGTCCAGTTTAGCGGCCCAATAGTCAAAGGGGAATGACCTGTGTGGGAGAACATCGATATGGGAGGAAAAGTAGTTTGTAACCATAGTTGACAACTGCTGTCTCCTGTCACTTTCCATCGATGCAGTATTACCAGTTGTGTGAGCGGTACTTGAAAAATCAGTCCACAACATTGTCATGAAACCCCTGTCTCCAACGCCACTTCTGCTGTGTGCACCACGAACACCTCTGCCAAGCTGCCCCCGGCCCGTACGGCTTGTGTGAGAACCATCACCGCTGCTGTGTGCTGGGAATGCCTCAAGCAACCGATTTACCAGAGTTGCTTGTTTATTAGCCAATATTAGGTCAAGGTTCTCCTGTGGCATGATGTTTTGTAATTTGCCTTTATAGCGTGGATCCAGGATGCTGGCCAACCAGTAGTCGTCATCGTTCATCATTTTGGCAATGCGTGGGTCCCTTTTTAGGATCTGCAAGGCATAATCTGACATGTGGGCCAATGTTCCCGGTGTCAATGATGCACTGCGAGTGCTGGTTGGAGGAGCACTTTCTGGCAAATCCACATCCCTCCAGTCACGCACAAACCCTGTACCAGACCTTGCCACGCCAACATTTTCACTTGCCCCACGAGATGCATCCTCCTCCCCTAAGTAATCATCCCCATCATCCTCCTCCTCCTCCTCCTCTTCTTCCTCCACCTCGTCCAGGAGAGGTCCCTGAGCAGACAATGGCTGAATGTCATCAAGGATTCCCTCCTCCTCTTCCTCCTCATCAACATTGGCTGCAGACGCCTGCTCCTTAAGGTGCGTCAAAGTTTGCATGAGCAGATGCATAAGTGGGATGCTCATGCTTAGGATGGCGTCGTCTGCGCTTACCAGCCGTGTGCATTCCTCAAAACACTGAAGGACTTTACAGAGGTCTTTCAGCTTCGACCACTGCACACCTGTCAACTCCATGTCTGCTCTCAAAGTGCCTGGCCGTGTATCCTCCCACAAATGCATTATGGCCTGCCTCTGCTCGCACAGCCGCTCCACCATGTGCAGGGTGGAGTTCCACCTTGTTGCAATGTCGATAATGAGGTGGTGGTTGGGAAGGTGGAGCAATCGCTGCAGCTTCTGCATACGAACGGAGTGTACAGGCGACCGGCGGATGTGCGTGCACAGTCTTCGCACCTTCTGGAGCAGGGCTGTTAACTCCGGATAATTTTTGAGGAAGCACTGCACCACCAGGTTCAAGGTGTGAGCCAAGCAAGGTATATGGCTGAGTTTTGAAAGGGCTACGGCTGCCACAAAATTACGGCCGTTATCACTAACTACCTTGCCTGCCTCAAGATGTACACTGCCCAGCCATGACTCAGTTTGTCGCTTCAAGTACTCGGCCAGCACCTCGGCGGTGTGTCTGTTGCCCAAACACATCATCTGCAACACAGCCTGCTGACGCTTTCCACTAGCTGCTCGATAGGGGGACACATCGTGTGCAACAGTGGCAGCTGCAGATGGAGTGCTCGTACGACTGCGCTCTGTGGACGAGCTTTCGCTTCTGGAGGAGGAGGAGGAGGGTCGAACGCCTACAGCCAACTGTTTCCTATACCGTGGGTTAGGCAGCACTGTCCCACCACCGCTGTCCCCTGTGGACCCTGCATCCACCACATTAACCCAGTGCGCAGTGATGGACACGTAACGGCCCTGGCCATGCCGACTGGACCATGCATCAGTTGTGAGGTGCACCTTTCCGCTCACTGACTGCTTGAGTGCATGGACAATGCGGTCTTTCACATGATGGTGGAGGGCTGGGATGGCTTTGCGAGAGAAGAAGTGGCGACTGGGTAGGTCATAGCGTGGTACTGCATAGGCCATGAGTTCGTGGAAAGCTGTGCTTTCCACCAACCGAAAGGGCATCATCTCAAACGAGATTAGTTTGGCAATGTGGGCGTTCAAACCCAGTGTACGCGGATGAGAGACTGAGTACTTTCTTGACCTACTCATAGTGTCTGGGAGGGTGAGCTGGACTTGAGAGCTGCATATGGTGGAAGTAGCGGTGGACAGGGCGGACTGAGAGAGGGTTGATGATGGTGATGGAGTTGGTGTTCTTTCTGATGGCCTAGAATCAGTCTTTCGTTGATATAACAGTGGAATTCCCTGACTGCTGTGGCCTTGCAACGACACCTCAACATTTGCTGCTGTGCTAACCGGTGGGCTTACAGTGGGGGAAACAATGTAGCGTTGCTGACTACCTTCGTTGTGATCAGTTGCACATGTGGCACTTGAGGTTTGGTGTTGTGTCCTCGCTTGCAAGTGCATGCTGGTTAAATGTCTAAGCATGCAACTGGTATTCAAATTTTTCAGATTTTTCCCTCGACTAAAGGTCTTTGCGCACTTCTTACAGATAACCTTGGCCTGATCATGAGGATTTTGTTCAAAAAAGTGCCACACTGCACTCTTCCTACTTTGGCAGACATTTTGCGGCCTAGCACGCTGTGATCTTTTGACCCTCTGGACAAGCTGTCCAGCAACTCTTTTGATGTTTGGAACCTGTCTTTGGAGTGCTCCGGGCCTGCCAGATAACAGCTGTTGCGATGTCGATGTCTGCTGTGGATGCTCCTCATCTGAGCTATTGGAAGCAGCACCCTCTTCCCCCAATGGATGCCAATCTGGGTCAACAACTGGGTCATCCATCACCTCCTCTTCTATGTCATGTGCACCTTCCTCTGTGTCACCATGTATGGTGGTATAGTGTGCGGGAAGGGGCACCTGAGTCTCATCAGGGTCAGAATCTGGCTCTGTACACTGCGAGGACAATGTAGTGCTCTGAGTGAATGTACCAGCAGAATCATCCATCAGCGGCTGTGCATCAGTGCACTCCATGTCAGATTCATCTTGGCCTGGGTAATTCACCATTTGACTTGATAATCCAGGCATGGTATGTGAAAACAGCTCCATGGAGTAATCAGTAGTATGGCCTGCGTCATCCTTCAATCTTGGTTGGGGTGAAGGACACAAGGAAAGGTGTGGTTCATGAACATAAGCCTCCAATGACGACTCAGTGCTTTTACTTTTTACAACTGAAGAAGAGGAGGTGATAGAGCTGGAGGCTGAGTCAGCAATGTAAGACAAAACTTTTTCCTGATGCTCTGGCTTTAAAAGCGGTTTGCCAACTCCTAGAAAACTAAGCGTTCGAGGCCTTATGTAGCCAGACGATGACGCAGGCTCAACACCTCCTGCATTCGGTCCTATTTTGCTCTTGCCACTACCATCAGATCCACCACCAACACCATCATTACCAGCTGCCAACCCCCGCCCAATTCCACGGCCTCTTCCACCAGCCTTCCTCATTTTTGGTAGAAATGTAGACAAAATCCAACAAACTATATAGTAATGTAAAACAAGGTACAAGGTGTCTATAGGACAGGGGAGATTTTGAATTTCTGCAGACACTTGTGGACACTGGACACTTTTGGATTGTGTGAGGCCCACTGATATCTGAGCGCTATGTGACAGGCTCGATGGCACAGCTGTGACCAAGGTGACTAGAGGATAAGGGAGATTTTGAATCTCTGCACACACTTTTGGACACTGGACACTTTTGGATTGTGTGAGGCCCAATGAATATCTGAGCGCTATGTGACAGGCTCGATGGCACAGCTGTGACAAAAGTGACTAGAGGATAAGGGAGATTTTGAATCTCTGCACACACTTTTGGACACTGGACACTTTTGGATTGTGTGAGGCCCAATGAATATCTGAGCGCTATGTGACAGGCTCGATGGCACAGCTGTGACAAAAGTGACTAGAGGATAAGGGAGATTTTGAATCTCTGCACACACTTTTGGACACTGGACACTTTTGGATTGTGTGAGGCCCAATGAATATCTGAGCGCTATGTGACAGGCTCGATGGCACAGCTGTGACAAAAGTGACTAGAGGATAAGGGAGATTTTGAATCTCTGCACACACTTTTGGACACTGGACACTTTTGGATTGTGTGAGGCCCAATGAATATCTGAGCGCTATGTGACAGGCTCGATGGCACAGCTGTGACAAAAGTGACTAGAGGATAAGGGAGATTTTGAATCTCTGCACACACTTTTGGACACTGGACACTTTTGGATTGTGTGAGGCCCAATGAATATCTGAGCGCTATGTGACAGGCTCGATGGCACAGCTGTGACAAAAGTGACTAGAGGATAAGGGAGATTTTGAATCTCTGCACACACTTTTGGACACTGGACACTTTTGGATTGTGTGAGGCCCAATGAATATCTGAGCGCTATGTGACAGGCTCGATGGCACAGCTGTGACAAAAGTGACTAGAGGATAAGGGAGATTTTGAATCTCTGCACACACTTTTGGACACTGGACACTTTTGGATTGTGTGAGGCCCAATGAATATCTGAGCGCTGTGTGACAGGCTCGATGGCACAGCTGTGACAAAAGTGACTAGAGGATAAGGGAGATTTTGAATCTCTGCACACACTATTGGACACTGGACACTTTTGGATTGTGTGAGGCCCAATGAATATCTGAGCGCTATGTGACAGGCTCGATGGCACAGCTGTGACAAAAGTGACTAGAGGATAAAGGGAGATTTTGAATCTCTGCACACACTTTTGGACACTGGACACTTTTGGATTGTGTGAGGCCCAATGAATATCTGAGCGCTATGTGACAGGCTCGATGGCACAGCTGTGACAAAAGTGACTAGAGGATAAGGGAGATTTTGAATCTCTGCACACACTTTTGGACACTGGACACTTTTGGATTGTGTGAGGCCCAATGAATATCTGAGCGCTATGTGACATGCTCGATGGCACAGCTGTGACAAAAGTGACTAGAGGATAAGGGAGATTGGATTGCTTTTAAAAAAGCAGTTTGCAGAGCAGTGGGTAAACAGCAATGCCAGCCTGTCAGGAAGCCTTAAAAGGCAGCCCAACAACCAACACCACTGATACACCACAATATAGCCTCCCCTTGCACTGCACACACAGTGACTGGTGTGTTGTGCAGGCCAAATTGCTAGCAGCAGAAGCAGTTTTTTTTTCTTCTCAGCAGGACAAAAAAAAAAAATTGGGATTGCTTTTAAAAAAGCAGTTTGCGGAGCAGTGGGTAAACAGCAATGCAGGAATGTCAGGAAGCCTTAGAAGGCTGCCCAACAACCAACACCACTGATACACCACTATATAGCCTCCCCTTGCACTGCACACACAGTGACTGGTGTGTTGTGCAGGCCAAATCTCTAGCAGCAGAAGCAGTTTTTTTTTCTTCTTCCCTGCCTAACGCTCTCCCTACAGAATCAGCAGCAACCTCTCCCTATACTGAGATCAGCAGAAGTAAGATGGCGGTCAGCGTGCACGCCCTTTTATACCCCCTGTGACGCCCACCAAAGCAAGCCAATCACTTGCATGCCCTTCTGAAAGATGGTGGTGACCCCTGCCTATGTCATCACGTTGCCCACAGTGTCCGTGGATCCTGATTGGCTGAAAAAGAGCGCAAAACAAACTTTTGAAACGCGACTTTGGCGCGTAAGTCGCCGACCTCGTGGCCGACCTCATCCTAGGGTCGGGTTTCGTTACATGAAACCCGACTTTGCCAAAAGTCGGCGACTTTTGAAATTTTTCGACCCGTTTCGCTCAACTCTAGTGCAAAACCTAAAATTGGCTGCATCGGATTACATTTTTCCTGAGATTCAGAAATGAATCCATATGCAGTAAGCTTAGGTTCCCCCTTATAGTGGCTGCATACAATTGGAATTTTATCATTTACCTTTATGATTTTATGAAGGGAAGCTTCATAAAATCTGGAGCATTATATGACATGGTCAAACTATTTTGTAGCCAAATTTTGCTAGATGTTGCTGCTACATCATAGCACAATACAAGCGCGAAGCCGGGTGTACTATGACTACGCCAAGCAAATCATAAAAATATCTGATGAGGTTGGACTTTCTACAACTTGCTTGTTGTACTCGCAGGATCCTAATGGTCGCAATTAGAGTTGAGCGATACCGTCCGATACTTCAAAGTATCGGATCGGAATGGATCGGCCGATCTTAAAAAAAAGTATCGGTATCGCCGATTCCGATACCGGAAGTCCCATTCAAGTCTATGGGACTTCCGGTATCGGAATAAGAAAAATCCTGTTTTCCCTTGTACAGCCTCTCTGGGGTCTGTACGGGCCTTTCGGGGGGCTGTGCCGGCCTGCCAGGGGTCTGTGCAGGCTCCGGTGGTCTGTGCCGGCCTGCCGGGGGGCTGTGCCGGCCTGCCAGGGGGGCTGTGCAGGCTCCGGTGGGCTGTGCCGGCCTGCCGGGGGGCTGTGCCGGCCTGCCGGGGGGCTGTGCAGGCTCCGGGGGGCTGTGCCGGCCTGCCGGGGGGCTGTGCAGGCTTCGGGGGTCTGTGCAGGCATCGTCCGATGGGACTACAAGTCCCATCGGGCGATGCCTGCTACCATGACAGTGATTGACACATTAGCCAATGATGGGACAGTAGTAGTCCCATCATCCGGCTAATGTGTTGAATGTAAAAAAAAAAAAAAAAAATTACATGCTACATACATACAACATGCATACTACATACATGCTACATTCATACTACATACTACATACATGCTACATTCATACTACATATATACTACATGCAACATACATACTACATATATACTACATGCAACATACATACTACATATATACTACATGCATGCAACATGCATACTACATATATACTACATGCAACATACATACTACATATATACTACATGCAACATACATACTACATATATACTACATGCATGCAACATGCATACTACATATATACTACATGCATGCAACATGCATACTACATATATACTACATGCTACATACATACTACATATATGCTACATACATACTACATATATACTACATGCATGCTACATACATACTACATACATACTACATATATGCTACATACATACTACATATATACTACATGCATGCTACATACATACTGCATGCTACATACATACTACATGCTACATACATACTACATATATGCTACATACATACTACATATATACTACATGCATGCTACATACATACTACATGCTACATACATACTACATATATGCTACATACATACTACATATATACTACATGCATGCTACATACATACTGCATGCTACATACATACTACATGCTACATACATACCACATATATACTACATACATACTACATGCATGCTACATGCTACATACATACCACATACATACTACATACATACTACATACATACTACATGCTACATACATACTTCATATATACTACATGCATGCTACATACATACTACATGCTACATACATACTACATATATACTACATGCATGCTACATACATACTGCATGCTACATGCATGCTACATACATACTACATACATACTACATGCTACATACATACCACATATATACTACATAGATACTACATACAATACATTCATACAATACATACATAGACATACAGTACATATAACATAGAGTAACATACTTACCAATACTTGTCACGTTGTTCCCCGAAGCCATTGTCTTTTACGGAATAAATATTAACATAACAAACCACAAAAATACTCACCCACGATCCGAAGCAGTCCACGAGTGTGTCCCACGACGATCTTGGGTAGAGAACTGCAGCATCAGCTGTTGCTGCCGTTCTCTACGGGCTGCAGGAATCCAATGACGGAAGGTAGGTATCCTTCCGCACTGTATTCCTCCGCCACTTAAAAAAAAAAAAGTCCCTAGTCTCACTTTATGCCATTGCTGTGTGGGAAATTCCCACGCAGCAATGGCATAAAGTGAGACTAGGGACTTTTTTTTTTTTAAGTGGCGGAGGAATACAGTGCGGAAGGATACCTACCTTCCGTCATTGGATTCCTGCAGCCCGTAGAGAACGGCAGCAACAGCTGATGCTGCAGTTCTCTACCCAAGATCGTCGTGGGACACACTCGTGGACTGCTTCGGATCATGGGTGAGTATTTTTGTGGTTTGTTATGTTAATATTTATTCCATAAAAGACAATGGCTTCGGGGAACAACGTGACAAGTATTGGTAAGTATGTTACTCTATGTTATATGTACTGTATGTCTATGTATGTATTGTATGAATGTATTGTATGTAGTATGTATGTAGTATATATGTGGTATGTATGTAGCATGTAGCATGTATGTAGTATGTATGTAGCATGCATGTAGCATGCAGTATGTATGTAGCATGCATGTAGTATATATGTAGTATGTATGTAGCATGTAGTATGTATGTAGCATGCATGTAGTATATATGTAGTATGCATGTAGTATGTATGTAGTATGTATGTAGTATGTATGTAGTATGTATGTGGTATGTATGTAGCATGTAGCATGCATGTAGTATGTATGTAGTATATATGTGGTATGTATGTAGCATGTAGTATGTATGTAGCATGCAGTATGTATGTAGCATGCATGTAGTATATATGTAGTATGTATGTAGCATATATGTAGTATGTATGTAGCATGTAGTATGTATGTAGCATGCAGTATGTATGTAGCATGCATGTAGTATATATGTAGTATGTATGTAGCATATATGTAGTATGTATGTAGTATATATGTAGTATGTATGTAGCATGTAGTATGTATGTAGCATGCATGTAGTATATATGTAGTATGTATGTAGCATGTAGTATGTATGTAGCATGCATGTAGCATGTATGTAGTATGTATGTAGTATATATGTAGTATGTATGTAGCATGTAGTATGTATGTAGCATGCATGTAGTATATATGTAGTATGTATGTAGCATGTAGTATGTATGTAGCATGCATGTAGTATGTATGTAGTATGTATGTAGTATGTATGTAGTATATATGTAGTATGTATGTAGCATGTAGTATGTATGTAGCATGCATGTAGTATATATGTAGTATGTAGTATGTATGTAGTATGTATGTAGTATGTATGTAGTATATATGTGTTATGTATGTAGTATGTATGTAGTATGTATGTAGTATATATGTGGTATGTATGTAGTATGTATGTAGTATGTATGTAGTATGTATGTAGCATGTAGTATGTATGTAGCATGCATGTAGTATGTATGTAGTATTTTTTTTTTTAACATTTAACACATTAGCCGGATGATGGGACTACTACTGTCCCATCATTGGCTAATGTGTCAATCACTGTCATGGTAGCAGGCATCGCCAGATGGGACTTGTAGTCCCATCGGACGATGCTTGCACAGACCCCCGGACATCAGCACAGCCCCCCGGCAGGCCGGCACAGCCCCCCGGCAGGCCGGCACAGACCCCCACAGGGTGCACAGACCACCGGCAGGCCGGCACAGCCCCCCGGCAGGCCGGTACAGACCCCCACAGGGTGCACAGACCACCAGCAGGCCGGCACAGCCCCCCGGCAGGCCGGTACAGACCCCGGGCAGTCCACACAGCCCCCCGGCAGGCCGGCACAGCCCCCCGGCAGGCCGGCAGAGACCCCCGGAAGGCCCGAAATGACGGCGCATCATGATGCGCACACACCGCGCATCATGATGACGTCAGGCTGTCAATCAACTTTGAACTTCCGATTCCGATGCCGACTTCCGATATTGAAAAAATATCGGAAGTCGGTATCGGAATTCCGATACAGCAAGTATCGGCCGATACCCGATACTTGCGGTATCGGAATGCTCAACACTAGTCGCAATGCAACTCTATTCACCTGTTTTGCCCTATCTAGTATATAATCGTCTAATTCTGACTGTCTATCTCTCTGTTTGTAACGGAAATCCCGCGTCGCTGATTGGTCGCGCCCGGCCGTCACCAATCAGCGACAGGTGCGGTCCGCCAGCGAATTGGCGCGGAATTCGAACGACGCTTGCAACCCCTACCGTCGGGAGATCTAAAGCTTCATAAATAAACTACATACATATTCTAGAATACCTGATGCGTTAGAATCGGGCCACCATCTAGTGATGTTATAACGACACTGAGTAAATCTTGATCATGCAATAGGTGTTATTGCTGAAGTCGCTGTTTAGCCACAGTCTAAAATGGTCCTAGCTAAGACTTGGAGACATTAAGGATAATTTTTACTTTAATAACAGGAAATGTCCAAAAAGAAATTGAAACTGTCATTGGTTCAGTCGAGCCTCAGATGATGCACCGCAAACAAATGCCCTACACAGACGCTGTCATCCACGAGATTCAGAGATTTGCCAATCTTGTTCCAACCAATGTGCCACATCAGACCACTCAAGATGTCACCTTGAAGGGTTTCAGTCTGCCAAAAGTAAGTAGTTAAAAAATAATTTTGATTCATGAAACTTTATGTTCTTCTATGGTCCATAGGACCTTTTCAGGTATATACAAATATCAAAAGATGTCATCTATATAGAGCTTTAGGCATAAATATGAGCACAAAAGGGAGATACACAAAGGTAAAATCATAGAGTTATCTCCATGTCCTTCTGATGCAACAAATAGTTAACTAGCCTGTAGTTACAGTTTGACTATTTAACCCCTTCACCCCCAAGGGTGGTTTGCACGTTCATGACCGGGCCAATTTTTACAATTCTGACCACTGTACCTTTATGAGGTCATAACTCTGGAACGCTTCCATGGATCCCGGTGATTCTGACATTGTTTTCTCGTGACATATTGTACTTCATGTTAGTGGTAAAATTTCATTCAAATAACTTGCGTTTATTTGTGAGAAAAATGGAAATTTGGCGAAAATTTTCGCAATTTTCCAACTTTGAATTTTTATGCTCTTAAATCACAGAGATACGGCACACAAAAAACTTGATAACTAACATTTCCCACATGTTTACTTTACATCAGCACAATTTTGGAACCAAAATTTTTTTTTGTTAGGAAGTAATAAGGGTTAAAAGTTGACCAGCGATTTCTCATTTTTACAACACCATTTTATTTTTAGGACCACCTCACATTTGAAGCCACTTTGAGGGGTCTATATGATAGAAAATACCCAAAAGTGACACCATTCTAAAAACTGCACCCCATAAAGTGCTCAAAACCACATTCAAGAAGTTTATTAACCCTTTAGGTGCGTCACAGGAATTTTTTTGAATATTTAAAAAAAAATGAACATCTAACTTTTTTTCATAAAAAAATACTTCAGGTTCAATTTTTTTTATTTTACCAAGGGTAACAGGAGAAATTGGAGGGTAACAGGACCCTAAAAGTTATTGTGCAATTTGTCCTGAGTACGCTGATACCCCACATGTGGGGGTAAACCACTATTTGGGCGCATGGCAGAGCTCGGAAGGGAAGCAGCGCCATTTGACGTTTTTGGCTGGAATTGAGATCGGACACCATGTCGCGTTTGGAAAACCCCTGATGTACCAAAACAGTGGAAACCCCCCACAAATGACACCATTTTGGAAACTAGACCCCCTAAGGAACTTATCTAGATGTGTGGTGAGAACTTTGAACCCCCATGGGCTTCACAGAAGTTTATAACATAAAGCCATACAATTAAAAAATCATATTTTTTCCACAAAAATGATCTTTTCACCCTCAATTCTTATTTTTCCAAGGGTAACAGGACCGTAAAAGTTATTGTGCAATTTGTCCTGAGTACGCTGATACCCCACATGTGGGGGTAAACCACTATTTGGGCGCATGGCAGAGCTCGGAAGGGAAGCAGCGCCATTTGACGTTTTTGGCTGGAATTGAGATCGGACACCATGTCGCGTTTGGAAAACTCCTGATGTACCAAAACAGTGGAAACCCCCCACAAATGACACCATTTTGGAAACTAGACCCCCTAAGGAACTTATCTAGATGTGTGGTGAGCACTTTGACACCCCCAGTGCTTCACAGAAGTTTATAATGCCCGGGCGTGAAAATAAAAAATTCGTATTTTTTCCACAAACATGATCTTTTAGTCACCATTTTTTTATTTTCCCAAGGGTACCAGGAGAAATTGGACCCCAAAAGTTGTTGTCCAATTTGTCCTGAGTATGCTGATACCCCATATGTGGGAGAAAACTACTGTATGGGCACACGTCAGGGCTCGGAAGGGAAGTAGTGACGTTTTGGAATGCAGACTTTGATGGAATGGTCTGCGGGTGTCATGTTGCCTTTGGAGAGCCCCTAATGTACCTAAACAGTGGAAATCCCCCACAAATGACCCCATTTTGAAAACTAGACCCACTAAGGAACTTACTAGATGTGAGGTGAGCACTTTGAACCCCCAAGAGCTTCACAGAAGTTTATAATGCCAGGGCATGAAAATAAAAAAATCGTATTTTTTCCAGAAACATGATCAATTAGTCCCCAATTTTTTCATTTTCCCAAGGGTAACAGGAGAAATTGGACCCCCAAAAGTTGTTGTCCAATTTGGCCTGAGTACGCTGACACCCCATATGTGGGAGAAAACTACTGTATGGACACACATCGGGGCTCGGAAGGGAAGCAGTGACGTTTTGGAATGCAGACTTTGATGGAATGGTCTGCGGGTGTCATGTGCGTTTGGAGAGCCCCTGATGTACCTAAACTTTTGAAACTCCCCACAAGTGACCCCATTTTGGACACTAGACCCCCCACGGAACTTATCTAGATGTGTGGTGAGCACTTTTAACCCCCAAGTGCTTCACAGAAGTTTATAACACTCGGACGTGAAAATAAAAAAATCATTTTTTTCCACAAAAATGATATTTTTGCCCCCAAATTTTTTATTTTCCTAAGGGTAACAGGAGAAATTGGACCCCAAAAATTGTTTTGCAATTTGTCCTGAGTAGGTTGATACCCTACATGTGGGGTAAAACACTGTTTGGGCGCATGGCAGAGCTTGGAAGGGAAGGAGCAACATTTGACTTTTTCAACTCAGAATTGGCTGGAATTGAGATCAGACGCCATGTTGCATTTGGAGAGCCCCTGATGTGCCCAAACAGTGGAAACCCCCCTATTATAACTCCAACCCTAACCCCAACACACCCCTAACCCTAATCTGAGCCCTAACCCTAGCCCTAACCCTAGCCCTAACCCTAGCCCTAACCCTAACCCTAGCCCTAACCCTAGCCCTAACCCTAGCCCTAGCCCTAACCCTAGCCCTAACCCTAACGGGAAAATGGAGATAAATACTTTTTTTAATTTTATTATTTTTCCCTAACTAAGGGGGTGATAACGGGGGGTTTGATTTACTATTTATGGCGGTTTTTATATTTGGCAGCTGTCGCACGCTAAAAGACGCTTTTTATTGTAAAAATAGTTTTTGCATCACCACATATTGAGAGCTATAATTTTTCCGTATTTTGACCCACCGAGTCATGTGAGGTCTTATTTTTTGCGGGACGAGTTGAAGTTTTTATTGGTACCATTTTCGGGCACGTGACATTTTTTGATCGCTTTTTATTCCTATTTTTGGGACACAGAATGAACAAAAACCAGCGTTTCATGAATTTCTTTTGGGGGGGTGCGTTTACACCTTTCCGCGTGCGGTAAAATTGATAAAGCGGTTTTATTCTTCGGGTCAGTATGGTTACAGCGATACCTCATTTATGTCATTTTTTTTTATGTTTTTGTCGGTTTTATGCAATGAAAACTATTTTATATAAAAAATAATTATTTTTGCATCGCTTTATTCTGCGAGCTATAACTTTTTTATTTTTTCGCTGATGATGCTGTGTGGTGGCTCGTTTTTTGCGGGACAAGATGACGTTTTCAGCGGTACCATGGATATTTATATGCGTCTTTTTGATCGCGCGTTATTACACCTTTTGTTTGGCGGTATGATAATAAATCATTATTTTTTGCTTCGTTTTTTATTTTTATTTTTAAGGGGTTCGCTAAAGGGGTTAACTAATGGGACAGTTTTATAGGGCCAGTCATTACGGACGCGGCGATACCTAATATGTGTACTTTTATTGCTTTTTTTTTTATTATTTCCAAAAAATGGATTTATTGAGGGAATATTTTTTTTTTTCTAATTTATTTGGCGATTTTTTTTTAATTATTTTAACACTTTTTTTTATTTTTTTTTTTACTTTATTAAATAGTCCCAGGTGGGACATCACTGTCCTGTGACAGATCGCTGATCTGTCACATCACAGATCACTGTGACAGATCAGCGATCTGACACAGGCACTGCAGAAGGCTTCCTCATGCCTGCGCTTTGCAGGCACTGAGGAAGCCAGCTTCCTCAGGCCCCCGTCGCCATCTTGGATTCGGGGGCCTGGAGGAAAGGAGCCCCCCGCAGCAGCGCTGCACATTGCGCTGCCGTGGGGGGCTCAGGGAAGCACGGAGGGAGCCCCCTCCCTGCCGATGCTTCCCTTTAACCCCCGGTACACCGCGATCATGTTTGATCGCGGTGTGCAAGGGGTTAACGTGTCGGGGGCGGTCCGTGACCGCCCCTGACACATTGTGCCGGGTGTCAGCTGTGATAATCAGCTGACACCCGGCCGCGATCAGCGGCGCTCACCACGTGGGCGCCGCTGATCGCGCTAGACGTACTATCCCGTCCATGGGCATAGGGGCCCGGGTCCCATGGACGGGATAGTACGTCTCATGTCAGGAAGGGGTTAAAGAGCCTTAAAACATAACTCGAGGTAACCAGTTAAAAGAGGCACGAGAGAAAAAGGTTACTTCCTTGTGAGGGAGATACAGTTGTTTGAAAAAGTGTTTGCCCCTTCCTGATTTCCTATTCTTTTGCATTTTTATAACACTTAAATGTTTCAGATCACCAAACACATTTAAGTATTAGACAAAGATAACACAAATAAACACAAAATTCAGTTTTTTAAATGAAAGTATTATTAATGGAAAAAGAAAACCAAACCTACAGGGCACTGCGTGAAAAAGTGATTGCCCACTAAACCTAATAACTGGTTGTGCCACCCTTAACAGCAACAACTGCAATCAAGCATTTGCAATAACTGGCAATGAGTCTTTTACTTACTGTAGCTCTGGAGTAATTTTGTCCCACTCATCTTTGAGGAATTGTTGTAAATCAGCCACTTTGGAGAGTTTTAGAACATGAACCACCTTTTTAAGATCATGCCATAGAATAGAATCTTAAATCAATTAAGGTCAGGATTTTGACTAGGCCATTCCAAACTCTTAATTTTGTTTTTCTTAAGCCATTCAGAGGTGGACTTGCTGATGTGTTTTGGATCTGTAATACTGCTGAAGTGCAGTATAGCGCAACCTCCACCCGGGGGGTGCTGATGAGGGAAGAGAGGTTGCACACACACAGCGTAGTAACACTGAGCAGCAGCACAGGTGTCACAGGTAACAAAAGAGTGGTCAGACAAGCTGAGTCAGAAACTGTCAGGAGCAGAAGTGACAAAGGTCACAGCAATGCATGTAGTCAGGGACAAGCCAGAAGTCAGAGCCTAATGGGAATGTGGTATCCAAAATGTAAGATGTAGTCGGGGTATAAGCCAGTGAGTCAGAGTCAAACTGGGAATGCGGTATTAGGGACGGAAATCCAGAGGCGTGGTTTTCCGAGCCATACACTGTAAGGAAAACCACCAGACGCACACTATGTCAGGGATAGGGATTGGGTCACAAACAAATACGGGAAGTCAGAGGCAGAAGGATCACTAGGGTATACGGGTCAGCTGCTCTAGCCTGGAAGCATAAACTATAGCTGATGCTGGCCAGCAGGCTGCATAGGACTGAAGTAGCCCAGCCAGCTCCAAAACAAGGCAGAGGGGATTAACCCCCGCATGACCAGTCCAGAGAGAAGATAGCAGAAAATAAACTCCGGACTGAATCATGACAGGATCATTGTCCTGCTGCATAACCCAAGTGCATTTCCGCTTGACATCACAGATGGCTGGACATTTTGCTTCAAAATTTTATGGTAGACAGCAGAATTTGTTGTTCCATTTACCACAACAAGTCTACCAGTTACTGAAGCAGCAAAACAGCCCCAGACCATCACACTGCCACCACCATATTTTACTGTTGGCATGATGTCCCTTTTTGAAATGCTGTGTTACTTCTACACCAGATGTAATGGAACATACACCTTCCAAAAGTTCATTCAACTTTTGTCTTGCATGTCCACAGAGTATTCTTTCTAATGTCTGGGGAATCATCTAAATATTTTCTGGCAAAGCTGAGATGAGCCTTTATGTTCTTATTTCTCACCAGTGCTTTTTGTTTTGGAACTTGGCCATGCAGGCCATCTTTGCCCAGTTTCTTTCTTATGGTGAAGTCATGAACACAGACCTTAACTGAGGCAATTAATGCAGCAGTTCATTTGTTGTTGTTGTGGGGTCTTTCATGACCTCATGGATGAGTCATTGCTTCACTCTTGGAGTAAATTTATATTGGTCAGCCACTCCTGGGAAGGTTCACCATTGTTCCATGTTTTCACCATTTGTGGACAATGGCTCAAAATGTGGTTCACTTGAGTCCCAAATCTTAAGTAATGGCTATATAACCTTTTCCAGACTGATAGATCTCAATTACTTTGTTTCTTGTTTGTTCCACAATTTCTCTGGATCGAGGTATGATAGTATGATATCTAGCTTTTGAGTATCTTTTAACTTACTTCACTTTGTCAGGCAGGTCCCAATTAAATTTCTTGATTGGGAACAGGTGTGGCAGTAAACAGGCCTGAATTTGAACTCCGCTTAGGAAAGATGTGACAAATCACAGTTAATTTATGTTTTAAAGGGGGGGGGCAATAATTGTTTCACGAAGGGCCCTGTAGGTTTGTAATTTTTTTCCATTAATCATATAGACCTTCATTTATAAAACCAAATCTTGTGATTACTTGTGTTATCTTTATCTAGCTTTTAAATTTGTTTAGACATTTGAATCATTTAAGTGTGACGAACATACAAAAGAATTGGAAATTAGGAAGGGGTCAAACACTTTTTTTACATTGGTTATTCTACACGCCTTTCTTAGAAAATGTTGCATCAAGCCCATTAAAAAAGTTTAAAGCGAATGTGTCCCCAGGTTTTTGTAATCTGGCAGCAGCAAAATGTAGCTACAAAACCCTGATTCCTGCAATGTATCATTTAGTTTACTGGGTGCAGCAGTTATGGTAGAGTCACAGTTTTCTTTACTGCATATCTAGCAGACCTGAGAATACTGAGCTGTGTATAACCTCACCCACACCACTAATTGGGATCGTTATGCCATTTTACACAGAAAGTGGCCAATCAGTGCTGGGGCCGTGGATAGACCAGAAGGCACCAAACACCTAGGCCTCTAATAATAATCTCCTGCTGATAAAACACTGATTGTATTGAAACAGTAAAACACAGCCTAGTAATTTACACATCACTGGAATCAAAGTCTCTCCTGCTACATTATGTTGCTCTCAGAATACAAAGCAAAAACCTGGTGACAGATTCCCTTTACGTGTTAGCACTCTCAAGGGCATAATCACATTATTTTTCCAAATGGATGCCACCCACTGACTACTCAAAGCTACAAAATGACCATTATAAAGTAAAAGAGCACTATTTCACAGTTAACAATTTGCAAACCTGGTTCCCAACATACAGTATTGGCCTTACTTTCACCTAGGTACTAAAGGGTAATTCCTAAAAAACAAAAATAAGTGGATGTTTAAGAAAAAGTACACCAGCCTTCTCAGGTGAGCACCAAATTTATTCAATACTTTTCAATATAGAGGCTTATAGAGATCTAAACATGTGCATTTATGAGGTTCAGATATTTTGGATGGGGGTTCTTCCCTATGTTAAGTGGATCTCAGCATGGAGAATAATTCATGAGTTCATGAATATATATTCGCAGGGAACTCACGTAATACCATCACTGACATCAGTCCTACGAGATGACAAATACTTCAAGAAACCTGACGACTTTTACCCTCAACATTTTCTGGATTCGGATGGAAATTTTGTCAAAAATGAGGCCTTTTTACCATTCTCTGCAGGTATGTCTTCCTAAACAAAAGTATGGTGGACAGTACACCTCAACAACAAAAGGGCTTTCACTTTTAGAAATGAGGACTCTCCATGGCTTATATTTAATCTCTGCTCATTTACTTTTGTAGGGAAGAGAAGTTGTGCAGGAGAGAACTTGGCTAAAATGGAACTTTTCCTCTTCTTTACTAAGCTGCTTCAGAACTTCACATTCAAGGCTCCACCCGGGGCAAAGCTGGATCTCACTGCTGAGGTTGGCTTCACCTTACGCCCACAAGAACATGAGATCTGTGCTATTCCTCGCTACTAATGGACAGCCTACCCTGTGGATGCCCGATCTATGATTACAAGATTGAGTTTACACATCACAATGGCAATTTTCTACTGTTTGTTGTTAATACTGAAAGGGGGTTGAATCACTGGGCGCCAAAGATTACATTTTGTTCCTTCATTTTCAGAAGAAAAAATACTTTTAAGGAACATAAGTCAAGAACTCTTATGTATATATGAGCCATTAAATTTTTCAGAGTCAGGACTTGGCATTAATTTAAGATGCTCATAGTCAAAAGTGTTGCTAGGGTGGCTATGTGTAAAAGGTAATAATCCTTGTGGTTTAGTTTGTCTTGGTAGTTAAAACATTGTTATCCATGGTATCCTTGCTAATCTAGGATGTAGTATTATTAATGGAAATACTGGTAATGGTATTGGGTTCCTTGGTGGTCTAGCACAAAGTGAGGGTCAACGTTTCCAGAGTAGTAATTCCTTGCATGAGTTGTGGTAGGATGCCAAATGTATTTCACTGTTTGTGTTCAGCTCTTCGTATATATCTACGTGTCTACTCAGCTGCTCCTTTTAGTTGTCCTTCCATATAATCTACTATATAATCGTCTAGTTCTGTCTGTCTGTAATGGAAATCCTGCGTCGCAGATTGGTCACGCCCGGCTGCGACCAATCAGCGACTGGCGTAGTCCGGCCGCGAATTGGCGTGGAATTCGAATGACGCACGCCACCGCTACCGTCGGGAGATCTGCGGCGCTAGCTGCTGATCTCCTGACAGTTGCTGCTGGTCTTCTCCTGCCGCACGGAGGTCAGCGGCGACGCAGCCGGGAGATTACCGGCACAGCGCACAGTGTGCGGATGGTACCCAGGGTCCGGAGGAGAGGAAACTCTCCTCCAGGCCCTGGGTACCATAAACCTGTAAAAAATAGAATTAATATAAAAAATAGTGATATTCTCACCTTCCGATGGCCCCCGGACTCTTTCCCTCCTCTCACCAAGCGCCCGACATCTTCCGGTCCCAGTAGTGCTTTGCGCGAAAGACCGCTGATGACGTTGGGCTATCGTGAGAGTGACATCCTCTCAGGTCCTTCGCGCTAAGCATTACTGGGAACGGAAGATGCCGGGAGCGTGGAGAGGAGATAAATAGTTATTTACTCACCTTCCGACGGCCCCCGGATTCTTTCCCTCCTCTCGCCAAGCACCCGGCATCTTGCGGTCCCAGTAATGCTTTGTACGAAAGACCGCTGATGACGTCACGCTCTCTCAAGAGTGACGTCATCTCCGATCCTTTGCGCTAAGCATTACTGGGAACGGAAGATGCCGGGAGCTTGGAGAGGAGATCGGGAGTCGTCGGAAGGTGAGAAAAACCTTTTTTTATTTTATTTTTTTATCTAGAATACCCAATGCGTTAGAATCGGGACACCATCTAGTCAAATTATAAGCATGAATCAATTTACTGTTCTTGCACAAATCTCTAGACAATTGGTTAAGACCACCCATAGCTCCTCCTGCTGAATAACATCCCGACTTTGAGAGATCTTCAGCATTGTCAATCAGCTTTCATTAAATATTCTCCTTGACATTAGCAGACCTTTGAAATATGTTTGCTATTGATTTTCCTTTAATGTGAAGGTATCAACAAAAATAATCAGTAGTTTAAATTATTTTTTTATTTTACATATACAGGGAGTATTCAGACCCCTTTCAATTTTTCACTCTTTGTTTCATTGCAACCGTTTGGTAAATTTAAAAAAGTTCATTTTTTTCTCATTAATGTACATTCTGCTCCCCATCTTGACTGAAAAAAAACAGAAATGTAGAAATTTTTGCAAATTTATTTAAAAAGAAAAACTGAAATATCACATGGTCATACTGTAAGTATTCAGACCCTTTTTAACAATTCTTAATTTTCTTTACTTGAGAAACATAAAATGTTAAGTCATTGACAATTCTCTGTTCCTGTGTTTATATGCTTTATATGTATGTTTTCTACTTATATTACGTTGTTGTTAGTTTTACTTGTGCATTTTATATGGAATCCAATAAAACATATAATAAAGTACCATAACTCTTTGTCAGCTCCAGGCTGGAGTACACAGTTCCATGAAAACGGGTTAGCTTCTGCAGATAGACTGATGTCTTGCTCTGCTTATTACTCTGGTGATCTGTCTAAATGTAGGACCTTGAATGTCCATAGGTTCATTTATCAACACTGTAAAATCATCTGTAACCATGCTTAATAAAAGGGAAAACCCACTAACTTAGAAACGAGGGGCTCTGTGCACCCTTTCAGTGGTAGAGAGATGTTCTCAAATCATTCTAAATCTAAGGGTCTATACTAAAGACAGGGGATTAAAGGGAAAATTTCAGCACAGAATGACTGTTCAAACCAAGTGTTGGAGCTCAAAGCATTGTGGCGTGACCAGTTTATTGCACCTTCCTACCTACTTACTTTCCCTCTATCTCGACCCTTCCCTCTATTTTGATTGACAGCTCTTGCTTTATAAAACCAGAGAAGGTTGAGAGTAGAGGAAAACAAGAAGGTGGGAAGGTGCACTTAAATGTTTGGCCACGGCTAGTAAGCACCGAGCACCTGTACTTGGTTTAAGCCATCATTTTGTGCTGACTTTGCAATGACAAGGCCGAACTGTTGTGAGCTCTCTTGATCCGACTTTTGAGGCAAGGCTCCCTCTGGTGGATACTGCTGGTAGTGGTGCTGGTCAACATGATGTTAACCCAATAGTTGCAGAAGATAATTGGAGGAGTGGTGGTAGTGACTGGGACTACATAAGCGAGCAGACTTCTCTCAGTGACTGCCGGTGATACTCCTTTCTTTGCTTACTGAGGATTTCTGTCTGCTGCCTGATCCTGCATTTTTTCAGCTAAGTGTCATTTGCTAAACCCCTTGCATCTGTCTTTGCCTTGCTGTTAGGGGTTGGTTTAGATACCGGTCACTGTTATGAATGGGTCGCCGAGGAGGAGAGCGCAATAGGCTATGCCACCAGAACACCAGAGAGGTTGGTCGCTCAGCAGATTGCAGACCCCTGATCTTAACAACACAACTAGCAGTAGCCATGGAGCGTTCCTACGTTGCCCTAGACGCCTCATCACAGCCGGAGGACTAACTAAGCCTAAAGACAGAAAGGTGAAATCTAAACTGCCCCGGAGCAGATCCCCAAAGGAATAGGCAGCCCCCAAACATATATTGTCAGTGTGACAAGATGAAGCACAAACACAGACAGAAGATAGACTGAGCAAATGATGGGGCCCACACTGACTAAATAGGACAGAACAGAAAAGGCACTGTCTGCAATCACGCAAAAACCCTAAAAATTCCAACACGACTGATGTACAAAAATACTGAGGTTTGAACAACCTCGCCCCCACTATATCAGCACTCAGGTGTGAACTGGCGGCTAGCAACTGGCTAATACAGCAGGGGACTGAGCAAACAAACACAAGAAACAAAAATACAGGGCAGGAGCCAGCAGCCCTAGGGGGAGCAAGCTGACCCCTGACAGCAAGGCAAAAACAGATGCAAAGGGTTTTGCAAATGACACTTAGCTGAAAAATGCAGGATCAGGCAGCAGACAGAAATCCTCAGTAAGCAAAGAAAGGAGTATCACCGGCAGTCACTGAGAGAAGTCTGCTCGCTTATGTAGTCCCAGTCACTACCACCACTCCTCCAATTATCTCCTGCAGCTATTGGGTTAACATCATGTTGACCAGCACCACTACCAGCAGTATCCACCAGAGGGAGCCTTGCCTCAAAAGACGGATCAAGAGAGCTCACAACACCGAACGCTCCCTGTTATCCACCCCCATGCGGTGTCCGCAGCCGATGGAATTATGACACACACAGGGATAACAGTTGCTTTTACTTCAGCAGGAACGGGAATTATAACTTGGAACAAATAAGGAACAGTCTCTCATGGGTGGTCCATGACAATTACAGTTCACACTAAGATGCTGAGATGTGATTGGGGTCTGGAGCTTTAAGAGCACTGAACAGTGTCTTTTGGTATTTTACAGAAGGAGGTACATGCAGCAATTAGAGGTTACAGACCTGTACACAGTGTTAACTCCACAGTGTGTCACGGCACATGCACAAGTACTTATAGGTGAATGTAGAATCATATCATAAAGACTTTAGATGTGGTGAATCCAGTCAGAAAGACTTTAGAATGATGTCTGTACAGGTTAGAGGGGTAACTCAGGCTCTTAGGCCTGTAGGAGATCTTGTAGTTAAAACAGCCTCCACGTGTGTTCTGCTCTCACGGAAGACCTCCCTCAGACTACAGAACATTCTTGACTTGCCCGGAAAACAGCTCCTCCTATTGAACATGTGACTAGGAGCTGGCCAATAGGACACCAAATTCACATCTCAGATCCTTACAAAACAATAATTGAGTCACTGTACACTTTCACCAATAGATGGTGACAGAACACAGAAAATGAGAAATGCATTGCAACTAAAATGGAGGTGACTAGAAATGGAGAATTCCAACTCACAAATAATGTAGAGGACCAGTTGGAGAGTGAGCTGTAGTGTACAGAAGCTACTCACAATTCAGGATTACTTAAACGTTCGGACACACTCTGTACTGGGTCACTACAAACTTTAGCCCCTTTAATGTTGAAAGAGTAACTGTTGTTGACATTACCATTCTTTTTTTTTAATAGGGTTCGTCCCTACCCAGTCTGACACTGTCACCAATGATTAAGCTTGCTGATATGTCTCCGTTGGGACTCTCACAATCTATATTCCCTGATAATATGTCTTCAGAGTGTCGCAGGAAACCGGAGTAACTAGAGAAAACATACACAAACATGGGAAAAACATTTAAACTCCATGCATGTATTGACCTTGGTGGAATTTGAACACCAGACGTCTGTCCTGAAAAGCAAAAGTGATAGCCACTACATTACCGTTCACCACTGATTGAATAGTATTAGTGAAGGGGCACAACCCCAACTGGAAACACCCGATGAAAGAAAGTATGTGGTTATTGTCATACATGCTGAGAAATGCTGCTTCCATGAGGGTTCTTGTAGACAGTAGCTGAAACTTTAAATGTCTGTATTTCTGTCCCTTGAAGTTGATCCAGTCCTTATATGTGTGAGGTGACCCGTTGTCCATTCTGGCTAAATATGCAGAAGATAATTGCACTGCTAAGAGGATGGTGTAAACTCTTGCTACATAAATCATTCCTTCAAAGAGAAAGAAGAGCAGACAAGTCATTCTGCTGGATTTGTAGAGCCTGGGAATTCTAGGAATTATTTTTTGATACTGAATGTGAGGCCTGAAAGTCTGAGGATTGTTTTTTGGAATGAAAATGTCAGAGAACTGCAGAGTTATGAGAGGCCATCCTGTTCCCAAGAAGACAATTCAAGTGATGACCTTTTTGTGCTCCATAAGATGTTAACTGCTTGGTAGACTTTTAAGTAGTCCCCACCCAGGGCCGTATTTAGAGTTTATGCTGCTCTAGGCACTTTTAGTGCTGCCTCCCCCATTGGTGAGCATGACTAATGCAGACACTTTGGCAAAAATCGCTGATGTGAAAGTAGCCTTTCTCCCTAGTGCAGCTGTCTCCCCAATGCAGCTGTCTCCCCAGTGCAGCCATCTCCCTAGTGCAGCCATCTCCTCAGTGTAGCCATCTCCTCAGTGCACCCATCTCCTCAGAATACCCATCTCCCCATTCCAGCCATCTCCTCAGTGTAGCCATCTCTTCAGTGCACCCATCTCCCCAGTGCACCCATCTCCCCAGTGCACCCATCTCCCCATTGCAGCCATCTCCTCAGTGTAGCCATCTCTTCAGTGCACCCATCTCCCCAGTGCACCCATCTCCCCAGTGCACCCATCTCCTCAGTGCAGCCATCTCCTCAGTGCAGCTATCTCCCCAGTGCACCCATCTCCCTAGTGCAGCCATCTCCTCGGGGTTCCCATCTACCCAGTGTTGCCATCTCCCCAGTACAGCCATCTCCTCAGTGTACCCATCTCCCTAGTGCAGCCATCTCCCTAGTGCAGCCATCTCCATAGTGCAGCCATCTTCTCAGTGCACCCATTTCCCCAATGCAGCCATCTCCTCAGTGCACCCATCACCCTAGAGCAGCCGTCTCCCCGGTGCAGCCGTCTCCACAGTTCAGCCGTTTCCACAATGCACCCATCCCCTCAGTGCACCCGTATCCCCAGTGCAGCCATCTCCACAGTGCAGCCATCTCCCTAATGCAGCCATTTCCCTAGTGCAGCCATCTCCCAAGTGTAGCCATCTTCTCAGTGCACCCGTTTCCCCAGTGCAGCCATCTCCTCAGTGCACCCATCTCCCTAGTGCAGCCATCTCCTCAGTGCACCCATCTCCCTAGTGCAGCCATCTCTCTAGTGCAGCCATCTTCTCAGTGCACCCATTTCCCCAGTGCAGCCATCTCCTCAGTGCACCCATCTCCCTAATGCAGCCTTCTTCTCTGTGCACCCGTTTCCCCAATGCAGCCATCTCCTCAGTGCACCCATCACCCTAATGCAGCCGTCTCCCCAGTGCACTCATCTCCCTAGTGCAGCCATCTCCCTAGTGCAGCTGTCTCCCTAGTGCAGCTGTCTCCCTAGTGCAGCCATCTCCCTAGTGCAGCCATCTCCCTAGTGTAGCCATCTTCTCAGTGCACCCGTTTCCCCAGTGCAGCCATCTCTTCAGTGCACCCGTCTCCACAGTGCACCCGTCTCCCCAGTGCAGCCATCTCCTCAGTGCACCCATCTCCCCCCTCCCTCCCCGCTGGGTTCATTCTCATCTCCCCCCTCCCTCCCCGCTTGGCTCATTCTCATCTCCCCCCTCCCTCCCCACTGGGCTCATTCTCATCTCCCCCCTCCCTCCCCACTGGGCTCATTCTCATCTCCCCCCTCCCTCCCCGCTGGGCTGATTCTCATCTCCTTCCTCCCTCCCTGCTGGGCTCATACTCCTCCCCTCCCCCCGCTCATACTCATCTCCCCCCACGCTCATACTCATCCCCCAACAGGCTCATCTTTTCCCTCCCTCCCCTCTGGGCTCATACTCATCTCCCCCTGGGCTCAGACTCATCTCCCTTCCCCCCGGTGCAAACTCATCTCCCCCCTCGGGCTCATACTCATCTCCCCCCTCCCTCCCCTCTGGGCTCATACTCATCTCCCCCCTCCCTCCCCTCTGAACTCATACTCATCTCCCATCTCCCCCCCGCTCATACTTACCTCCCCCTGGGCTCAAACTCATCTCCCCCTCACTGTATGCATGGCTGGGCTGAGGGCTCACCTTGCGCGGTCCCTGCATGTTTACCGCTCCAGGCACCGGCATTCTTCCTGTGTCACAGGCTGTATGTGTGAGCAGTCACGTGATACCACTCATTAAGGCCCATGAATATGGACGCCACGCCTATGGGAGAGGAGTGGCGTCCATATTCATTACAGTAATGAGTGTTATCATGTGACCGCTCACACATACAGTTTGTGACACAGGAAGAATGCCGGCGCCGGAGACCTTTGGAGCCGCAAAGGACCACTGGAGCCGAGGAGGTGAGTATGATATCTTCAAGAGGGGAGGGGAGGAGAGGAGAGGGGAGGGGAGGAGAGGGGGCAGAGGGGAGGATCTGACCCAGACTTGAACTTCCATTAAAAAAAAACCTTTGCCCAGGTGCCGCCCCACCGCATCGTCCCGCCCTAGGCACATGCCCGCGGGTGCCTAGTAGCAAATACGGCCCTGTCCCCACCTCTAAACACAGTCCAGTGCTTTTACATTTGGCATAGTAGGCAGATCTGAGGACCCTTAGTGAATCCACAAATGGAGGTAAAGCATTGATACCATAAATATTGCAGAAGTAATTATTATTATTATTATTATTATTATTATAGTGCCATTTATTCCATGGCGCTTTACATGTGAGAAGGGGTATACATAATAAAAGTACAGAATTCCTAAACAGTACAAGTCACAACTGGTACAGGAGGAGAGAGGATTCTGCCCGTGAAGGCTCACAATCTACAAGTACCGAGAGAAAGGGAGTAGCGTGTGCCCAGAATAATAGACACTGCTTTTTTAAGTATAATTAAAATGCAAATGCGCAACACGGTCTTATCTAAGTAGATGGAAAAAGGCAATACCACTCAACTTATAGGGCTGTGTGAGATACAACACCTGTAAAGCCTGTAATCTAGATGCTGCAGCTTCCAAAGAATTGCCAGGAATTAATGTCAGGTAAATGGAAGCTATTCTGCGCTTACTAGAGAAACGACAATCCCCTAATAGTGAGGTGCAGATTTACTGTCAGCATGTTCCGGAGTCACACCAACTCCTAACTCAGGACAACCAGAAATAAAAATTGAATATGATATGGCTACAGCAAAAAAAAAAACAAAAAACTCATTAGTAGTGTTGAGCGATACCGTTCGATACCCAAAAATATTGTATCGGATGGTATCGCCCGATACGAAAAAAATATCGGGTATCGCCGATTCCGATACCGGAAGTCCCATTCAAGTCAATGGGACTTCCGGTATCGGAATTAAAAAAAGCCCTTTATTTCCTTGTTGGCTAATTCTACATAATTGAAAACAAATAAGAATCATGTAGAATGTATTGTGGGAGGTGGAGGAGACATTTAAAGCATAGTGGTTTATACAAATCACATGGCATAGCATTAATTCCAATTTTTTTTTTCAGTACGTTCGGAGTTAAAAAGATATTGACTATGTTAACCTTTTTTATATTTTGTCAGATATGTATGTTTCACAACTTCCATGCTCTTCACGTTCTTTTGTACTTCTCCCACACTTTCTCCTTCATGATCCGCAGCAGTAGCATTTTTTTCATCAACTTTTTCTTCACCTTATTCATCTTCTTCTTCTTCATCTTCTTCCCATTAATTTTTTTTTCCATTCTTCATATTCTTCTTATTCAGCTATTATCAATTTTAATATGCTATTTCTTCATCTTCTTCCTATTCTTCTTTGTCTTCATTTTCTTATGGTGACAGGCATTCCTGTAGTACTTATCTATAAGATTACACCTTACGTTCTGCCTGTCACTAAAGATTTACAACAGGATTTGTCCGCGTTCAGTTTGGCCTGCAGCAGCAGGCATTTTCGAGGGGCACCACGAGGAGGAACGGACTCACCCCCATTTACTGCTTAGTCTTCTTCTGCTTATAATTTTGATTTCTTCTATGCTGATTTTTAGTCTTATGCTTAATGTTCTTCTGCTTTCTGTTCTTCTGCTTTTGCTTCTTCTGCTTCTTGTTCTTCTGTCTTTTGTTCTGTATCTTGGTGGTTGTCTTCATGTTCTTTGTCCTCTTGGTCTTATTATTTAGGGTCATATTTCTGGTCTTCTTTGGTGTGGTCTTCAGGGTCGTCGTCATCAGGGTCGTCGTCATGGAGATCAATAAGGATTACCAAAGACAATTTCAAAAAGCTTGATCTTGGAAATGTAGCAGAAGGTACAAGAAGGCTGAGAAACTGGCGAGAACCAGCAGACAGTGCTGGCATCCGGATGGGTAGCAGAAGGAACAAGAGCCAATGGCACTACCGAGGACCAACTGAAGGTGCTGGACCACGGTTACTAAGCAGAAGGTACCTGTGCTAAAAAGCACTACCAAGGACCAGCTGACGGTGCTGGACCTCGGATACCGAGATGGAGGCACCTAGGCCAAAGGCTCTGGCGAGAACCAGCAGACAGTGCTGGAACCTGGGTGGGTAGCAGAAGGTACCCATTCAAAGCAAAGTAGCCAGGCCGCAAGCCGGCCGCAGTTACCGAAACCCACAGTCCTACAGGGGGTCCATGTCCCATTGGCACTACGGATCCAGCCTTCAGTGCCAGTTCCCGCAGCCCACATAGGCGTCACCTAAACTGCAGGCACCGTAGAGTCGGCTAACCCGGCCGCAAGACGACAGGACAACGGATTGGTGGCATAGTGACCTTGACACTACCCGGAAACAGCAGGCATGCTGAAAACAGACTGGGCAACAGGGAGTACCCGTGCCAAAGACACTGCCGAGAACCAGCTGACGGTGCTGGAACCCAGATGGGTAGCAAAAGCTACAAGAGCCAATGGCACTACCGAGGAACAGCTGACGGTGCTGTACCACGGTTACTAGGCAGGAGGTACCTGTGCTAGAAAGCACTACCAAGGACCAGCTGACAGTGCTGGACCTCGGATACCGAGATGGAGGCACCTAGGCCAAAGGCTCTGGCGAGAACCAGCAGGCAGTGCTGGAACCCGGGTGGGTAGCAGAAGGTACCCATTCAAAGCAAAGCAGCCAGGCCGCAAGCCGGCCGCAGTTACCGAAACCCACAGTCCTACAGGGGGTCCATGTCCCATTGGCACTATGGATCCAGCCTTCAGTGCCAGTTCCCGCAGCCCACATAGGAGTCACCTAAACTGCAGGCACCGTAGAGTCGGCTAACCCGGCCGCCAGACGACAGGACAACGGATTGGTGGCATAGTGACCTTGACACTACCCGGAAACAGCAGGCATGCTGAAAACAGACTGGGCAACAGGGAGTACCCGTGCCAAAGACACTGCCGAGAACCAGCTGATGGTGCTGGAACCCAGATGGGTAGCAAAAGCTACAAGAGCCAATGGCACTACCGAGGAACAGCTGAC
This sequence comes from Dendrobates tinctorius, assembly GCF_039654945.1. Classification (NCBI taxonomy): domain Eukaryota; kingdom Metazoa; phylum Chordata; class Amphibia; order Anura; family Dendrobatidae; genus Dendrobates; species Dendrobates tinctorius. Next base: position 12,881,664 of record NW_027361761.1, on the reverse strand, counting down.
GGTGCTGTACCACGGTTACTAGGCAGGAGGTACCTGTGCTAGAAAGCACTACCAAGGACCAGCTGACAGTGCTGGACCTCGGATACCGAGATGGAGGCACCTAGGCCAAAGGCTCTGGCGAGAACCAGCAGGCAGTGCTGGAACCCGGGTGGGTAGCAGAAGGTACCCATTCAAAGCAAAGCAGCCAGGCCGCAAGCCGGCCGCAGTTACCGAAACCCACAGTCCTACAGGGGGTCCATGTCCCATTGGCACTATGGATCCAGCCTTCAGTGCCAGTTCCCGCAGCCCACATAGGAGTCACCTAAACTGCAGGCACCGTAGAGTTGGCTAACCCGGCCGCAAGACGACAGGACAACGGATTGGTGGCATAGTGACCTTGACACAACCCGGAAACAGCAGGCGTGCTGGAACCAGGCTGGGCAACAGGGAGTCCCCGTGCCAAAGACACTGCCGAGCACCAACTGGCGTTGTTGGAGCCCAGGGAGAACCAGGGTGCAGGCCGAGGCCTACTTGGTGGCAGTTTTAGATTGTTTGTAGGCTACAACAGACTGTCAACGTGCTCCAATTAGGCATCTGTCTCCACTCTGTTTCCAGGATTTCACGTGACCACCAACACCGCCAGTTTATGCGTACAGTAGCCGTCTGCCCAAATCACACGTGTTCCTGTGTTACTGGCGTTCTGTAATGTCAGCAGATCCCCTGATGTTTGTCTGCCAATGTCTCCTGCTCTGTCCACATTCCCACCACTTGCAGTGGGAAGGTGCACAGCGCAGGAGACAGTGCCGGACACACATTGGGGGATCAGCTCACGTTACAGAACACCAGGAACACAGGAACAAGTGTGGAATGCGTAGACGGCAACTGTGAGCAGGAATTGGCGGTGTTGGAGGTCAGGGGAAATACTAGAGACAGAGTGGAGACAGAGGCCAAATAAGAGAATGTTTAAATCTGAAGTAGTTACAATTTGGAGGCAGCAGCAGTTTGCCCTCCACACAGCAGGGGATCAGCTGACGTTACCGAACCCCACTTTCACATGAACGAGTGTGTTTTTCTGTGTGGACAGCACTTCCGAGCAGCAACTGGCGTTGTTGGAGCCCAGGGACAATCATGGTACAGGCCGAGGCCTACTAGGAGCCAGGTGTAAAGCTGAGGTATTTTGACTTTGGAGGGAGCAGGACACTTTGCCCTCCACACAGCAGGGGATCAGCCGACGTTACCGAACCCCACTTTCACATGAACGAGTGTGTTTTTCTGTGTGGACAGCACTTCCGAGCACCAACTAGCGTTGTTGGAACCCAGGGACAATCATGGTGCAGGCCGAGGCCTACTAGGAGCCAGGTGTAAAGCTGAGGTATTTTGACTTTGGAGGGAGCAGGACACTTTGCCCTCCACACAGCAGGGGATCAGCTGACGTTACCGAACCCCACTTTCACATGAACGAGTGTGTTTTTCTGTGTGGACAGCACTTCCGAGCAACAACTGACGATGTTGGAGCCCAGGGATAGTCATTTTGTAGCGTGAGGCCTACTTGGAGGCAGTTTAAGATAAGACGTTGTTTGAATTTGGAGGCAGCAGCAGTTTGCCCTCCACACAGTAGTAGCTGACATTACTGACCCCCACTTTCACATGAACGAGTGTGTTTTTCTGTGTGGACAGCACTTCCGAGCACCAACTAGCGTTGTTGGAGCCCAGGGAGAACCAGGGTGCAGGCCGAGGCCTACTTGGTGGCAGTTTTAGATTGTTTGTAGGCTACAACAGTCTGTCAACGTGCTCCAATTAGGCATCTGTCTCCACTCTGTTTCCAGGATTTCACGTGACCACCAACACCGCCAGTTTATGCGTACAGCAGCCATCTGCCCAATCCACACGTGTTCCTCTGTTACTGGGATTCTGTAATGTCAGCAGATCCCCTGATGTGTGTCTGCCACTGTCTCCTGCTCTGTCCACATTCCCACCGCTTGCAGAAGGAACAGCGTTCATGAAGGCAAAGTGTTTGTTTTACGTGGGCAGTATGGTTGCAAAGCTGAACCTTAAAGGAATGTCCAGAAGGGCACCACCAGGAGTGGAGCCTACGGTTAAATTCAACTCCACCTGGGAAACCTCAACCATGCCAGCTACAGAACAGATGCACACATTGCAAGCTTAATTCCGTTAACGAACGAGACTCCGTCATACCCTGCGGTCCGAGTCCGGCTTACTAGAGGGACACGTGAGGCTCTGGCACATGAGATTGGCCAATAACTGGTGTGTCATGCCCTAACATGTCCGTGGCTGCATGTGCGCTACACTGAAAAGGCCAGCGTTTGTCGCTTACAGGTGCAGATAACCCGCTGAACAACGTTAGTGATGGGGATCACTGATTACAATTATTACCCGCGAACAATGATTTCCCAGTAAGTGCAGGTCAACCGCAGTTCCGGAATTAGGCCTAACCGTCATTCCTGAAAAAATGAAAAACTTACGTGTGCAAACCACAGGTGCTGTAGCTTGCTTAACAGCTCGCCAGCCGTTCTCACACCCAGTATGGATTACACGTGATTGCACAAAGGTTAGAAAGGGTACCGTATCCCCAGATAACATGTATGGATAGCGTACACATTCAAAATATATGTCTATACAGCATGAGGCAGGCTCAGACGGTGTTAGGCCCAGTATGGATTGCACGTGATTGCACAAAGGTTAGAAAGGGTACCGTATCCCCGGATAACATGTATGGATAGCGTACACATTCAAAATATATGTCTCAGGAGGCAGGCTCAGACGGTGTTAGGCCCAGTATGGATTGCACGTGATTGCACAAAGTTTAGAAAGGGTACTGTATCCCCGGATAACATGTATGGATAGCGTACACATTCAAAATATATGTCTCAGGAGGCAGGCTCAGACGGTGTTAGGCCCAGTATGGATTGCACGTGATTGCACAAAGGTTAGAAAGGGTACCGTTTCCCCGGATAACATGTATGGATAGCGTACACATTCAAAATATATGTCTCAGGAGGCAGGCTCAGACGGTGTTAGGCCCAGTATGGATTGCACGTGATTGCACAAAGGTTAGAAAGGGTACCGTTTCCCCGGATAACATGTATGGATAGCGTACACATTCAAAATATATGTCTATACATCAGGAGGCAGGCTCAGATGGTGTCAGGCACAGTATGGATTTGACGGCCCAGACTACACAGCGGAGGAGCAGGGAGAGGTAAAGATTGCAAATGCTGGGGCCCTGCCCAAGCAAGGGGGGCCCTCTCGTGGGCGTCGGTAATGGCACTGGGCACCTCATAGTACGGCGGTGTGTCTGACGGCGAGTGTGCACCACCACCGTCAGAGACACTTGATTGCACTATGAAGGACCCTGTACCAGTGCCCGCGCCCAAGAGTCGGCCTACCCACCTGTCCAGGGCAACGGCACTCGCACGGTGTCGTGCGCTAGGTGGTGACCCCGGCCATGGGGGGGGAGGCAGCACAGTTAGGGAGTTTTAGAAAGTGGCATATGTTGATGTTGGACATTCAGCTGATGCAAAAGATGAAATAGGTCAAGTTCCAGGAAGAGGTGGACCAAAGCAAGCCATTTTTCTGTCACCCTATGTGTCATCAGAGGAAGGTGGGACAAAATCCTTGGAAACCCATGCGTGGTTCATTTTAATGAAGGTTAGATCATCCACATTTTGGGTTGACAGACGGGTCCTTTTTTCTATCAGGATTGATCCAGCTGCACTGAAGACTCTTTCCGATAGCACACTTGCAGCTGGGCAAGCGAGCTCCTGTAAGGCATATTGTGCCAATTCAGGCCAGGTGTCCAGTTTAGCGGCCCAATAGTCAAAGGGGAATGACCTGTGTGGGAGAACATCGATATGGGAGGAAAAGTAGTTTGTAACCATAGTTGACAACTGCTGTCTCCTGTCACTTTCCATCGATGCAGTATTACCAGTTGTGTGAGCGGTACTTGAAAAATCAGTCCACAACATTGTCATGAAACCCCTGTCTCCAACGCCACTTCTGCTGTGTGCACCACTAACACCTCTGCCAAGCTGCCCCCGGCCCGTACGGCTCGTGTGAGAACCATCACCGCTGCTGTGTGCTGGGAATGCCTCAAGCAACCGATTTACCAGAGTTGCTTGTTTATTAGCCAATATTAGGTCAAGGTTCTCCTGTGGCATGATGTTTTGTAATTTGCCTTTATAGCGTGGATCCAGGATGCTGGCCAACCAGTAGTCGTCATCGTTCATCATTTTCACAATGCGGGGGTCCCTTTTTAGGATCTGCAAGGCATAATCTGACATGTGGGCCAATGTTCCCGGTGTCAATGATGCACTGCGAGTGCTGGTTGGAGGAGCACTTTCTGGCAAATCTACATCCCTCCAGTCACGCACAAACCCTGTACCACACCTTGCCACGCCAACATTTTCACTTGCCCCACGAGATGCATCCTCCTCCCCTAAGTAATCATCCCCATCATCCTCCTCCACCTCCTCTTCTTCCTCCACCTCGTCCAGGAGAGGTCCCTGAGCAGACAATGGCTGAATGTCATCAAGGATTCCCTCCTCCTCTTCCTCCTCATCAACATTGGCTGCAGACGCCTGCTCCTTAATGTGCGTCAAAGTTTGCATGAGCAGACGCATAAGTGGGATGCTCATGCTTAGGATGGCGTCGTCTGCGCTTACCAGCCGTGTGCATTCCTCAAAACACTGAAGGACTTTACAGAGGTCTTTCAGCTTCGACCACTGCACACCTGTCAACTCCATGTCTGCTCTCAAAGTGCCTGTCCGTGTATCCTCCCACAAATGCATTATGGCCTGCCTCTGCTCGCACAGCTGCTCCACCATGTGCAGGGCGGAGTTCCTCCTTGTTGCAATGTCGATAATGAGGCGGTGGTTGGGAAGGTGGAGCAATCGCTGCAGCTTCTGCATACGAACGGAGTGTACAGGCGACCGGCGGATGTGCGCGCACAGTCTTCGCACCTTCTGGAGCAGGGCTGTTAACTCCGGATAATTTTTGAGGAAGCACTGCACCACCAGGTTCAAGGTGTGAGCCAAGCAAGGTATATGGCTGAGTTTTGAAAGGGCTATGGCTGCCACAAAATTACGGCCGTTATCACTAACTACCTTGCCTGCCTCAAGATGTACACTGCCCAGCCATGACTCAGTTTGACGCTTCAAGTACTCGGCCAGCACCTCGGCGGTGTGTCTGTTGCCCAAACACATCATCTGCAACACAGCCTGCTGACGCTTTCCACTAGCTGCTCGATAGGGGGACACATCGTGTGCAACAGTGGCAGCTGCAGATGGAGTGCTCGTACGACTGCGCTCTGTGGACGAGCTTTCGCTTTTGGAGGAGGAGGAGGAGGGTCGAACGCCTACAGCCAACTGTTTCCTATACCGTGGGCTAGGCAGCACTGTCCCACCACCGCTGTCCCCTGTGGACCCTGCATCCACCACATTAACCCAGTGTGCAGTGATGGACACGTAACGGCCCTGGCCATGTCGACTGGACCATGCATCAGTTGTGAGGTGCACCTTTCCGCTCACTGACTGCTTGAGTGCATGGACAATGCGGTCTTTCACATGATGGTGGAGGGCTGGGATGGCTTTGCGAGAGAAGAAGTGGCGACTGGGTAGGTCATAGAGTGGTACTGCATAGGCCATGAGTTCGTGGAAAGCTGTGCTTTCCACCAACCGAAAGGGCATCATCTCAAACGAGATTAGTTTGGCAATGTGGGCGTTCAAACCCAGTGTACGCGGATGAGAGACTGAGTACTTTCTTGACCTACTCATAGTGTCTGGAAGGGTGAGCTGGACTTGAGAGCTGCATATGGTGGAAGTAGAGGTGGACAGGGCGGACTGAGAGAGGGTTGATGATGGTGATGGAGTTGGTGTTCTTTCTGATGGCCTAGAATCAGTCTTTCGTTGATATAACAGTGGGATTCCCTGACTGCTGTGGCCTTGCAACGACACCTCAACATTTGCTGCTGTGCTAACCGGTGGGCTTACAGTGGGGGAAACAATGTAGCGTTGCTGACTACCTTCGTTGTGATCAGTTGCACATGTGGCACTTGAGGTTTGGTGTTGTGTCCACGCTTGCAAGTGCATGCTGGTTAAATGTCTAAGCATGCAAATGGTATTCAAATTTTTCAGATTTTTCCCTCGGCTAAAGGTCTTTGCGCACTTCTTACAGATAACCTTGGCCTGATCATGAGGATTTTGTTAAAAAAAGTGCCACACTGCACTCTTCCTACTTTGGCAGACATTTTGCGGCCTAGCACGCTGTGATCTTTTGACCCTCTGGACAAGCTGTCCAGCAACTCTTTTGATGTTTGGAACCTGTCTTTGGAGTGCTCCGGGCCTGCCAGATAACAGCTGTTGCGATGTCGATGTCTGCTGTGGATGCTCCTCATCTGAGCTATTGGAAGCAGCACCCTCTTCCCCCAATGGATGCCAATCTGGGTCAACAACTGGGTCATCCATCACCTCCTCTTCTATGTCATGTGCACCTTCCTCTGTGTCACCGTGTATGGTGGTATAGTGTGCGGGAAGTGGCACCTGAGTCTCATCAGGGTCAGAATCTGGCTCTGTACACTGCGAGGACAATGTAGTGCTCTGAGTGAATGTACCAGCAGAATCATCCATCAGTGGCTGTGCATCAGTGCACTCCATGTCAGATTCATCTTGGCCTGGGTAATTCACCATTTGACTTGATAATCCAGGCATGGTATGTGAAAACAGCTCCATGGAGTAATCAGTAGTATGGCCTGCATCATCCTTCAATCTTGGTTGGGGTGAAGGACACAAGGAAAGGTGTGGTTCATGAACATGAGCCTCCAATGACGACTCAGTGCTTTTACTTTTTACAACTGAAGAAGAGGAGGCGATAGAGCTGGAGGCTGAGTCAGCAATGTAAGACAAAACTTTTTCCTGATGCTCTGCCTTTAAAAGCGGTTTGCCAACTCCTAGAAAACTAAGCGTTCGAGGCCTTATGTAGCCAGACGATGACGCAGGCTCAACACCTCCTGCATTCGGTCCTATTTTGCTCTTGCCACTACCATCAGATCCACCACCAACACCATCATTACCAGCTGCCAACCCCCGCCCAATTCCACGGCCTCTTCCACCAGCCTTCCTCATTTTTGGTAGAAATGTAGACAAAATCCAACAAACTATATAGTAATGTAAAACAAGGTACAAGGTGTCTATAGGACAGGGGAGATTTTGAATTTCTGCAGACACTTGTGGACACTGGACAGTTTTGGATTGTGTGAGGCCCACTGATATCTGAGCGCAATGTGACAGGCTCGATGGCACAGCTGTGACCAAAGTGACTAGAGGATAAGGGAGATTTTGAATTTCTGCAGACCCTTTTGGACACTGGACACTTTTGGATTGTGTGAGGCCCAATGAATATCTGAGCGCTATGTGACAGGCTCGATGGCACAGCTGTGACCAAAGTGACTAGAGGATAAGGGAGATTTTGAATCTCTGCACACACTTTTGGACACTGGACACTTTTGGATTGTGTGAGGCCCAATGAATATCTGAGCGCTATGTGACAGGCTCAATGGCACAGCTGTGACCAAAGTGACTAGAGGATAAGGGAGATTTTGAATCTCTGCACACACTTTTGGACACTGGACACTTTTGGATTGTGTGAGGCCCAATGAATATCTGAGCGCTATGTGACAGGCTCGATGGCACAGCTGTGACCAAAGTGACTAGAGGATAAGGGAGATTTTGAATCTCTGCACACACTTTTGGACACTGGACACTTTTGGATTGTGTGAGGCCCAATGAATATCTGAGCGCTATGTGACAGGCTCAATGGCACAGCTGTGACCAAAGTGACTAGAGGATAAGGGAGATTTTGAATCTCTGCACACACTTTTGGACACTGGACACTTTTGGATTGTGTGAGGCCCAATGAATATCTGAGCGCTATGTGACAGGCTCGATGGCACAGCTGTGACCAAAGTGACTAGAGGATAAGGGAGATTTTGAATCTCTGCACACACTTTTGGACACTGGACACTTTTGGATTGTGTGAGGCCCAATGAATATCTGAGCGCTATGTGACAGGCTCGATGGCACAGCTGTGACCTAAGTGACTAGAGGATAAGGGAGATTTTGAATCTCTGCACACACTTTTGGACACTGGACACTTTTGGATTGTGTGAGGCCCAATGAATATCTGAGCGCTATGTGACAGGCTCGATGGCACAGCTGTGACCAAAGTGACTAGAGGATAAGGGAGATTTTGAATCTCTGCACACACTTTTGGACACTGGACACTTTTGGATTGTGTGAGGCCCAATGAATATCTGAGCGCTATGTGACAGGCTCGATGGCACAGCTGTGACCAAAGTGACTAGAGGATAAGGGAGATTTTGAATCTCTGCACACATTTTTGGACACTGGACACTTTTGGATTGTGTGAGACCCAATGAATATCTGAGCGCTATGTGACAGGCTCGATGGCACAGCTGTGACCAAAGTGACTAGAGGATAAGGGAGATTTTGAATCTCTGCACACACTTTTGGACACTGGACACTTTTGGATTGTGTGAGGCCCAATGAATATCTGAGCGCTATGTGACAGGCTCGATGGCACAGCTGTGACCAAAGTGACTAGAGGATAAGGGAGATTTTGAATCTCTGCACACACTTTTGGACACTGGACACTTTTGGATTGTGTGAGGCCCAATGAATATCTGAGCGCTATGTGACAGGCTCGATGGCACAGCTGTGACCAAAGTGACTAGAGGATAAGGGAGATTTTGAATCTCTGCACACACTTTTGGACACTGGACACTTTTGGATTGTGTGAGGCCCAATGAATATCTGAGCGCTATGTGACAGGCTCGATGGCACAGCTGTGACCAAAGTGACTAGAGGATAAGGGAGATTTTGAATCTCTGCACACACTTTTGGACACTGGACACTTTTGGATTGTGTGAGGCCCAATGAATATCTGAGCGCTATGTGACAGGCTCGATGGCACAGCTGTGACCAAAGTGACTAGAGGATAAGGGAGATTTTGAATCTCTGCACACACTTTTGGACACTGGACACTTTTGGATTGTGTGAGGCCCAATGAATATCTGAGCGCTATGTGACAGGCTCGATGGCACAGCTGTGACCAAAGTGACTAGAGGATAAGGGAGATTTTGAATCTCTGCACACACTTTTGGACACTGGACACTTTTGGATTGTGTGAGGCCCAATGAATATCTGAGCGCTATGTGACAGGCTCGATGGCACAGCTGTGACCAAAGTGATTAGAGGATAAGGGAGATTTTGAATCTCTGCACACACTTTTGGACACTGGACACTTTTGGATTGTGTGAGGCCCAATGAATATCTGAGCGCTATGTGACAGGCTCGATGGCACAGCTGTGACCAAAGTGACTAGAGGATAAGGGAGATTTTGAATCTCTGCACACACTTTTGGACACTGGACACTTTTGGATTGTGAGGCCCACTGATATCTGAGAGCTATGTGACAGGCTCGATGGCACAGCTGTGACAAAAGTGACTAGAGGATAAGGGAGATTGGATTGCTTTTAAAAAAGCAGTTTGCGGAGCAGTGGGTAAACAGCAATGCCAGCGTGTCAGGAAGCCTTAGAAGGCAGCCCAACAACCAACACCACTGATACACCACTATATAGCCTCCCCATGCACTGCACACACAGTGACTGGTGTGTTGTGCAGGCCAAATCGCTAGCAGCAAAAGCAGTTTTTTTGTCTTCTTCCCTGCCTAACGCTCTCCCTACAGAATCAGCAGCAACCTCTCCCTATACTGAGATCGGCAGAAGTAAGATGGCGGTCGGCATGCACGCCCTTTTATACCCCCTGTGACGCCCACCAAAGCAAGCCAATCACTTGCATGCCCTTCTGAAAGATGGTGGTGACCCCTGCCTATGTCATCACGTTGCCCACAGTGTCCGTGGATCCTGATTGGCTGAAAAAGAGCGCAAAACAAACTTTTGAAACGCGACTTTGGCGCGTAAGTCGCCGACCTCGTGGCTGATCTCATCCTAGGGTTGGGTTTCGTTTCATGAAACCCGATTTTGCCAAAAGTCGGCGACTTTTGAAATTTTTCGAATTCAAAATCTACATTATCCTCTCGTCACTTTGGTCACAGGCAGCTGTGCCATCGAGCGTGTCACATAGCGCTCAGATATCAGTGGGCCTCACACAATCCACAAGTGTCCAGTGTCCAAAAGTGTGCGCAGAGATTCAAAATCTCCATTATCCTCTCGTCACTTTGGTCACAGGCAGCTATGCCATCGAGCGTGTCACATAGCGCTCAGATATCAGTGGGCCTCACACAATCCACAAGTGTCCAGTGTCCAAAAGTGTGCGCAGAGATTCAAAATCTCCATTATCCTCTCGTCACTTTGGTCACAGGCAGCTGTGCCATCGAGCGTGTCACATAGCGCTCAGATATCAGTGGGCCTCACACAATCCACAAGTGTCCAGTGTCCAAAAGTGTGCGCAGAGATTCAAAATCTCCATTATCCTCTCGTCACTTTGGTCACAGGCAGCTGTGCCATCGAGCCTGTCACATAGCGCTCAAATATCAGTGGGCCTCACACAATCCAAAAGTGTCCACTGTCCACAAGTGTGTGCAGAAATTCTAAATCTCCCCTGTCCTATAGACACCTTGTACCTTGTTTTACATTACTATAAAAACAAGTTAACCAGGGGAAGAGTCTTGAGGAGATCATTTGCATATTCCCAGTGCCTTCTGGGATAAGTGAAGAGTCTCCGCGAGCTCAACGATCACTGGGTTTTGGCCGTTGCAGCTGAAAAGAGGAAATCGGAGAAACCAGGGGAAGAGTCTTGAGGAGATCATTTGCATATTCCCAGTGCCTTCTGGGATAAGTGAAGAGTCTCCGCGAGCTCAACGATCACTGGGTTTTGGCCGTTGCAGCTGAAAAGAGGAAATCGAAGAAACCAGGGGAAGAGTCTTGAGGAGATCATTTGCATATTCCCAGTGCCTTCTGGGATAAGTGAAGAGTCTCCGCGAGCTCAACGATCACTGGGTTTTGGCCGTTGCAGCTGAAAAGAGGAAATCAGAGAAACCAGGGGAAGAGTCTTGAGGAGATCATTTGCATATTCCAAGTGCCTTCTGGGATAAGTGAAGAGTCTCCGCGAGCTCAACGATCACTGGGTTTTGGCCGTTGCAGCTGAAAAGAGGAAATCGGAGAAACCGAGCGCCTATCGGCGCGCGAATTTTGGCTCATCTTTCATCTTTTTAAGAAATCTCAAGATGGAAGAGGCCAGGAGCCATTTGGTGAGCTGCATTTCTTGCTACATGTTCACAGATTTACCAGTGGAAAAGCCAAACTTCACATGCCACAAATGCAAGCTTGTGACCCTGTTGGAGGAAAAGTTGCAAAATCTCGAAGAGAGGTTAGCTACGTTGAAGATCATTAAGGAAGGTGAAGAGTTCTTGGACAGAGCAGAATTATCTCTTCATGTTACAGAAAGAGAAGAAATTCGAAGTGCACCTGAAGAAACAGAGGAATGGAGACATGTGACCCAGAGAAGCAGGAGGATCAGGAGGCAGTCAGCACCCATACTGCTCAGAAACCAGTACCAGGCTCTCACGCAGGAAAACGATGAAGAAATACATCAGGATAAGACTTTGCCAACAAACAGCAACCTTGTACGCCTTCAGAGTCCTCCTGGATGGAGAAAGAAAAATGTTGTGAAGAAGAAACGGAGAGTGGTGGTCATGGGGGATTCCCTGTTGAGAGGAACAGAGGCCGCTATCTGCAGACCGGATATAACTTCAAGAGAAATGTGCTGTCTTCCAGGTGCAAAAATTAAAGATGTGTCTGACAGGATATCAGGACTCTTCAGACCTACAGATGACTACCCATTCCTGCTACTACATGTGGGGACAAATGACACCGCAAGAAACGACCTGGAAACCATCTGCAGAGACTTTGAAGACTTAGGCAAGAAAGTGAAAGAACTGGGAGCGCAGGTGGTCTTCTCTTCCATCCTCCCAGTGGATGGCCATGGAACAAGGAGGTGGAATAAGATTCTGCAGGTGAACAACTGGCTACGTCGATGGTGCCGTCAGCAACGATTTGGATTTCTGGATCACGGAGTGAACTACTTATACGATGGACTACTTGCTAGAGATGGGGTGCACCTTACGAAGACTGGAAAGCAGGTATTTGGAAGTCGCCTTGCTACACTTGTAAGGAGAGCTTTAAACTAGAACAACATGGGAAGGGAAGCAAAAGACCAGAAAAAGCCATACACCTGACAAATGCTACTGAGAACTCTGCTATTAGAAGTGGAAAGGAAGAACAAAGACGAAAGAATCTAATTAAAAAAAATATTGGAGAAGGAGAAACCAATCACAAACTAAAATGTTTCTATACTAATGCACAAAGCATGGGCAACAAACAAGGAGAATTGGAACTACTAACACAGGAAAAGAAATATGATGTCATTGGAATCACTGAAACTTGGTGGGACAATACACATGATTGGAATACAAGACTAGAAGGATACAACTTATTTGCAAGAAACAGACTTGATAAACGAGGAGGGGGTGTCGCATTGTATGTTAGAAATGCGTATATCTGCACAGAGATTGAAGCTTCAGAGACTGGGAGTTCTGTGGAAACTGTTTGGGTTAGAATACAAGGACAGAACAATGGAAAGGACACCATTGTAGGCATTTACTACAGGCCGCCTGTGCAAGCTGAAGATATGGATGAACTCTTTATGCATCAAATGGCCAAGTTCTCCAAAAAATATGACATAGTTGTCATGGGAGATTTCAACTATCCAGACATTTGTTGGGAATCTCTCTCAGGCAAAACTAACAGGTCAAGGAAATTCTTATCCTCTCTTGCTGACAACTTTATCTTCCAAAAGGTAAAGGAGAAAACAAGGGGAACTGCTACCTTGGATCTAATCCTTATAAACAGGGAGGAAATGGTTGAGGAGGTAAAAGTGGCTGGGACCCTAGGAGGTAGCGACCATGCTATTTTAGAATTTTGGATAACTAGAGGCGGAAGACCTGTGAAGACTCAGACATCAAGGTTAGATTTCAGAAAGGCAGATTTTAAGGGATTCAGAAAGAGAATTGGAGGGATCCAATGGCTGGATATCCTTAAAGACAAAAATGTCCAGGAAGGATGGGAAATCTAGAAAAATGAAATTCTCAAAGCACAGTTGTTAACAATTCCGAAAAGAGGGAAGAATAGGAAGCATTTAAGGAAACCAGGATGGATGAACACAGAACTTAAGCACATGCTAAAAAGGAAGCAAAAAATGTTTATAAAATGGAAAGAAGGAGGCATATCTAAAGAAGAATATAATGCTGTCTGCAGAACCTGCAAGGCACAAATCAGATTATCTAAAGCTGAAAATGAATTGAGGCTTGCAAGAGATGTCAAAAGCAATAATAAAGGATTTTGGGGATATGTCAAAAGTAAAAGAAAAGTCAAAGATGCTATAGGATTTTTACAGGATGAAAATGATGAAATGGTAAGACAGGATGTTGAGAAGGCTGAACTTTTAAATTCCTATTTTGCATCTGTTTTCTCTCAGAAAGGAAATGTAACATCAACTGTTATTCACTGTCCTATTAAGGGAATAGAAGAATCCAGGATATCTATAAACAGAAAGATAGTGAGGAAACACTTAGCTAACCTAAATGTATTCAAGTCTCCAGGTCCAGATGAATTACACCCCAGAGTACTGAAGGAGATAGCAGAAGAAATTTTTGAACCCCTCTCCATAATCTTTGAAAATTCTTGGAGAACAGGAGAAGTGCCAGAAGACTGGAGAAGAGCAAATGTTGTTCCTATCTTCAAAAAGGGGAAGAAGGTGGACCCAGGCAACTATAGGCCGGTGAGTCTGACTTCTATACCAGGAAAGATCTTTGAACAAATTATTAAACAACATGTATGTCAATACCTGGATAAGAATGAAGTGATTAAACAGAGTCAGCATGGGTTTGTAACTAATAAGTCATGTCAGACTAATTTAATTTCCTTCTATGATGGTATTACTGATTGGGTGGATCAAGGAAATGCTGTAGATATAGTATATCTTGACTTCAGCAAAGCATTTGACAAAGTCTCTCATACAATCCTTATTGAAAAAATGACTAAGTATGGAATGGACAAGGCAACTGTTAGGTGGATTCATAACTGGCTTAGTGATCGGACCCAAAGAGTGGTCGTAAATGGCTGCACATCCAGTTGGAAGAATGTCTCAAGTGGGGTACCACAGGGCTCTGTCCTGGGCCCTGTATTGTTCAACATCTTTATCAACGATTTAGATGAAGGAATTGAGGGTAAACTGATTAAATTTGCTGATGACACAAAGCTAGGAGGGATAGCTAATACTAGAGAAGAGAGAGAGAGGATTCAAAAAGATTTAAATAAACTGGAGAAGTGGGCAGCAACTAACAGAATGGTTTTTAACAGGGAGAAATGCAAAGTACTACATCTGGGCAATAAAAATGAAAAAAGCATATATAGAATGGGAGGAATAGGGCTAAGTGACAGCACATGTGAAAAAGACTTGGGTATACTAATAGATCACAGACTGAATATGAGTCAACAGTGTGATGCAGCAGCAAAAAAGGCAAATGCAATTCTAGGATGTATTAACAGAAGCATACAGTCTAGATCACGTGAAGTAATTATTTCCCTCTACTCCTCTTTGGTCAGACCTCATCTGGAATATTGTGTCCAATTTTGGGCACCACATTTTAAAAAAGACATCAACAAACTGGAGCAAGTTCAGAAAAGAGCGACCAGAATGGTGACCGGTCTGCAAACCCTGTCTTATGAGGAAAGGTTGCAGGATTTGGGAATGTTTAGTTTGCAAAAGAGAAGACTGAGAGGAGACTTAATAGCTGTCTACAAATATCTAAAGGGCTGTCACATTGTAGAAGGATCAACTTTATTCTCATTTGCTCAAGGAAAGACTAGAAGCAATGGGATGAAGCTGAATGGGAGGAGACACAGATTAGATATTAGAAAAAACTTTTTGACAGTTAGAGTGATCAATGAGTGGAACAGGCTGCCACGAGAAGTGGTGAGTTCTCCTTCAATGGAAGTCTTCAAACAGAGGCTGGACAGACATCTAACTGGGATGATTTAGCGAATCCTGCTTTGAGCAGGGGGTTGGACCAGATGGCCCAGGAGGTCCCTTCCAACTCTACGATTCTATGATTCTATGATTCTATGATATAGTTTGGATTTTGTCTACATTTCTACCAAAAATGAGGAAGGCTGGTGGAAGAGGCCGTGGAATTGGGCGGGGGTTGGCAGCTGGTAATGATGGTGTTGGTGGTGGATCTGATGGTAGTGGCAAGAGCAAAATAGGACCGAATGCAGGAGGTGCTGACCCTGCGTCATCGTCTGGCTACATAAGGCCTCGAACGCTTAGTTTTCTAGGAGTTGGCAAACCGCTTTTAAAGGCAGAGCATCAGGAAAAAGTTTTGTCTTACATTGCTGACTCAGCCTCCAGCTCTATTGCCTCCTCTTCTTCAGTTGTAAAAAGTAAAAGCACTGAGTCGTCATTGGAGGCTCATGTTCATGAACCACACCTTTCCTTGTGTCCTTCACCCCAACCAAGATTGAAGGATGACGCAGGCCATACTACTGATTACTCCATGGAGCTGTTTTCACATACCATGCCTGGATTATCAAGTCAAATGGTGAATTACCCAGGCCAAGATGAATCTGACATGGAGTGCACTGATGCACAGCCGCTGATGGATGATTCTGCTGGTACATTCACTCAGAGCACTACATTGTCCTCGCAGTGTACAGAGCCAGATTCTGACCCTGATGAGACTCAGGTGCCCCGTCCCGCACACTATACCACCATACACGGTGACACAGAGGAAGGTGCACATGACATAGAAGAGGAGGTGATGGATGACCCAGTTGTTGACCCAGATTGGCATCCATTGGGGGAAGAGGGTGCTGCTTCCAATAGCTCAGATGAGGAGCATCCACAGCAGACATCGACATCGCAACAGCTGTTATCTGGCAGGCCCGGAGCACTCCAAAGACAGGTTCCAAACATCAAAAGAGTTGCTGGACAGCTTGTCCAGAGGGTCAAAAGATCACAGCGTGCTAGGCCGCAAAATGTCTGCCAAAGTAGGAAGAGTGCAGTGTGGCACTTTTTTTTAACAAAATCCTCATGATCAGGCCAAGGTTATCTGTAAGAAGTGCGCAAAGACCTTTAGCCGAGGGAAAAATCTGAAAAATTTGAGTACCAGTTGCATGCTTAGACATTTAACCAGCATGCACTTGCAAGCGTGGACACAACACCAAACCTCAAGTGCCACATGTGCAACTGATCACAACGAAGGTAGTCAGCAACGCTACATTGTTTCCCCCACTGTAAGCCCACCGGTTAGCACAGCAGCAAATGTTGAGGTGTCGTTGCAAGACCACAGCAGTCAGGGAATCCCACTGTTATATCAACGAAAGACTGATTCTAGGCCATCAGAAAGAACACCAACTCCATCACCATCATCAACCCTCTCTCAGTCCGCCCTGTCCACCGCTACTTCCACCATATGCAGCTCTCAAGTCCAGCTCACCCTCCCAGACACTATGAGTAGGTCAAGAAAGTACTCAGTCTCTCATCCGCGTACACTGGGTTTGAACGCCCACATTGCCAAACTAATCTCGTTTGAGATGATGCCCTTTCGGTTGGTGGAAAGCACAGCTTTCCGCGAACTCATGGCCTATGCAGTACCACGCTATGACCTACCCAGTCGCCACTTCTTCTCTCGCAAAGCCATCCCAGCCCTCCACCATCATGTGAAAGACCGCATTGTCCATGCACTCAAGCAGTCAGTGAGCGGAAAGGTGCACCTCACAACTGATGCATGGTCCAGTCGGCATGGCCAGGGCCGTTACGTGTCCATCACTGCGCACTGGGTTAATGTGGTGGATGCAGGGTCCACAGGGGACAGCGGTGGTGGGACAGTGCTGCCTAGCCCACGGTATAGGAAACAGTTGGCTGTAGGCGTTCGACCCTCCTCCTCCTCCTCCTCCTCCTCCTCCAGAAGCGAAAGCTCGTCCACAGAGCGCAGTCGTACGAGCACTCCATCTGCAGCTGCCACTGTTGCACACGATGTGTCCCCCTATCGAGCAGCTAGTGGAAAGCGTCAGCAGGCTGTGTTGCAGATGATGTGTTTGGGCGACAGACACACCGCCGAGGTGCTGGCCGAGTACTTGAAGTGACAAACTGAGTCATGGCTGGGCAGTGTACATCTTGAGGCAGGCAAGGTAGTTAGTGATAACGGCCGTAATTTTGTGGCAGCCATAGCCCTTTCAAAACTCAGCCACTTACCTTGCTTGGCTCACACCTTGAACCTGGTGGTGCAGTGCTTCCTCAAAAATTATCCGGAGTTAACAGCCCTGCTCCAGAAGGTGCGAAGACTGTGCGCGCACATCCGTCGGTCGCCTGTACACTCCGTTCGTATGCAGAAGCTGCAGCGATTGCTCCATCTTCCCAACCACCGCCTCATTATCGACATTGCAACAAGGTGGAACTCCACCCTGCACATGGTGGAGCGGCTGTGCGAGCAGAGGCAGGCCATAATGCATTTGTGGGAGGATACACGGCCAGGCACTTTGAGAGCAGACATGGAGTTGACAGGCGTGCAGTGGTCGAAGCTGAAAGACCTTTGTAAAGTCCTTCAGTGTTTTAAGGAATGCACACGGCTGGTAAGCGCAGACGACGCCATCCTAAGCATGAGCATCCCACTTATGCGTCTGCTCATGCAAACTTTGACGCACCTTAAGGAGCAGGCGTCTGCAGCCAATGTTGATGAGGAGGAAGAGGAGGAGGGAATCCTTGATGACATTCAGCCATTGTCTGCTCAGGGACCTCTCCTGGACGAGGTGGAGGAAGAAGAGGAGGAGGAGGAGGATGATGGGGATGATAACTTAGGGGAGGAGGATGCATCTCGTGGGGCAAGTGAAAATGTTGGCATGGCAAGGTCTGGTACAGGGTTTGTGCATGACTGGAGGGATGTGGATTTGCCAGAAAGTGCTCCTCCACCCAGCACTCGCAGTGCATCATTGACACCGGGAACATTGGCCCACATGTCAGATTATGCCTTGCGGATCCTAAAAAGGGACCCACGCATTGCCTAAATGATGAACGATGACGACTACTGGTTGGCCAGCATCCTGGATCCACGCTATAAAGGCAAATTACAAAACATCATGCCACAGGAGAACCTTGACCTAATATTGGCTAATAAACAAGCAACTCTGGTAAATCGGTTGCTTGAGGCATTCCCAGCACACAGCAGCGGTCATGGTTCTCACACGAGCCGTACGGGCCGGGGGCAGCTTGGCAGAGGTGTTCGTGGTGCACACAGCAGAAGTGGCGTTGGAGACAGGGGTTTCATGACAATGTTGTGGACTGATTTTTCAAATACCGCTCACACAACTGGTAATACTGCATCGATGGAAAGTGACAGGAGACAGCAGTTGTCAACTATGGTTACAAACTACTTTTCCTCCCATATCGATGTTCTCCCACACAGGTCATTCCCCTTTGACTATTGGGCCGCTAAACTGGACACCTGGCCTGAATTGGCCCAATATGCCTTACAGGAGCTTGCTTGCCCAGCTGCAAGTGTGCTATCGGAAAGAGTCTTCAGTGCAGCTGGATCAATCCTGACAGAAAAAAGGACCCGTCTGTCAACCCAAAATGTGGATGATCTAACCTTCATTAAAATGAACCACGCATGGGTTTCCAAGGATTTTGTCCCACCTTCCCCTGGTGACACATAGGGTGACAGAAAAATGGCTTGCTTTGGTCCAACTCTTCCTGGTACTTCACCTATTTCGCCTTTTGCATCAGCTGAATGTCCAACATCAACATATGCCACTTTCTAAAACTCCCTAACTGTGCTGCCTCCCCCCCATGGCCGGGGTCACCACCTACCGCACGACACCGTGCGAGTGCCGTTGCCCTGGACAGGTGGGTAGGCCGACTCTTGGGCGCGGGCACTGGCACAGGGTCCCTCATAGTGCAATCAAGTGTCTCTGACGGTGGTGGTGCACACCCGCCGTCAGACACACCGCTGTACTATGAGGGGCCCAGTGCCAGTACCGACGCCAACGAGTGGGCCCCCCTTGCTTGGGCAGGGCCCCAGCATTTGCAATCTTTACCTCTCCCTGCTCCTCCGCTGTGTAATCTGGGCCGTCAAATCCATACTGTGCCTGACACCGTCTGAGCCTGCCTCCTGAGACATATATTTTGAATGTGTACACTATCCATACATGTTATCCGGGGATACGGTACCCTTTCTAACCTTTGTGCAATCACGTGCAATCCATACTGGGCCTAACACCGTCTGAGCCTGCCTCCTGAGACATATATTTTGAATGTGTACGCTATCCATACATGTTATCCGGGGATACGGTACCCTTTCTAACCTTTGTGCAATCACGTGCAATCCATACTGTGCCTGACACCGTCTGAGCCTGCCTCCTGAGACATATATTTTGAATGTGTACGCTATCCATACATGTTATCCAGGGATACGGTACCCTTTCTAACCTTTGTGCAATCACGTGCAATCCATACTGGGCCTAACACCGTCTGAGCCTGCCTCCTGAGACATATATTTTGAATGTGTACGCTATCCATACATGTTATCCGGGGATACGGTACCCTTTCTAACCTTTGTGCAATCACGTGCAATCCATACTGGGCCTAACACCGTCTGAGCCTGCCTCCTGAGACATATATTTTGAATGTGTACGCTATCCATACATGTTATCCGGGGATACGGTACCCTTTCTAACCTTTGTGCAATCACGTGCAATCCATACTGGGCCTAACACCGTCTGAGCCTGCCTCCTGATACATATATTTTGAATGTGTACGCTATCCATACATGTTATCCGGGGATACGGTACCCTTTCTAACCTTTGTGCAATCACGTGCAATCCATACTGGGCCTAACACCGTCTGAGCCTGCCTCCTGAGACATATATTTTGAATGTGTACGCTATCCATACATGTTATCCGGGGATACGGTACCCTTTCTAACCTTTGTGCAATCACGTGCAATCCATACTGTGCCTGACACCGTCTGAGCCTGCCTCCTGAGACATATATTTTGAATCTGTACGCTATCCATACATGTTATCCAGGGATACGGTACCCTTTCTAACCTTTGTGCAATCACGTGCAATCCATACTGGGCCTAACACCGTCTGAGCCTGCCTCCTGAGACATATATTTTGAATGTGTATGCTATCCATACATGTTATCCGGGGATACGGTACCCTTTCTAACCTTTGTGCAATCACGTGCAATCCATACTGGGCCTAACACCGTCTGAGCCTGCCTCCTGAGACATATATTTTGAATGTGTACGCTATCCATACATGTTATCCGGGGATACGGTACCCTTTCTAACCTTTGTGCAATCACGTGCAATCCATACTGGGCCTAACACCGTCTGAGCCTGCCTCCTGAGACATATATTTTGAATGTGTACGCTATCCATACATGTTATCCGGGGATACGGTACCCTTTCTAACCTTTGTGCAATCACGTGCAATCCATACTGGGCCTAACACCGTCTGAGCCTGCCTCCTGAGACATATATTTTGAATGTGTACGCTATCCATACATGTTATCCGGGGATACGGTACCCTTTCTAACCTTTGTGCAATCACGTGCAATCCATACTGTGCCTGACACCGTCTGAGCCTGCCTCCTGAGACATATATTTTGAATGTGTACGCTATCCATACATGTTATCCAGGGATACGGTACCCTTTCTAACCTTTGTGCAATCACGTGCAATCCATACTGGGCCTGACACCGTCTGAGCCTGCCTCCTGAGACATATATTTTGAATGTGTACGCTATCCATACATGTTATCCAGGGATACGGTACCCTTTCTAACCTTTGTACAATCACGTGCAATCCATACTGGGCGTGAGAACGGCTGGCGAGCTGTTAAGCAAGCTACAGCACCTGTCCAGACAAGTACAGGGATTCCCTAGCGAGGAGACTTATTTGATTGTTTTCAATGTTGGGACAGCAATTTTTGGGGAGCACTATACTCTGGAGAATGATAGATGGGGCCCACCATACACTGGAACATTCCAAAGGTGGACATCAGACACTGGAGCAGCATTTTCAGGGCCCATTATACACTAGAGCATTAGAAATGGGGCCCATTATGTTTGGAGCATTATTTGGGCCCATAAGACAGTGGAGCTTCATCCATGGGGACCAACATATACTGTAGCATTATGTGGAGCTCATCATATACTGTTTCAAACATTATATGGGACCAATGATTCTGTATGGAGAAATAGATGGGCCTCGTCATGAGATGTAAAAAGTGAGGTATTTTTCATTGTACTATACCGCTATTTCTCTGCCGTATCGGAGCCTGATGAGTTGTGGTATGTGTTAAAGGGGCGCTCTTTCGCCCAGGGCACATGAAAAACTGCAGCCAGCCCTCCCCCCCCCACAACTTTAGCCAAATAACCCCCATTTTTCAGTGCGTAACTTGTATTATGAAGTTAATTAAGGTTGACAAGCTTAAGTAAGAAGAATTGATGCTTTTGGCATTCAAATGGGCACTGTAGGTGTGTTTCCTGTCCTCCTCTCACTGCCGACTTTTATTCCCTTTGACTTACATTGGGTTTCGTGTTTCGGGACGACCCCGACTTTTCCCTATAATCGGACGATCTTGCTCGACCCGACTTTTGGAAAAGTCGGGTTTCACGAAACGAAACGCGACCCTAAAAAACCAAAAGTCGCTCAACTCTAATGAATACATCACCAGAACCACCATCAATACATGAATACAGCACTAGAGTCTCAATTAGAACAGGAAAACATCACAAAGGCCATTATCAGTTCAGAAATACAGTAACAGAATTATTAGAATTTAAATACAGCATCAAACTTACTGCAGTAATTAATTGGAATGCCAGGTCAGCACCTGCCCCATATATTTGTAAAACATTAAAAATGGCAACTCCAAGTATGATTTTTAACAATTGTAAGGAGTTGATAGGAGTTGCAGTTTTTGCCAGCCATCATTGGACTGCTGACCATACAGGAGCTACAGTATTGATAAGATGAAGTACTAACAGCATTAACCAATTAAATTTTAACTTACGGTACATCTAGGAAATATTTTAGTTGATTTAGGTTCTTTAATTTTGAGCAGATGGCTCAAAATATATTTCTAAAGTGCGTAGCTCAAGAGACACAAGCCTGTAACTTTCTGGTTGATCTACAGTACAGTCCTTCATGTGTGCACTCCTGTTATCTGAGCTGCGCAGTTCTAAGATATTTTTTTGAGCTTTTGAGCAATTAGTGGGAGTCTCAGGACTTAGATTCTTACAGATCTGTTCAGAATTATAGCACTTAAAACATCTTAAAAAATCGTCCAAAAGTTTAGTTACTCTTTAAGGTGCCTTCGTCCTCTCTAAGCATGCTGGCACTCACCCGACACCTAAGGAAAACATTTATGTGCAGGGTAGTGATGACTGAGCAGTAAACTGCTCAAATGCTCAGTACTCAAAATGAGCAGGTTGAATGCTCGAATCTGTTCGACTCGAGTACCAAGCATAATGTAAGTCAATGAAGGACTCAAGCATTTTTCCAAGACACCTGTACTCGATGGCCGGGTAGTCCAATAAGACAATAAGGGAGACACTAAGCTATTTTGTATCATCTGAGCTACGTGACACACTGAAGCCAGGGATTCTCATGTAGGGAGTGCAGGAGCTACTCTGTCAGCCGGACTCTTTTTGAACTGAAGGACATCGGAGACGTGTTCATTTTCTCTCACTGTAAGAAGCTCATTTGCATCATCTGAGCTGCATGTCGTATCAAAAATGAGTCTATGTATCTATGTATTTAGAAAGGGAATTCAAACAGCACACTATAAATAAATATATATATATATATATATATATATATATATATACTGGGCAGCACGGTGGCTAAGTGGTTAGCACTGCAGCCTTACAGCGCTGGAGTCCTAAGTTTGAATTCCACCAAGGACAACATCTGCAAGGAGTTTGTATGTTCTCCCCGTGTTTGCGTGGGTTTCCTCCCACATTCCAAAGACATACTGATAGGGAATTTAGATTGTGAGCCCCATCAGGGACAGTGATGATAATGTGTGCGAACTGTAAAGCGCTGCGGAATATGTTAGCGCTATATAAAAATAAAGGTTATTATATATATATACTGTATGTATAAACTTTCTCCCCCCAATGGGGGTGGTCTCAGTTGTCCTTTCTCATTCTTGGGTTCTTTACCAGAGGGCTGGGACTTTGAGGGTTCTGTGCAGGATCTTAGTTGTTCCCAGCATTGCGCTTTTCTGGACAGAGAGCTCAGATGTTGCTCCTGGGATCCGTTGTAGCCATTTTTCCAACCTAGGAGTCACTGCTCCCAGTGCTCCTATCACCACTGAAATCACTGTTGCCTTCACCTTCCACATCATCTCCAGTTCTCCTTTGAGGTCCTGGTATTTCTCCAGCTTCTCATATTCCTTCTTTCTGATGTTGCTGCCAGTTGACACTGCCACATCTATTATCATTGCTGTCTTCTGCTCCTTGTCTACTATCACAATGTCTGGTTGGTTAGCCAACACCTGCTTATGTGTCTGGATCTTGAAGTCCCACAAGATTTTAGCCCTTTCATTCTCTACCACTTTTTCTGGGGTCTCCCATCTGGACTTAGGGGGACTTAGCCCATATGCTGTGCAGATGTTCTTGTAAAAGTCTGTAACTACTCTCTCCTCCTCCTCCTGGACCTGTCGGCTGCCTTTGACACAGTGGACCATTCCCTATTATTACAGACCCTCTCATCCCTCGGCATCACAGACTTGGCCCTATCCTGGATCTCATCATACCTAACAGACCGAACATTCAGCGTCTCCCACTCACACACCACCTCCTCACCTCGCCCCCTATCTGTCGGAGTCCCACAAGGTTCAGTCCTTGGGCCCCTGCTGTTCTCTATTTACACCTTTGGCCTGGGACAGCTCATAGAATCTCATGGCTTTCAGTATCATCTTTGCGCTGATGACACACAGATCTACATCTCTGGACCAGATATCACCTCCCTACTAAACAGAATCCCTCAATGTCTGTCCACTATTTCATCCTTCTTCTCCGCTAGATTTCTGAAACTCAACATGGACAAAACAGAATTCATCATCTTTCCCCTATCTCACGTGACCCCCCTACAAACCTATCAATTACAGTAAATGACTGCCCACTCTCCCCAGTCCCACAAGCTCGCTGCCTCGGAGTAATCCTTGACGCTGATCTCTCCTTCAAACCACATATCCAAGCCCTTTCCACTTCCTGCCGACTTCAACTCAAAAATATTTCACGAATCCGTTCATTCCTCACCCAAGAATCTGCAAAAACCCTAGTCCATGCCCTCATCATCTCTCGCCTTGACTACTGCAACCTCAAGCTCTGTGGCCTCCCCTCAAACACTCTCGCACCCCTCCAATCTATTCTAAACTCTGCTGCCCGACTAATCCACCTG
Source organism: Dendrobates tinctorius (assembly GCF_039654945.1). NCBI lineage: Eukaryota > Metazoa > Chordata > Amphibia > Anura > Dendrobatidae > Dendrobates > Dendrobates tinctorius. The sequence goes on along the minus strand of NW_027361761.1, from coordinate 12,857,094 downwards.
TCCCCCCGCTATTCCCCAGCTTCTCCCCTCTGTCAATCCCTTCACTGGTTCCCAATTGCCCAGAGACTCCATTACAAAACCCTAACCATGACATACAAAGCCATCCACAACCTGTCTCCTCCATACGTCTCCCGGTACTTTCCCGCACGCAACCTCCGATCCTCACAAGATCTCCTTCTCTACTCCCCTCTTATCTCCTCTTCCCACAATCGCATACAAGATTTCTCTCGCGCATCACCCCTACTCTGGAACTCTCTACCACAACATATCAGACTCTCACCTACCATCAAAACCTTCAAAAAGAGCCTGAAGACCCACCTCTTCCGACAAACCTACAACCTGCAGTAACCACCGATCGACCAAACCGCTGCACGACCAGCTCTACCCTCGCCTACTGTATTATCACCCATCCCTTGAAGATTGTGAGCCCTCGCGGGCAGGGTCCTCTCTCCTCCTGTACCAGTTATGACTTGTATTGTTTAAGATAATTGTACTTGTTTTTATGTATACTCCTCCTTACATGTAAAGCGCCATGGAATAAATGGCGCTATAACAATAAATAATAATAATAATAAAATATAAATTCTTGCATCTCTGTAAAAAAATGTTACGACATATTTTATAACATTGCAATAATTTTAGTTATTGTGAGGAATTTTAGAATGTTAGAAATTAAGGGTCCAGTAGATACTGTATATATATATATATATATATATATATATATATACACATACAGCACTGGCAAAAATTAAGAGACCACTGCAAAATTTTCAGTTTGTCTGATTTTTCTCTTTATAGGTATACTAGCTGAAGAGCCCGGCGTTGCCTGGCCATAGTAACTAACTATGGTTAGTTATAACAAATTATAATGATTATTTCTATATATATAAAGCTGAGTGTAGAGCCCCGCCCACTCCGCTTTGCCACATTCACTATGATATTCCACATCATCTTGTCAGCCAGCGCCACCGGACTACTACCCTTAATATCCCATAGCATCCCATCAGCCAGAGTCACCGGATAACCACCACTAATATCCCACATAATCCTGTCAGCCAGAGCCACCGGACTACTACCCCTAATATCCCACATCGTCCCATCAGCCAGAACCACCAGACTACAACCCCTAATATCCCACATCATCCCGTCAGAGCCACCGGACTACTACCCCTAATATCCCACATCATCCCATCAGCCAGAGCCACCGGACTACTGTCCCTAATATCCCACATCATCCCGTCAGCCTGGGGCCAGAACCAGAGCGCTGAGTGGAACGGTCCTAACTTCCATACCGGGGATCCCTTTAAGAGAAGCCTGGGGTCAGAACCAGAGCGCTGAGTGGATTTGTCCTGACTTCCATACTAATGATCCCTTTAATAGAAGCCTGAGGTGAGAATCAGAGCGCTGTGGGATTTACCCTATCTTCCATACCGGAGATCCCTTTAAGAGAGGCCTGGGGTCAGTACCAAAGCGCAGAGTGGATTTGACCTCACTTCCATACCGGGGATCCCTTTAAGAGAGACTAGGATCAGAACCAGAGCACAGTGTGGATTTACCATGACTTGCATACCAATGATCCCTTTAATAGAACCCTGTGGTCAGAATCAGAGCGCCGAGGGATTTGCCCTGACATCCATACTGGGGATCCCTTTAAGAGCGCCTGGGGTCAGAACCAAAGACTTGAATGGATTTGTCCTGACTTCCATACCGGAGATCCTTTTAAGAAAGGCCTGGGGTCAGTACCAAAGCACAGAGTGGATTTGCCCTAACTTCCATACCAATGATCCCTTTAAGAGACCCTGGGGTCAGAACCACAGACCTGAGTGGAACGGTCCTAACTTCCATACCAGGGATCCCTTTAAGGCTGTGTGCCCACGTAGCGATTTTTAAGCATTTTTGCCGCGATTTTCGGCGCGAAAACAACGCTGCGAAAACGTTTAAAAATCGTGTACAGAACGCCCCCCATGCATTCCTATGGCATTCCGCACATGCTGTGCTAATGCTGCGCTTTTTTCCGCGGCGGAATCGCATCGCGGAAAAAATCGCAACATGCGCATTCCTTTGTGCGGAATCGCAAAGAATTGCCGCGATTCCGCACCCATAGGAATGCATGAGAATCGCTTACTTCCCGCATGTGGCTATGGGAAGGTCGACAGCGCAGGAGACAGTGGCGGACACATATTGGGGGATCTGCTGACGTTACAGAACCCCTGTAACACAGGAACACGTGTGGAATGCGTGGACGGCAACTGTGAGCAGGAACTGGCGGTGTTGGCGGTCAGGGGAAATACTAGAGACAGAGGCCAAATCAGAGAATGTTTAAATCTGAAGTAGTTACAATTTGGAGGCAGCAGCAGTTTGCCCTCCACACAGCAGGGGATCAGCTGACATTACCTAACCCCACTTTCACATGAACGAGTGTGTTTTTCTGTGTGGACAGCACTTCCGAGCACCAACTGGCGGTGTCGGAGCCCAGGGAAAATCAGGTAGTAGGCCGAGGCCTACTTGGAGCCAGGTGTAAATCTGAGGTTGTTTGACTGTGGATGGAGCAGGACACTTTGCCATACACACAGCAGGGGATCAGCTGACGTTACCGAACCCCACTTACACATGAGCAAGTGTTTTGTCTGTGTGGACAGCACTTCTGAGCAACAACGGGCATTGCTGTAGCCCAGGAAGTAAAGTTCAGGTCATAGAAACATGAACACAACAGGAGACCTGGATCCTGTAGCCAGCCAATTATTTATTCTGGAAGAGGACTGGCAAATTCAGGTGAGATCCAGGCCTTGTTCATTTTCACAAAAGTAAGCCGGTCAACATTATCGGCGGATAGTCGCGTGCGACGGTCTGTTACCACACCACCTGCAGCATTAAAGACACGTTCCGATAATACACTGGCAGCAGGGCAAGCCAGCACCTCCAATGCATACTGGCTAAGCTCTGGCCATGTATCCAGCTTAGAGACCCAATACTTGAACGGGGAAGAGCCGTCTGGGAGAACACTAACAGGGCACGACAAGTAGTCTGTCACCATCTGACGGAAACGTTGCCTCCTGCTGACTGGAGCCGTCTGTGATGGTGTAGCCGTTTGTGGCGGTCCCACAAAACTTTTCCACATTTGGGCCATACTGGCCTTGCCTTGTCCTGCGGCACTGCCTCTGCTACCTCTTTGTGTAGAGCTTCCTCCACTGCCTCTACCCACATGGCTGCTTTGAAAAGCACTACCAGCAACACTTGTGGGGGGAATGGAGAACATGATGGCCTGCACAAGTGTTTCTTGGTACTCCCGCATTTTTCGCTCCCGGTTCAACTGTGGTATGAGGCTTTGTAAGTTGTCCCGGTAGCGAGGATCTAGGAGGGTGTACACCCAATAATCAGCCGTGTGGAGAATGTTGGCGATGCGGCGGTCATTTAACAAGCACTGCAGCATGAAATCAACCATGTGCTGCAGACTGCCAACTGGACCGGAAACGCTGTCCCCAGCTTGAGGCAGCATCTCTGCCTGCTCAGCATCACCCCACCCTCGCGGTACACACTGACTACTAGAGCCTTGTGTACCTCCCTCCTCTGGAGAGATGTGTTCCTCCTCCTCCATTGACTCCTCGTCATCCTCCTCACTAAGTGTCCCCTGCCTGGGCCTTTGTGTGGAAGCACGTTGCGCAGACTTGCCAGAAGCAGATGGCATTTCTGACTGCTCATCCTCGACCTCTTCAAAAACCTCCTCACTTAGTGCTTGTAAGGTTTTTTGAAGCAGACAGATGAGGGGGACAGTCATGCTGATTAGTGCATCATCTGCACTGACCATCCGCGTGGAGTCATCGAAGGCACGCAAAACTTGGCAGATGTCCCTCATAGTGGCCCCTCAGTGGTGGTGAAGTGTGTCCGGCGCACAGTGCGACTTGTTTGCGCCTGATGCAGCTGGTACTCCATTACTGCTGCCTGCTGCTCACACAACCGCTCCAACATATGTAACGTTGAATTCCACCTGGTGGGGAGGTCACATATGATGCGATGCTCTGGCAGGCGGAATCGGCATTGCAGAGATGCAATGCGCGATCTTGCCATGCTGGAACGCTGCAAGTAAGCACACTCTAGGCGAACCTTGTGCAGCAGTGCATCAAGATCCGGATAGTCCCTCAGAAAGCTCTGCACGACCAAATTGAGCACGTGTGCCAGACATGGTATGTGAGTGAAGTTGCCTAGGCCCAGAGCTGCCACTAGATTTCGGCCATTGTCACTCACTACCAAACCTGGCTGGAGATTCGCTGGCACAAACCACACATCGCTCTCCTGCTTGATGGCATTCCAGAGCTCCTGTGCTGTGTGGCTCCGATTCCCCTAAGAAATTAATTTAAGGACGGCCTGTTGACGTTTGGCCACACCTGTGCTCATATCTGGCCTAACAGGCTCACGCAGTGCTGATTCCGAGGAATTAGAGTAGGAGGAGGACTCAATATGTACAGACTGCATTCCTGGAATCCTTGGAGTTGGCAGAATACGTACAGAGCCACTCTCCAGATCTGTACCCGGCTCCACAACATTGACCCAATGGGCAGTGAGGGAAAGGTATCGTCCCTGTCCATGGCTACTGGTCCACGCATCGGTGGTCAGGTGGACCTTGCTACTGACGGCATTTAGTAGCGCATTTTTAATTTTTCCCTCCACATGCTTTTGCAGGGCAGGGACAGCTTGCCTGCTGAAATAAAAGCGGCTGGGCACATTGTATTGTGGAACTGCCAATGACATAAAGTTCCAGAAGGTGTCAGTCTCCACCAGCCTGAATGGCTGCATCTCAAGGGCCAGTAGTTTGGCAATGCCGGCATTCAGAGCCAGTGCTCGGGGATGGTTTGCCGAGTATGGCCGCTTTTTCTCCCATGCCTGTGCTACCGATTGCTGGTGAGTGTCCTGGGAGTGTGCTGATGACTGCGAACATGGTTCAGTGGGTGGAATTTCACTGGGTCTCTGGACAACAGTGGCAGTGGTTCTTCCATGGCGTTCCAGTGAGGAAGCCGAACCAGCTGTGTGTGAGCTGGAGGAAGAGGCCCCAACACGAGCTGAAGAGGTAGTAGGTGCTGCTGAAGGTTGGCCTACATCTTCAGTGTGTCTGTGTAACTCCACCTCGTGCTTGGTAAGCACATGTTTCCACATATATGTGATATTGAGGTTGCTCACATTTTTCCCTCGTTTCACTTTCTGATGACACAGCTTGCATTTGACAAAGCAAATGTCATCTGCAACTGTGTCAAAAAAAGACCACGCACTGCAAGTCCTGGGAGCGCCCATTTTGTGTTTTGGAAGAGGATTGCTCCTCACGGGTGCCAAAGTGGAGGCTACAGGCAACCAAGTCTGCCCCCGCCCTCTCCCTCCTCTTTTGGCCGTTCGGGGAATCTCTTCCTCAGAGCTGCTCCCACCACCTTCCTGTGGCTGACGCCATGATGGGTCAAGGACCTCATCATCTCCACTCCCCTCTTCAAGCACCGGCTGGTCCTGGGTTGTCTCGCCAGCACCGTACGCACCAGAAATTGGCAACTGAGTCTCATCATCATCAGATGAGCACTGAGGTGTGCTGACAATAGGCACTGGCCCACCCGCCTCTTCAGATTCAGAGGGACAAAGCAGTTGCGCATCACTGCATACTCCCTCTTCTTCACGCTCTAGAATGCTGCTTGGCTGGCCACCTCTTTCCAAGCCAACAGATTCTGAGAACAGAAGTAAAGATTGAGATGGCTCCTGTCCAGGGCTCTCAGACTGCCTGGGCAATTTGGCAGGTGGTGAAGAGACAGATGGTTGCTCTTCAGTGCTCTGGCCTTGGGAGGATGCGGAAGTCATTGAAGTGGATACGTTAGCTGCCATCCATCCGACAACGGCTTCAATTTGTTCGTCACGCAGCAGTGGGGTACGGCGAGGTCCAACAAAGCTGCGCATGAAGGACTGTTGCCTGGTAAAAGTGGGGGATGCCGGGTCACTGGTGGCCGCAGCAGACACCGAATCCCCACGTCCTCTCCCTGCTGAATCCCCCCGTCCTCTCCCTGCTGAAACTCCACAGCCACGACCACGTGCCTTACTCCCTGCCTTCTTCATCTTGGTAGACTGATAAAGATAGGCAAAAAAGTAAAAAAGGGGTGGCTTAGTGTTCTTATTCCTGAACACCTGCTAACCAGTATAAGAAACACTAATTTGGCTAAGAGTGTGTGTACTACACTTTAATATGATCTAATGTGGCCTAGACAACTGTAAAGTGGAGTGTTTGGTGAACTTTATTTCCTTTTTTTTGGGGGGGGGGAAAGGAAAGGATGTGACCAAAGTTTGAAAGCTATAGTATCAAACTTTTTGGAGCGATTACAATGCAGGAAGCTAACCTACAATGCAATTGATGAGGCTCCAAAAAATAGGGTGATACTAGCCTGGCTGGCCCTGAAGGGCACAAGCCAGCAAAAAGGCTCCTCTATCTAATCCTATATAGTGTTTGCAACCAACGAATGACAATAGATGCGGTTGGAAGCACACTAATATAGGAGCAAAAATCTGGCTAAATTAGCTGCAAAAAAAGGACTATGTATGAGGCAGTGATGCACGCTGAGCGGACTACAGCTAGCGGTGGCTGTAGAACACACTGCAACGTGAGCTGCACTCACACACAGAGAGACCTATCAGACAGCCAAAAACAGTGCAGAGAAATGGGCTATAGCACTGAAAGGCTGCTGAAAGGCTCCGCTGTCCACTCCTTTAGTGTTTGCAACCAACGTATATGGATACATATGGAAGCACACTATACAGGAGAAAAAAAAGCAGCAATAAAAGAAAAATGTGTATGAGGCAGAGACACACGCTGGGCGGCCTACAAGCCGACGTGCCTGCAGGACACACTACACAGCGTGGGTCTGCACTCACACAGCCCTTGCAGACAGCTGTGAAAACAGCGCTGCTAGGGAAAAGCAAGCTACAGTGGTGGTTAATGTAGCCTGGGTTAAGCACTATATGTTTTGTGGAATCGCTATTTCTAACTGTCCCTCACAGTCTTCAACAACAGCCTGTCCCTAACTGAATTCACAGCAGAGTGACCAGAAATGGCGGCTGCAGCGCTTTTTATAGTGTATCATGACATCATTTCAGCAGCCAATCACAGCCATGCCAGTAGTTAACATGCCTAACAGGATGTGCCCACACTTCTGAGGATCCCCATTGGCTGAATCAAATCGAGCGGGCTCCTAGCATTATGGGAACTTCCGATTCCGGTATTCGATATGAAAAAAGTATCGGAACTAAGTATCGGAATTCCGATACAGCTAATATCGGCCGATACCCGATACTTGCTGTATCGGAATGCTCAACACTATAGTTGAGCGACTTTTGGTTTTTTAGGGTCGCGTTTCGTTTCGTGAAACCCGACTTTTCCAAAAGTCGGGTCGAGCAAGATCGTCCGATTATAGGGAAAAGTCGGGGTCGTACCGAAACACGAAACCCAATGTAAGTCAATGGGGAATAAAAGTCGGCAGTGAGAGGAGAACAGGAAACACACCTACAGTGCCCATTTGAATGCCAAAAGCATCAATTCTTCTTACTTAAGCTTGTCAACCTTAATTAACTTCATAATACAAGTTACGCACTGAAAAATGGGGGTTATTTGGCTAAAGTTGTGGGGGGGGAGGGCTGGCTGCAGGTTTTCATGTGCCCTGGGCGAAAGAGCGCCCCTTTAACACATACCACAACTCATCATGCTCCGATACGGCAGAGAAATAGCGGTATAGTACAATGAAAAATACCTCACTTTTTACATCTCATGACGAGGCCCATCTATTTCTCCATACAGAATCATTGGTCCCATATAATGTTTGAAACAGTATATGATGAGCTCCACATAATGCTACAGTATATGTTGGTCCCCATGGATGAAGCTCCACTGTCTTATGGGCCCAAATAATGCTCCAAACATAATGGGCCCCATTTCTAATGCTCTAGTGTATAATGGGCCCTGTAAATGCTGCTCCAGTGTCTGATGTCCACCTTTGGAATGTTCCAGTGTATGGTGGGCCCCATCTATCATTCTCCAGAGTATAGTGCTCCCCAAAAATTGCTGTCCCAACATTGGAAACAATCAAATAAGTCTCCTCGCTAGGGAATCCCTGTACTTGTCTGGATTCCTCGTCGTCCCCATCTTCCATCTCACTGCACAGTATTTCAACTTTGCAAGTGCTGTGATCCTGGGCAAGCAGGGGGGGCCCACTCGTTGGCGACGGCACTGGCACAGGGCCCCTGATAGTACGGTGGTGTGTCTGATGGTGGGTGGGCCGAACCTGCACTTTCACCTGCAGCTTCCTCTTTGTCACCGTGTAAGATGGAACTGTATATGGGAAGGGTAACCTGAGTTTCATCAGGGTCAGATTCAGGTCGTGTAGCGTGCGAGGGGAATGTAGTGGTCTGGGTCAATGTACAAGCAGATTCATCGAGCAGTGGCTGGGCATCAGTGCACTTGTGTCGCCCCCAGGAGTACGGTCGCCACAGTGGCATTGCCTTCTTCCTAGGGAGTGTGATGTCATGCTTGGGAGCAACGAAGGATCTCTCTAGCAGGTTAACTGATTGGGCGGCGTTATTCCCACGAGTCATGACCCTCCAAACAGCGTTCATGAAGGCAAAGTGTTTGTTTTACGTGGGCAGTATGGTTGCAAAGCTGAACCTTAAAGGAATGTCCAGAAGGGCACCACCAGGAGTGGAGCCTACGGTTAAATTCAACTCCACCTGGGAAACCTCAACCATGCCAGCTACAGAACAGATGCACACATTGCAAGCTTAATTCGGTTAACGACCGAGACTCCGTCATGCCCCGCGGTCCGAGTCCGGCTTACTAGAGGGACACGTGAGGCTCTGGCACATGAGATTGGCCAATAACTGGTCTGTCATGCCCTTACATGTCCGTGGCTGCATGTGCGCTACACTGAAAAGGCCAGCGTTTGTCGCTTACAGGTGCAGATAACCCGCTGAACAATGTTAGTGATGGGGATCACTGATTACAATTATTACCCGCGAACAATGATTTCCCAGTAAGTGCAGGTCAACCGCAGTTCCGGAATTAGGCCTAACCGTCATTCCTGAAAAAATGAAAAACTTACGTGTGCAAACCACAGGTGCTGTAGCTTGCTTAACAGCTCGCCAGCCGTTCTCACACCCAGTATGGATTACACGTGATTGCACAAAGGTTAGAAAGGGTACCGTATCCCCAGATAACATGTATGGATAGCGTACACATTCAAAATATATGTCTATACAGCATGAGGCAGGCTCAGACGGTGTTAGGCCCAGTATGGATTGCACGTGATTGCACAAAGGTTAGAAAGGGTACCGTATCCCCGGATAACATGTATGGATAGCGTACACATTCAAAATATATGTCTCAGGAGGCAGGCTCAGACGGTGTTAGGCCCAGTATGGATTGCACGTGATTGCACAAAGGTTAGAAAGGGTACCGTTTCCCCGGATAACATGTATGGATAGCGTACACATTCAAAAAATATATGTCTCAGGAGGCAGGCTCAGACGGTGTTAGGCCCAGTATGGATTGCACGTGATTGCACAAAGGTTAGAAAGGGTACCGTTTCCCCGGATAACATGTATGGATAGCGTACACATTCAAAATATATGTCTATACATCAGGAGGCAGGCTCAGACGGTGTCAGGCACAGTATGGATTTGACGGCCCAGACTACACAGCGGAGGAGCAGGGAGAGGTAAAGATTGCAAATGCTGGGGCCCTGCCCAAGCAAGGGGGGCCCTCTCGTGGGCGTCGGTACTGGCACTGGGCACCTCATAGTACGGCGGTGTGTCTGACGGCGAGTGTGCACCACCACCGTCAGAGACACTTGATTGCACTATGAAGGACCCTGTACCAGTGCCCGCGCCCAAGAGTCGGCCTACCCACCTGTCCAGGGCAACGGCACTCGCACGGTGTCATGCGCTAGGTGGTGACCCCGGCCATGGGGGGGGGAGGCAGCACAGTTAGGGAGTTTTAGAAAGTGGCATATGTTGATGTTGGACATTCAGCTGATGCAAAAGATGAAATAGGTCAAGTCCCAGGAAGAGGTGGACCAAAGCAAGCCATTTTTCTGTCACTCTATGTGTCATCAGAGGAAGGTGGGACAAAATCCTTGGAAACCCATGCGTGGTTCATTTTAATGAAGGTTAGATCATCCACATTTTGGGTTGACAGACGGGTCCTTTTTTCTATCAGGATTGATCCAGCTGCACTGAAGACTCTTTCCGATAGCACACTTGCAGCTGGGCAAGCGAGCTCCTGTAAGGCATATTGTGCCAATTCAGGCCAGGTGTCCAGTTTAGCGACCCAATAGTCAAAGGGGAATGACCTGTGTGGGAGAACATCGATATGGGAGGAAAAGTAGTTTGTAACCATAGTTGACAACTGCTGTCTCCTGTCACTTTCCATCGATGCAGTATTACCAGTTGTGTGAGCGGTACTTGAAAAATCAGTCCACAACATTGTCATGAAACCCCTGTCTCCAAAGCCACTTCTGCTGTGTGCACCACGAACACCTCTGCCAAGCTGCCCCCGGCCCGTACGGCTCGTTTGAGAACCATCACCGCTGCTGTGTGCTGGGAATGCCTCAAGCAACCGATTTACCAGAGTTGCTTGTTTATTAGCCAATATTAGGTCAAGGTTCTCCTGTGGCATGATGTTTTGTAATGTGCCTTTATAGCATGGATCCAGGATGCTGGCCAACCAGTAGTCGTCATCGTTCATCATTTTCGCAATGCGGGGGTCCCTTTTTAGGATCTGCAAGGCATAATCTGACATGTGGGCCAATGTTCCCGGTGTCAATGATGCACTGCAAGTGCTGGTTGGAGGAGCACTTTCTGGCAAATCTACATCCCTCCAGTCACGCACAAACCCTGTTCCACACCTTGCCACGCCAACATTTTCACTTGCCCCACGAGATGCATCCTCCTCCCCTAAGTAATCATCCCCATCATCCTCCTCCACCTCCTCTTCTTCCTCCACCTCGTCCAGGAGAGGTCCCTGAGCAGACAATGGCTGAATGTCATCAAGGATTCCCTCCTCCTCTTCCTCCTCATCAACATTGGCTGCAGACGCCTGCTCCTTAAGGTGCGTCAAAGTTTGCATGAGCAGACGCATAAGTGGGATGCTCATGCTTAGGATGGCGTCGTCTGCGCTTACCAGCCGTGTGCATTCCTCAAAACACTGAAGGACTTTACAGAGGTCTTTCAGCTTCGACCACTGCACACCTGTCAACTCCATGTCTGCTCTCAAAGTGCCTGTCCGTGTATCCTCCCACAAATGCATTATGGCCTGCCTCTGCTCGCACAGCTGCTCCACCATGTGCAGGGCGGAGTTCCTCCTTGTTGCAATGTCGATAATGAGGCGGTGGTTGGGAAGGTGGAGCAATCGCTGCAGCTTCTGCATACGAACGGAGTGTACAGGCGACCGGCGGATGTGCGCGCACAGTCTTCGCACCTTCTGGAGCAGGGCTGTTAACTCCGGATAATTTTTCAGGAAGCACTGCACCACCAGGTTCAAGGTGTGAGCCAAGCAAGGTATATGGCTGAGTTTTGAAAGGGCTATGGCTGCCACAAAATTACGGCCGTTATCACTAACTACCTTGCCTGCCTCAAGATGTACACTGCCCAGCCATGACTCAGTTTGTCGCTTCAAGTACTCGGCCAGCAGCTCGGCGGTGTGTCTGTTGCCCAAACACATCATCTGCAACACAGCCTGCTGACGCTTTCCACTAGCTGCTCGATAGGGGGACACATCGTGTGCAACAGTGGCAGCTGCAGATGAAGCGCTCGTACGACTGCGCTCTGTGGACGAGCTTTCGCTTCTGGAGGAGGAGGAGGAGGGTCGAACGCCTACAGCCAACTGTTTCCTATACCGTGGGCTAGGCAGCACTGTCCAACCACCGCTGTCCCCTGTGGACCCTGCATCCACCACATTAACCCAGTGTGCAGTGATGGACACGTAACGGCCCTGGCCATGCCGACTGGACCATGCATCAGTTGTGAGGTGCACCTTTCCGCTCACTGACTGCTTGAGTGCATGGACAATGCGGTCTTTCACATGATTGTGGAGGGCTGGGATGGCTTTGCGAGAGAAGAAGTGGCGACTGGGTAGGTCATAGCGTGGTACTGCATAGGCCATGAGTTCGCGGAAAGCTGTGCTTTCCACCAACCGAAAGGGCATCATCTCAAACGAGATTAGTTTGGCAATGTGGGCGTTCAAACCCAGTGTACACGGATGAGAGACTGAGTACTTTCTTGACCTACTCATAGGGTCTGGAAGGTTGAGCTGGACTTGAGAGCTGCATATGGTGGAAGTAGCGGTGGACAGGGCGGACTGAGAGAGGGTTGATGATGGTGATGGAGTTGGTGTTCTTTCTGATGGCCAAGAATCAGTCTTTCGTTGATATAACAGTGGGATTCCCTGACTGCTGTGGCCTTGCAACGACACCTCAACATTTGCTGCTGTGCTAACCGGTGGGCTTGCAGTGGGGGAAACAATGTAGCGTTGCTGACTACCTTCGTTGTGATCAGTTGCACATGTGGCACTTGAGGTTTGGTGTTGTGTCCACGCTTGCAAGTGCATGCTGGTTAAATGTCTAAGCATGCAACTGGTATTCAAATTTTTCAGATTTTTCCCTCGGCTAAAGGTCTTTGCGCACTTCTTACAGATAACCTTGGCCTGATCATGAGGATTTTGTTCAAAAAAGTGCCACACTGCACTCTTCCTACTTTGGCAGACATTTTGCGGCCTAGCACGCTGTGATCTTTTGACCCTCTGGACAAGCTGTCCAGCAACTCTTTTGATGTTTGGAACCTGTCTTTGGAGTGCTCCGGGCCTGCCAGATAACAGCTGTTGCGATGTCGATGTCTGCTGTGGATGCTCCTCATCTGAGCTATTGGAAGCAGCACCCTCTTCCCACAATGGATGCCAATCTGGGTCAACAACTGGGTCATCCATCACCTCCTCTTCTATGTCATGTGCACCTTCCTCTGTGTCACCGTGTATGGTGGTATAGTGTGCGGGAAGGGGCACCTGAGTCTCATCAGGGTCAGAATCTGGCTCTGTACACTGCGAGGACAATGTAGTGCTCTGAGTGAATGTACCAGCAGAATCATCCATCAGCGGCTGTGCATCAGTGCACTCCATGTCAGATTCATCTTGGCCTGGGTAATTCACCATTTGACTTGATAATCCAGGCATGGTATGTGAAAACAGCTCCATGGAGTAATCAGTAGTATGGCCTGCATCATCCTTCAATCTTGGTTGGGGTGAAGGACACAAGGAAAGGTGTGGTTCATGAACATGAGCCTCCAATGACGACTCAGTGCTTTTACTTTTTACAACTGAAGAAGAGGAGGCAATAGAGCTGGAGGCTGAGTCAGCAATGTAAGACAAAACTTTTTCCTGATGCTCTGGCTTTAAAAGCGGTTTGCCAACTCCTAGAAAACTAAGCGTTCGAGGCCTTATGTAGCCAGACGATGATGCAGGCTCAACACCTCCTGCATTCGGTCCTATTTTGCTCTTGCCACTACCATCAGATCCACCACCAACACCATCATTACCAGCTGCCAACCCCCGCCCAATTCCACGGCCTCTTCCACCAGCCTTCCTCATTTTTGGTAGAAATGTAGACAAAATCCAACAAACTATATAGTAATGTAAAACAAGGTACAAGGTGTCTATAGGACAGGGGAGATTTTGAATTTCTGCAGACACTTGTGGACACTGGACAGTTTTGGATTGTGTGAGGCCCACTGATATCTGAGCGCTATGTGACAGGCTCGATGGCACAGCTGTGACCAAAGTGACTAGAGGATAAGGGAGATTTTGAATTTCTGCAGACCCTTTTGGACACTGGACACTTTTGGATTGTGTGAGGCCCAATGAATATCTGAGCGCTATGTGACAGTCTCGATGGCACAGCTGTGACCAAAGTGACTAGAGGATAAGGGAGATTTTGAATCTCTGCACACACTTTTGGACACTGGACACTTTTGGATTGTGTGAGGCCCAATGAATATCTGAGCGCTATGTGACAGGCTCGATGGCACAGCTGTGACCAAAGTGACTAGAGGATAAGGGAGATTTTGAATCTCTGTACACACTTTTGGACACTGGACACTTTTGGATTGTGTGAGGCCCAATGAATATCTGAGCGCTATGTGACAGGCTCGATGGCACAGCTGTGACCAAAGTGACTAGAGGATAAGGGAGATTTTGAATCTCTGCACACATTTTTGGACACTGGACACTTTTGGATTGTGTGAGACCCAATGAATATCTGAGCGCTATGTGACAGGCTCGATGGCACAGCTGTGACCAAAGTGACTAGAGGATAAGGGAGATTTTGAATCTCTGCACACACTTTTGGACACTGGACACTTTTGGATTGTGTGAGGCCCAATGAATATCTGAGCGCTATGTGACAGGCTCGATGGCACAGCTGTGACCAAAGTGACTAGAGGATAAGGGAGATTTTGAATCTCTGCACACACTTTTGGACACTGGACACTTTTGGATTGTGTGAGGCCCAATGAATATCTGAGCGCTATGTGACAGGCTCGATGTCACAGCTGTGACCAAAGTGACTAGAGGATAAGGGAGATTTAGAATCTCTGCACACACTTTTGGACACTGGATACTTTTGGATTGCGTGAGGCCCAATGAATATCTGAGCTCTATGTGACAGGCTCGATGGCACAGCTGTGACCAAAGTGACTAGAGGATAATTCTAAAGACATACTAATAGTGAATTTAGATTGTGAGCCCCATCGGGGACAGTGATGATGATGTGTGCAAAAATGTAAAGCGCTGCGGAATTTGTTAGCGCTATATAAAAATAAAGATTATTATTATTATTATTAAGGGAGATTTTGAATCTCTGCACACACTTTTGGACACTGAACACTTTTGGATTGTGTGAGGCCCAATGAATATCTGAGCGCTATGTGACAGGCTCGATGGCACAGCTGTGACCAAAGTGACTAGAGGATAAGGGAGATTTTGAATCTCTGCACACACTTTTGGACACTGGACACTTTTGGATTGTGTGAGGCCCAATGAATATCTGAGCGCTATGTGACAGGCTCGATGGCACAGCTGTGACCAAAGTGACTAGAGGATAAGGGAGATTTTGAATCTCTGCACACACTTTTGGACACTGGACACTTTTGGATTGTGTGAGGCCCAATGAATATCTGAGCGCTATGTGACAGGCTCGATGGCACAGCTGTGACCAAAGTGACTAGAGGATAAGGGAGATTTTGAATCTCTGCACACACTTTTGGACACTGGACAATTTTGGATTGTGTGAGGCCCAATGAATATCTGAGCGCTATGTGACAGGCTCGATGGCACAGCTGTGACCAAAGTGACTAGAGGATAAGGGAGATTTTGAATCTCTGCACACACTTTTGGACACTGGACACTTTTGGATTGTGTGAGGCCCAATGAATATATGAGCGCTATGTGACAGGCTCGATGGCACAGCTGTGACCAAAGTGACTAGAGGATAAGGGAGATTTTGAATCTCTGCACACACTTGTGGACACTGGACAGTTTTGGATTGTGTGAGGCCCACTGATATCTGAGCGCTATGTGACAGGCTCGATGGCACAGCTGTGACCAAAGTGACTAGAGGATAAGGGAGATTTTGAATTTCTGCAGACCCTTTTGGACACTGGACACTTTTGGATTGTGTGAGGCCCAATGAATATCTGAGCGCTATGTGACAGGCTCGATGGCACAGCTGTGACCAAAGTGACTAGAGGATAAGGGAGATTTTGAATCTCTGCACACACTTTTGGACACTGGACACTTTTGGATTGTGTGAGGCCCAATGAATATCTGAGCGCTATGTGACAGGCTCGATGGCACAGCTGTGACCAAAGTGACTAGAGGATAAGGGAGATTTTGAATCTCTGCACACACTTTTGGACACTGGACACTTTTGGATTGTGTGAGGCCCAATGAATATCTGAGCGCTATGTGACAGGCTCGATGGCACAGCTGTGACCAAAGTGACTAGAGGATAAGGGAGATTTTGAATCTCTGCACACATTTTTGGACACTGGACACTTTTGGATTGTGTGAGACCCAATGAATATCTGAGCGCTATGTGACAGGCTCGATGGCACAGCTGTGACCAAAGTGACTAGAGGATAAGGGAGATTTTGAATCTCTGCACACACTTTTGGACACTGGACACTTTTGGATTGTGTGAGGCCCAATGAATATCTGAGCGCTATGTGACAGGCTCGATGGCACAGCTGTGACCAAAGTGACTAGAGGATAAGGGAGATTTTGAATCTCTGCACACACTTTTGGACACTGGACACTTTTGGATTGTGTGAGGCCCAATGAATATCTGAGCGCTATGTGACAGGCTCGATGGCACAGCTGTGACCAAAGTGACTAGAGGATAAGGGAGATTTAGAATCTCTGCACACACTTTTGGACACTGGATACTTTTGGATTGCGTGAGGCCCAATGAATATCTGAGCTCTATGTGACAGGCTCGATGGCACAGCTGTGACCAAAGTGACTAGAGGATAATTCTAAAGACATACTAATAGGGAATTTAGATTGTGAGCCCCATCGGGGACAGTGATGATGATGTGTGCAAAAATGTAAAGCGCTGCGGAATTTGTTAGCGCTATATAAAAATAAAGATTATTATTATTATTATTAAGGGAGATTTTGAATCTCTGCACACACTTTTGGACACTGAACACTTTTGGATTGTGTGAGGCCCAATGAATATCTGAGCGCTATGTGACAGGCTCGATGGCACAGCTGTGACCAAAGTGACTAGAGGATAAGGGAGATTTTGAATCTCTGCACACACTTTTGGACACTGGACACTTTTGGATTGTGTGAGGCCCAATGAATATCTGAGCGCTATGTGACAGGCTCGATGGCACAGCTGTGACCAAAGTGACTAGAGGATAAGGGAGATTTTGAATCTCTGCACACACTTTTGGACACTGGACACTTTTGGATTGTGTGAGGCCCAATGAATATCTGAGCGCTATGTGACAGGCTCGATGGCACAGCTGTGACCAAAGTGACTAGAGGATAAGGGAGATTTTGAATCTCTGCACACACTTTTGGACACTGGACACTTTTGGATTGTGTGAGGCCCAATGAATATCTGAGCGCTATGTGACAGGCTCGATGGCACAGCTGTGACCAAAGTGACTAGAGGATAAGGGAGATTTTGAATCTCTGCACACACTTTTGGACACTGGACACTTTTGGATTGTGTGAGGCCCAATGAATATCTGAGCGCTATGTGACAGGCTCGATGGCACAGCTGTGACCAAAGTGACTAGAGGATAAGGGAGATTTTGAATCTCTGCACACACTTTTGGACACTGGACACTTTTGGATTGTGTGAGGCCCACTGATATCTGAGCGCTATGTGACAGGCTCGATGGCACAGCTGTGACAAAAGTGACTAGAGGATAAGGGAGATTGGATTGCTTTTAAAAAAGCAGTTTGAGGAGCAGTGGGTAAACAGCAATGCCAGCGGGTCAGGAAGCCTTAGAAGGCAGCCCAACAACCAACACCACTGATACACCACTATATAGCCTCCCCTTGCACTGCACACACAGTGACTGGTGTGTTGTGCAGGCCAAATCGCTAGCAGCAGAAGCAGTTTTTTTGTCTTCTTCCCTGCCTAACGCTCTCCCTACAGAATCAGCAGCAACCTCTCACTATACTGAGATCGTCAGAAGTAAGATGGTGGTCTGCGTGCACGCCCTTTTATACCCCCTGTGACGCCCACCAAAGCAAGCCAATCACTTGCATGCCCTTCTGAAAGATGGTGGTGACCCCTGCCTATGTCATCACGTTGCCCACAGTGTCCGTGGATCCTGATTGGCTGAAAAAGAGCGCAAAACAAACTTTTGAAACGCGACTTTGGCGCGTAAGTCGCCGACCTCGTGGCCGACCTCATCCTAGGGTCGGGTTTCGTTTCATGAAACCCGACTTTGCCAAAAGTCGGCGACTTTTGAAATTTTTCGAATTCAAAATCTACATTATCCTCTCGTCACTTTGGTCACAGGCAGCTGTGCCATCGAGCGTGTCACATAGCGCTCAGATATCAGTGGGCCTCACACAATCCACAAGTGTCCAGTGTCCAAAAGTGTGCGCAGAGATTCAAAATCTCCATTATCCTCTCGTCACTTTGGTCAAAGGCAGCTGTGCCATCGAGCGTGTCACATAGCGCTCAGATATCAGTGGGCCTCACACAATCCACAAGTGTCCAGTGTCCAAAAGTGTGCGCAGAGATTCAAAATCTCCATTATCCTCTCGTCACTTTGGTCACAGGCAGCTGTGCCATTGAGCCTGTCACATAGCGCTCAGATATCAGTGGGCCTCACACAATCCACAAGTGTCCAGTGTCCAAAAGTGTGCGCAGAGATTCAAAATCTCCATTATCCTCTCGTCACTTTGGTCACAGGCAGCTGTGCCATCGAGCCTGTCACATAGCGCTCAGATATCAGTGGGCCTCACACAATCCAAAAGTGTCCACTGTCCACAAGTGTGTGCAGAAATTCTAAATCTCCCCTGTCCTATAGACACCTTGTACCTTGTTTTACATTACTATATAGTTTGGATTTTGTCTACATTTCTATCAAAAATGAGGAAGGCTGGTGGAAGAGGCCGTGGAATTGGGCGGGGGTTGGCAGCTGGTAATGATGGTGTTGGTGGTGGATCTGATGGTAGTGGCAAGAGCAAAATAGGACCGAATGCAGGAGGTGCTGACCCTGCATCATCGTCTGGCTACATAAGGCCTCGAACGCTTAGTTTTCTAGGAGTTGGCAAACCGCTTTTAAAGGCAGAGCATCAGGAAAAAGTTTTGTCTTACATTGCTGACTCAGCCTCCAGCTCTATCGCCTCCTCTTCTTCAGTTGTAAAAAGTAAAAGCACTGAGTCGTCATTGGAGGCTCATGTTCATGAACCACACCTTTCCTTGTGTCCTTCACCCCAACCAAGATTGAAGGATGACGCAGGCCATACTACTGATTACTCCATGGAGCTGTTTTCACATACCATGCCTGGATTATCAAGTGAAATGGTGAATTACCCAGGCCAAGATGAATCTGACATGGAGTGCACTGATGCACAGCTGCAGATGGATGATTCTGCTGGTACATTCACTCAGAGGACTACATTGTCCTCGCAGTGTACAGAGCCAGATTTTGACCCTGATGAGACTCAGGTGCCCCTTCCCGCACACTATACCAGCATACACGGTGACACAGAGAAAGGTGCACATGACATAGAAGAGGAGGTGATGGATGACCCAGTTGTTGACCCAGATTGGCATCCATTGGGGGAAGAGGGTGCTGCTTCCAATAGCTCAGATGAGGAGCATCCACAGCAGACATCGACATCGCAACAGCTGTTATCTGGCAGGCCCGGAGCACTCCAAAGACAGGTTCCAAACATCAAAAGAGTTGCTGGACAGCTTGTCCAGAGGGTCAAAAGATCACAGCGTGCTAGGCCGCAAAATGTCTGCCAAAGTAGGAAGAGTGCAGTGTGGCACTTTTTTGATCAAAATCCTCATGATCAGGCCAAGGTTATCTGTAAGAAGTGCGCAAAGACCTTTAGCCGAGGGAAAAATCTAAAAAATTTGAATACCAGTTGCATGCTTAGACATTTAACCAGCATGCACTTGCAAGCGTGGACACAACACCAAACCTCAAGTGCCACATGTGCAACTGATCACAACGAAGGTAGTCAGCAACGCTACATTGTTTCCCCCACTGTAAGCCCACCGGTTAGCACAGCAGCAAATGTTGAGGTGTCGTTGCAAGACCACAGCAGTCAGGGAATCCCACTGTTATATCAACGAAAGACTGATTCTAGGCCATCAGAAAGAACACCAACTCCATCACCATCATCAACCCTTTCTCAGTCCGCCCTGTCCACCGCTACTTCCACCATATGCAGCTCTCAAGTCCAGCTCACCCTCCCAGACACTATGAGTAGGTCAAGAAAGTACTCAGTCTCTCATCCGCGTACACTGGGTTTGAACGCCCACATTGCCAAACTAATCTCGTTTGAGATGATGCCCTTTCGGTTGGTGGAAAGCACAGCTTTCCGCGAACTCATGGCCTATGCAGTACCACGCTATGACCTACCCAGTCGCCACTTCTTCTCTCGCAAAGCCATCCCAGCCCTCCACCATCATGTGAAAGACCGCATTGTCCATGCACTCAAGCAGTCAGTGAGCGGAAAGGTGCACCTCACAACTGATGCATGGTCCAGTCGGCAAGGCCAGGGCCGTTACGTGTCCATCACTGCACACTGGGTTAATGTGGTGGATGCAGGGTCCACAGGGGACAGCGGTGGTGGGACAGTGCTGCCTAGCCCACGGTATAGGAAACAGTTGGCTGTAGGCGTTCGACCCTCCTCCTCCTCCTCCAGAAGCGAAAGCTCGTCCACAGAGCGCAGTCGTACGAGCACTCCATCTGCAGCTGCCACTGTTGCACACGATGTGTCCCCCTATCGAGCAGCTAGTGGAAGGCGTCAGCAGGCTGTGTTGCAGATGATGTGTTTGGGCGACAGACACACCGCCGAGGTGCTGGCCGAGTACTTGAAGCGACAAACTGAGTCATGGCTGGGCAGTGTACATCTTGAGGCAGGCAAGGTAGTTAGTGATAACGGCCGTAATTTTGTGGCAGCCATAGCCCTTTCAAAACTCAGCCACATACCTTGCTTGGCTCACACCTTGAACCTGGTGGTGCAGTGCTTCCTGAAAAATTATCCGGAGTTAACAGCCCTGCTCCAGAAGGTGCGAAGACTGTGCGCGCACATCCGCCGGTCGCCTGTACACTCCGTTCGTATGCAGAAGCTGCAGCGATTGCTCCATCTTCCCAACCACCGCCTCATTATCGACATTGCAACAAGGTGGAACTCCACCCTGCACATGGTGGAGCGGCTGTGCGAGCAGAGGCAGGCCATAATGCATTTGTGGGAGGATACACGGCCAGGCACTTTGAGAGCAGACATGGAGTTGACAGGCGTGCAGTGGTCGAAGCTGAAAGACCTTTGTAAAGTCCTTCAGTGTTTTGAGGAATGCACACGGCTGGTAAGCGCAGACGACGCCATCCTAAGCATGAGCATCCCACTTATGCGTCTGCTCATGCAAACTTTGACGCACCTTAAGGAGCAGGCGTCTGCAGCCAATGTTGATGAGGAGGAAGAGGAGGAGGGAATCCTTGATGACATTCAGCCATTGTCTGCTCAGGGACCTCTCCTGGACGAGGTGGAGGAAGAAGAGGAGGTGGAGGAGGATGATGGGGATGATTACTTAGGGGAGGAGGATACATCTCGTGGGGCAAGTGAAAATGTTGGCGTGGCAAGGTGTGGAACAGGGTTTGTGCGTGACTGGAGGGATGTGGATTTGCCAGAAAGTGCTCCTCCACCCAGCACTCGCAGTGCATCATTGACACCGGGAACATTGGCCCACATGTCAGATTATGCCTTGCGGATCCTAAAAAGGGACCCACGCATTGCCTAAATGATGAACGATGACGACTACTGGTTGGCCAGCATCCTGGATCCACGCTATAAAGGCAAATTACAAAACATCATGCCACAGGAGAACCTTGACCTAATATTGGCTAATAAACAAGCAACTCTAGTAAATCGGTTGCTTGTGGCATTCCCAGCACACAGCAGCGGTGATGGTTCTCACACGAGCCGTACGGGCCGGGGGCAGCTTGGCAGAGTTGTTCGTGGTGCACACAGCAGAAGTGGCGTTGGAGACAGGGGTTTCATGACAATGTTGTGGACTGATTTTTCAAATACCGCTCACACAACTGGTAATACTGCATCGATGGAAAGTGACAGGAGACAGCAGTTGTCAACTATGGTTACAAACTACTTTTCCTCCCATATCGATGTTCTCCCACACAGGTCATTCCCCTTTGACTATTGGGCCGCTAAACTGGACACCTGGCCTGAATTGGCACAATATGCCTTACAGGAGCTCGCTTGCCCAGCTGCAAGTGTGCTATCGGAAAGAGTCTTCAGTGCAGCTGGATCAATCCTGACAGAAAAAAGGACCTGTCTGTCAACCCAAAATGTGGATGATCTAACCTTCATTAAAATGAACCACGCATGGGTTTCCAAGGATTTTGTCCCACCTTCCCCTGATGACACATAGGGTGACAGAAAAATGGCTTGCTTTGGTCCACCTCTTCCTGGTACTTCACCTATTTCGCCTTTTGCATCAGCTGAATGTCCAACATCAACATATGCCACTTTCTAAAACTCCCTAACTGTGCTGCCTCCCCCCCCCATGGCCGGGGTCACCACCTACCGCACGACACCGTGCGAGTGCCGTTGCCCTGGACAGGTGGGTAGGCCGACTCTTGGGCGCGGGCACTGGCACAGGGTCCCTCATAGTGCAATCAAGTGTCTCTGATGGTGGTGGTGCACACCCGCCGTCAGACACACCGCTGTACTATGAGGGGCCCAGTGCCAGTACCGACGCCCACGAGTGGGCCCCCCTTGCTTGGGCAGGGCCCCAGCATTTGCAATCTTTACCTCTCCCTGCTCCTCCGCTGTGTAATCTGGGCCGTCAAATCCATACTGTGCCTGACACCGTCTGAGCCTGCCTCCTGAGACATATATTTTGAATGTGTACGCTATCCATACATGTTATCCGGGGATACGGTACCCTTTCTAACCTTTGTGCAATCACATGCAATCCATACTGGGCCTAACACCGTCTGAGCCTGCCTCCTGAGACATATATTTTGAATGTGTACGCTATCCATACATGTTATCCGGGGATACGGTACCCTTTCTAACCTTTGTGCAATCATGTGCAATCCATACTGTGCCTGACACCGTCTGAGCCTGCCTCCTGAGACATATATTTTGAATGTGTACGCTATCCATACATGTTATCCAGGGATACGGTACCCTTTCTAACCTTTGTGCAATCACGTGCAATCCATACTGGGCCTAACACCGTCTGAGCCTGCCTCCTGAGACATATATTTTGAATGTGTACGCTATCCATACATGTTATCCGGGGATACGGTACCCTTTCTAACCTTTGTGCAATCACGTGCAATCCATACTGGGCCTAACACCGTCTGAGCCTGCCTCCTGAGACATATATTTTGAATGTGTACGCTATCCATACATGTTATCCGGGGATACGGTACCCTTTCTAACCTTTGTGCAATCACGTGCAATCCATACTGGGCCTAACACCGTCTGAGCCTGCCTCCTGAGACATATATTTTGAATGTGTACGCTATCCATACATGTTATCCGGGGATACGGTACCCTTTCTAACCTTTGTGCAATCACGTGCAATCCATACTGTGCCTGACACCGTCTGAGCCTGCCTCCTGAGACATATATTTTGAATGTGTACGCTATCCATACATGTTATCCAGGGATACGGTACCCTTTCTAACCTTTGTGCAATCACGTGCAATCCATACTGGGCCTAACACCGTCTGAGCCTGCCTCCTGAGACATATATTTTGATTGTGTACGCTATCCATACATGTTATCCGGGGATACGGTACCCTTTCTAACCTTTGTGCAATCACGTGCAATCCATACTGTGCCTGACACCGTCTGAGCCTGCCTCCTGAGACATATATTTTGAATATGTACGCTATCCATACATGTTATCCAGGGATACGGTACCCTTTCTAATCTTTGTGCAATCACGTGCAATCCATACTGGGCCTGACACCGTCTGAGCCTGCCTCCTGAGACATATATTTTGAATGTGTACGCTATCCATACATGTTATCCAGGGATACGGTACCCTTTCTAACCTTTGTGCAATCACGTGCAATCCATACTGGGCGTGAGAATGGCTGGCGAGCTGTTAAGCAAGCTACAGCACCTGTCCAGACAAGTACAGGGATTCCCTAGCGAGGAGACTTATTTGATTGTTTTCAATGTTGGGACAGCAATTTTTGGGGAGCACTATACTCTGGAGAATGATAGATGGGGCCCACCATACACTGGAACATTCCAAAGGTGGACATCAGACACTGGAGCAGCATTTACAGGGCCCATTATACACTAGAGCATTAGAAATGGGGCCCATTATGTTTGGAGCATTATTTGGGCCCATAAGACAGTGGAGCTTCATCCATGGGGACCAACATATACTGTAGCATTATGTGGAGCTCATCATATACTGTTTCAAACATTATATGGGACCAATGATTCTGTATGGAGAAATAGATGGGCCTCGTCATGAGATGTAAAAAGTGAGGTATTTTTCATTGTACTATACCGCTATATCTCTGCCGTATCGGAGCATGATGAGTTGTGGTATGTGTTAAAGGGGCGCTCTTTCACCCAGGGCACATGAAAACCTGCAGCCAGCCCTCCCCCCCCACAACTTTAGCCAAATAACCCCCATTTTTCAGTGCGTAACTTGTATTATGAAGTTAATTAAGGTTGACAAGCTTAAGTAAGAAGAATTGATGCTTTTGGCATTCAAATGGGCACTGTAGGTGTGTTTCCTGTCCTCCTCTCACTGCCGACTTTTATTCCCTTTGACTTACATTGGGTTTCGTGTTTCGGGACGACCCCGACTTTTCCCTATAATCGGACGATCTTGCTCGACCCGACTTTTGGAAAAGTCGAGTTTCACGAAACGAAACGCGACCCTAAAAAACCAAAAGTCGCTCTACTCTAATGAATACATCACCAGAACCACCATCAATACATGAATACAGCACTAGAGTCTCAATTAGAACAGGAAAACATCACAAAGGCCATTATCAGTTCAGAAATACAGTAACAGAATTATTAGAATTTAAATACAGCATCAAACTTACTGCAGCAATTAATTGGAATGCCAGGTCAGCACCTGCCCCATATATTTGTAAAACATTAAAAATGGCAACTCCAAGTATGATTTTTAACAATTGTAAGGAGTTGATAGGAGTTGCAGTTTTTGCCAGCCATCATTGGACTGCTGACCATACAGGAGCTACAGTATTGATAAGATGAAGTACTAACAGCATTAACCAATTAAATTTTAACTTACGGTACATCTAGGAAATATTTTAGTTGATTTAGGTTCTTTAATTTTGAGCAGATGGCTCAAAATATATTTCTAAAGTGCGTAGCTCAAGAGACACAAGCCTGTAACTTTCTGGTTGATCTACAGTACAGTCCTTCATGTGTGCACTCCTGTTATCTGAGCTGCGCAGTTCTAAGATATTTTTTTGAGCTTTTGAGCAATTAGTGGGAGTCTCAGGACTTAGATTCTTACAGATCTGTTCAGAATTATAGCACTTAAAACATCTTAAAAAATCGTCCAAAAGTTTAGTTACTCTTTAAGGTGCCTTCGTCCTCTCTAAGCATGCTGGCACTCACCCGACACCTAAGGAAAACATTTATGTGCAGGGTAGTGATGACTGAGCAGTAAACTGCTCAAATGCTCAGTACTCAAAATGAGCAGGTTGAATGCTCGAATCTGTTCGACTCGAGTACCAAGCATAATGTAAGTCAATGAAGGACTCAAGCATTTTTCCAAGACACCTGTACTCGATGGCCGGGTAGTCCAATAAGACAATAAGGGAGACACTAAGCTATTTTGTATCATCTGAGCTACGTGACACACTGAAGCCAGGGATTCTCATGTAGGGAGTGCAGGAGCTACTCTGTCAGCCGGACTCTTTTTGAACTGAAGGACATCGGAGACGTGTTCATTTTCTCTCACTGTAAGAAGCTCATTTGCATCATCTGAGCTGCATGTCGTATCAAAAATGAGTCTATGTATCTATGTATTTAGAAAGGGAATTCAAACAGCACACTATAAATAAATAAATATATTTATATATATATATATATACTGGGCAGCACGGTGGCTAAGTGGTTAGCACTGCAGCCTTACAGCGCTGGAGTCCTAAGTTTGAATTCCACCAAGGACAACATCTGCAAGGAGTTTGTATGTTCTCCCTGTGTTTGCGTGGGTTTCCTCCCACATTCCAAAGACATACTGATAGGGAATTTAGATTGTGAGCCCCATCAGGGACAGTGATGATAATGTGTGCGAACTGTAAAGCGCTGCGGAATATGTTAGCGCTATATAAAAATAAAGGTTATTATATATATATACTGTATGTATAAACTTTCTCCCCCCAATGGGGGTGGTCTCAGTTGTCCTTTCTCATTCTTGGGTTCTTTACCAGAGGGCTGGGACTTTGAGGGTTCTGTGCAGGATCTTAGTTGTTCCCAGCATTGCGCTTTTCTGGACAGAGAGCTCAGATGTTGCTCCTGGGATCCGTTGTAGCCATTTTTCCAACCTAGGAGTCACTGCTCCCAGTGCTCCTATCACCACTGAAATCACTGTTGCCTTCACCTTCCACATCTTCTCCAGTTCTCCTTTGAGGTCCTGGTATTTCTCCAGCTTCTCATATTCCTTCTTTCTGATGTTGCTGCCAGTTGACACTGCCACATCTATTATCATTGCTGTCTTCTGCTCCTTGTCTACTATCACAATGTCTGGTTGGTTAGCCAACACCTGCTTATGTGTCTGGATCTTGAAGTCCCACAAGATTTTAGCCCTTTCATTCTCTACCACTTTTTCTGGGGTCTCCCATCTGGACTTAGGGGGACTTAGCCCATATGCTTTGCAGATGTTTTGTAAAAGTCTGTAACTACTCTGTCCTCCTCCTCCTGGACCTGTCGGCTGCCTTTGACACAGTGGACCATTCCCTATTATTACAGACCCTCTCATCCCTCGGCATCACAGACTTGGCCCTATCCTGGATCTCATCATACCTAACAGACCGGACATTCAGCGTCTCTCACTCACACACCACCTCCTCACCTCGCCCCCTATCTGTCGGAGTCCCACAAGGTTCAGTCCTTGGGCCCCTGCTGTTCTCTATTTACACCTTTGGCCTGGGACAGCTCATAGAATCTCATGGCTTTCAGTATCATCTTTACGCTGATGACACACAGATCTACATCTCTGGACCAGATATCACCTCCCTACTAAACAGAATCCCTCAATGTCTGTCCACTATTTCATCCTTCTTCTCCGCTAGATTTCTGAAACTCAACATGGACAAAACAGAATTCATCATCTTTACCCCATCTCACGTGACCCCCCCTACGAACCTATCAATTACAGTAAATGACTGCCCACTCTCCCCAGTCCCACAAGCTCGCTGCCTCGGAGTAATCCTTGACGCTGATCTCTCCTTCAAACCACATATCCAAGCCCTTTCCACTTCCTGCCGACTTCAACTCAAAAATATTTCACGAATCCGTTCATTCCTCACCCAAGAATCTGCAAAAACCCTAGTCCATGCCCTCATCATCTCTCGCCTTGACTACTGCAACCTCATGCTCTGTGGCCTCCCCTCAAACACTCTCGCACCCCTCCAATCTATTCTAAACTCTGCTGCCCGACTAATCCACCTGTCCCCCCGCTATTCCCCAGCTTCTCCCCTCTGTCAATCCCTTCACTGGCTCCCAATTGCCCAGAGACTCCATTACAAAACCCTAACCATGACATACAAAGCCATCCACAACCTGTCTCCTCCATACGTCTCCCGGTACTTTCCCGCACGCAACCTCCGATCCTCACAAGATCTCCTTCTCTACTCCCCTCTTATCTCCTCTTCCCACAATCGCATACAAGATTTCTCTCGCGCATCACCCCTACTCTGGAACTCTCTACAACAACATATCAGACTCTCACCTACCATCAAAACCTTCAAAAAGAGCCTGAAGACCCACCTCTTCCGACAAGCCTACAACCTGCAGTAACCACCGATCGACCAAACCGCTGCACGACCAGCTCTACCCTCGCCTACTGTATTATCACCCATCCCTTGAAGATTGTGAGCCCTCGCGGGCAGGGTCCTCTCTCCTCCTGTACCAGTTATGACTTGTATTGTTTAAGATTATTGTACTTGTTTTTATGTATACTCCTCCTTACATGTAAAGCGCCATGGAATAAATGGCGCTATAACAATAAATAATAATAATAATAAAATATAAATTCTTGCATCTCTGTAAAAAAATGTTACGACATATTTTATAACATTGCAATAATTTTAGTTATTGTGAGGAATTTTAGAATGTATATATATATATATACAGCACTGGCAAAAAATTAAGAGACCACTGCAAAATTTTCAGTTTGTCTGATTTTTCTCTTTATACAGTCATGGCCAAAAGTATTGACACCCCTGCAATTCTGTCAGATAATACTCAGTTTCTTCCTGAAAATGATTGCAAACACAAATTCTTTGGTATTATTATCTTTATTTAATTTGTCTTAAATGAAAAAACACAAAAGAGAATGAAGCAAAAAGCAAAACATTGATCATTTCACACAAAACTCCAAAAATGGGCCGGACAAAAGTATTGGCACCCTCAGCCTAATACTTGGTTGCACAACCTTTAGCCAAAATAACTGCGACCAACTGCTTCCGGTAACCATCAATGAGTTTCTTACAATGCTCTGCTGGAATTTTAGGCCATTCTTCTTTGGCAAACTACTCCAGGTCCCTGATATTTGAGGGGTGCCTTCTCCAAACTGCCATTTTTAGATCTCTCCACAGGTGTTCTATGGGATTCAGGTCTGGACTCATTGCTGGCCACCTTAGAAGTCTCCAGTGCTTTCTCTCAAACCATTTTCTAGTGCTTTTTGAAGTGTGTTTTGGGTTATTGTCCTGCTGGAAGACCCATGACCTCTGAGGTAGACCCAGCTTTCTCACACTTGGCCCTATATTATGCTGCAAAATTTGTTGGTAGTCTTCTGACTTCATAAAGCCAAGCACACGGTCAAGCAGTCCAGTGCCAGAGGCAGCAAAGCAACCCCAAAACATCAGGGAACCTCCGCCATGTTTGACTGTAGGGACCGTGTACTTTTCTTTGAATGCCTCTTTTTTCTCCTGTAAACTCTATGTTGATGCTTTTGCCCTAAAAGCTCTACTTTTGTCTCATCTGACCAGAGAACATTCTTCCAAAATGTTTTAGGCTTTTTCAGGTAAGTTTTGGCAAACTCCAGCCTGGCTTTTTTATGTCTCGGGGTAAGAAGTGGAGTCTTCCTGGGTCTCCTACCATACAGTCCCTTTTCATTCAGATGCCGACGGATAGTACGGGTTGACACCGTTGTACCCTCGGACTGCAGGGCAGCTTGAACTTGTTTGGATGTTAGTGGAGGTTCTTTATCCAACATCCGCACAATCTTGCATTGAAATCTCTTGTCAATTTTTCTTTTCCGGCCACATCTAGAGGTTAGCCACAGTGCCATGGGCTTTAAACTTCTTGATGACACTGCGCACGGTAGACACAGGAACATTCAGGTCTTTGGAGATGGACTTGTAGTCTTGATATTGCTCATGCTTCCTCACAATTTGGTTTCTCAAGTCCTCAGACAGTTCTTTGGTCTTCTTTCTTTTCTCCATGCTCAATGTGGGACACAAAAGGACACAGGACAGAGGTTGAGTCAACTTTAATCCATGTCAACTGGCTGCAAGTGTGATTTAGTTATTGCCAACACCTGTTAGGTGCCACAGGTAAGTTACAGGAGCTGTTAATTACACAAATTAGAGAAGCATCACATGATTTTTCGAACAGTGCCAATACTTTTGTCCACCCTCTTTGTTATGTTTGGTGTGGAATTATATCCAATTTGGCTTTAGGACAATTCTTTTTGTGTTTTTTCATTTAAGACAAATTAAATGAAGATAATAATACCAAAGAATTTGTGTTTGCAATCATTTTCAGGAAGAAACTGAGTATTATCTGACAGAATTGCAGGGGTGTCAATACTTTTGGCCATGACTGTAGGTATACTAGCTGAAGAGCCCGGCGTTGCCTTGCCATAGTAACTAACTATGGTTAGTTATAACAAATTATAATGATTATTTCTATATATATAAAGCAGAGTGTAGAGCCCCGCCCACTCCGCTTTGCCACATTCACTATGATATTCCACATCATCTGGTCAGCCAGCGCCACCGGACTACTACCCTTAATATCCCATAGCATCCCATCAGCCAGAGTCACCGGATAACCACCACTAATATCCCACATAATCCTGTCAGCCAGAGCCACCGGACTACTACCCCTAATATCCCACATCGTCCCATCAGCCAGAACCACCAGAATACAACCCCTAATATCCCACATCATCCCGTCAGAGCCACCGGACTACTACCCCTAATATCCCACATCATCCCATCAGCCAGAGCCACCGGACTACTGTCCCAATATCCCACATCATCCCGTCAGCCTGGGGCCAGAACCAGAGCGCTGAGTGGAACGGTCCTAACTTCCATACCGGGGATCCCTTTAAGAGAAGCCTGGGGTCAGAACCAGAGCGCTGAGTGGATTTGTCCTGACTTCCATACCAATGATCCCTTTAATAGAAGCCTGAGGTGAGAATCAGAGCGCTGTGGGATTTACCCTATCTTCCATACCGGAGATCCCTTTAAGAGAGGCCTGGGGTCAGTACCAAAGCGCAGAGTGGATTTGACCTCACTTCCATACCGGGGATCCCTTTAAGAGAGACTAGGATCAGAACCAGAGCACTGTGTGGATTTGCCATGACTTGCATACCAATGATCCCTTTAATAGAACCCTGTGGTCAGAATCAGAGCGCCGAGGGATTTGCCCTGACATCCATACTGGGGATCCCTTTAAGAGCGCCTGGGGTCAGAACCAAAGACTTGAATGGATTTGTCCTGACTTCCATACCGGAGATCCTTTTAAGAAAGGCCTGGGGTCAGTACCAAAGCACAGAGTGGATTTGCCCTAACTTCCATACCAATGATCCCTTTAAGAGACCCTGGGGTCAGAACCACAGACCTGAGTGGAACGGTCCTAACTTCCATACCAGGGATCCCTTTAAGGCTGTGTGCCCACGATTTTTAAGCGTTTTTGCCGCGATTTTCGGCGCGAAAACAACGCTGCGAAAACGTTTAAAAATCGTGTACAGAGCGCCCCCCATGCATTCCTATGGCATTCCGCACATGCTGTGCTAATGCTGCGCTTTTTTCCGCAGCGGAATCGCATCGCGGAAAAAATCACAGCATGCGCATTCCTTTGTGCGGAATCGCAAAGAATTGCCGCGATTCCGCACCCATAGGAATGCATGAGAATCGCTTACTTCCCGCATGTGGCTGTGCCCACCATGTGGGAAGTTAAGCGTCTCATGTGCGGTTGGTACCCACGGTGTGGAGGAGAGGAGACTGTCCTCCAGGCCCTGGGTACCATACCCCTGTAAAAAAAGAATAAAAAATAAAAAATCGGGGTATATTTACCTTCCGACGTCCCGTGCTGCATTCCCGGCCTCAGCGTTCCCAGTAATGCCTTGCGGCAAGGCCCTGTAATGACGTAGTCTCGCGAGACTCTAGCGGTCTCGCGAGATCGCTATAGCAACGCAAGACTACGTCATCACAAGTCTCGCAAGGCATTACTGGGAACGCTGAGGCCCGGGAATGCAGCGCGGGACGCCGGAAGGTAAATATACCCCGATTTTTTTATTTTTTTTAGCATTTTAACATTCTATCTTTTATTACTGATGCCGTATAGGCGGCCTCAATAGTAAAAACCTGGTCACACTTGTCAAACACTATGTTTGATGAGTGTGACCAACCTGTCAAACACTTTCCAAGCAATGCTTCAAATCGCTTGGAAAGTGCTTGAATATCGCACGTGAAAATCGCGGCAAAATCGCGATCATAATCGCGGTAAAATCGCGGTGAAATCGCGCTGAAAAAAACGCGCGATTTCTGGGAAGGAGTCCGGTTTTTAGTGAGCGTTTTAAAACGCTACGTGGGCACATAGCCTAAGAGAGGCTTGGGGTCAAAACCAAAGCCCTGGATGGATTTGCTCTGACTTCCATATCAATAATCCCTTTAAGAGGGAAGATGTGGCTATGGGATGGAGGATGTTTAATGGGGATATGGGCAGGGAGGGGGGATTCATTTCTGTCATGTGCTCTCTGCTCCTTTCAGGGGGGCAGACAATGGCTGGGAGCTTATTTTCCCGTGGATGCTAGATTTCTCCCACCATGTCAGTATCTGCTGAGGTGTTGCCAGGAGGGAAAACTTTCTCATAGCAACCAATCACGGCTCAGCTTCTTTTAAGCAGCTCTGGTGAAATGAGAGATGCTTAGTGATTGGTTGCAAGGAAAACTGTTGTTCATAGCAACCAATCACTGCTCAACTTCTTTTGAACAGCTCTGGTAAAATGAAAGATGCTTCGTGATTGGTTTGTGATACTCACACACACATACATACATACATTCACTTTTATATAGAGAGATTTTTGAGTAAAATGTAAATTGCTCTTTTATTCTATAAACTACTGACAACATGTCTCTGAATTTCCAAGCACTAAATTTTGTATTTATTTTCAGAAAATGAGAAATGGTCAAAATAACAAAAAAATGCAGTGTTTGCAGACCTCAAATAATGCTAAGAAAACAAGTTCATAATCATTTAGAAACAACAATACTAATGTTTTGACTCAGGAAGAGTTCAGAAATCAATATTTTGTGGAATAACCATGATTGTTAATCACAGCTTTCATGCCTCCTGGCTGCTTTCCTCCAGTCTTTCACACTGCTTTTGGGTGACATTATGCCACTCCTTGGTACAAAAATGTACTCAGTTCTTCTTTGTTTGATGGCTTGTAACTATCCATCTTCCTCTTGATTACATTTCATAGGTTTTCAATGGAGTTCAGGTCTGGAGATTGGGCTGGCCATGACAGGGATTTGATGTGGTGGTCCTTCATCCACACATTGATTGACCTAGCTGTGTGGCATGGTGCATTGTCCTGCTGGAAAAAACAGTCCTCAGAGTTGGGGAACATTGCCTGAGCAGAAGGAATCAACTGTTTTTTCTGGATTACCTTGCATGCGGCTTGATTCATATTTCCTTCACAAAGATTAAACTGCCCAACTCCAGCCTTGCTGAAGCAACCCCAGATAATCAACGATCTTTCACCAAATTTCACAGTGGGTACAAGACACTGTGGCTAACCAATAGACGACCAGGTGTTTGGCAAAGCTGAAAATTAGACTTAACAGAGATTACCTTACTCCAGTCCTCTATGGTCCAATCCTTAAGGTCTTTGGCAAACTTCAGCCTGGCTCTCCTTTGCTTCTCATTGATGAAAGGCTTTTTTTCTAGCTTTACATGACTTGAGCCTTGCCTCTAGGAGCCTGTTATGAACTGTGCTTGCCGTGCACTTCACCCCAGCTGCCATTTGCCTTTCCTTTTGTAGGTCATTTGATGTCATTTTGCAATTGCTGAGTGACATTCAAATAAGATGATTGTTATCCCGGTCAGTGGAGAGTCTTTTTTGCCTTCTGCCGATCTTTAGCTTTGTTGTCCCCAATATCTGCTGCTTGACCTTGTTGTAATGTACTGTCGTCTTAGAAATTTTAAGGATGAAGGCAACATGACGCTCACTTTATCTCCCTGCTAGTAAAGCCAGAATTGAGCCCTTCTTTTCCTCACTCAAGACTTTTCTTTTCAACTCCTTTGGCATGGTTAAAAGTTATTTTTTCATTTCTATTACTTTTGGGATATTACTAGCACTTGTTTTGCCATCCAGCTTGTCCTATTGCAAGAGGATTGTGAGCACCACAGCAGGGTTTTTTATACTTTCCCTTGTTAAATAAGATTTGGTTCAGGTGATCACCTGATCAGAAGCACATTAAGTAGAATTAGGTGTACTATAGTTGGAATTCAACTGACACTGGAATGGAATGGCTGTCAGACATGTAGAGAAGCTGATTTTAAAAACTGTGCAGCGGTCTCTTAATTTTTGCCAGAGTCGTATATATATATATATATATATATATGTTGGGAGTGGGGTCTCCCATGCAAAACTGCAAAACATCCACTTCTTACAAAAATATATAGGAAAATAGAAAAAGCAGGCAGCACTCCAATACTTACCAAAATCACGTGGATTGTTTTTGGTAAATATTGGAGTGCTGCCTGTTTTTTCTATTTTTTTATCTATCTATCTAATAGGAATGAGCGAATGTGCTCAGTGATTTTCAGTTATCACTCGAGTATCACGGTGCTCGGATGTAATTGTTATTTTCGAGCGATGGACGGTGCTTGAATTCAAACTCGAATAACCCCCACATCTTTGGCACCTCTTACTAAGCCAATAAGCATGGGGGATTGCCTGTGTGTCACTGTAATACTGCTGCCATCTAGGCAGTGACAGTACTGTGATTGGCTAGCCGTCTGACAGCATCAGAGATTATAAAAGGACAGGTAGTAATGCAATTGAATAGCTCTGTGACAGATTGTATTGGAAGGAGAGAGTGCTCTGTGCACAGTATAACAATTCAGAGTCCTGTATGTTGACACTAGTGCTGAAGCAGAATCGTCATACTAACAGCCCATGTCATGGCTAATCCTGTGCTTTGCTGTTTGTATCACATACATTCTGCATTTAGGGTAGGGGCAAGAGAGAGTCGCAGGAGCAGGAGGAGTGACAGAATCCTGTCTGTAGACAGGGATTAGGGCTGTGCATTTTGCTGGCAAAATATAGCTGCACCTTTTTTGTGGTTCTGCGGCAGGGGGCAGGCTTTGTTGCCCCACCAAGGAGGCAAGGCCTGGGAGACACGCAGCAGAGTCAGGTTTACATTGTCAAAGGCATGGGCCAAATTCTTGACACCAGACCAGCACCCAGGGCCTGATGACTAGAGATGGGTGAACCCAAACAGTAAAGTTTGGCATCCATACCGAACACCTACTGTTCGAGCATGGACACTGAACATGGATTTCCTCAGGAAGTCTGTGTTACTGATCGGATTCTGTTGCCCGAACCCTGGGTGTTTGTCATGCTGTCATGTGCATGACAGCTTTGCAAACACCCCTTCTGATCGGCCGTGAAATCATCCTCGCTGGGCTGAGAGCCACGGTTCCCACGCTGTCAAAAGACAGCATGAGCTCTCAGCTGTGATCGGAGGTATAAAGCTCACTTCCGGTCACTGGTGTCAACTGATGGGACTACTGATCCCATCATCCAACACCTGCTACCGCTAATAAAAGCAAGAGCAAGAGCGGCTGATGGGAGTATTAATCAGACACTGCTGCACTGTAAAGAAATAATTAAAAAAAAATGGAGTGGGTTCCCCGGTATTTTTGCTAACCAGCTGGGCAAAACTCAAACCTGGGGGCTGCAACACTCAGCTGTGAGCATCAGCAAGGCTAATTATCAAGAATAGAGGGGTCCCCATGCATTTTTAAAAATTATTTAATTAAATAATTTAAAAAACGGCGTGAGGTCCCCCCCATTTTTGACAACCAACCTTGCTAAAGCAGACAGCTGAGGGCTGGTATTCTCAAGATGGTAAGGAGCCATGGATATTGTCCCCCCAGTCTAAAAATAATTGCCCAGAAAAAGGCACATCTATTAGATGTGCCAATTCCGGCACTTTGCTCAGCTCGTAACACTTACCCTGTAGCGGTAGCAAGTGGGGTTCATATTTGTGGGGTTGATGTTATCTTTGTATTGTCCGGCGACATCAAGCCCACCACTTAGTAATGGAGAGGCATCTATAAGACACCTATCCATAAGTGATCCTATAGTTGGATGTTAAATAAAGACAAAGCCAGAATTAAGTCCTTTATTTGAAATAAGACTAAACACAGTTTTCCGTTTTTATTTAAACTCCTAATTTCATCATTGCCCGCATTCTCCTGTAATAAAAGTAAAATAAAAAAACAACAATATACTATCCCTGTCCGTCGTTCTGTCCCATGCCGTAATCCATGTCTGGGGATATAGAGTTTTCAACCTCGACGGTGGCTAGATGCATCCGTCCAGGCTGAAAATCTCTGGTGAATGAGCTGCTCCCAACACAGCTTCAGTGACTAGCGGTGACGTCACTGAGCCTGCATTTCCAGTCAGGCTGAACTGCCGTGACCTCAGTCACATCCACGCTAGCACCGTGAGAGTTTTCAAATATATTTGAAATCAGAAGCACCGATGAGTACGGCGCATGCGCCAGGAGATCCCCACACCAGGACTATCATTTCCCCCAGCACCGTCATCATACTGTGCGCATAAGTCAACGGGCATGCGCACAGTGTATGGTTGACAGCTGCTGGAGAAACAAAACGGTGAGAGATTCAATGCGCACATGCACACATCCAGCAGCCATCTTGGTGAAGACCACGGACGCAGCAATCATGGGGAATATAGAAAAATGCCGAAATACACTGGCTCCAATAAATAACAACTCTTTTCATTCTTTAAACAGATGAATCTCAATAATGGTAAAAATGGACACAGTAAATAATTAGTGACACATTAAAAAAGAGAGACAAGTTGTCACACAACAATAAATTAGTATGAGTGTTGCGCTTATCTCAAATCCATATAAAGAAAAGTGCATAGTGCATAAAACAGCAGGAGTATACCTGTTTATAGTAAATATGAAACATGGAGTAAGTCGAGAGATAAAGTGAAAATAGTGCATAGATGGACAATACATAAAAAGTAATCTACAAAAAATGCCGAATAAGGACAGTGGCAAAATTTATAAAAATTATAAACATAATTAAATACAAATGGGAATGAAGAAGACAATGTAAACGTAGCGGAAATTGCGAGTTTTCAACTTTCACACCCTCTGTGGCCAATGATGGCAATGCCATGGAATCCACATCATTTTCTCCATGCAGACAGGCAAGAGGGGAGAAGAAATCCAAAGGTGCGCGGCCTTCCCAGGAGGAGGCATATGGCAAAAGGGCAAATATGATGAACTGACAAATAAACTAAAAAAGAGACAAACAGTGCATCAATACTAAATGAATAAAAACAATGTGACTCCAAAGGAAACTGAGGAGAGTGAATGTGGTGAAGGGCATCAAAAGAAAAATCAAAGAGCAGAGCGGGCGACTGGAGGGGACAAAACTCAATTTTTCATTACGGTAAGTACTTTTGGGGACATAGTATCAAGGGTGTCAATCCAACTACATTTCCGTTGGGCCAAAAGTTGCATCAGTTTGCCAACCCTGATACTACGATGAATCCTGTCAATACCCCGAACTTTCAAGCCACTGGGATCAGACCCATGGCACACCTTGAAATGTCTTGGCAACATTTTAAGTGTCGATGCGTCCAACACCTCCCTAGCAGCCAAAATATATTGCACGTGTTCTCACTATTAGTTCTCTAGATGTGAGACCAACATAAATGATGGAGTGGGAACAAGTGGCATAGTAAATCACATGTGTCACATTACATGAGATGAAATCCTGAATCACAATTCCCTGCTCCCTATATACACACTCTCCCCTCATAAAACACGCTCCTCATGCTCATCATATAAAACCACTCTCCTAGCCAAAGTCCTAACAAAAGCATTAGTGGAAATTCGATCAATTGCCGAACTGTGACCAAATTTTGCCTACTTTGAGGAAAAATTATCGGGAATTGAAACACGAATCCGAATGCGCTGCATTGTTGCTAAATTTAAGATTGGCAAACGTTTTCTAAACAAGTTTGCTCATCTTTACCCTATCTCTTTGGCCAAGCTGTGAGTAGTTTTGTACTGTCCCTATTCAGATTCATCACTTAAAAGCTCCTGCGTTCCCTGCTTCAGCTTTTTTTCTGGCTATAATTGTTCTTCCTGATTGTCTGTGCTTTTACCATGTAATCTGATAGTTACAATTCATTTTGGATAAGCCAATATGGCCGCGCCCAAGGTCATGTGACTCTTCTCTTGCCGATTTATTCTTCTGAAATTTGTAGTTTCTGACGTGCTAGGTGACGTACGCAAATTTTAAAAATGTGCTGAGCTCACTAATTTCCTAAAAAATCAACACAAAATAAATTTGCATTGAATCCAGGTGACTTATCTAAAATAGCTGACTAAATCACAGAAAATATTTATTTTTATCTGTAACTCGGTAGGTGATTCCAGACAACGGTCTCATATATAGCTGTAATAAACTGGTAAGATCTTGTACTATACCTCTGTGCCTTCAGCTCATAAACAGGTAGCTATGGAATCCATGTGAAATAAAAAAAACCCTCAATTTTCAATCACTTGCCACATCACCCAGATATTTCAGGGAGAATACAGCCGTTCCATAAATTTCCACATACGTGTACATAACGCAGACTCGAGATTATAAAGGTTGATGTAGGTGACTCGAGTTCTTGAGTGGAGATGAATGTTGTGTCAACCTGATAGGGAAAGGTGAGCCGAGTTTCTTTTCTATACTGATATAAGAGTTAAACTGAGTTCTTGACATAATGTGGAGTGTAAACGAGTTTAAAGCCGTAACAACCACATTGGGTATTCATAATATGACTATTTTGACAGTGCATTGCCCAAAAAATAGGAAGGGAAGGGTTACAAAATGTGCAACTTTTCTTTGGTTAGTACATTTAGTGATAATGGAGCACAGATCAGGAGCAAATCATGGCGTGCTTATATCAATAGCAAGCATTTCTTGCAGGTCGCTCAGCAGCACGACGCTTGTGATTTTCTCCATATATGATCTAATAAAATAGAACAAGAGCAAATAAGCACAAAAATAGAAATCCGATTGAAAGGCTCTAATCGTCTATTAGTTCATGTTTTTAAAGTGAAAAGGTCAATTTCTAACTGAAAATATCTGAAATACAACAAATAAGCATGAGGATATTATTCTAAAAACCTAAATATGTGTAAGGCTCCAGTTGTGAATCTCGCTTTTTGATAGATTTGTGTTGGATGTTGTTCATATCTTTGTCATGCATCTAATTGTTCATTCATTTATTTATTAAGCTAGATGGAGGCCGGATGCTATTCCATCGGGAGGGCGGTAATGTCACATTGGGGGCAGGCTTTGCATCGTTGAGAATCTCTCCCCCCATGTGCTCACCCACTTATCCACTCTCTCTTTCCCCATGTACTGACTTCTCCCATCTGTGCTCTCTTCTTTGACCTGTCTGCCCCATGTGCTCTCCCCTTGTCTGCGGTCTCTCTCCTTCCTGTGCTGTGTTCTCCCCTCAAGTGCTGTCCCGTTTGAGCTGTCTCCCCCCTGTGCTTTGTCTCTCTCACCCCTGTGTCTGACCGTGTACAGAACATACCACATCTCCTGGGCAGGGGAGGAAGCAAAAGACAATACTGACATTACAGCAGGAGATCGCAGAGGATACTTATTTTGTGAGGTAAAATATTGTTTAAAAACAGGCAGTGAAATATTTTACCTCATAAAATGAATCCTCTGTGATCCCTTACACTAATGTCAGTATTGTCTTTTGCCTCCTCCCCTGCCCAGGAGATGTGATATGCTCCGTACACAGTCAGACACAGACAATTTTTAAAATGAACTTTTGTTCATGAGAAAACCCCTTTAATGCGACCTGCTTTCTCTGCCTGTAGACACGTCGTGCATCTGCCGCCAGGATTAGCCAAATGATTCACTGCGCCTGCGTGGAATTCGCGCAGGCACAGAGCGACGGTGTTCCGCTGATGGTACCGCGCAAGAGGCTGCGTGTGAGTGAGTGTGTATGAGGTGTGTACGGCGTATAGAGTGTGTGTGCAATAGGTTGGTACCAGCAGCAGTTTCCATATTGAGACACCCATTACCTTGGGTGTCCCAATATGGCGGTCGGGGAACTTCCTCCGCTTGGAATTCTGGGATACAGTGACATCTGGACAAAGCAGGAAATGAAAACATTACAAGGCAATTAGATAAATCGATGTAAGATTATTACAATTAAATTCCCTCCCCATTAACAATCCTAATGGATAAATTGCACTTTTAAACAACTTTCCTAACATTCAGGTTGTCTGAGTGTGTAAGTTTACAGACACAAGATATGAAAATAAACCTGATTGACAACTCTATCAAGGCTGCTGGATGTATGTTCTGCTTGGCCGCAAAGGTTGGCACCCTATAATGATGACCGTTGCCATGCTAAGCTCCAGGCAGGTGATATATCTATAGGGTTAATTTGCATTTTACAGGATAACTGTTGGCTCTGGTTAAAAAAAATAAATGTTAATAAAATGAATCCTATATATAAATATATATATATATATATACATATATACTGCATATATACAATACGACATAATTTATTGATCAGCAGGGAAATTGAATCACAGCAACATAACAAAGAAGAACATTAATTACTTAAAGGGAACCTGTCACCAGAAAAAATGCTGTTAACTGTAGATATGGGGCTAATCTGCAGGTTAACAGCATTGTTATCCTGTCTGGCGCCTGAACACAGCCAAATGAAGAAGGGAGAAAATAATCTTTTTTCTACCCGCCAGCATTCGTTATTCAGTCATGGAGGCGGGACGGCACCGGTTCAGTCTCGATCTGACTATACAAAGCAGCCACACCCCGAGCCTTGACTGACAGCCGTCCACAATGTAGAGCAAGTGTCAGTCAGTGCTGAAGGCGTGGATACAACGGCTGCTCTCTATAGTCAGAGCGAGATTGAACCAGCGCCACCCGGCCTCCATGGCTGAATACCGAATGCTGGCGGGGAGAATAAAGATAATTTTCTCCTCACTGCATTTGGCTGTTTTGTTTATGTTTATGTCCTCAGGGGACATCGATGCGAAACGCGCGTTGGGGAACGTGGTCGTGGAGCAAGCAGGCCAAACAAGCACAATGGGTCTTTTCAGTTGTTACCTTGATAATACACAATATGTTCATCACAAGTCTGTTGCTGCCATCTAATAGGCACTGGACTACGATCCCATCGTTTAGCCTCTTTTCCCCACTGTAGGGCTATATTGAATATGGGTCCTAGACTATCCATATTGTTGCCTATGATACCATAAGACTTGTAAACATTACTTTCAGTTTTATGCATTTAGCTTATTATATCCTGACCTATTCCCCAGCCTATGTTTTTACCTAGGGATGAAATCACATTTGTACCTGTAATTATGCATTGCTAATTATTATCTTATGTTGAATAAATTTTCTTAGATATCGTTTAGCATACTCAGACTCTAGGCCTCCTTGTTATATTATATGAGGTTTTTTTTTTTTTTTTTTTGCAAGCTTGCTGACTTTTGCTTTCTACCCTTGCTTTATATTAGCAATCAACAGAATTGTGATTGCAGCTCCGCAGTATAAAACAAGTTTTTTCTTAAGCTCAAATAAAAAGTTCAATTCTTAACCGGTGGGAGAGGAAGATGTCCTGAGGTTGCACCACGTAAGAAAAGGAGATTCCAGACAGCACGGTCACTGATAGCCGTAATTTACGATCAGTGCAATAAAGCTAATGCAATGTCTGTATAAATGCAACTTTTTTTTGGACAAAATCTCTATGTAAACTCCACAATTAAAAAAAAAAGACACTCTAGAACTATAACTTCCAAAGCCATATGTCTGTATATCACTGACTTCACCATTGTGTTACGGCTGGTCTGCAAGAAATTAATTAACGATGGGGTGATATAAACTGTTATTACTGGATATGTTATTGAAAAGGAAAAGTTTTGCAATGTCTATAGATCTTCTCGAGTTAGATTTCACCGGGTGACGTCACCTCAGGGTTTAAATATTTTCTCAGTGTTTGCTGCTATATATAAGGCTCCATGATAATATATTACAGACTGACTGAAGAGAGAAAAGGCATCCAGCTGTATACTCTATATTGCCTGGTAAGCAATTAAGTCTTTCAACTGGTTTCAATAACATTTAAAAATGACTTTAAATTGTTCAAAAAAATTATTATGAATTCATATAATAATATAAACGTTTAATTCCTTAAAAATAAGGGAAAAACATGTTGCAGATTTTAAAAAAGTAACTATGACAAAGTATCTCATGTAATATAATGTATGCAATATTCTATGTAAATGTTATTCTTGCATTTGGGTACATTGTAAAAACATTTTCTCATTTATGGAAGAATATAAGCGGAGAGGACTGAGAATGTTCTTCATTAGAATTCCTGAAAATGTCACATTTGATTCTAAATGGGAAGTTACAGATGTTGTCTGATTATCCTATATCTAGGAGCGCACTGCTCCCCTGCCTCCTGCTTG
The DNA here is from genome assembly GCF_039654945.1 of Dendrobates tinctorius. Lineage (NCBI taxonomy): Eukaryota > Metazoa > Chordata > Amphibia > Anura > Dendrobatidae > Dendrobates > Dendrobates tinctorius. Next base: position 12,815,026 of record NW_027361761.1, on the reverse strand, counting down.
CTGCAAGGAAGGTCCATTTCTGATGATTGACAGTTTAGACCAGAAGCATGGTTGCACCATTGATCCAAGCTGTGCACTTTCCCAAGTTAGCTTTGCTTCTGCTACATCAGAGGAGAGCAGGGGAAACAAAAGATGGCTGAGTACAGATATCCAGTTAGCTAAAGAACTACATTTGCAAGCTTTATAGGAAGAGTTTGTAATTGTGTGCTCCTTAGCTAGTATACAGGCTGAGCCGACACAGCGTCCATCTGGCTACTGGGGTGGGGGTGAATTATTCTTACTTATTCCAAAGGTATTGTTCCTTTATTCATTAGGTCAAGGGACATGAACCACTGGTTCATATAAATGTGGCGCCCCTGAGGCTCAGTCGCCACAGAGGTACTGCACTTTCTCCTAAGGTGTAGTGCCCCACCAACTAGGTAAGTTGGGAACTCCTTTCCACACTCCAACTCCTGCACCCACACACAGGATAGTTCAGCAATGCACCAGATTGCGGCTCCATGCTTAGAGGATAGCAGAGCACCTTTCGTGGGTCCTTGCATCGTAACACGAGATGTGCTGGGAGGTGGGTGGAGTTGAGATATATGAAAGAGTGGGAATGTTTAGAATTGCAGGTCAGTCTGGCAGAGGGTCAGAGAGGAAGGAAGCCACTCGGGAGGAGTGGGGATCCCTGGAAGAAGGGATGGAGGAAGGAGTGCTGCAGCTGCCTCAGCGACCTGAGCCAGCTGGCACGGGAAAGGAACAGAAGGAGAAAGACATAGAACTGCAACCTTAGCTTCCATAAGAGAGAGAAGGAACAGCACGGAACAAAGGAGTAGGAGAACAGAGAGGAGATGTGGGTTGGAAGAGGAACCCTGCCTATAGGTTCTCAGCGCAAGGCCAGGGCCCGGTCCCCGAGGTTGTATGGACACTTATGTTTCTGCAGCAGTCACCGGTGGAGTAGTTGGCTGTAAATGCACTACTCCCATCCAAGACTTGGGGCACAACAGCATCTGTATAGAGAGCCGGGACTCAGGATAAAGGGAGTCCCCGAAGTAGGCTACAGCTGTCTGCCGTTCAAGTAGAGTTGTTAGGAACATCTGACAGGAGGAACTTCAGAGTACCACGGTACTGGAGCTTTTCACACCAAAAGGCACAATAGAAGAGTCGTTCAGGAGAGGTACATGTTGGTGGAGTGTTGGAGAGGAGAATCCTGACTTGCCCGGGAGGTTGATTGAGTCTCTACCCCAGAGGACACGGCACGGAGGCAGGCACCAGTGTGTACCACAAACTGTGAGTAAAGCTTTGGACCTACAAGCCCTGGTGTCCTCCATTCACTTGTGCGCCAACCCCGTCAGCACCGCTACATCTGCATATCAACATTCCTCACACCGCCTGCACCTATACAATGCCCTGGGGTTACAGCTTCACCTGTGGGGAGCTATACCATCTATGCTGCAACACACCATCAGCCCCAGAGGATCTGCACGTGGCATTGGCTTAACATCTTGCTTGCCAAACACCACAGGTGGCGTCACGAACTATCACATAAACTATATCACAAACCACCATTGACTTGGGCGCCAAGGGCCACGGACCGGGTCACAGCTGCCGTGACACATCCCACTGACACCGGCCCGGTACCGAGTACCCCACAGCCCTGGGAGGGCGACCCATGAGTCTGTACATTGACTCTTATTTGTTAATTTGTGGAATGCCTGCTGATTACATATTGCATAAGCCCCCTGAACTTTACTAGTTTACACACTTTTAAGAATAAAGATGCAGGTTAATTGAACAGTCGAACAGAAAGTGACTAAATCTCCCCACCTCCCCCCAATCCTGTGGGAGAATGACCTGAATGGGAGCTGAGGAATAGAAAAGAAATCTGCCTCTGTTTTCAGAAAGAGTCTACAGGACATCAGCTCTAGGGACCACTGTTCCACCTGTGGAATACAGATCTGCTCCTCTGCCCATCACTGAACTCAAAAAGAAGTTTGGAGAACCCAGGTTGGGGCAATCAGGTTACCTTTCCACATACTTCGCGATGCTCAGTCAGCTTCCTATGCTTGTCGCTACCTCCTCTCGGTGGGTGCTTGCTAAAATCGGGGTGATGCGAATTGGAGTAGTTAATCCTGGATGCCCCAATGTCATAGAGGTTCTGAATCCCAGCGAGCCAATGGAAGGGTGAGCCTCGGTCATTAGCACCATTGTTTGAACTTACTGGGACTGTGCTATATGTTGTTGACTGTTGATGGTGATCCAATAAGGTACTACAGCATTGTGTTAGCCTCACCCGGTTGTCTGAGTAGTATTCTGCCTACAGGGAAGGAGTAAGTGTTTAATGCATTGAGCCCTGGCTCATACAGTCTTTATAGACAATCAGGCCAGCAGATGAGAGCACTCACTGACCAATATGTCTCCATACCTGTTACATTTATTACACTGTGGTGGTGGCCAGTAACCTAGTCAATGAACAGTTCACTGCAAACTAAAAATGTATCTACTCTTGAGAACAAAAGAATAATTTTAAAAAGAAATAAATTGTAAAGATCCTTATTTTTACAGGATCTTTGAAATTTTCCTCATTTTAAAAGTTGAGACAACCTTTTTAAAGGACCTGCTGTCCTCCTTTTTTCATGCTTCTGCCATAGAACCTTTAATTTATTGACCCTTACCCAAATCACAGCATGTTTCGGTAGTCTGAGACACTCCCTCCCATCGTTAGTTCTACTTTAACACAGGGAAGTCATTTTGCTTAAATAAAGAGGGGGCAAGAAATTGGAGGAACGTTGCCGGAAAGGAAGAAATTAGATAATTAAACTTTACTTTTAGCATTTAATACAAAACTCTTTGGGAGAAAAGGAGGGTAGCTAAAATTGCTGTTGGAGTTACAGAACAAGGATGGTATAAGGCACCAGGCTTCTCCCACTGGACAGGGTAGACCCCAAGCCTTGTATGCCTCTGTGGTCTCCCATTCAGCTTCAGCCACTGTGAGCGCTGCTCAGCAAAGACACCGGTCCCAGCTTCTTGTTCAGTCATGTGCTGTTCATTTGGTTACTGCTGGCTTTCCAGCAAAGTCTATGGTAACCAGTGATAGGCAGCGGTGAACGGACACTCTGGAGGATAAGTCAAGATATCACCCTACTGAACATGCTCATGATATGGTGACCTCTCATTGGTGGTCAGTTGTCAGCTGCTCTGGTGTTGTGCAGATCTGGATTGGCCCACAAGCAAGGTCCTCAGGGACGCACACAGTCACACTAATATCATTTATGTGTGGATTGTGTGTGGATACGCTACCACTCTGGGAGCACATATGTGTGGGCCGCTCTTACTACTGCAGCTGTGTGTCTAGGCAGGCAGTGTAGGGTGGGAACTCCCGCTTGGCTTAGCATCTGTTTCTAGTCATATGTTGGGTGCAGTGGTGTGCACCTTTAATCCCAGCTACTAGGGAGGCGTAGTCTGGTGGATCGATTGAGTCCACAAGTTTGGGGCTGCCCTGTGCTATGTTGATTGGGTGGTCGCACTAAATTCAGCACCAGCCTAGACTACCCTGAGGGGGGAGCGATAGGGACCCCACCTAGTGTAATATTTGCTGCGTCCCTGTGATGTGTAACAGGGTATAGCACTCAGAGCTCTGCTGTACAGTACCGCTCTGTGGAGTAACAGAGCTTACTACTTTGTGTTCTTTTCACACTGAGTGACGTTCAACTCAGTGTGTTTAAAGTGTTTGCTCGCTGCCTCGCTCCACCATTGTTCACTAGCTACAGTTTAACATCACTGCATGGTGGACCCCGGGTTGCGATTGCACTTCATTATTATTTTATTAAGTGCGATCCACCAACTCTAACACATTGTCACTGAGATAAAGGTCACATTGATTTTAAGAATCCTAGTTTTAAGCATCCTAGTTCTCAAACCAGGTGCTGGTTCACTACCATGTCTGTCCCTTTGGGGTTCTATTAAGTGGTTCAAAATGAAAATCCCTTTTCTTAGAAATCAATTATGTTACTGAGAATTACTCCAGGTTCCTCTTCCACTTTACAATTTGTTTGTAACACTTTTATCATGAAAGTTCAGCATATGAATAGGTTGAGACTCCCTTCACAAGCAGTAATTGTAAGCATAAGGCTCTTTAGAGCCTTTATATGGCAAAAAAAAGTTATTGTAGGACAGATATATAAATATATATAGATATAGATATATAGATATGCAGATATATATCTATGATATATATACATATAAAGTTGTGCTCAAAAGTTTACATACCCCTGCAGAATTTTTGCTTTCTTGACCTTTTTTCAGAGAATATGATTGATAACACCAAAACTTTTTCACCACTTATGGTAAGTGGTTGGGTGAAGCCATTTATTGTCAAACTACTGTGTTTTCTCTTTTCAAAACATAATGACAACCCAAAACATCCAAATGACCCTGATCAAAAGTTCACATACCCCATTTCTCAATACCATGCATTTCCCCCTCTATCATCAATGACAGCTTGAAGTCTTTTGTGGTAGTTGTGGATGAGGTTCTTAATTTTCTCAGATGGTAAAGCTGCCCACTCTTCTTGGCAAAAAGCCTCCAGTTCCTGTAAATTCCTGGGCTGTCTAGCATGAGCTGCATGACTGAGATCGCCCCAGAGTGGCTCAATGATATTGAGGTCAGGAGACTGAGATGGCCACTCCAGGACCTTCACTTTGTTCTGCCGTAACCAATGACAGGTCGACTTGGCCTTGTGTTTTGGATCATTGTCATGTTGGAACGTCCAAGTATGCCCCATGCGCAGCTTCTGGGCTGATGGTTGCAAATTTGTCTCCAGTATTTGCTAATAACGGGCTGTATTCATCTTTAGTTCAACTTTAACCAAGTTTCCTGTGGCTTTGTAGCTCACACATGCACAAAAAAACCCAGTGATTTGTGCTTTATACTAGGAATGGTGTTCCTTTCATCATAGGCCTTGTTGACCTCTCTCCAAATGTAACGTTTATCGTTGCGGCCAAAAAGTTCAATTTTGGCATCATCACTCCAAATTACTTTGTTACAGAAGTTTTGAGGCTTGTTTCTGTGCTGTTTAGCATATTGTAGATGAGATACATTGGCATTTGCGCAGTAATGGCTTTCTTTCTGGCGACTCGACCATGCAGCCCATTTATCTTTGAGTGCCTCCTCATTGTGCGTCTTGAAACAGACACACCGCTAGTATTCAGTCCAGAGTCCAGTATTTCAGCTGATGTTATTTGTGGATTTTTTCTTTGCATCCTGAACAATTTTCCTGGCAGTTGTGGACAAAATTTTTGTTGGTCGACCTGACCATGGTTTTGTTTTTATTGAGCTCCTGATTTTCCATTTGTTAATAATAGTTTGAATGTTGCTGACAGGCATAATCAATTCCTTGGATATATTTTTGTGTCAATTTTCTGTTTTATACAGTTCAACTACCTTTTCCTGTAGATCTGTTGACAATACTTTTGTTTCCCAATGACTCACAATCCAGAAATATCAGTGGCTGGATAAAAGATACAAGAGTCTGTCTGGATCCCAGAAACTCATTCAGCTTTTATGCACACCACTGATAAAAGCAAACAGGTCACTGGTGAGGATATTACCTTTAGTAGCTAGTCAAACCCTTTGTTGTCAACCTCTGTAAAAGTTGTCAGGCCAAAATCACCAGGGTATGTGAACTTTTGATCAGGGTCATTTGGATGTTTTGGTTTGTCATTATGATTTAAAAAGAGAAAACACAGTAGTCTGACAATAAATGGCTTCACCCAACCACTAACCATGAGTGGAGGAAAAGTTTTAGTGTTATCATTCAAATTCTCCGAAAAAAGGCCAAGAAAGTAAAAATTCTGCCGGGTATGTAAACTTTTGAACACAACTGTATATACAGTGTCTAACTACTGTGTTTTCTCTTCATTGCTCACCCATGTTTACGACATTACAGCTGTGTAAAGCTTCCTGCTGTTACCAGTCTCCTATTAATAATAGCTGTTTCTCTACAAAAAGCAGGGCGTGTGGCCATGCTCCCTAATTTTCTGACTGGCTGTTCCTGCAGACTGGTGTGTGAGGTATTGCCCCACACAGTAGGGGGGAATCAATGAGGAGCAGCTTAAAGGGTCTGTCACACTAAGAGATATCACTAGCAATATCGCTATAACTTGTGACGTTATAGCGATATTGCTAGCGATATCGCTGTGTGTGATACTTACCTACGACCGGCTCCCCCGCTGGTTATAGCTGATCACGCGAGAACAGGCTGGACTGCTTCTCGTCGTGAGCTTCCTGCGGCGCTTCCTGCTGTGATGACGAGCAACGCGTGGACGCGGGCGGGAGGACGCAGGATCGCCTGGTGTGACAGGTAAGTAGCGACCCCCATCCCCAGCGATGTCGCTAGTGAGATCTGCCTATGTGGCAGCTCACTAGCGAGCACTTAGCGATGTACCAGCGATCCTGACCGCGTCATATCGCTGGTACATCGCTAAGTGTGACAGTACCTTAAGTCACACTGAATTACAAGTATTATAAAGATAATTGAACTGCTCTGGGCATCTCACATTTATAGTTTGCAGGGACAATAACAAATAATATTTTATCTCTCCGTAATACTACTTTAAGCCACCAGTTGTGTAGAGTGTGTAGGAATGAAAGATTTCAATTGGTCTGCCAAAATGTCAAACATGAATGGTTGCTTTTCAAATGGGTTCCATTTACTTTAAAAGTTGAAATGATTACCAATCTTTCTAAAAACATGTTGTGAGCATGGAATAATTAGAAAGTGATTACAGTATGTAATGTTATGTTGATTTGCTCACGTTGCAACCAACCGCGTAAAATGTGGTGGAATGAAAGATTTCTGAATCTGCAATCCTACCAAATCCTGTGATCGTCAGTGGTTAGGAATAAACAGCTGTACACATTACACTGCAGTGAATGACTATTATTTCTCCACCACAGGTTCTTCTGAGGACATGTTGCCCCTCGATCCAGTCACAGTTCTCTTGTCCATTGTAACATGTATTTTTTTGGCAACTGTCATGTATAAACAGAAGGAACGTGTTCATCCAAATTATCCTCCTGGTCCAAAGCCATGGCCAATAATCGGAAATATTCTCAACCTGGATGTTCAGAAACCTTACTTATCATTTCAAGAGGTAAGATCTGGAGATCATTGGCTTTTCATCAACTGTAGATGCTTTCCAAGGCGGAGAATATCTTCAAAGAGATGTTACTACATACAGTACATTATAAAGAAGCAATGGCTTAAGACAAATCACTTGATTTGCCATCCTGCAATAACATAATGCTGATCAGTCTACTTATACATATCTCCAGTGCCTCTTAAGAAATCTTAAAGTTTAGTGGTGCTTTAGAAGGTAAACCTGAAAACAGAATGATATCTATTTATCATATTCATGTAGGATCAAAATACCTACTAACTAGTAGAGTTGAGCGACTTTTGGTTTTTTAGGCTCGCGTTTCGTTTCGTGAAACCCGACTTTTCCAAAAGTCGGGTCGAGCAAGATCGTCCGATTATAGGGAAAAGTCGGGGTCGTCCCGAAACACGAAACCCAATGTAAGTCAATGGGGAATAAAAGTCGGCAGTGAGAGGAGGACAGGAAACACACCTACAGTGCCCATTTGAATGCCAAAAGCATCAATTCTTCTTACTTAAGCTTGTCAACCTTAATTAACTTCATAATACAAGTTACGCACTGAAAAATGGGGGTTATTTGGCTACAAACTGTGGGGGGGGAGGGCTGGCTCCAGGTTTTCATGTGCCCTGGGCGAAGGAGCGCCCCTTTAACACATACCACAACTCATCGTGCTCCGATACGGCAGAGAAATAGCGGTATAGTACAATGAAAAATACCTCACTTTTTACATCTCATGACGAGGCCCATCTATTTCTCCATACAGAATCATTGGTCCCATATAATGTTTGAAACAGTATATGATGAGCTCCACATAATGCTACAGTATATGTTGGTCCCCATGGATGAAGCTCCACTGTCTTATGGGCCCAAATAATGCTCCAAACATAATGGGCCCCATTTCTAATGCTCTAGTGTATAATGGGCCCTGTAAATGCTGCTCCAGTGTCTGATGTCCACCTTTGGAATGTTCCAGTGTATGGTGGGCCCCATCTATCATTCTCCAGAGTATAGTGCTCCCCAAAAATTGCTGTCCCAACATTGAAAACAATCAAATAAGTCTCCTCGCTAGGGAATCCCTGTACTTGTCTGGACAGGTGCTGTAGCTTGCTTAACAGCTCGCCAGCCGTTCTCACGCCCAGTATGGATTACATGTGATTGCACAAAGGTGAGAAAGGGTACCGTATCCCCAGATAACATGTATGGATAGCGTACACATTCAAAATATATGTCTCAGGAGGCAGGCTCAGACGGTGTTAGGCCCAGTATGGATTGCACGTGATTGCACAAAGGCTAGAAAGGGTACCGTATCCCCGGATAACATGTATGGATAGCGTACACTTTCAAAATATATGTCTATACAGCATGAGGCAGGCTCAGACGGTGTTAGGCCCAGTATGGATTGCACGTGATTGCACAAAGGTTAGAAAGGGTACCGTATCCCCGGATAACATGTATGGATAGCGTACACATTCAAAATATATGTCTATACAGCATGAGGCAGGCTCAGACGGTGTTAGGCCCAGTATGGATTGCACGTGATTGCACAAAGGTTAGAAAGGGTACCGTATCCCTGGATAACATGTATGGATAGCGTACACATTCAAAATATATGTCTCAGGAGGCAGGCTCAGACGGTGTCAGGCACAGTATGGATTTGACGGCCCAGATTACACAGCGGAGGAGCAGGGAGAGGTAAAGATTGCAAATGCTGGGGCCCTGCCCAAGCAAGGGGGGCCCACTCGTGGGCGTCGGTACTGGCACTGGGCCCCTCATAGTACAGCGGTGTGTCTGACGGCGGGTGTGCACCACCACCGTCAGAGACACTTGATTGCACTATGAGGGACCCTGTGCCAGTGCCCGCGCCCAAGAGTCGGCCTACCCACCTGTCCAGGGCAACGGCACTCGCACGGTGTCGTGCGGTAGGTGGTGACCCCGGCCATGGGGGTGGAGGCAGCACAGTTAGGGAGTTTTAGAAAGTGGCATATGTTGATGTTGGACATTCAGCTGATGCAAAAGGCGAAATAGGTGAAGTACCAGGAAGAGGTGGACCAAAGCAAGCCATTTTTCTGTCACCCTATGTGTCATCAGGGGAAGGTGGGACAAAATCCTTGGAAATCCATGCGTGGTTCATTTTAATGAAGGTTAGATCATCCACATTTTGGGTTGACAGACGGGTCCTTTTTTCTGTCAGGATTGATCCAGCTGCACTGAAGACTCTTTCCGATAGCACACTTGCAGCTGGGCAAGCGAGCTCCTGTAAGGCATATTGGGCCAATTCAGGCCAGGTGTCCAGTTTAGCGGCCCAATAGTCAAAGGGGAATGACCTGTGTGGGAGAACATCGATATGGGAGGAAAAGTAGTTTGTTACCATAGTTGACAACTGCTGTCTCCTGTCACTTTCCATCGATGCAGTATTACCAGTTGTGTGAGCGGTATTTGAAAAATCAGTCCACAACATTGTCATGAAACCCCTGTCTCCAACGCCACTTCTGCTGTGTGCACCACGAACACCTCTGCCAAGCTGCCCCCGGCCCGTACGGCTCGTGTGAGAACCATCACCGCTGCTGTGTGCTGGGAATGCCTCAAGCAACCGATTTACCAGAGTTGCTTGTTTATTAGCCAATATTAGGTCAAGGTTCTCCTGTGGCATGATGTTTTGTAATTTGCCTTTATAGCGTGGATCCAGGATGCTGGCCAACCAGTAGTCGTCATCGTTCATCATTTTGGCAATGCGGGGGTCCCTTTTTAGGATCTGCAAGGCATAATCTGACATGTGGGCCAATGTTCCCGGTGTCAATGATGCACTGCGAGTGCTGGGTGGAGGAGCACTTTCTGGCAAATCCACATCCCTCCAGTCACGCACAAACCCTGTACCAGACCTTGCCACGCCAACATTTTCACTTGCCCCACGAGATGCATCCTCCTCCCCTAAGTAATCATCCCCATCATCCTCCTCCTCCTCTTCTTCCTCCACCTCGTCCAGGAGAGGTCCCTGAGCAGACAATGGCTGAATGTCATCAAGGATTCCCTCCTCCTCTTCCTCCTCATCAACATTGGCTGCAGACGCCTGCTCCTTAAGGTGCGTCAAAGTTTGCATGAGCAGACGCATAAGTGGGATGCTCATGCTTAGGATGGCGTCGTCTGTGCTTACCAGCCGTGTGCATTCCTCAAAACACTGAAGGACTTTACAAAGGTCTTTCAGCTTCGACCACTGCACACCTGTCAACTCCATGTCTGCTCTCAAAGTGCCTGGCCGTGTATCCTCCCACAAATGCATTATGGCCTGCCTCTGCTCGCACAGCCGCTCCACCATGTGCAGGGTGGAGTTCCACCTTGTTGCAATGTCGATAATGAGGCGGTGGTTGGGAAGGTGGAGCAATCGCTGCAGCTTCTGCATACGAACGGAGTGTACAGGCGACCGGCGGATGTGCGCGCACAGTCTTCGCACCTTCTGGAGCAGGGCTGTTAACTCCGGATAATTTTTGAGGAAGCACTGCACCACCAGGTTCAAGGTGTGAGCCAAGCAAGGTATGTGGCTGAGTTTTGAAAGGGCTATGGCTGCCACAAAATTACGGCCGTTATCACTAACTACCTTGCCTGCCTCAAGATGTACACTGCCCAGCCATGACTCAGTTTGTCGCTTCAAGTACTCGGCCAGCACCTCGGCGGTGTGTCTGTCGCCCAAACACATCATCTGCAACACAGCCTGCTGACGCTTTCCACTAGCTGCTCGATAGGGGGACACATCGTGTGCAACAGTGGCAGCTGCAGATGGAGTGCTCGTACGACTGCGCTCTGTGAACGAGCTTTCGCTTCTGGAGGAGGTGGAGGAGGAGGAGGGTCGAACGCCTACAGCCAACTGTTTCCTATACCGTGGGCTAGACAGCACTGTCCCACCACCGCTGTCCCCTGTGGACCCTGCATCCACCACATTAACCCAGTGCGCAGTGATGGACACGTAACGGCCCTGGCCATGACGACTGGACCATGCATCAGTTGTGAGGTGCACCTTTCCGCTCACTGACTGCTTGAGTGCATAGACAATGCGGTCTTTCACATGATGGTGGAGGGCTGGGATGGCTTTGCGAGAGAAGAAGTGGCGACTGGGTAGGTCATAGCGTGGTACTGCATAGGCCATGAGTTCGCGGAAAGCTGTGCTTTCCACCAACCGAAAGGGCATCATCTCAAACGAGATTAGTTTGGCAATGTGGGCGTTCAAACCCAGTGTACGCGGATGAGAGACTGAGTACTTTCTTGACCTACTCATAGTGTCTGTGGGAGGGTGAGCTGGACTTGAGAGCTGCATATGGTGGAAGTAGCGGTGGACAGGGCGGACTGAGAGAGGGTTGATGATGGTGATGGAGTTGGTGTTCTTTCTGATGGCCTAGAATCAGTCTTTCGTTGATATAACAGTGGGATTCCCTGACTGCTGTGGCCTTGCAACGACACCTCAACATTTGCTGCTATGCTAACCGATGGGCTTACAGTGGGGGAAACAATGTAGCATTGCTGACTACCTTCATTGTGATCAGTTGCACATGTGGCACTTGAGGTTTGGTGTTGTGTCCACGCTTGCAAGTGCATGCTGGTTAAATGTCTAAGCATGCAACTGGTATTCAAATTTTTCAGATTTTTCCCTCGGCTAAAGGTCTTTGCGCACTTCTTACAGATAACCTTGGCCTGATCATGAGGATTTTGTTCAAAAAAGTGCCACACTGCACTCTTCCTACTTTGGCAGACATTTTGCGGCCTAGCACGCTGTGATCTTTTGACCCTCTGGACAAGCTGTCCAGCAACTCTTTTGATGTTTGGAACCTGTCTTTGGAGTGCTCCGGGCCTGCCAGATAACAGCTGTTGCGATGTCGATGTCTGCTGTGGATGCTCCTCATCTGAGCTATTGGAAGCAGCACCCTCTTCCCCCAATGGATGCCAATCTGGGTCAACAACTGGGTCATCCATCACCTCCTCTTCTATGTCATGTGCACCTTCCTCTGTGTCACCGTGTATGGTGGTATAGTGTGCGGGAAGGGGCACCTGAGTCTCATCAGGGTCAGAATCTGACTCTGTACACTGCGAGGACAATGTAGTGCTCTGAGTGAATGTACCAGCAGAATCATCCATCAGCGGCTGTGCATCAGTGCACTCCATGTCAGATTCATCTTGGCCTGGGTAATTCACCATTTCACTTGATAATCCAGGCATGGTATGTGAAAACAGCTCCATGGAGTAATCAGTAGTATGGCCTGCGTCATCCTTCAATCTTGGTTGGGGTGAAGGACACAAGGAAAGGTGTGGTTCATGAACATGAGCCTCCAATGACGACTCAGTGCTTTTACTTTTTACAACTGAAGAAGAGGAGGCGATAGAGCTGGAGGCTGAGTCAGCAATGTAAGACAAAACTTTTTCCTGATGCTCTGGCTTTAAAAGCGGTTTGCCAACTCCTAGAAAACTAAGCGTTCGAGGCCTTATGTAGCCAAATGATGACGCAGGCTCAACACCTCCTGCATTCGGTCCTATTTTGCTCTTGCCACTACCATCAGATCCACCACCAACACCATCATTACCAGCTGCCAACCCCCGCCCAATTCCACGGCCTCTTCCACCAGCCTTCCTCATTTTTGGAAGAAATGTAGACAAAATCCAACAAACTATATAGTATGTAAAACAAGGTGTCTATAGGACAGGGGAGATTTTGAATTTCTGCACCCACTTTTGGACACTGGACACTTTTGGATTGTGTGAGGCCCACTGATATCTGAGCGCTATGTGACAGGCTCGATGGCACAGCTGTGACCTAAGTGACTAGAGAATAAGTGAGATTTTGAATCTCTGCACACACTTTTGGACACTGGACACTTTTGGATTGTGTGAGGCCCAATGAACATCTGAGCGCTATGTGACAAGCTCGATGACACAGCTGTGACCTAAGTGACTAGAGGATAAGTGAGAGTTTGAATCTCTGCACACACTTTTGGACACTGGACACTTTTGGATTGTCTGAGGCCCAATGAATATCTGAGCGCTATGTGACAAGCTCAATGGCACAGCTGTGACCTAAGTGACTAGAGGATAAGTGAGAGTTTGAATCTCTGCACACACTTTTGGACACTGGACACTTTTGGATTGTGTGAGGCCCAATGAATATCTGAGCGCTATGTGACAAGCTCGATGGCACAGCTGTGACCTAAGTAACTAGAGGATAAGTGAGAGTTTGAATCTCTGCACACACTTTTGGACACTGGACACTTTTGGATTGTGTGAGGCCCAATGAATATCTGAGCGCTATGTGACAAGCTCGATGGCACAGCTGTGACCTAAGTGACTAGAGGATAAGTGAGAGTTTGAATCTCTGCACACACTTTTGGACACTGGACACTTTTGGATTGTGTGAGGCCCAATGAATATCTGAGCGCTATGTGACAAGCTCGATGGCACAGCTGTGACCTAAGTGACTAGAGAATAAGTGAGATTTTGAATCTCTGCACACACTTTTGGACACTGGACACTTTTGGATTGTGTGAGGCCCAATGAATATCTGAGCGCTATGTGACAAGCTCGATGGCACAGCTGTGACCTAAGTGACTAGAGGATAAGTGAGAGTTTGAATCTCTGCACACACTTTTGGACACTGGACACTTTTGGATTGTGTGAGGCCCAATGAATATCTGAGCGCTATGTGACAAGCTCGATGGCACAGCTGTGACCTAAGTGACTAGAGGATAAGTGAGAGTTTGAATCTCTGCACACACTTTTGGACACTGGACACTTTTGGATTGTGTGAGGCCCAATGAATATCTGAGCGCTATGTGACAAGCTCGATGGCACAGCTGTGACCTAAGTGACTAGAGGATAAGTGAGAGTTTGAATCTCTGCACACACTTTTGGACACTGGACACTTTTGGATTGTGTGAGGCCCAATGAATATCTGAGCGCTATGTGACAAGCTCGATGGCACAGCTGTGACCTAAGTGACCAGAGGATAAGTGAGAGTTTGAATCTCTGCACACACTTTTGGACACTGGACACTTTTGGATTGTGTGAGGCCCAATGAATATCTGAGTGCTATGTGACAAGCTCGATGGCACAGCTGTGACCTAAGTGACTAGAGGATAAGTGAGAGTTTGAATCTCTGCACACACTTTTGGACACTGGACACTTTTGGATTGTGTGAGGCCCAATGAATATCTGAGCGCTATGTGACAAACTCGATGGCACAGCTGTGACCTAAGTGACTAGAGGATAAGTGAGAGTTTGAATCTCTGCACACACTTTTGGACACTGGACACTTTTGGATTGTGTGAGGCCCAATGAATATCTGAGCGCTATGTGACAAGCTCGATGGCACAGCTGTGACCTAAGTGACTAGAGGATAAGTGAGAGTTTGAATCTCTGCACACACTTTTGGACACTGGACACTTTTGGATTGTGTGAGGCCCAATGAATATCTGAGCGCTATGTGACAAGCTCGATGGCACAGCTGTGACCTAAGTGACTAGAGAATAAGTGAGATTTTGAATCTCTGCACACACTTTTGGACACTGGACACTTTTGGATTGTGTGAGGCCCAATGAATATCTGAGCGCTATGTGACAGGCTCAATGGCACAGCTGTGACCTAAGTGACTAGAGAATAAGTGAGATTTTGAATCTCTGCACACACTTTTGGACACTGGACACTTTTGGATTGTGTGAGGCCCAATGAATATCTGAGCGCTATGTGACAAGCTCGATGGCACAGCTGTGACCTAAGTGACTAGAGGATAAGTGAGAGTTTGAATCTCTGCACACACTTTTGGACACTGGACACTTTTGGATTGTGTGAGGCCCAATGAATATCTGAGCGCTATGTGACAAGCTCGATGGCACAGCTGTGACCTAAGTGACTAGAGGATAAGTGAGAGTTTGAATCTCTGCACACACTTTTGGACACTGGACACTTTTGGATTGTGTGAGGCCCAATGAATATCTGAGCGCTATGTGACAAGCTCGATGGCACAGCTGTGACCTAAGTGACTAGAGAATAAGTGAGATTTTGAATCTCTGCACACACTTTTGGACACTGGACACTTTTGGATTGTGTGAGGCCCAATGAATATCTGAGCGCTATGTGACAGGCTCGATGGCACAGCTGTGACCTAAGTGACTAGAGAATAAGTGAGATTTTGAATCTCTGCACACACTTTTGGACACTGGACACTTTTGGATTGTGTGAGGCCCAATGAATATCTGAGCGCTATGTGACAAGCTCGATGGCACAGCTGTGACCTAAGTGACTAGAGGATAAGTGAGAGTTTGAATCTCTGCACACACTTTTGGACACTGGACACTTTTGGATTGTGTGAGGCCCAATGAATATCTGAGCGCTATGTGACAAGCTCGATGGCACAGCTGTGACCTAAGTGACTAGAGGATAAGTGAGAGTTTGAATCTCTGCACACACTTTTGGACACTGGACACTTTTGGATTGTGTGAGGCCCAATGAATATCTGAGCGCTATGTGACAAGCTCGATGGCACAGCTGTGACCTAAGTGACTAGAGAATAAGTGAGATTTTGAATCTCTGCACACACTTTTGGACACTGGACACTTTTGGATTGTGTGAGGCCCAATGAATATCTGAGCGCTATGTGACAGGCTCGATGGCACAGCTGTGACCTAAGTGACTAGAGAATAAGTGAGATTTTGAATCTCTGCACACACTTTTGGACACTGGACACTTTTGGATTGTGTGAGGCCCAATGAATATCTGAGCGCTATGTGACAAGCTCGATGGCACAGCTGTGACCTAAGTGACTAGAGGATAAGTGAGAGTTTGAATCTCTGCACACACTTTTGGACACTGGACACTTTTGGATTGTGTGAGGCCCAATGAATATCTGAGCGCTATGTGACAAGCTCGATGGCACAGCTGTGACCTAAGTGACTAGAGAATAAGTGAGATTTTGAATCTCTGCACACACTTTTGGCACTGGACACTTTTGGATTGTGTGAGGCCCAATGAATATCTGAGCGCTATGTGACAGGCTCGATGGCACAGCTGTGACCTAAGTGACTAGAGAATAAGTGAGATTTTGAATCTCTGCACACACTTTTGGGCACTGGACACTTTTGGATTGTGTGAGGCCCAATGAATATCTGAACGCTATGTGACAAGCTCGATGGCGCAGCTGTGACCTAAGTGACTAGAGGATAAGTGAGAGTTTGAATCTCTGCACACACTTTTGGACACGACACTTTTGGATTGTGTGAGGCCCAATGAATATCTGAGCGCTATGTGACAATCTCGATGGCACAGCTGTGACCTAAGTGACTAGAGGATAAGGGAGATTGTATTGCTTTTAAAAAAGCAGTTTGCGGAGCAGTGGGTAAACAGCAATGCCAGCCTGTCAGGAAGCCTTAAAAGGCAGCCCAACAACCAACACCACTGATAAACCACTATATAGCCTCCCCTTGCACTGCACACAGTGACTGGTGTGTTGTGCAGGCCAAATTGCTATCAGCAGCAGAAGCAGTTTTTTTTTCTTCTCAGCAGGACAAAAAAAAAAATTGGGATTGCTTTTAAAAAAGCAGTTTGAGGCCCAATGAATATCTGAGCGCTATGTGACAGGCTCGATGGCACAGCTGTGACCAAAGTGACTAGAGGATAAGGGAGATTGGATTGCTTTTAAAAAAGCAGTTTGCGGAGCAGTGGGTAAACAGCAATGCCAGCCTGTCAGGAAGCCGTAGAAGGCAGCCCAACAACCAACACCACTGATACACCACTATATAGCCTCCCCTTGCACTGCACACACAGTGACTGGTGTGTTGTGCAGGCCAAATCGCTAGCAGCAGAAGCAGTTTTTTGATCTTCTTCCCTGCCTAACGCTCTCCCTACAGAATCAGCAGCAACCTCTCCCTATACTGAGATCGGCAGAAGTAAGATGGCGGTCGGCGTGCACGCCCTTTTATACCCCCTGTGACGCCCACCAAAGCAAGCCAATCACTTGCATGCCCTTCTGAAAGATGGTGGTGACCCGTGCCTATGTCATCACGTTGCCCACAGTGTCCGTGGATCCTGATTGGCTGAAAAAGAGCGCAAAACAAACTTTTGAAACGCGACTTTGGCGCGTAAGTCGCCGACCTCGTGGCCGACCTCATCCTAGGGTCGGGTTTCGTTTCATGAAACCCGACTTTGCCAAAAGTCGGCGACTTTTGAATTTTTTCGACCCGTTTCGCTCAACTCTACTAACTAGCATTGCTCCATCACAGTGAAACTACCCAAGATAAGTAATAAAATAAAAGTAACATTTGAGAACAGATATAGGCCAGAAGACACACTTAAGACTCTCTTCCACATACAAAGACATCAAAGTCATAACTAATTAAACAGGTATGTGGCACACCCAGTAATAGAGCCTTAGGTTGAGAAGAGTGCTGGTTCCTCTGGAGCCCACCACTGAGCTCCTGTAGACCAATAGTAGACAGAGTGAAAAAACGGCACATCTAAAGGTACTTGGGGATGCTTCAAATATGATTTATTGACAGTATTTAATATTCATTGGTTACACCGTGGTAAGTAAAGTATTACATAACATTTTGGGTGAAAACCCTTCATGAGACTTATAAGCTATATTTACTGCATGTAGGTCAATGAAATACAGGCTGCGGAGTGGGATTTTCCTAAACAGGGACAACCAGGATCCAGCTGAATTAAGGCCCTCTCCCTTGATACCCTTGACCTTGTGTGCAGTGAACATAGCCTTATTACTTAACTTGAAACGCTATGTAATACTGTACTTAGCACAGTGAAACCAAAAAATTTGAAATACTGCCAATAAATAATATTTGAAGCTTCTCCGAGTACCTTTAGGTATGCAGTCCCTTTACTGTGTCTACTCTCAGAGTCACGTTACTTTTGGTCCCTGTTGCAGCTTTTGCATTGGAGGCCAAGACTTTCAGTTATGCCTCTGAGTATTAAAAATATTTTACACTGCTATTAATTGGTAAGTCCAGTCCTTTTTCAAATTAAAAATATTGTGATGGGATTGAGGGTCTTGTGTATTAGAAGAAGCAGACTCATTCTTCAGAGTCTCGTAGTTTACAACTTAGCAACAAACTTCAGGAGACAACTCCTCGAGTATTTGCATACTTACAAACATTGTGAATTACAAATCATGGAGTAACTGTTTCCTTGCCTTCGTTATGCCCAGAAAAGTTTGAAAAGTAAAAAAAAATGTTAGAAATACTCATTTTGAGTAAACTCCAACCTTCTGTGCTCCAGTTTGTAGGACAAAAAACCCCCTAAAACAGTAATGTTGGTTGTATGTAATTGCAGCTTGCAAAGACGTATGGCCCAGTCTACAGTATAAAGATTGGAGTCCAGGAGATGGTTGTATTGTCCGGATATGACGTTGTGAAAGAAGCTCTTGTGAACCAGGCAGAGGTGTTCTCCGACAGACCAAACATACCTGTGTTCATGGATTTTTCTAAAGGCTACGGTAACATTTATATGTTCTTTTATTATCCCCTTTTTATGCATCTGGTTGCAAAAATAAATAATAAGTAGACATGGACCACCCATGGTTTTCAGCAATTTTTGCTTACTAAATGATTGCATTTTGGGCTGAATTCTGGCTCCTTATTTTGTGGGTGAGAAGCTACAACAAGCAAAGAATTTCCTTCTGATAATGTAGTAATGCAAAGCAATCATTCATATGTACTACATGGATGACTAAAGTGTACCAGAATTGGAGATCCTGAGTGAAGATTGCTCCCTGATGGTGTCCATATTTCCTGATAAGCCTATGGATTATGGATATTGTAATGGCAAAACACTAAGGAAATCGCGATCCAATGCATTGCTTTATCTGGCCCCAATCCGGGCATATATACTATAGTCATTCATTTTTTTCCCCAGTGTTTCTTTAAGAGAATCAAGGCTAAAATAAGCAAAAAAACACAAAAGAAGCAAAAAATTGAAATGAGGTAAAAAATGCTAAGATATTTTTGGTGTTTTGATCAGTGATCAATGGTGTCACTGGCTGAGCCAATCAACTTGCTACATTAAATTGAATCTGTAGAGATTGGCTCAAGGTATGATGACCCGTAGACATTTTTACGAGACCGAGAGCAAAAGCCATACAGTTCTGCCCGGTTGTTTCAGCAGCCTTGGGAGCAGGGCCGGACTGGCCATTTGGCAATTCTGGCAAATGCCAGAATGGCCTGTCTGGTCATGATTGGAGGAGGGAGAGAACAATTCAAAAGGAATTATTTGACTCAGTAGTTAAACGTGGTGAACACCTATGTGGACGAAGTGCCCTCTCCCAAACAATTAGATGGCAGACCACCCGGTATAAGATGGAAAAACCAACTGAAGACGGTGATTGAAAACCCGATAAGGACTGTGAATGTGAGTGGATAAAAGTGAGGAAAATAAATTGCTTATTAAAAATAGCCTTTGTTGATTATTTTTTGGCACAACAACATATATATATATATATATAAAATATAATAAAAAATCAGTGCATAAGGCAATAAAACCGCTATAGCATAATGAGTATATATAGATTACTTTATAAAAGGTAATTAATCCAACCAGTGTCTACTCAAGTAATATAAAAACTCTGTACCATACAACCTGACGCAGATTAGAATGAACCTATGGAGAAAGATATTTTGTAAGCAGCACAGGGTTGTATAAAGTGCAGTAAGTGCAAAAAATGGTGCAAGAAACAAATATCACAAAGGATACATAGACCTGTGCAAAGGCGCAAATGCACCATGCAGGAACGGTAAAGAATAAATATGCAAAAAATTGTGTGCAGAAGGTGCAAAATGCGCAAAGAGTGCAAAAAAATTGCTAAATCCAATTTATTTTCCTCACTTTTATCCACTCATATTCACAGTCCTTACCGGGTTTTCACTCACCGTCTTCAGTTGGTTTTTCCATCTGTCTGGTCATGGGCTGCTTTGGCTGCTACCTTGTTAACAGAATTGGTGTTCTCAATACACCCATACTGCAGGGCCGGCCCGAGAGATTACGGCGCCCTAGGCGAAACTGTTTTGTTGCGCCCCTACTATTCTTGGCAGTAGATGAAAACTTGGGATATAAATTTAGGAGCAAAATAAACCACAACAACAATGATTAATTAACTCTCTCCTAACTCTTTAATCTTCTGAGAAGTTGTATAGGACAAATATATACAAAGTAATCAATAACACAAAACAAAAACGACCAGAGGTAATTAAAATTTTTGTTTCCTTGCCTTTTTTTTTTTAAAAGGATGACACTAAGTCACCGAGATTAATTCGTTTAGCAACTTCAGATTCTATCGAAATTGTTGCCAACCCAACCAACCTCTCTTGCATCATCTTTGCCCTTAAATATGTACACTTTTCTTTCCATCCCTAAAACTTTTTGCCTTTTGAAAAGATTTTTTATTATTTTTTCTATTTTTTCTCTGGCGCCCCCAGTTCGCCTATACGTTCGGGCCGACCCTGCCATACTGTTAAGAGTTGTGATTAATAACCAGGATGGAAAAAGCATTGATTGGTCAATGTTAATTTAATAAAAGCCTTTTGATTGCCCACATTTAGTTAGTGGACTAAATAGCAAATTTGTAAATCACTTAAATTGTGAGAAAATGTTGTCTTACCCCTGTAAAAAATGCCCTGGACACTAAATGTCTCCTCTTTGTCCAATTTGTCGTGTCGTTGCAGAGTAAATTTTCCTTGACTGAACATCTCCATCTGTTTCACTGAGGCCCAGCTAATGCAATATTATTTTATACAAGGAAAGGATTTTGAAAAGGTGAAAAATGATTTATTATGTCTACTTTACAGGTATTGTCTTCTCTAATGGACATAGCTGGAGAGCCATGCGACGGTTCACTCTTTCCACATTACGTGATTTTGGTATGGGGACAAGAGCCATAGAAGACAAGATTAATGAGGAAGCCAGTTATCTAATGAAAATATTTAAATCCTACAAAGGTCAGAAAAAAGTATTATTATACCAAAATGTATGTGTGTATGGCAATGAGTGCTAAACCATTAGTAAATCGTGTTATGGCTATATCTGCTACACTGTACAAGAAATACTATACCAACAATACAATACTAAGCTCTATGAGCAAGAAAACAGTAACTTTAATTCTTCTTCATAAAAATATAACTTCTAAAATACTGCCTTTTATGCAAAACAATATAACTACTATAATACTGCTCCTATATGCAAGAATATAACTACTATAATACTGCTCCTATATGCAAGAATATAACTACTATAATACTGCTCCTATGTACAAGAATATAACTACTATAATACTGCTCCTATGTACAAGAATATAACTACTATAATACTGCCTCTATGTACAAGAATATAACTACTATAATACTGCCCCTATGTACAAGAATATAACTACTATGATACTGCTCCCTATGTACAAGAATATAACTACTATAATACTGGTTTTATGTACAAGAATATAACTACTATAATACTGCTCCTATGTACAAGAATATAACTGCTATAATACTGCCCCCTATGTACAAGAATATAACTACTATAATACTGCTCCCTATATACAAGAATATAACTGCTATAATACTGCCCCCTATGTACAAGAATATTACTACTATAATACTGCCCCTATGTACAAGAATATAACTAATATAATACGGCTCCTATGTACAAGAATATAACTACTATAATACTGCCCCCTATGTACAAGAATATTACTACTATAATACTGCCCCTATGTACAAGAATATAACTACTATAATACTGCTCCTATGTACAAGACTATAACTACTATAATACTGCTCCTATATACAAGAATATAACTACTATAATACTGCTCCTATTTACAAGAATATAACTACTATAATACTGCTCCTATTTACAAGAATATAACTACTATAATACTGCCCCTATGTACAATGATATAACTACTATAATACTGCTCCTATTTACAATAATATAACTACTATAATACTGCCCCTATGTACAAGAATATAATGACTATAATACTGCCCCTATGTACAAGAATATAATGACTATAATACTGCTCCTATGTACAATAATATAACTACTATAATACTGCCTCTATATACAAGAATATAACTACTATAATACTGCCCCTATGTACAAGAATATAACTACTATAATACTGCCCCTATGTACAAGAATATAACTACTATAATACTGCCCCCATGTACAAGAATATAACTACTATAATACTGCCCCCTATGTACAAGAATATAACTACTATAATACTGCCCCCATGTACAAGAATATAACTACTATAATACTGCCCCCATGTACAAGAATATAACTCATCTTTCATAAACCGCGCGCCGGCTCATCTTTCATCGTTTTTAAGAAATCTCAATATGGAAGAGGCCAGGAGCCATTTGGTGAGCTGCATTTCTTGCTACATGTTCACAGACTTACCAGTGGAAAAGCCAAACTTCACATGCCACAAATGCAAGCTTGTGTCCCTGTTGGAGGAAAAGTTGCAAAATCTCGAAGAGAGGTTAGCTACGTTGAAGATCATTAAGGAAGGTGAGTAGTTCTTGGACAGAGCAGAATTATCTCTTCATGTTACAGAAAGAGAAGAAATTCGAAGTGCACCTGAAGAAAAAGAGGAATGGAGACATGTGACCCAGAGAAGCAGGAGGATCGGGAGGCAGTCAGCACCCATACTTTTCAGGAACCAGTACCAGGCTCTCACACAGGAAAACGATGAAGAAATACATCAGGATAAGACTTTGCCAACAAACAGCAACCTTGTACGCCTTCAGAGTCCTCCTGGATGGAGAAAGAAAAATGTTGTGAAGAAGAAACGGAGAGTGGTGGTCATGGGGGATTCCCTGCTGAGAGGAACAGAGGCCGCTATCTGCAGACCGGATATAACTTCAAGAGAAATGTGCTGTCTTCCAGGTGCAAAAATTAAAGATGTGTCTGACAGGATATCAGGACTCTTCAGACCTACAGATGACTACCCATTCCTGCTACTACATGTGGGGACAAATGACACCGCAAGAAACGACCTGGAAACCATCTGCAGAGACTTTGAAGACTTAGGCAAGAAAGTGAAAGAACTGGGAGCGCAGGTGGTCTTCTCTTCCATCCTCCCAGTGGATGGCCATGGAACAAGGAGGTGGAATAAGATTCTGCAGGTGAACAACTGGCTACGTCGATGGTGCCGTCAGCAACGATTTGGATTTCACGGAGTGAATTACCTTTACGATTGACTACTTGCTAGAGATGGGGTGCACCTTACGAAGACTGGAAAACATGTATTTGGAAGTCGCCTTGCTACACTTGTAAGGAGAGCTTTAAACTAGAACAACATGGGAAGGGAAGCAAAAAAACAGAAAAAGCCATACACCTGACAAATGCTATTGAGAACTCTGCTATTAGAAGTGGAAAGGAAGAACAAAGACAAAAGAATCTAATTAATAAAAAAAATTGGAGAAAGAGAAACCAATCACAAACTAAAATGTTTCTATACTAATGCACAAAGCATGGGCAACAAACAAGGAGAATTGGAACTACTAACACAGGAAAAGAAATATGATGTCATTGGAATCACTGAAACTTGGTGGGACAATACACATGATTGGAATACAAGAATAGAAGGATACAACTTATTTTCAAGAAACAGACTTGATAAACGAGGAGGAGGTGTCGCATTGTATGTTAGAAACGCGTATATCTGCACAGAGATTGAAGCTTCAGAGACTGGGAGTTCTGTGGAAACTGTTTGGGTAAGAATACAAGGACAGAACAATGGAAAGGACACCATTGTAGGCATTTACTACAGGCCGCCTGTGCAAGCTGAAGATATGGATGAACTCTTTATGCATCAAATGGCCAAGTTCTCCAAAAAATATGACATAGTTGTCATGGGAGAATTCAACTATCCAGACATTTGTTGGGAATCTCTCTCAGGCAAAACTAACAGGTCAAGGAAATTCTTATCCTCTCTTGCTGACAACTTTTTCTTCCAAAAGGTAAGGGAGAAAACAAGGGGAACTGCTACCTTGGATCTAATCCTTATAAACAGGGAGGAAATGGTTGAGGAGGTAAAAGTGGCTGGGACCCTAGGAGGTAGCGACCATGCTATTTTAGAATTTTGGATACCTAGAGGAGGAAGACCTGTGAAGACTCAGACGTCAAGGTTAGATTTCAGAAAGGCAGATTTTAAGGGATTCAGAAAGAGAATTGGAGGGATCCAATGGCTGGATATCTTTACGGACAAAAATGTCCAGGAAGGATGGGAAATCTTGAAAAATGAAATTCTCAAAGCACAATTGTTAACAATTCCGAAAAGAGGGAAGAATAGGAAGCATTTAAGGAAGCCAGGATGGATGAACACAGAACTTAAGCACATGCTAAAAAGGAAGAAAGAAATGTTTATAAAATGGAAAGAGGGAGGCATATCTAAAGAAGAATATAATGCTGTCTGCAGAACCTGCAGGGCACAAATCAGATTACTAAGGCTGAAAATGAATTGAGGCTTGCAAGAGATGTCAAAAGCAATAATAAAGGATTTTGGGGATATGTCAAAAGTAAAAGAAAAGTCAAAGATGCTATAGGATTTTTATAGGATGAAAATGATGAAATGGTAAGACAGGATGTTGAGAAGGACGAACTTTTAAATTCCTATTTTGCATCTGTTTTCTCTCAGAAAGGAAATGTAACATCAACTGTTCTTCACTGTCCTATTAAGGGAATAGAAGAATCCAGGATATCGATAAACAGAAAGATAGTGAGGAAACACTTAGCTAACCTAAATGAATTCAAGTCTCCAGGTCCAGATGAATTACACCCCAGAGTACTGAAGGAGATATCAGAATAAATTTTTGAACCCCTCTCCATAATCTTTGAAAATTCTTGGAGAACAGGAGAAGTCCCAGAAGACTGGAGAACAGCAAATGTTGTTCCTATCTTCAAAAAGGGGAAGAAGGTGGACCCAGGCAACTATAGGCCGGTGAGTCTGACTTCTATACCAGGAAAGATCTTTGAACAAATTATTAAACAACATGTATGTCAGTACCTGGATAAGAATGAAGTGATTAAACAGAGTCAGCATGGGTTTGTAACTTATAAGTCATGTCAGACTAACTTAATTTCCTTCTATGATGGAATCACTGATTGGGTGGATCAAGGAAATGCTGTAGATATAGTATATCTTGACTTCAGCAAAGCATTTGACAAAGTATCTCATACAATCCTTATTGAAAAAATGACTAAGTATGGAATGGACAAGGCAACTGTTAGGTGGATTCATAACTGGCTTAGTGATCGGAACCAAAGAGTGGTCGTAAATGGCTGCACATCCAGTTGGAAGAATGTCTCAAGTGGGGTACCACAGGGCTCTGTCCTGGGCCCTGTATTGTTCAACATCTTTATCAATGATTTAGATGAAGGAATTGAGGGTAAACTGATTACATTTGCTGATGACACAAAGCTAGGAGGGATAGCTAATACTAGAGAAGAGAGAGAGAGGATTCAAAAAGATATAAATAAACTGGAGAAGTGGGCAGCAACTAACGAATGGTTTTTAACAGGGAAAAATGCAAAGTACTACATCTGGGCAATAAAAATGAAAAAAGCATATACAGAATGGGAGGAATAGGGCTAAGCAACAGCACATGTGAAAAAGACTTGGGTATTCTAATAGATCACAGACTGAATATGAGTCAACAGTGTGATGCAGCAGCAAAAATGGCAAATGCAATTCTAGGATGTATTAACAGAAGCATACAGTCTATATCACGTGAAGTCATTATTTCCCTCTATTCCTCTTTGGTCAGACCTCATCTGGAATATTGTGTCCAGTTTTGGGCACCACATTTTAAAAAAGACATCAACAAACTGGAGCAAGTTCAGAAAAGAGTGACCAGAATGGTGACTGGTCTGCAAACCCTGCCTTATGAGGAAAGGTTGCAGGATTTGGGAATGTTTAGTTTGCAAAAGAGAAGACTGAGAGGAGACTTAATAGCTGTCTACAAATATCTAAAGGGCTGTCACATTGTAGAAGGATCAACTTTATTCTCATTTGCACAAGGAAGGACTAGAAGCAATGGGATGAAACTGAATGGGAGGAGACACAGATTAGATATTAGAAAAAACTTTTTGACAGTTAGAGTGATCAATGAGTGGAACAAGCTGCCACGAGAAGTGGTGAGTTCTCCTTCAATGGAAGTCTTCAAACAGAGGCTGGACAGACATCTGACTGGGATGATTTAGCGAATCCTGCTTTGAGCAGGGGGTTGGACCAGATGGCCCAGGAGGTCCCTTCCAACTCTACCATTCTATGATTCTACTATAATACTGCCCCTATGTACAAGAATATAACTGCTATAATACTGCTCCTATGTACAAGAATATAACTACTATATTTCAGCTACCTATATAGAAACATTTATTTACCATGATAGTGACTCAATAAAAGAGGGTTTCCCATGTACAAAGGTAATTTTAATCAATAGATCTTTTAATAATAGTAAGTGTTGATGAGCGAGTATACTCATTGCTCGATGGTTCTCAGAGTATTTTGGTGTGCTCGGAGATTTAGCTTGTGTCGCCTCAGCTGCATGATTTGTGGCTGCTGTACAGCCTGAATACATGTGAGGAATGCCTGTTTGTTAGGGAATCTCCACATGTATTCAGGCTGTCTAGCAGCCACAAATCATGCAGCTTAGGCGACACAAACTAAATCTCCGAGCACGCCAAAATACTTGGAGGACACCCGATCATGCTCAGGTAAACCCGAGAAATAAGTATACTCGCTCATCACTAGTAATAAGTTCCACAATTTAATGTGTTTAAAAAAAAATGTTTATTTTCTGAGATAATCTTATAAATGTGCCCCTGCTGTGTACTGTGTAATGGCCATGTCTCACCATGCATATCACAGCTCTTGGGCAGGGTAGGAACAAAATGAGTATACAGACAGGACAGCAGGGGATCACAAACGATTTTTTTCTGGTAAAAAATTGCTTAAAGAACGGCAGTGAAATGCTTTGTCCCACAAAGGAATCTGCTGTGCTCTTTCCGCTGCAATGTCTGTATACTCTCTTTTGCTTCCTCCCCTTCCGAAGAGATGTGATACGATCAGACCATGTTTCTGCACAGTCAGACACGGACATTACACAGTACACAGCAGGGGCGCATTTATATGATTATCTCAGCACGGGAAAAACATTTTTTAACACATCCAATTGTGAAACTTATTTTTATTCCAAGATCGATAAATTAAAATGTGCTTTGTTACTGGGTAAACCTCTTTAACTATTACTATAAATTGGAACTGATCTCGCAAAAACATTGCTTAGCTGCAGATAAGGCATCGATCTGTAGTCACGTATAGTAAAGAAAAAGCCAGCTCACCTTGTACTTGAAGTCCAGCTTACACATAACCAGGTGGATTTGGGTCGCCCTCGCCCACCCAGGGCAGCGGGGTACTCGGTACCGGGCCGGTGTCAAGGCGGGAATGTGTCACAGCAGCGGGGACCCGGTCCATTGCCCTGGGCGCCCAATATCAATGGCGGTGATGTTAATGGTGTTAAAGTTTATATGAATAGTTCGTGACGCCACCCGTGGTGTTTGGCAAGTAAGATGGTAAGCCAACGCTGCATACAGATCCGCTGGGACTGATGGTGTGGTGCAGCAGAGATGGTGTAGCTCCCCACAGGTGGAGCTGTAGTCCCAGGGCAGTGTAGGTGCAATGGATGAGGAGAGGCACAGAATGGTATGGAGGCTGGTACCCAGGTGTAGTGGTGCAGGAATAACTGGAGGACACCAGAGTATGCGGTTCCAAAGCTTTACTCACTGTTTACTCACACCACTGCCTGCCTCCATACTGTGTTCTCCAGGTCAGGGCTACAGCCAACCTCCAGGCAGGATAGGATTCTCCCTTCCACACTCCGCCAACATGTACCTTACTGAACGACTCCTCCAATGCGCCTTTAGGGGCGAAGCACTCCAGTTCTTAGTTACCCTGGAATGCCTCTCTCTAGTTGTTCCTAGTCTTTACTTGTATGACAGACAGCTGTAGCCTGCTTTGGGGACTTCTCACTGCATCCCGGATCTCTATTCAGTTGCTGTTGTGTCCCAAATCTATGATGGGAGCAAGGCGTTAGCGGCTCACTACTCCTCTGGTGTCTGTTGCCGGACATAGAGATCCAATCAACCTCGGGGACCGGGCCCCGGCCTTTGCGCTCTCTGGACTGGAAGGGTTCTCTCTCTTTCTCAACCTGCTTCCCACCGTCCTTCTATTCTCCTTCGTTCCGATCTGTTCTCTCTCTCTTATGGAAGGTTAGGTTATCAATCTTATCAGTCTCTTTCTCTGGTCTTTCTCGTGCCAGCAGCCCAGATCACTGGGACCTGCTGCAGCATGTCCCTCAGAAACCCATCTTCTCTCTTCTCTCTCCTCTCACCAACTAACTACTAACTTTCACTCTTCCCACTCTTTTGTATCATCTACTCCACCCGCCTCCCAAAACATCTCGTGTTACGAAGCAGGGTTCCATGAGGGGTGCTCTGCTAACCCCCAGCATGAAGCTGTTAGGTGGCCCCACTGAACTATCCTGTGTGTGGAATGCAGGTGTGGAGCGTGGTCAGGAGTTCCTACCTTACCTGGATGGTGGGGCACTACACCTTAGGGGAAGGTGCAGTACCTCTGTGGCGATTGAAGCCTCAGGGGCGCCACATATTCCCACCAGATAATATGCTCCTTGATCAATCTGTAGTATATAGCACATAACTCATGTTAGGCTGGCTTTATGCAAGCTCGGCTACAGGGAGAATACGAACTTTTATCCTCCCTGCAGCCGATCACTTCCAGTCATAAACCATCTACAGATATGTCTGTCAGTCAAGGTGTAGAGGGAGTGATAACAGCACGTTGACTGTGTTGTGACTGTTCCTGCCCCCAAGCCCCTGAGCTACTCCAATAACTGGACAAACACCAAAGAAAAACAGTGTAACAAGTCCAATATAAAAATTGAAATAGAAATCTTTATTGTAAACAGATGAGGCACAATAGAGCTAGAAAGTGACACTACAAAGAGGCAACATATAGTGAGCCACAAGTACATAATGAATAATGAATATATGGATATAGTAACACATTGGCAATGTGAAACCAGATATTGTATAGGCACAATGATACATAAAAATGCCGACCAAAATAAAGGGAACAATCCCTGGCAAGACCATCAAAAATAGAAATGCTGCCTAGACGATAGGTTAGTAGGATCACATACCTAATGGGAAATGCAGCTCAGTATATGCAGCCGTACCCCAACGCGCGTTTCGGAAAAGTTCCTTCCTCAGGGGGCGTGTGCTAAGGCCGGTATCTGCGCAATTTATAGGATAATCACAAGGACCCTTGATTGTGCCAAACGTGTGTGAGACCATCCCCCCCATCCCAACATGGCAAACACCGCTGGCGCTGACACACAACGGGGCCCCGTGATGTCAGACGCCAGACAGTGGGTGGAAGGGAGGAGGAGAAAGGTGACATCACACTGCATGTCAACCCGCGCATGCGCAGACCGCGCTATTACAGCGGCGGCCATCTTAGAAAAGGGCAGATCAAAAGTAAAGAGCATACCAAATGATAGATATATATCGCGGTATTCCATAATGTGATTAGAAGTCAAAAGGGGAGATTTAAATAGCAATATATCACTATAGTTAAAGCATGGATGCAAAAAACATTTATAAGCTTAATAATCCTATGGGGCCGAACGAGTTTTTTATATATGAGGACAACAGTTGCCATGACATCATCCTACATGTAAACTCGCGCATGCGCAGACCGCACTATTGCAGCGGCGGCCATCTTAGAGAGGGGCAGATCAAGAATAACCACATACTACATAATAAATATATATCGCCGTATTCCGTAGTACAATCCAAAAACAAAAAGGAGATAAGCCGCAATATATCATATGAGAGTACATTACTAAAAACATGAATAAAGGCACATTCATATGCTTGATAACCATGTAGAACCAAACCAATTTTTTATATAAGGGCAACAATTGCCATGGAAGCACAAATCCAGAACATAATTAGAACAATTAGATATTATTCACTATGCACATTGATACCTAATTATGTTTTTATTGTCAAATAAACAAAATGCATACATAGGCTACTTGGTCTAAATGTTAAGCAAAGAACCACGGACCAGGGCTCCAGAATGTTAGTAGACAGACATGAGGAACAACCAAAAGTAAGTGTATATCAGCTCCATCCCAAAGTTGAACAGGCGGCTGCCAAATTGGAAACCACAAGATCACAGGACTCCAAGATGTTAGTAGACAGACGTGAAGAACAACCAAAGGTAGATGTATATCAAGTCCATCCCAAAATTGAACAGGCGACGGCCAAATTGGAAACCACGAGGTCACTAGAGTTTAAAAACAAAGAGGGTTAAAACACACACTACAAAAGTGTCACATAAATGGACATGAGCCTATAGAAAAAGAGCAAAAGAAAGGCATTCATTAAGGCCATGTGGATGGACTGTCTTAAGCTGCCATATCCATTTCGATTCAAGCTGACCAAGTAGCTTAGACAGAGTACCACCCCTAATATCAATTCTTAGGGCATCAATGCCTCTAACTTTCAACTGGGTAGCATCACAAGCGTGATGATCCCTGAAGTGGCGTGGAATGGTCTTCAGGGTGGTGGAGTCCTCATGTGTGCGTGCTGCCTGGATGCCCAACACGTGCTCCCTTACCCTCACTTTTAATTGGCGTGTAGTGAGGCCGACGTAAATCAAATCACAGGGGCAAGTAGCATAATAGATGACGTACCTTATGGTACAAGTAATGCGTTGACGAATAGCATAAGTCTTAGTACCACTGGAATCAGAAAAGGAATCGCTACGTAAAATATTGGGACATGCCACGCAGCCGCCACATGGGACACAACCCACCCTGGGAGTAAGAGCATTCAAAAATGTAGTAGGTTTTTCTACGGAATAATGACTATTAACCAGATGGTCTCTGATATTTTTAGCACGCCGGAACGACATAGATGGTTTGTCTGTCAAAAAGCTCTTCAAAATCGGATCAATCTGTAAAATAGGCCACGATTTTGTTAATGCCTGACGTACAGAGTCCGATCTAGAACAAAATGTTGCCACAAATCTGACAGTCTGATTAGTGTTCACAGGTCTAGTTAATTGGGAACGGTACAATAAATCCTGACGGGAAGTATATTTCGCCCTATTAAACGCCTTCTTAATAGACCTGCGGCTATAGCCACGTGCTAGAAAGCGTTGACGTAGAATTTCTGCTTGCCGAAAAAAATCATCATCTGTAGAACAAATCCTACGGAGCCTTAAGAATTGACCCACTGGGACAGCTCGAATAATATGTCTAGGGTGGCTAGAAGTTGCATGTAGCACTAGATTAGTAGAGGTTGTCTTCCTGTAGATGTCGGTCTGCAACACCCCAGCAGGGTCCCTCCTAATCGTAACATCAAGGAAATCCAAAGATTTAGTACTATGTGTAAAAGTAAGATGAATATTGCAGTCATTGGTGTTCAGGAAGGTTATAAACTGATCAAGGTCGACGGGCATGCCCTGCCAGACGAAGAATATATCATCAATGTACCGTGTCCAAAAGGGGACACGGCACATTGAGATACCTTCGTCTGACATAAAGAGGTCCCTCTCCCACAGCCCCAGGAAGAGACCAGCATAGGAGGGCGCGTAGGCCGCTCCCATAGTGGTCCCCTGGAGCTGCAGGTAGAAGGACCCCTTAAACACAAAGAAATTGTGAGTGAGGGTGAACTCGAGTAGTTCCAGCAGGAGGTCCCTCAGCCCCAATGTGAGATTAGATGTACTAAGAAAAAACTTGACAGCCTTAAGGCCATCTATATGTTTGATATTGGTGTAGAGGGACTCTACATCTGCTGAAACTAAAAGAGATTCACCCTCAAGGCAAAGCCCGTCGACCCTGCACAGCAGATCACCAGTATCCCGGAGGAACGAGGGAAGATTTATTACTAGAGGTTGGAGGTGGAAATCAATCCATCTGTTGACGTTCTCAAGAAAATTCCCCTGTCCTGAGACAATAGGTCTCCCAGGTGGCATAGAGGAATCCTTGTGAATTTTTGGGAGAAGGTACAGGGTAGAGATCCGAGGCTCGGGCACCAGTAATGCATTATAAAGATCCTTGGTGATAATGCCGTCCTGTACCGATCTTTTCAGAATGGGTGGAATATGTAGAGAGAGGATTATATGTAAGTTTTTTTATAACAGATGTTATTGTTAAGCTATCGAAAAACCACTCTCTCATACATATCCACCGGCCACAGGACGACATTACCACCTTTATCTGCTGGTTTAATTAAAATCCCCGGTAAATCCTGAAGTGATATCAGCCTGCACCTCTCTTCGTTGGTCAAATTGTCATTCACAATAAATCTAGGGATCTTATACAATTCCTCCGTAACTAGTCGTACAAACATATCTATGCTTGTACAAGAAGTTAACAGGGGAAATTTCTTGGACCTCGGACGGATAGAGGGAGGAATCTTACCTCCATCACTCTCGCTTCCAGACGCCAATTCCTCCAATATGTCTAATGCCGCTTGTTCCTCCTCTGTGGGAAATAGGGATCGAGTGTCATGAGAATGAAAATAACGCCTGAACTACAATGACCACGCAAATAGGTGGAGATCCTTAATGGTATCAAATAGATCAAATCTAGAAGTGGGAGAAAAGGAGAGCCCTCTACTGAGGAGCCGCACATCGACATCAGACAGGCAAAAGTCACTAAGATTAATCACCTTATTATCATATTTAGATGTAGTAGACCCCAAATTCCTTTTGTAGGGATGAAACGTATGGTCTCGTAATCTTGCCACCTCATTGTTGGTAATGGATACAGTAGAAGCCGAAGACAGATCCGAACGTCCACTCAAAGACGAAATGGATAAGGCAGAAGAAGCCTTACGTATGAAGGAATGGTTACTGGAATTGTGCTTCCACATATATACTTTCTTAGATTGGTAATCTTTGGAGTCTCGATTAAATTTCAGGGTTTGAGAGTCCTGAATTTTTTTCACCATAACATCCATGGATTTGTCCAAATCCGTTTCAAATTTCTGCATCCTTTCAACTGGACACATAGCACGAAATTCATTAAGTGCTGTATCAATCAAATTGTCCAAGTTACTGATGACTGAGGTATTGTGTTCAATCAGCAACTGCAGAAAAGATGCCGAACTGGTGTTGCATGCTTCCTCCCATTTGTTGATGAAATTATCATCATCAATAGGGAATGAAGGAATTACCCTAACCCTGAGACCCCTAGGTATCATATTGCTTTTCATATATTTATCCAGAAAGGACCTATTCCACCATAATTTTGACCTTTTGTTAAGCATATTTTTGATCGTAGAAAATTTATCTTCCAATCCTATGTCCAAAGGCTGTGGTGTATCAGCTGTACTAGTGCCATACACCTGATCCATTTGAGAGAGCCAGGTTTTTTCTCTGGCACGAAAGTCCATGTTGCTGACCAAGGCACCTGTGCATAACACAGTAAAATTGAATAATAAGAACAAATGGTAGCAAAATGACTGGAAACAAGTGCCTGCAGACAATAGGTAATAACTGTATTTTCTCCCTGTAGCTGCTCTTCCAGTTACATTGCCGCACATGAATTTTACCTGCAGATAAGCCAAGTTTTTATAGGTGACAGGTTCTCTGCAAACTCCCTTCTTGATTGCCTTAATATCTTTTCTGTATTTCCTTATAGTCGTCACAAGCCTATTTTTATTTTCTGTTTTTATACTGATCAATAATTTCAGCTTTGAGCTTCCCAATCATTGTCTTCCATTTCTTTTTCCTGTTCCTTTAGGTGAACCCTTTGACAACACCATGATAATGAACACTGCCGTCTGTAATATCATTGTATCTATATTATTTGGCAATCGCTTTGACTACGATGACCAAAAACTTCACAGACTTTTGAAAATAGTAATGGAGTCGGCCATGATTTCTGGTAGCCCCATGGCCTTGGTAAGCTACTGGTAAATGGTTGCATAGTTTGGCAAAGGGTGTGGGAGGGTGCACCGTGGCAAATATTTGACTGCTGTTACAAATTGCTTGATTATCACACCATCAACCATCTTTATGATTTGCATACATTTTACTCCTTCTTGGCATCACCGTAGAGCCCATAAATTGGTAGCATCGGTCATATGCTGTGTACCCATGACGTGACTGCTAGAGCCATTCTACATGGACAGTGGCAGGGGCTGAGAGTCAGCACTTGACCGGAGGTGGATGAGTAAAGATTTGCTTTTATACAGTAGGCAAGCTAGTGACTGAAAACCAAAAATATATTGTTAATCTTGAATAACCAAGTTAAAACTGGACAAAATTAACTTGGAATTAATCCTCTGACTCCAATGCGCCATATTTGCCATATGATGGAGCCAATTGGATAAGTCATAGAATGCACACTGCACGTTTTCAGTCTAGGGTAGTTGTGATATTGGCATAGCTGCCATGAGAACCCACTGAGTCACTAAGTTGTGAAACTCCATGCCTTAGGCATATATGGTGGAAAACTGTGAGAGATGGTAACTTCATAGTGGCATGGAACTGTGTCCTGCTGGAGAAGACTCCTAGGTGAGAACTACTGAAGATAGAGGTCACCTTAGCTGGACTAAGAACTTCTTGTAAGGATGTAAGTCTATTGTTCCCCTGTAGGTGTAGGCCAAGGCATAAAACAATGTTTTTTACTGGGTGTAAAGCTATGTCCTTAATGGAATTCGATAAATTGGAACAGTTTGGACGCAATTGGTCAATGTATGGGGTAACCCTTTGAGGTACTAAAATATTTTTTTTTCCAAAGTATGAGCAGGGTAGACTTGAATCCAGCCAGAAGTGTCTGCCCAGTAACCTAGTGAGAGTCCTTTTGGTCAAGACAGGTATTGTCAAACCCCCAAAACACAAACAATAAATAATCATCCATCCTTCTGAGTGAGGAGAAAGTTTAAGTTTTGCACCATCAATTGGAAGGTAGTGGTAATAGCACAATGTGTGTAATACTGATGCGTTGTTACACCCATAAATACTCCTAGATGCAATGACTTCATATGCATTTCCCTCCACAGTTGTACAACGCGTTTCCATTCCTGATGCGCTGGCTTCCTGGAACTCACAAATGTATCCAACAAAACATTAATGAATTACATTCATTTGTTAAAGAGGTCTTCACAAAACAAAGGAAGGAACTGGATGTGAATGACCAGAGTAGTTTTATAGATTCTTTTTTGGTCAAGCAGAAAGAGGTAAAGTAATAAAGTAGATATTTAATAATGCTGTTTTTTTCAGGGACGAAACGAGAAGGCTAATATTTGCTGTGCAGGACGAAGGGGTAGAGTAGGAATGCTGGGGCCCCTTGGAGTCCAATCTTCATTATATAATACAATAAAACCAGTTTTGACAAAGCTTGTAAAGGTGGAATGTTGTGAGCTCATCTGTTCATTCACCTTTTGTGTCCGAGGATCTCCCTCTTCTGGTGAAGGAAGGTAGTGAGGCTGATTTGGATGAAAGAAACCAAACACCTGATCTGGTGGATTGTGACTGGGCAACAGGAACTTCAGACTGGATATAAGGCAGCCGACGCCCTTCTGAGTGGCTGGTGATTTCTGTGCTGGATTCTTGGAGACCAGTCTGATTCCTGCTTCCCAAAGATAAGTCTTTGCTCTGCTATTGAACTTATTAGTTTTGGTTTTGTTTACCTTGTTTTTTGGAGTTCAGCCATCCCCAGCTGGGGGTGTGCTGGATTCTTATTCCTTGATCAGTGTTCTCTTTTGCTCTGCCTTCAGAATATTCTGAGTGCTGATATAGGGTTTGAAGTCTAGTGACTTCAGGGTCCTTTTTGCTTATCAGTTGTGTTGGTAATATTTTTAGCAGGGTTTTCTCGGATTGCAGACAGCAGCTTTTCTGTCCTGTCCTTTTTAGTTAGCTTGGGCCCCATCGTTTGCTCAACCTATCTTTCTATCTGTGTTAGTGTTTTCATCTTGCTTCACCGTCATTATATGTTGGGGGCTGCCTATTGCTTTGGGGTCTGCTCTGGGGCAGTCAGTTTTTCCCTTTTCTCTCTTTAGGCTTATTTAGATCTCCTGCTGTGATGAGGTGTCTAGGATCACCGTAGGAACACTCCACGGCTACTGCTAGTTGTGTGATAGGATTAGGGGTCTGCAATCCGCTAGTTTCCAACCTCTCTGATTTTCTGGGCTGAGCTTGTGTTTTGTTTTTTCCTCCTCGGTGACTCAATCATAACAGTGGAAGTCAAACGTCTTTCAATCATGGGTAGCATTCGAAAAAAAAGTTCGGCACTCTGTCCTCCAGGAAAAACTCTTGCACACTATTCAAAAATCATGGGCATAGACAACATTTAACAATGTGTATCAAAACATCTTCTTCTGCATTTCAAAATGAAATTCCTTAATCATAGCTTTGAACTATGGTGACACTCTTGACCTGAGCTAACGGCTTGTATACTTCAATGGAAAAGTTATTTCAGGTCTGGAGTCCCGACTGTCAGATTGGTTATTATGATACGATCACTGTCTATTTTTCATGGACATGTAAATTTAGCTTAAAGAGTTTGTCCGCTATTTTAACTATAATGATCTAGGATTGGTCATCAATGTCAGATCTTCCGAGGTCTGACACCCGGCACCCTCCATATCAGGTGTTATTGGTTTCAGCGACAGTGGGCACCATCCAGAAGTGCTCACTTGCTGAGCTGCTCCGTCTACTTGTAGTGACTGCCTCAGGGTACTACACATCCGCCTCCTATTGATTTGAAGAGGAGGCTGATGTGCAGTAGCAAGCCCCGGCCATACAAGTAGACAGAGCTGCTCGGCAAAGTGAGTACTTCTGGCCGGCGCAGACATCGATAACAGCTGGTCTGGAGAGTGCCGGATGTCGGACCCCGGCCTATCAGACAATGATGACCAATCCAAAAGCTCATCAATATAAAAATAGTAGACAACTTTTTTAAGCTAAATATACATGTCCATAAAAAATAGACAGAGCTTGGATCACTATAACCAAACTGATGATAAAGACTTGGTCTGCAAAGAGTTAGGAAGAATGAATGCCACTGTTTCACCAGCCACCAGATCAGTGCTGCCTGTGATTGGCTGCAGCAGTCAGATGACTTTGTGAAGTGCATCACTATATAACATCTGATGACATGCAGCTCAAATCGCCTGACTGCTACAGCCAATCACAAGCTTCAGCGGTCAGGCAGCTAGGGGCAACCGGGACATCACTACTTTGTGTCGCTGCACAGACTACATTTTGGCCTGTGTTGGATGCTGGTGGATGCTAGTGGGCAAGTACGACTGAGTTTGCCATTTTGCTGCATATCCAGTCTCCTGAACAAAGTATTGTTTTGCTGAGACAAACCCTTGAACTCTAAGTCCAGTGATCTGTTGCTTTGCAACTTAATGCTGTTCCCTGGGTGGATTCTATGATGTCATCACGGGAAGGATAAGGATTTTTTAAATGCAAGTATATTGCAAAATGGTATAGATGGTGTCACCATATACAGTAGAAAGGGATTTAGAATGAAAATGGCTTTGTCTTTGGATTACCACTATAACTGTGACAATGCTTCTGGGTCATGCCTTAGTCTAAATCAAGCCATATATCTGATATCTGTCAAGTGAATGAGGTTCGGCCGATCATTTGGCTGGCAGCCATCTCTGCTGCTTCTCCCAAACCCAGCAGCACTCATCCAGCAGAACGCTCCTGTTTTTTCTATGAGAGATCCACTGCCAGTCACGTATGCTGCCTTCTAAAATTATTTTTTATCTCATCTCCATCTATAGATAGCCGATTTTACTGAGTCTTATTTCTCTTTTGATGCTTTAGTCAATTGTAAGCCAGTCTTTTAATGCTTTGTGAACAATATCTTCTAGGACATTCTCTATCAATATGTCCTATTTTATCCTAGTGATATTCTGACCTAATTGAAAGATCAACGGTTCATTCAGGCCAATGTTTGATCAGTTTGGTTCAGGTGCAGGAAAACTCCTTTTAAGGCACCGTTACATTTTGCGATGCACCAGCGATCCCGACAACGATACGACCCGGTCAGGATCGCTGGTGCATCGCTAAATGGTTGCTAGTGAGCTGCCACACAGGCAGATCTCACTAGCGATGCAGCAGCTGTCGGCGGTCGATAGTTACCTGTCACACGCAGCGAGGGTGACGTCTTCCGCCTACGTCCATGGAGTCGCTCGTCGGCGCCATCAGGAAGCCGGCAACGAGAAATGGACCAGGCCGATCTCGCGCGATCAGCTATATCCAGTGGGGAGCCGGGTCGGAGGTAAGTGTCACATATAGTGAGATCGCTACCGATATCGCTGTTGCGTCACAAAAT
The DNA here is from genome assembly GCF_039654945.1 of Dendrobates tinctorius. NCBI lineage: Eukaryota > Metazoa > Chordata > Amphibia > Anura > Dendrobatidae > Dendrobates > Dendrobates tinctorius. The sequence goes on along the minus strand of NW_027361761.1, from coordinate 12,776,451 downwards.
AGGTGACGCTTTAGCGATATCGCTAGCAATCTCGCTATGTGTGAAGGGGGCTTTATTCCAAGATTGAAAAGTGCCTGTTAAAAGGAACCTGTCACCAGGTTTTCCCAATATAAAGTACGGCCATCACCTTTCACAGAAAATAGCTTTCATGATACCCACAGACAGCACGGTTCGGTTCAATGGGCATCTCTGGTCTTGATCTGGCTCCTCATCTTTTCTTCCAATCGTGGTCCTTCTTCCCGCTTCATGTGGATGATGCATCCTATGTCATCCACACAGTATACTCCAATTGCACTCCTGCTTAGGTGCACTTCTCTCTGCCTTGACGAGGGCAGAGCAGAATACTGTAGTGTGCATGTGCCATGAAAGGCCACAAAGTATCGATGACTCGAACGTGAAGCCTGCACTTACACTCTATTAGTACTTTGGTTGTTTAATTATTTTCTGGAAGGGATATGGCGCAGAAGAGATGTCAGAAATTCCAAAATATGGGGGAAGTGGCCGGAGGCCCCTCCTCCCCAAAAAAGTCAGTGCAGATGGAGACAGCAATAATAACACAGTATACAGTAAGCTCCCTCTATTGGTCACTGCTCGTCACCACTAGCGAGCAGGTTTACATTTAAAAGTAAATCTATACAGGGGATTTGGAGTTCTGTGTATCCAAAACTTCAAGTAGAATCAAAGAATGATAGAATCATACAGTTGGAAGGGACCTCCTGGGCCATCTGGTCCAACCCCCTGCTCAAAGCAGGATTCGCTAAATCATCCCAGTCAGATGTCTGTCCAGCCTCTGTTTGAAGACTTCCTTTGAAGGAGAACTCACCACTTCTCGTGGCAGCCTGTTCCACTCATTGATCACTCTAACTGTCAAATTTTTTTTTATAATATCTAATCTGTGTCTCCTCCCATTCAGTTTCATCCCATTGCTTCTAGTCTTTCCTTGTGCAAATGAGAATAAAGATGATCCTTCTACAATGTGACAGCCCTTTAGGTATTTGTAGACAGCTATTAAGTCTCCTCTCAGTCTTCTCTTTTGCAAACTAAACATTTCCAAATCCTGCAACCTTTCCTCATAAGACAGGGTTTGCAGACCGGTCACAATTCAGGTCGCTCTTTTCTGAACTTGCTCCAGTTTGTTGATGTCTTTTTTAAAATGTGGTGCCCAAAACTGGACACAATATTCCAGATGAGGTTTGACCAAAGAGGAGTAGAGGACAATAATGACTTCACGTGATCTAGACTGTATGCTTCTGTTAATACATCCTAGAATTGCATTTGCCTTTTTTGCTGCTGCATCACACTGTTGACTCATATTCAGTATGTGATCTATTAGTATACCCAAGTCTTTTTCACATGTGCTGTTGCTTAGCCCTATTCCTCCCATTCAGTATATGCTTTTTTCATTTTTATTGCCCACTGCTCCAGTTTATTTATATCTTTTTGAATCCTCTCTCTTCTCTAGTATTAGCTATCCCTCCTAGCTTTGTGTCATCAGCAAATTTAATCAGTTTACCCTCAATTCCTTCAACTAAATCGTTGATAAAGATGTTGAACAATACAGGGCCCAGGACAGAGCCCTGTGGTACCCCACTTGAGACATTCTTCCAACTGGATGTGCAGCCATTTATGACCACTCTTTGGGTCCGATCACTAAGCCAGTTATGAATCCACCTAACAGTTGCCTTGTCCATTCCATACTTAGTCATTTTTTCAATAAGGATTGTATGAGATACTTTGTCAAATGCTTTGCTGAAGTCAAGATATACTATATCTACAGCATTTCCTTGATCCACCCAATCAGTGATTCTGTCATAGAAGTAAATTAAGTTAGTCTGACATGACTTATTAGTTACAAACTCATGCTGACTCTGTTTAATCACTTCATTCTTATCCAGGTACTGACATACATGTTGTTTAATAATTTGTTCAAAGATCTTTCCTGGTATAGAAGTCAGACTCACCGACCTATAGTTGCCTGGGTCCACCTTCTTCCCCTTTTTGAAGATAGGAACAACATTTGCTGTTCTCCAGTCTTCTGGGACTTCTCCTGTTCTCCAAGAATTTTCAAAGATTATGGAGAGGGGTTCAAAAATTTCTTCTGCTATCTCCTTCAGTACTCTGGGGTGTAATTCATCTGGACCTGGAGACTTGAATTCATTTAGGTTAGCTAAGTGTTTCCTCACTATCTTTCTGTTTATAGATATCCTGGATTCTTCTATTCCCTTAATAGGACAGTGAAGAACAGTTGATGTTATATTTCCTTTCTGAGAGAAAACAGATGCAAAATAGGAATTTAAAAGTTCGGCCTTCTCAACATCCTGTCTTACCATTTCATCATTTTCATACTGTAGAAATCCTATAGCATCTTTGACTTTTCTTTTGCTTTTGACATATCCCAAAAATCCTTTATTATTGCTTTTGACATCTCTTGCAAGCCTCAATTCATTGTCAGCTTTAGCTAATCTGATTTGTGCCTTGCAGGTTCTGCAGATAGCATTATATTCTTCTTTAGATATGCCTCCCTCTTTCCATTTTATAAACATTTCTTTCTTCCTTTTTAGCATGTGCTTAAGTTCTGTGTTCATCCATCCTGGTTTCCTTAAATGCTTCCTATTCTTCCCTCTTTTCAGAATTGTTAACAATTGTGCTTTGAGAATTTCATTTTTCAAGATTTCCCATCCCTCCTGGACATTTTTGTCTTTAAGGATATCCAGCCACTGGATCCCTCCAATTCTCTTTCTGAATGCCTTAAAATCTGCCTTTCTGAAATCTAATCTTGAAGTCTGAGTCTTCACAAGTCTTCCTCCTCTAGTTATCCAAAATTCTAAAATAGCATGGTCGCTACCTCCTAGGGTCCCAGCCAATTTTACCTCCTCATCCATTTCCTCCCTGTTTATAAGGATTAGATCCAAGGTAGCAGTTCCCCTTGTTTTCTCCCCTACCTTTTGGAAGATAAAGTTGTCAGCAAGAGAGGATAAGAATTTCCTTGACCTGTTAGTTTTGCCTGAGAGAGATTCCCAACAAATGTCTGGATAGTTGAAATCTCCCATGACAACTATGTCATATTTTTTGGAGAACTTGGCCATTTGATGCATAAAGAGTTCATCCATATCTTCAGCTTGCACAGGCGGCCTGTAGTAAATATCTACAATGGTGTCCTTTTCATTTTTCTGTCCTTGTATTCTTACCCAAACAGTTTCCACAGAACTCCCAGTCTCTGAAGCTTCAATCTCTGTGCAGATATACGCGTTTCTAACATACAATGCGACACCTCCTCCTCGTTTATCAAGTCTGTTTCTTGCAAATAAGTTGTATCCTTCTAGTCTTGTATTCCAATCATGTGTATTGTCCCACCAAGTTTCAGTGATTCCAATGACATCATATTTCTTTTCCTGCATTAGTAGTTCCAATTCTCCTTGTTTGTTGCCCATGCTTTGTGCATTAGTATGGAAACATTTTAGTTTGTGATTGTTTTCTCTTTCTCCAAAATTTTTTTTTCTTTTTAGATTCTTTTGTCTTTGTTCTTCTTTTCCTCTTCTAATAGCAGAGTTCTCAATAGCATTTGTCAGGTGTATGGCTTTTTCTGGTATTTTGCTTCCCTTCTGACTTTGTTCTAGTTTAAAGCTCTCCTTACAAGTGTAGCAAGGCGACTTCCAAATACTTGTTTTCCAGTCTTCGCAAGGTGTACCCCATCTCTAGCAAGTAGTCCATCGTAAAGGTAAGTCACTCCGTGATCCATAAATCCAAATCGTTGCTGACGGCACCATCGACGTAGCCAGTTGTTCACCTGCAGAATCTTATTCCACCTCCTTGTTCCATGGCCATCCACTGGGAGGATGGAAGAGAAGACCACCTGCGCTCCCAGTTCTTTCACTTTCTTGCCTAAGTCTTCAAAGTCTCTGCAGATGGTTTCCAGGTCGTTTCTTGCAGTGTCATTTGTCCCCACATGTAGTAGCAGGAATGGGTAGTCATCTGTAGGTCTGAAGAGTCCTGATATCCTCTCATAAACATCTTTAATTTTTGCACCTGGAAGACAGCACATTTCTCTTGAAGTTGTATCTGGTCTGCAGATAGCGGCCTCTGTTCCTATCAACAGGGAATCCCCCATGACCACAAGTGCTCCTAAGTTATAGTTAGAAATTATTCAAAAACAATTGAATTATAAATGAAACAATAATGGAGATTTACTTTGCTCCATTACTTTTTGATTCTCTTCATATTTGTCTTCAGTGTTTCCTAACTGATGTATTCTGCATTTTGTGCTTTTCAGGAGAAACCAAATCCTGAGTTATATTTTCACGATGAAAACTTAACAGCTGTTGTAACTGACTTGTTCGCTGCTGGAATGGAGACAACCTCTACTACCCTGAGATGGGGCCTTCTACTGATGATGAAATATCCAGAAATCCAAAGTAAGGAGACATGACTAGTGTTTGTTGTAAATACAGGGTGGGCCATTTATATGGATACACCTAAATAAAATGGGAATGGTTGGTGACATCAACTTCCTGTTTGTGGCACATTAGTATATGAGGGGGGAAACTTTTCAAGATGGGTGGTGACCATGGTGGCCATTTTGAAGTTGGCCATTTTGGATCTAACTTTATTTTTTCCAAAGGTAAGAGGATCATGTGACACATCAAACATATTGAGAATTTCACAAGAAACACAGTGGTGTGCTTGGTTTTAAGGTAACTTTATTCTTTCATGAGTTATTTACAAGTTTATGACCATTTATAAAATGTGTTCAAAGTGCTGCCCATAGTGTTGGATTGTCAATGCAACCCTCTTCTCCCACTCTTGACACACTGATAGCAACACCACAGAAGAAATGCTAGCACAGGCTTCCAGTGTCGGTTGTTTCAGATGCTGCACATCTCGTGTCTTCACAGCATAGATAATTGCCTTCAGACCCGAAAGATAAAAGTCTAAGTTCCAATTTTTATTTTGCCAAATCTGCAAATTCAGCGAGCCGATCTGGGTCATCCTCGTTGAGATGCTGCAGCAGCTGGAATTTGTAAGGGTGCCATTTGTGAGTAGCTAATATCTGCCGAAGGGATGTTCAACTGATGCCACTCTCCAGTGACATGCGACGAGTGCTACGCTGTGGGCCCTTGCTGAATGAAGCTAGGACAGTAACTGATGTTTCCTCATTAGTGAAAGTTTTCTTGTGTCCACATTTTGGCAAATCCAACACTGAACCTGTTTCACAAAATTTGGCAAACAGTTTGCTAACTGTAGGATGGAAGAAGGGTGGTCTCGTATGGTGTCTTGCATTGAAATCTGCTGCAATGACCCGGGAACTGTGTTCACAAGACATCAACACAATTTCTATCCGCTCCTCACGTGTTAACCTCTGCGACATGTCAATGGTTGTAAACAAAGAGTAACTTGTAAATATCTCATGAAAGAATAAAGTTACATTAAAAACAAGCACACCATTGTTTTTCTTGTGAAATTCTCAATAAGTTTGATGTGTCACATGACCCTCTTCCCATTGGAAAAAATAAAGTTGGATCCAATATGGCCAACTTCAAAATAGCCGCCATGGTCACCACCCATCTTGAGAAGTTTCCCCCCTCCTATATAATAATGTACCACAAACAGTTATGATATTACCAACCATTCCTATTTTATTTAGGTGTATCCATATAAATGGCCCACCCTGTACAATAGAAATATACATGCAGCTATGTTTAACTGTGACTGATAGAAGCAGCACTGTTGATTTAGAATCATCCAGCAACTACAGTGGATAAAATATCATGGATGACAAGGAAGTGGTTAGCTCAGCCCCAGGGGATACTAGAGAATTTCTTATTGTGTCGTGGACATCTAAGAGTAAGGTATGTGCTAGAGAGTCTCCTGTCAGACTGAAATTAGACAAGCTGAATAGACCAGTTCTTTTGGGAAATGATTGCTGTAATCATAGAAGCAGTCAGGACAGCCAGGAGCATATTTATTATCTCAAAATATAAGTGGGAGAGCTACTGCACTGGACTCATACCCCTCCCCCCACCTCATGTCAACCCAGCTTCTTGTCTCGCTTTGTAAGGGGGTGTGGAATGCCACTCTTGGAGACAGACCAGTGTGAAAAGTTTGTTGGAAGGATAGCAGATATTTCTTCCAGTCAGCTTGCCAGCATAACCCTGTCTTCCATAAGATCCAGTCTCAGTAGCCGCGATTCTGAGCCACATAATCCTAACCATGATCCTCTTTATTCACACAAGGCTGAGTGCCTGTAGACAAGTAATCCCACACTTGGACACTCTGAAGCACAATTGCCAACAACAAGTCAGGAGAAGGACCAGGATCCAGAAGTGGAAGATGAGGTGGTGGACAATGAAATCACTGACCCAATCTGGGAAGGTGACATGCAGAACGAGGACACCAGTGCAGAAGGGAAGGTATCCGCAGCACCACAACAGGCAGGAAGAGGCAGTGAAGTGAAGTTGCCATGCCATGGGTTAGGTGTTCACGAGTCTGGTGCTTTTTTAAAAACAGTACAGTTAACCCACAAAAGGTCATTTGCAACATCAGGAAGGGCAGGCTAATTACGAACCTGACCATCACCAGCATCCTCAGGCACATGACAGCAAAGCACTCGACTAGTTGGGCCAAAAGGCAGGGTCTTGAACAGTGTCTGCAGGTAATACCAATGGCTCTTCCCCTTGTTCTACATGCACTCCAATCCTTTGTCTGCGTTGCAGGCTAACATGCCTCCCACCATGCACCTGTCATTGCACACTCGCAACCACTAACAGCAACTACGTTCATGTCCTTGAACTACGTTCATGTGCAGCATTCAGTTGTCCCTACCCCAGTACTAGGGATGCAAGCATAAATACGCAGCCATCCACAAGCCACAATACTAAGTGGCCACATTTCCTGACTGCTTGCTGAAGCCTCGTGGTGGTGGCCATCCATCTTTACTCGGTCCCAAGCTGTCACTATTGCTACCGGTGTGCCATTCCCACCTTATACAAGTTTGTGTCCATGCTATGTCTAGTGTTTTTACTGGGGAAGGTTCACTTAACCACGGACACCTGGACAAATGCTTGTAGTACACTGCATTTCCCTGATGGCAGACTGGGTGAACAATGTGAACACCGGGACAAAGTCTGCCCCTGGGATATAATACGTACTACCAACATCGAGGATTGTGGGCCTTGAAGCAATCAAGGTTTCCTTCACCTTCTACAGCAGTTCCTGCATTTCCTCCTCCTCACCCTCCATCTCTGAAACGTCAACATTAGAGTTGAGCGACTTTTGGTTTTTTAGGGTCGCGTTTCGTTTCGTGAAACCCGACTTTTCCAAAAGTCGGGTCGAGCAAGATCGTCTGATTATAGGAAAAAGTCGGGGTCGTCCCGAAACACGAAACCCAATGTAAGTCAATGGGGAATAAAAGTCGGCAGTGAGAGGAGGACAGGAAACACACCTACAGTGCCCATTTGAATGCCAAAAGCATCAATTCTTCTTACTTAAGCTTGTCAACCTTAATTAACTTCATAATACAAGTTACGCACTGAAAAATGGGGGTTATTTGGCTAAAGTTGTGGGGGGGGAGGGCTGGCTGCAGGTTTTCATGTGCCCTGGGAGAAAGAGCGCCCCTTTAACACATACCACAACTCATCATGCTCCGATACGGCAGAGAAATAGCGGTATAGTACAATGAAAATTACCTCACTTTTTACATCTCATGACGAGGCCCATCTATTTCTCCATACAGAATCATTGGTCCCATATAATGTTTGAAACAGTATATGATGAGCTCCACATAATGCTACAGTATATGTTGGTCCCCATGGATGAAGCTCCACTGTCTTATGGGCCCAAATAATGCTCCAAACATAATGGGCCCCATTTCTAATGCTCTAGTGTATAATGGGCCCTGTAAATGCTGCTCCAGTGTCTGATGTCCACCTTTGCAATGTTCCAGTGTATGGTGGGCCCCATCTATCATTCTCCAGAGTATAGTGCTCCCCAAAAATTGCTGTCCCAACATTGAAAACAATCAAATAAGTCTCCTCGCTAGGGAATCCCTGTACTTGTCTGGATTCCTCGTCGTCCCCAAGCAGGGGGGGCCCACTCATTGGCGACGGCACTGGCACAGGGCCCCTGATAGTACGGTGGTGTGTCTGATGGTGGGTGGGCCGAACCTGCACTTTCATCTGCAGCTTCCTCTTTGTCACCGTGTAAGATGGAACTGTATATGGGAAGGGTAACCTGAGTTTCATCAGGGTCAGATTCAGGTCGTGTAGCGTGCGAGGGGAATGTAGTGGTCAGGGTCAATGTACCAGCAGATTCATCGAGCAGTGGCTGGGCATCAGTGCACCTGTGTCGCCCCCAGGAGTACGGTCGCCACAGTGGCTTTACCTTCTTCCTAGGGAGTGTGATGTCATGCTTGGGAGCAACGAACGATCTCTCTAGCAGGTTAACTGATTGGGCGGCGTTATTCCCACGAGTCATGACCCTCCAAACAGCGTTCATGAAGGCAAAGTGTTTGTTTTACGTGGGCAGTATGGTTGCAAAGCTGAACCTTAAAGGAATGTCCAGAAGGGCACCACCAGGAGTGGAGCCTACGGTTAAATTCGACTCCACCTGGGAAACCTCAACCATGCCAGCTACAGAACAGATGCACACATTGCAAGCTTAATTCCGTTAACGAACGAGACTCCGTCATGCCCCGCGGTCCGAGTCCGGCTTACTAGACGGACACGTGAGGCTCTGGCACATGAGATTGGCCAATATCTGGTGTGTCATGCCCTTACATGTCCGTGGCTGCATGTGCGCTACACTGAAAAGGCCAGCGTTTGTCGCTTACAGGTGCAGATAACCCGCTGAACAACGTTAGTGATGGGGATCACTGATTACAATTATTACCCGTGAACAATGATTTCCCAGTAAGTGCAGGTCAACCGCAGTTCCGGAATTAGGCCTAACCGTCATTCCTGAAAAAATGAAAAACTTACGTGTGCAAACCACAGGTGCTGTAGCTTGCTTAACAGCTCGCCAGCCGTTCTCACGCCCAGTATGGATTACACGTGATTGCACAAAGGTGAGAAAGGGTACCGTATCCCCAGATAACATGTATGGATAGCGTACACATTCAAAATATATGTCTATACATCAGGAGGCAGGCTCAGACGGTGTTAGGCCCAGTATGGATTGCACGTGATTGCACAAAGGTTAGAAAGGGTACCGTATCCCCAGATAACATGTATGGATAGCGTACACATTCAAAATATATGTCTATACATCAGGAGGCAGGCTCAGACGGTGTTAGGCCCAGTATGGATTGCACGAGATTGCACAAAGGTTAGAAAGGGTACCGTTTCCCCGGATAACATGTATGGATAGCGTACACATTCAAAATATATGTCTATACATCAGGAGGCAGGCTCAGACGGTGTTAGGCCCAGTATGGATTGCACGTGATTGCACAAAGGTTAGAAAGGGTACCGTATCCCCAGATAACATGTATGGATAGCGTACACATTCAAAATATATGTCTATACATCAGGAGGCAGGCTCAGACGGTGTTAGGCCCAGTATGGATTGCACGTGATTGCACAAAGGTTAGAAAGGGTACCGTATCCCCAGATAACATGTATGCATAGCGTACACATTCAAAATATATGTCTATACATCAGGAGGCAGGCTCAGACGGTGTCAGGCACAGTATGGATTTGACGGCCCAGACTACACAGCGGAGGAGCAGGGAGAGGTAAAGATTGCAAATGCTGGGGCCCTGCCAAGCAAGGGGGGCCCACTCGTGGGCGTCGGTACTGGCACTGGGCCCCTCATAGTACGGCGGTGTGTCTGACGGCGGGTGTGCACCACCACCGTCAGAGACACTTGATTGCACTACCCTGTACCAGTGCCCGCGCCCAAGAGTCGGCCTACCCACCTGTCCAGGGCAACGGCACTCGCACGGTGTCATGCGCTAGGTGGTGACCCCGGCCATGGGGGGGAGGCCGCACAGTTAGGGAGTTTTAGAAAGTGGCATATGTTGATGTTGGACATTCAGCTGATGCAAAAGGTGAAATAGGTCAAGTCCCAGGAAGAGGTGGACCAAAGCAAGCCATTTTTCTGTCACCCTATGTGTCATCAGGGGAAGGTGGGACAAAAACCTTGGAAACCCATGCGTGGTTCATTTTAATAAAGGTTAGATCATCCACATTTTGGGTTGACAGACGTGTCCTTTTTTCTGTCAGTATTGATCCAGCTGCACTGAAGACTCTTCCCGATAGCACACTTGCAGCTGGCAAGCGAGCTCCTGTAAGGCATATTGGGCCAATTCAGGCCAGGTGTCCAGTTTAGCGGCCCAATAGTCAAAGGGGAATGATCTGTGTGGGAGAACATCGATATGGGAGGAAATGTAGTTTGTAACCATAGTTGACAACTGCTGTCTCCTGTCACTTTCCATCGATGCAGTATTACCAGTTGTGTGAGCGGTACTTGAAAAATCAGTCCACAACATTGTCATGAAACCCCTGTCTCCAACGCCACTTCTGCTGTGTGCACCACGAACACCTCTGCCAAGCTGCCCCCGGCCCGTACGGCTCGTGTGAGAACCATAACCGCTGCTGTGTGCTGGGAATGCCTCAAGCAACCGATTTACCAGAGTTGCTTGTTTATTAGCCAATATTAGGTCAAGGTTCTCCTGTGGCATGATGTTTTGTAATTTGCCTTTATAGCGTGGATCCAGGATGCTGGCCAACCAGTAGTCGTCATCGTTCATCATTTTGGCAATGCGTGGGTCCCTTTTTAGGATCTGCAAGGCATAATCTGACATGTGGGCCAATGTTCCCGGTGTCAATGATGCACTGCGAGTGCTGGTTGGAGGAGCACTTTCTGGCAAATCCACATCCCTCCAGTCACGCACAAACCCTGTACCAGACCTTGCCACGCCAACATTTTCACTTGCCCCACGAGATGCATCCTCCTCCCCTAAGTAATCATCCCCATCATCCTCCTCCTCCTCCTCCTCTTCTTCCTCCACCTCGTCCAGGAGAGGTCCCTGAGCAGACAATGGCTGAATGTCATCAAGGATTCCCTCCTCCTCTTCCTCCTCATCAACATTGGCTGCAGACGCCTGCTCCTTAAGGTGCGTCAAAGTTTGCATGAGCAGACGCATAAGTGGGATGCTCATGCTTAGGATGGCGTCGTCTGCGCTTACCAGCCGTGTGCATTCCTCAAAACACTGAAGGACTTTACAGAGGTCTTTCAGCTTCGACCACTGCACACCTGTCAACTCCATGTCTGCTCTCAAAGTGCCTGGCCGTGTATCCTCCCACAAATGCATTATGTCCTGCCTCTGCTCGCACAGCCGCTCCACCATTTGCAGGGTGGAGTTCCACCTTGTTGCAATGTCGATAATGAGGCGGTGGTTGGGAAGGTGGAGCAATCGCTGCAGCTTCTGCATACGAACGGAGTGTACAGGCGACCGGCGGATGTGCGCGCACAGTCTTCGCACCTTCTGGAGCAGGGCTGTTAACTCCGGATAATTTTTGAGGAAGCACTGCACCACCAGGTTCAAGGTGTGAGCCAAGCAAGGTATATGGCTGAGTTTTGAAAGGGCTATGGCTGCCACAAAATTATGGCTGTTATCACTAACTACCTTGCCTGCCTCAAGATGTACACTGCCCAGCCATGACTCAGTTTGTCGCTTCAAGTACTCGGCCAGCACCTCAGTGGTGTGTCTGTTGCCCAAACACATCATCTTCAACACAGCCTGCTGACGCTTTCCACTAGCTGCTCGATAGGGGGACACATCGTGTGCAACAGTGGCAGCTGCAGATGGAGTGCTCGTACGACTGCGCTCTGTGGACGAGCTTTCGCTTCTGGAGGAGGAGGAGGAGGAGGGTCGAACGCCTACAGCCAACTGTTTCCTATAACGTGGGCTAGGCAGCACTGTCCCACCACCGCTGTCCCCTGTGGACCCTGCATCCACCACATTAACCCAGTGCGCAGTGATGGACACGTAACGGCCCTGGCCATGCCGACTGGACCATGCATCAGTTGTGAGGTGCACCTTTCCGCTCACTGACTGCTTGAGTGCATGGACAATGCGGTCTTTCACATGATGGTGGAGGGCTGGGATGGCTTTGCGAGAGAAGAAGTGGCGATTGGGTAGGTCATAGCGTGGTACTGCATAGGCCATGAGTTCACGGTAAGCTGCGCTTTCCACCAACTGAAAGGGCATCATCTCAAACGAGATTAGTTTGGCAATGTGGGCGTTCAAACCCAGTGTACGCGGATGAGAGACTGAGTACTTTCTTGACCTACTCATAGTGTCTGGGAGGGTGAGCTGGACTTGAGAGCTGCATATGGTGGAAGTAGCTGTGGACAGGGCGGACTGAGAGAGGGTTGATGATGGTGATGGAGTTGGTGTTCTTTCTGATGGCCTAGAATCAGTCTTTCGTTGATATAACAGTGGGATTCCCTGACTGCTGTGGTCTTGCAACGACACCTCAACATTTGCTGCTGTGCTAACCGGTGGGCTTACAGTGGGGGAAACAATGTAGCGTTGCTGACTACCTTCGTTGTGATCAGTTGCACATGTGGCACTTGAGGTTTGGTGTTGTGTCCACGCTTGCAAGTGCATGCTGGTTAAATGTCTAAGCATGCAACTGGTATTCAAATTTTTCAGATTTTTCCCTCGGCTAAAGGTCTTTGCGCACTTCTTACAGATAACCTTGGCCTGATCATGAGGATTTTGTTCAAAAAAGTGCCACACTGCACTCTTCCTACTTTGGCAGACATTTTGCGGCCTAGCACGCTGTGATCTTTTGACCCTCTGGACAAGCTGTCCAGCAACTCTTTTGATGTTTGGAACCTGTCTTTGGAGTGCTCCGGGCCTGCCAGATAACAGCTGTTGCGATGTCGATGTCTGCTGTGGATGCTCCTCATCTGAGCTATTGGAAGCAGCACCCTCTTCCCCCAATGGATGCCAATCTGGGTCAACAACTGGGTCATCCATCACCTCCTCTTCTATGTCATGTGCACCTTCCTCTGTGTCACCGTGTATGGTGGTATAGTGTGCGGGACGGGGCACCTGAGTCTCATCAGGGTCAGAATCTGGCTCTGTACACTGCGAGGACAATGTAGTGCTCTGAGTGAATGTACCAGCAGAATCATCCATCAGCGGCTGTGCATCAGTGCACTCCATGTCAGATTCATCTTGGCCTGGGTAATTCACCATTTCACTTGATAATCCAGGCATGGTATGTGAAAACAGCTCCATGGAGTAATCAGTAGTATGGCCTGCGTCATCCTTCAATCTTGGTTGGGGTGAAGGACACAAGGAAAGGTGTGGTTCATGAACATGAGCCTCCAATGACGACTCAGTGCTTATACTTTTTACAACTGAAGAAGAGGAGGCGATAGAGCTGGAGGCTCAGTCAGCAATGTAAGACAAAACTTTTTCCTGATGCTCTGGCTTTAAAAGCGGTTTGCCAACTACTAGAAAACTAAGCGTTCTAGGCCTTATGTAGCCAGACGATGACGCAGGCTCAACACCTCCTGCATTCGGTCCTATTTTGCTCTTGCCGCTACCATCAGATCCACCACCATCACCATCATTACCAGCTGCCAACCCCCGCCCAATTCCACGGCCTCTTCCACCAGCCTTCCTCATTTTTGGTAGAAATGTAGACAAAATCCAACAAACTATATAGTAATGTAAAACAAGGTACAAGGTGTCTATAGGACAGGGGAGATTTTGAATTTCTGCAGACACTTGTGGACACTGGACACTTTTGGATTGTGTGAGGCCCACTGATATCTGAGCGCTATGTCACAGGCTCGATGGCACAGCTGTGACAAAAGTGACGAGAGGATAAGGGAGATTTTGAATTTCTGCAGACACTTGTGGACACTGGACACTTTTGGATTGTGTGAGGGCCACTGATATCTGAGCGCTATGTCACAGGCTCGATGGCACAGCTGTGACAAAAGTGACGAGAGGATAAGGGAGATTTTGAATTTCTGCACACACTTGTGGACACTGGACACTTTTGGATTGTGTGAGACCCAATGAATATCTGAGCGCTATGTGACAGGCTCGATGGCACAGCTGTGACCAAAGTGACTAGAGGATAAGGGAGATTTTGAATTTCTGCACACACTTGTGGATACTGGACACTTTTGGATTGTGTGAGGCCCAATGAATATCTGAGCGCTATGTGACAGGCTCGATGGCACAGCTGTGAACAAAGTGACTAGAGGATAAGGGAGATTTTGAATTTCTGCACACACTTGTGGACACTGGACACTTTTGGATTGTGTGAGGCCCAATGAATATCTGAGCGCTATGTGACAGGCTCGATGGCACAGCTGTGACCAAAGTGACTAGAGGATAAGGGAGATTTTGAATTTCTGCACACACTTGTGGACACTGGACACTTGGATTGTGTGATGCCCACTGATATCTGAGCGCTATGTCACAGGCTCGATGGCACAGCTGTGACAAAAGTGACGAGAGGATAAGGGAGATTTTGAATTTCTGCACACACTTGTGGACACTGGACACTTTTGGATTGTGTGAGACCCAATGAATATCTGAGCGCTATGTGACAGGCTCGATGGCACAGCTGTGACCAAAGTGACTAGAGGATAAGGGAGATTTTGAATTTCTGCACACACTTGTGGACACTGGACACTTTTGGATTTTGTGAGGCCCAATGAATATCTGAGCGCTATGTGACAGGCTCGATGGCACAGCTGTGACCAAAGTGACTAGAGGATAAGGGAGATTTTGAATTTCTGCAGACACTTGTGGACACTGGACACTTTTGGATTGTGTGAGGGCCACTGATATCTGAGCGCTATGTCACAGGCTCGATGGCACAGCTGTGACAAAAGTGACGAGAGGATAAGGGAGATTTTGAATTTCTGCAGACACTTGTGGACACTGGACACTTTTGGATTGTGTGAGGCCCACTGATATCTGAGCGCTATGTCACAGGCTCGATGGCACAGCTGTGACAAAAGTGACTAGAGGATAAGGGAGATTGGATTGCTTTTAAAAAAGCAGTTTGCAGAGCAGTGGGTAAACAGCAATGCCAGCCTGTCAGGAAGCCTTAAAAGGCAGCCCAACAACCAACACCACTGATACACCACAATATAGCCTCCCCTTGCACTGCACACACAGTGACTGGTGTGTTGTGCAGGCCAAATCGCTAGCAGCAGAAGCAGTTTTTTTTTCTTCTCAGCAGGACAAAAAAAAAAATTGGGATTGCTTTTAAAAAAGCAGTTTGCGGAGCAGTGGGTAAACAGCAATGCAGGAATGTCAGGAAGCCTTAGAAGGCAGCCCAACAACAAACACCACTGATACACCACTATATAGCCTCCCCTTGCACTGCACACACAGTGACTGGTGTGTTGTGCAGGCCAAATCGCTAGCAGCAGAAGCAGTTTTTTTGTCTTCTTCCCTGCCTAACTCTCTCCCTACAGAATCAGCAGCAACCTCTCCCTATACTGAGATTGGCAGAAGTAAGATGGCGGTCGGCGTGCACGCCCTTTTATACCCCCTGTGACGCCCACCAAAGCAAGCCAATCACTTGCATGCCCTTCTGAAAGATGGTGGTGACCCCTGCCTATGTCATCACGTTGCCCACAGTGTCCGTGGATCCTGATTGGCTGAAAAAGAGCGCAAAACAAACTTTTGAAACGCGACTTTGGCGCGTAAGTCGCCGACCTCGGCGCGTAAGTCGCCGACCTCGTGGCCGACCTCATCCTAGGGTCGGGTTTCGTTTCATGAAACCCCACTTTGCCAAAAGTCGGTGACTTTTGAAATTTTTCTACCCGTTTCGCTCAACTCTAGTCAACATAATTCACAAGCCGGATGCACTGCAGCACTTAATCACTGCATTGATCAAGTGGAAACAGGCTCTGCTGAAACTAATCTGCTTAGGTGACAAACTGCACACCACTGCAGAGTTGTTGAAAGGTCTAGTAGACCAGACTGATCTGTTTCTTTCCCCTGATCCTACAACCAGGCATGGTCATGTGTAACCTGGTGGCGGCTATGATGCTTTGCAATCTCGTACACTTACCATGCCTAGCCCCAAGTGCTCAACTTAGTGGTTCAGCATTTTCTCCAAACCCACCCAGACCTGTCTGAGCTACTTGTTGTCATGGTTTGGACAGGGTTCATGCCCCGCCCTCAGGGTTAATTGTTGTGGCCTCCTTTTGTATCTGGGAGGGACACTTATACCCACAATGGACTAGGGTTCTCTGTCAGTTATACTTTTGTGCTCTGTGTGCCTGACCCCCTGGTGTGCGTGTTCATACTGTGCTTGTTTGTTTGCTCTCCGTGCTTTATCTGGTCCGTTTGACTCTCTCGGTCTCTTTGCCCTGTGTTACTAGTTGTTTGCTTACTAGGTTTATGACCTCCAGCTTCCACCTGACCATTCTTCTGTCTCACTCTCCTGTACCTCGCTTACCTCCCATTTTTTCACCTCAGCACAGAGATTATTACCTCATAGTACTTGCTGCTGCAAAGTAACAAAAGAAACAAGGTAACATCTATTTTATCTCCTATTAATACCACTGTTATCTGCATTAGTGTAGGGATAGGTACTAGGTATCATCTGCTGGAAATGAGTGTTCATTCTAGTCACACACATCTCTTCCACAGTCCATAACTTCATTGCTTTTTTCCATACACTCATCGACAGAGTCATCTTTTTTACAGTGATCTGTACTCAGATACATCAAAGCAGGCAGAATTGCTTGTGTTCCTCTCTAGAGCTTCCTGCTGCCATGTACAAGAAAAAAATCTTTTAAGGTACGATTCAAATCCCTTTTATATTCTGCAATAATACCACTCTTATCTGCAATTCGTGTAAGGTGAGCTGTTCCAGTAGTGATAGGATAGCATCTTACAGTCAACTAGTCAGGGATAATTGTCTTACAAATTATAATCCTTGCTGCTGCAACCTAAAAAAAAAAATCAAGGTAACATCTATTCTATGCTAGGTACAGATTAAAAAGTGTTCATTCTGGTCACATTTATCTCTTCCACAGTCCATAACTTGATTGTTTTTTTCCTTTCACTCAGTGACAGGTTCACGTTTTTTATGGTAATCTGTACTCAGAAATGTATCATCTGTATGTAAATAGTATTGGTGGGAGACTTTATGCCAGTGGTCCCCAACCTTTTTTGCACCAGGGACCGGTTTCAAGCAAGACCATTCTTCCATGGCCCGGCAGGGCGGGGATGGAGGTGTGGCAGGGGCGGGGCTTTGGTCATAAGGGGGCGGGGCTATGGACACGGTTGTAGTGTAGCAGTGCATACTTAGAATTAAATAACATTTATAATGTGACTCAACTCACCATAGGTTTTGAATAAGTGCTCCATCACCCCCTTCTCCCCATCATTGCCTTCACCCCATCACTCCCCTCTCCCCATCATTGCCTTCACCCCATCACTCCCCTCTCCCCATCATTGCCTTCACCCCATCACTCCCTTCTCCCCATCACTCCCCTCTCCCCATCATTACCTTCACCCCCTTCTCCCCATCATTGCCTTCAGCCCATCACTCCCCTCTCCCCATCATTGCCTTCACCCCATCACTCCCCTCTCCCCATCATTGCCTTCACCCCATCACTGCTGTCTCTCCATCACTTCCCTCATGGCCTTCTCCTCATGTCCCCATCTCCTCCAGGGCCAGGCTACACAAACACAGACCAACACACACACACATACACACACACACACATACATACATACACACACACACACATACATACATACACACACATACATATTATACGTACACACACACACAGACACCACCTCTCTCCTCTCACCTGCCCGCCGCCCGCGCTTCATCGCTCTGACACAGCAGCTGCCGCGCTCCTCTCTGTGTCAGAGACAGGAAGCGCGGGCGGCGGGCAGGAAGCTGGACGGGTCCTTGCAGCTCCGCTCCTGCTATTCCCTCTTGCAGGCAGCGGAGCTGCTTGGATCGCTCCCTGCCGCCGCTACACACGCCGCCCCAGCCCCCGCTACGCCACTGACCGCCCCTGGCTCCCCTTGTGTCCGCGGACCGGCAAGGGCACTGCAGCGGCCCGGTGCTGGGCCGCGGACCGGCGGTTGGGGACCCCTGCTTTATGCTACTGTAGCTGAAATACTGCGTGTGAACTCTCCAGCGCTTTGTTTCCATCAATTTCTGTGGGCTTCTTGAAGTATTTTTGGGGTCATTGTCCTTCTGGAAGACCCATGACTTAAGGCCCCGTCACACTAAGCGAGATCGCTCCCCCACTGGTTATCGCTGATCGCGCAAGAATGTCCTGGGCCGTTTCTCATCGGCTGCTTCTTGCTGGGCTTCCTGCTGATGAGCGACGCGTGGACGTGGGTGGGAGGACGTCTTCATCGCCGCGTCTGACAGGTAAGTAACGACCGCCGACCGCTGCTACGTCGCTGGTGAGATCTGCCTGTTTGTCAGCTCACTAGGGACCATTTAGCCATTTAGCGATGCACCAGCGATCCTGACCGGGTCGTATTGCTGTCGGGATCGCTGGTGCATCGCTAAGTGTGACGGTACCCTTAGGATGCAAACCCAGTTTTCTGACACTGGGCACTACGTTGCAACCAAAAATCTTTCGGAAATGTTTACATTTCATGATGCCTTGCAACAAATCAAAGCAGTCAGTGCCAGAGGCAGCAAAACAACCCCACTACATCTATGAACCTCCACCATATTTGACTGTAACTACTGTGTTCCTAAATTTGCAGGCCTTATTACATTTACTGTAAACAGTAGAATGATGCGCTTTACCTAAAATCTCTATCTTGGTCTCATCTCTCCACAAGATGCCTGCTGGCTCTCTAAAAGTACTGGGGGCTGCCTGCTGGCTCGTTAAAAATTGTGAAGGCCACAAAATATAATTGCAGTAGCAATATTTGACTATAAAAAGCATAGCTGGCTTTCCAAAACCGCTTATTGAGGACAGGCTGATTGCCCTCTAAAAATAGTGTTAAGGCTGTCTGATGGCTCTGTGACAATAGTGAAGGCCACCTGCTGGAACTCTAACAAAAGTAAGAGCTGCCTGATGGAACCCTACAAATAGCGAGGGCTGTCTGATGGCCCTGACTATACGACTTTCTGAGCTCCTCCTTCATAAATCAAATAGGTTGCATCTGATCATGTCTCATACCACTTGCCAGATAACGTAGTAAAATGTTAAAATTACATTTTCTGATGAATGTTTTTTTTCACCATTGAAAGCTATACAAACAGCAAACACAGCAAAAACACTATGTATGAACATAGCCCATGGTGTGGGGAGAGCGTTTTTTTCCTCTTATTTATTTTGCCTTATAAACAAGTCGTTATCCTGGAAAGAATATTTCTTAACATTTTTTCCAGTAAAATCAATTATATCATTGGTTTTGTATGTTTTATTGTCAGTCCGGAAAAGTGGCGTAATACTTTGACAACATTGTTCCCATCAGTGACCTGGGAGTTACAAATGCTTCCAGGGGTCTTCCTCATGCTGTTCCCATGCAGTTTTATCACTTTTCCATCAATTTGAGCAATTTTTGAACCCCTCAAGATCTCTGGGGTGGGGGCTGGGGAATCACTGGAAAAATTCTCTAGTTTCCCATTGACTTCCATTATACCTGTTACTCGGGTTCAGCACCCGAGCTTTACGATTTGCTCGACTCGAATAACAAGCACCCGAGCATTTTAGTGCTTGCTCATCACTGCTGATAACACCTCTATATACATTATACGACACATGATCCACCAGTCACAATATTTAATGTCACAGCTTACCACTTCACTTTCCTGTATAATGACTGATAAGACCTCTAAATACAGTAGATAACACAAGAAACTCCATTCACAATAGAGGATACCACAGCTCACCCCCTTCTCCTTCCTTTACAATGACCTTTACACAGGCTCTTTAGATGCTTTACTGTTATGATTTTATGAAGGGAAGCTGGGGATCGGGGACTTTATAAAACAGGATACAAGGTTCTAGTTAAGAATTGGAGATATTAAGGATAATTCTTTCTTTAATAACAGAAAATGTTCAAAAAGAAATTGAAAAAGTCATCGGTTTAGTCGAGCCTCAGATGATACATCGCAAAGAAATGCCATACACAGATGCTGTCATCCACGAAATTCAGAGATTTGCCAATCTTGTGCCAACCAATGTGCCACATCAGACCACTCAAGATGTCACAGTGAAGGGCTTCTTCCTGCCAAAAGTAAGTATTAAAAAAAAAAATATTCCCTGGCAGCATCTTCATTAGAGTTGAGTGAATCAATCCACAGAGGATCAACATCTAGTAGAATTTCCTGAAATTTGCATATACTCACAGAATCAAAACTTTTGCCATTGAGTTTGTGAGGATCGTCGAAAAGAAAAGAGAGCCCAGCATTATTTTACACGCAACCAAAGACTAAGAATGGGGTAATTAAGGCTAGTTTCACACTAGTGTTCTCGGGCGCAGCGCAGGGCCGCCGCTAAGCCCCACCCCTGGCCACACCCCTCCGGTCAGTTCCTCCTCTGATCGCATGAAGCTGCATGTGATCAGCGTACTCTATATTTTGCGTTGGGTACGCTGGTCATGCGCTGATATGATTTTGCTGGCACTGCGCCCTCTTGGCGCTGCGCCCAGCTCACAAAAATGCAACACAGCACGCTTTTGTGCGCCGGGCGTAGTGCCAGCAAAATCATCCCAACGCACGACCAGCATACCCAACGCTAAATATAGGGTACGCTGATCACATGCAGCATCAAGCGACCATAGGAGGAGCTGTCCGGAGGGAGCGCAGCGGGAGGAGAGGCTTAGTGGTGGCCCTGCGCTGTGCCCGAGAACGCTAGTGTGAAACTAGCCTGTCATTCATTGCAGCATAGCTTCACCATTATACACTGCAGCTATCACATGACATGGACTACAACAGCCAATCATGGGGTTATCGCAGCAAACTTAAAATATGGAGCTGGCCAAGGAGTGCTATTTTATGCGTTCACATTGTAGAAAAAGGAGGTTAGAGCGCAAAGCTCATTCCACCCAGGAAAAGGTACAGGCCTAAGCAGTGAAGCAATGTACCTGTATTGTCAGTGTGGCTGCAAATTGATTGATCTGAGATAAACTGCAATAAAAGCACCTTAATAGCAGCAGTTTTTATTTTTCACATACTGCTATCAAGGAGAGCATCATTAAGCTCCTCAGTGTAAATATTGCTACTGAAACAAAATCCTGAATCCAAGGCTGGAGATTTACATAAAGTATGTTTCCTGCATTGTGAGATCGGCAAGTCATATATAAATACTGCTCAAAAAAATAAAGGGAACACTTAAACAACACAATGTAATAGGATGTGTTCCCTTTATTTTTTTTGAGCAGTGTATATTTTTTTATATCCAAAAGATAAATCGCCACGACCTCCACTCACCATCCATTTACACCTATTTAGATAAATTGACATCATTTAAACATTAAAAAGGCTGTCTTTTCATTGCAGAGCTGAGAACAGCATCAATAAACTCTGAGACGACCGCAGAGTGTTAAATTCATTTGTTCGGGCATTTATAGTAATTTTTTTAGGAATTTGTTGCAAATTTATTCTAAGCAAATTAATTTTGGAGGTATAGTTATCAAACCTGACAAACTCAAGTTTGAAACAAACAACTTATCTAAAGTCTTGATTAATGAAATCTTGTGTTCTTCCATAATTCATATGACATCTTGAGTAATTAAAAAATATTAGAAGTCATTTATTTAGTCATGCAGTATGGAGCTGTCATCAGGACTTTATACTCCAAACTCATGGTATGTTTGTAAAAGGTCCCAAAGCCCCGATAACAGGATAACTAGGGTTCTCAGTGGTCAAAGCCCCAGCAATCACTAAATTATCCTCTCTCCTTTGGAGGCAAGCTAAGATTTGTTTTAATACCCCTTTAATACAATACCCCAGATCATTGTTCAGTTTCCCTTGCCTAAATAAATATATGATATGGGCCAAAAAGGCTGCATAGAGATCACTTTCAAATTTCACTTGGCTTAAAAATCATAGAATCATAGAATGGTAGAGTTGAAAGGGACCTTCTGGGTCATCTGGTCCAACCCCCTGCTCAAAGCAGGATTCACTAAACCATCCCAGAGAGATGTCTGTCCAGCCTCTATTTGAAGACTTCCAAATGAGTGGTTGCTTGCGAAGAAATACACCAGCCTTCTCAGATGCCCACCAAAAGTACTGAATACAATTCCACATTGGGATCTAATAATGTGCCCTTATGAGGTCCATATATTATTGCTAGGGTTTCTGCCCTACGTTTAGCACATCTTAGCATGAAAAATCATTCATGAATTTATGATTTTTTATTTGCAGGGAACTCACGTAATACCATCACTGACATCTGTCCTTCGAGATAACAAGTACTTCAAAAAACCTGATGACTTTTATCCTGAACATTTCTTGGACTCTGATGGAAATTTTGTCAAAAATGAGGCATTTATACCATTTTCTGTTGGTGAGTATTCTCAAAAGTAAAGCTGGTGTATAACTCGACCATCTGAGGGACTTTCTGACACCAGAACACTCCATGGTTTCAGGTTTTCTGTCTGCTCCTTTTTTTGTAGGGAAGAGAAGTTGTGCAGGAGAGAACTTGGCTAAAATGGAACTTTTCCTCTTCTTTACCAAGTTGCTACAGAACTTTACATTCAAGGCTCCTCCCGGGGCAAAGCTGGATCTCAGTGGTGCCGTTGGCTTCACCACACGCCCCCAAGAACATGAGATGTGTGCAATTCCACATTACTGAACAACACACATCAGCCGCTGCAAGTGTTAGTATGTAGGCTGGGGGTGATTTCATGACTTGATCTAAATACTGGAGGTCTGTAATGGATTGGGGATTACATTCAAGGGTAGCTATCTGGCTAAGTGCGATAGACAATATACCTGGTAATCTAGTGTGACCAATTAGTTAATATATTGTAATCCTTGTTGCTCAAGGTGGCCAAGAGATTAATGGCAATATTCCTAATAGCCTAGGGTTCCATAGTGATCTGGGATAGTGTAAGGGTCAATTAAACTTTTGATGATGTTCTGGGCTGTGGTAGGATACCACATATATCTAGCTACTTATGTCCAGATCCTCCTTCTTATCTACGAGTCTGCTCATCTACCTTTCGTTTAGTCATCCCGGATTATGATTAAACAGTATGATGGCAATAAATTTACTCTTTTCACAAAAATCTCCAGTCAATCACTGTTTAGGACCACCCATAGTTCCTTCTGGCCTATAACATTGTGTTGGTAGGGTGTGAGCATTTTCAACATTATCAATCAGCGTTGATCGCATATTCTCCTAGACCTAAAACACCTTTAATATATGTTTGATAGTGGGTCTCCTCTACGACAGTCAGACAAGGACCCATGTACTTCGGAAACATTAAATAAAGTAATTGACAACTCTCCATTTCTGGGCGAGTGACTGTCACTATATGAAAAATAATATTCCTGCCCTTTAATGCTATTTGTAAATGTCTGTTATATTCTTGTATATTATATTGTTGCCAGAATTGCATGTGCATTTTATATGAAACCCAATAAAAATAAAATGATATAGTAACTCTGTCTCAGCTGCAGGTTTGATTGTAAAGGAACATGAAAACTATCAGCAGATTATCTTTTACAGATATACTGATATCTTGCTCTTCTTATTACTCTGGTAATGAGCCTCAGTTTAGTACTTTGCATTTACAAAGGTTTACTTATTAACAAGCCAGTTTCATATACAACCTTGATAAATAATCGATAATGAAATCAAATCAAATCAAAAGGTTCTGTGCACCCTATTTGTATAGGAGAGATGTCCTCAGTTGTTTCTGCATCTCCTCTGGTGTATAATGGAAAATGTCACCTCTTCAAATGGATCACACCATTGTTCCCAGTACGAGTTAGGTGGTTCCCAACTCACGTAATTAAAGAGAACTTGTCAGCAAGATTTTGTAATGTACAGTAAAGACACAGATGTAATAGCGTTTTAATGCAGATAAAATTGATGACTTTGGTAAAGAAATCCACTTTTTGGTTCTTTTTTAATCAACATTTCAAGTTTTCTGCTAACTGGATTTCAGTGCACTGAGGAAGGACTGTGCACTGAATATTCCCCTCTTCCCGTTTGGGAGTCCCCAGCACTTACACCTGCCTCTGATCTTTAAATGACCTGACTCCTGTGTTTCACATATCAGCAGAGACCTGTTATTCAAAGATTGGAAGCAGGCAGAGTGGCCAGGGATCAAAGACCCAGAGGCAGGCGAATGGACTGGGGAACACAAACTGGAGAAATGCAGAGGGGCTGGTGTTGTGAGTTCATTTTCCCCTTCACCACTGAGGCCCGATGAACTCCCTCTTCTGGTAAAGAAAGACAGTGAGCCTGATTATGAAGCACCTGAGCCTAATGATGATGACTGGTTGAGTGGAGTTACTGACTGGATATAAGGCCGCCAACGCCCTTCTGCCCTGCAGGTGATTTCTCTGAGGGATTCTTGGAGACCAGTCTGAATTCCTGCTCTAAAGCTAAGTTTTCTGCTCTGTTTTTTGCATTTGTGCTTTGACTTTGTTTTGCTTTGTTTTTCTGGATTTCTGCCATTCCCTGCTGGGGTGAGCTGAATTCCTTTAGCTCTGTCTTCAGAAAATACCTGAGTGCTGATATAGTTTTTGAAGCCTAGCTGCTTCAGGTTCTTTTTCCATATCAGCCTGTTGGCTTATGTCTTTGATAGGGTTTTGGCAGATTGCAGACAGCAACCTTCCTTTCCTGTCCTGTTTAGTTAGCTTGGGCCCCATCGTTTGCTCAGCCTATCTTTCTATCTGTGTGAGTGTTTTTCATCTTGCTTCACCGTCATTATATGTTGGGGGCTGCCTTTTACTTTGGGGTCTGCTCTGGGGCAGTTTAGATTTCCTTTTCTGTCTTTAGGCTATTTAGCTCTCCGGCTGTGATCGAGGGGTCCAGGGCACCATAGGAACCCCCCACGGCTACTGCTAGTTGTGTTGATAGGTTCAGGGGTCTGCAATCTGATAGTTGCCAACTTTTCTGGTTTTCTGGATGTAGCTTCTATTTTTGTGTCTGCCTCCTACGGTGACTCTTTCATAACAGGCTGGGAATCACAGACTGGAGACAGAAAGAGGGCCAGAAATCACAGACCAGAGGCAAGCGGAGGGGTCTGGGATCATAGACCGGAGGCAAGCGTAGGGTCCGATGATCATAGACCAGAGGCAAGCGGAGGGGTCGGGGTTCACAGACTGGTGGTAGGTGAAGGGGCTGGAGATCACAGACTGGAGGCAGGTGGAGTGACTGGGGATCACAAACTGGAGGGATGCAGAGGGGCTGGGAATCGCTGACTGAAGGCAGGTGGATAGCCAGGGATCATAGACCAGAGGCAAGCAGAGGGGCCTGGAATCACAGACCAGAGGCAAGCGGAGGGGCCGGGGATCACAAACTGGAGTCAGGCAGAGGGGCTGGGGATTACAGACCAGATGCAGTAGGAGGTCCGGGGATCATAGACCAGGCGGAGAGACTGGGGATCACAGATCAGAGGCAGGAGGAGGACTATTAATTATAGGCAGGAGTCTACCGGAGCGTCAGGAGTCACAGAGAAGGAAGAGAAGACCCGGTGCACAGTCCAGCCCCTGTGCACCAAAATCTAATTAGCAGAAAAATTCAAAAGCCATGTCCTTACTAAACATTACAAAATCGAGCTGACAGGTTCCTTTTAAAGGGTATCTGTCACTCCCTGGGACATATGACCTATTAATATGGGCATACAAGTAATAGAAATATTACACTAGCTGTCAAGACCCAGCAGTCATGTGGTCCGGGACCAGGGGCTCCTTACCAGTCCCTACCACTAAGGGGCACCCTAGCTCACTCTATTCCCCGGGATACTTCTGAAGATGAAGATGCCGGGGTTGCCACCTTTGCCTTATCTCCTGAATCAGCCCTCCGTCTGTTCTCTTCCCCCACCCAGGGAAGAGCGGTTCTACTGTGCTTCGCAGTACACCACCCCAACGAACAAGGAAACACAAACAATGGTAAACTGAAAATATCAAGCATGCAAATTTTCAATCATGTACAGCAAAGGAACGGAGGAAGAGGGAATAACCAAAAGTAAGAGGAGGAAAAGGGAATTATCACACTTACAAACCAGGCAATAGTCCCAAATAACTTCTCAAACGCATTCTCATATAAACACCTCTCATCCAAGCCATGCAGCAAAAGCTAGCTCTGACATGGATTTCAATCAGGACCCAGATTATAAAGGGAATGGGAGTGGCTAACTGAGCTAGGCTGAGATCTCATATTCCCGGGTTTCCAATATTGCCGATTAACCCTGTTCTGCCAAAAGAAATAAGCATCATTTAAAAAGAAAGAGAGGTACTTCTTTTCAGCGCAGGAGTAGGAGCAATCAGATGCTGCAGTCTTCTGGCTCTTCTCTGTTGCGTAACCCTGTGACGCTAGTCCTACCTGTATGCCTCATATTAATGGTCTTGATGCTGAGAAATCTTATATTCTGTCTTTATGTTAATGATTTCATCCAGGCTCTGCGGCATGCAGTGCCTGGAAGAAATCCCTGACTCCTCTCCTCATTGTAATACTGCATCCAGTTATGATGCCAGAATCCTGCTCCTGCACCCTGCACTCCCTCAGAAATACGTACCTTATCCTCCCTTTTATGGGAACTATATTACATTAAGGCATCTTTTGCCACATAAGCAACGTAATTCTAAAATACTGGGTTGCAAAGTAGCTACATGATTGGAAAGAAACATGCAGAAACATCATGTAGTATGATTGAGGGGTCTACATTTGTTAAATTTAACTATTAAAATAAATATTACAAATATTAAAATGTGCCATATCTCACCCTCAATCCGGGACAAGAAATGCTTGGCCTACCAAACACAAAAGTGAGGCCTTGCAACAGACAATAGTATTTGGGTGGTGGGTAAGCATGCACCAAAGTGAGCAAAAAAATCACATTTGCAACATGCATACTTCATAAGGTAGAAAGTTGTGTTTAAATTTCTGGATTAGGGAGAAAAGAAGAGATAAAGAATCCGACCATGAAAGTCCCAACATATCAAAAATCATGCACCGAAATAAAATTTTTATAGAACACACCTTGATAAATGGCATGTCTCTGCACTAAATTAAGTTTTATTAGGATCAGGTGACAACAAATAGAATAACAAGCCAATGTTGTAAAACCAAAAAGGATAACAAAAAATTGATAAACACAACAGGCGCACGCCCAGAAAGGGATTGACAAATTTCTAAAGGGGGTTAATATAGTCAAGATCAACTAAAAATATATCTATATGCAGTCCATTGAAATGGGGACATTAAGATGTCACATATATAACTCACTAGCTGAAGAGCCCGGCGCTGCCCGGGCATAGTAACTAAATACGGTTAGTTATAACAAATTATAATGATTATATCTATACATATAAAGCTGAGTGTAGAGCCCCGCCCACTCCGCATAGCCACATTCACTATAATATCCCAGATCATCCCGTCAAAGCCACCGGACTACTACCCCTAATATTCCACATCATCACATCAGCCAGAGCTACCGGACAAATGCCACTAATATCCCACATCATCCCGTCACAGCCACCGGACTTCTACCCCTAATATTCCACATCATCACGTCAGCCAGAGCCACTGGACTACTACCACTTATATCCCACACCATCCTGTCACAGCCGCCGGACTACTACCCCTAATATCCCACATCATCCCGTCAGCCAGAGCCACCGGACTACTACCCCTAATATCCCACATCATCCCGTCAGCCAGAGCCACCGGACAACTACCACTAATATCTCACATCATCCCGTCAGCCAGAGCCACCGGACAACTACCACTAATATCCCACATCATCCTGTCACAACCGCCGGACAACTACCCCTAATATTCCACATCATCCCGTCAGACAGAGCCACCGGACTACTAACACTTATATCCCACATCATTCCGTCAGCCAGAGCCACCGGACAACTACCACTAATATCCCACATCATCCTGTCACAACCGCCGGACAACTACCCCTAATATTCCACATCATCCCGTCAGACAGAGCCACCGGACTACTAACACTTATATCCCACATCATCCCGTCAGCCAGAGCCACCAGACTACTACCACTAATATCTCACATCATCCCGTCAGCCAGAGCCACCGGACAACTACCACTAATATCCCACATCATCCTGTCACAACCGCCGGACAACTACCCCTAATATTCCACATCATCCCGTCAGACAGAGCCACCGGACTACTAACACTTATATCCCACATCATTCCGTCAGCCAGAGCCACCGGACAACTACCACTAATATCCCACATCATCCTGTCACAACCGCCGGACAACTTCCCCTAATATTCCACATCATCACGTCAGACAGAGCCACCGGACTACTAACACTTATATCCCACATCATTCCATCAGCCAGAACCACCGGACAACTGCCACTAATATTCCACATCATCCCGTCACAGCCGCCGGACTTCTACCCCTAATATTCCACATCATCACGTCAGCCAGAGCCACTGGACTACTACCACTTACAGTATATCCCACATCATCCTGTCACAGCCGCCGGACTACTACCCCTAATATCCCACATCATCCTGTCAGCCAGAGCCACCAGACTACTACCACTAATATCTCACATCATCCCAACAGCCAGAGCCACCGGACAACTACCACTAATATCCCACATCATCCTGTCACAACCGCCGGACAACTTCCCCTAATATTCCACATCATCACGTCAGACAGAGCCACCGGACTACTAACACTTATATCCCACATCATTCCATCAGCCAGAGCCACCGGACAACTGCCACTAATATCCCACATCATCCCGTCACAGCCGCCGGACTACTACCCCTAATATCCAACATCATCCCGTCAGCCAGAGCCACCGGACTACTACCCCTAATATCCCACATCATCCCGTCAGAGCCACCAGACTACTACCCCTAATATCCCACATCATCCCGTCAGCCTGGGGTCAGATCCAGAGCGCTGAGTGGAACGGTCCTAACTTCCATACCAGGGATCCCTTTAAGAGAGGCCTGGTGTCAGAACCAAAGCGCAGAGTGGATTTGCCCTCACTTCCATACCGGGGATCCCTTTAAGAGGGACCTTGGGTCAGAACCAGAGTGCTGAGTGAATTTGCCCTGACTTGCATATCAATGATCCCGTTAATAGAAGCCTGGGGTCAGAATCAGAACGCTGAGGGATTTGCCCTAACTTCCATACAGGAAATCCCTTTAAGAGAGCCTGGGGTCAGTACCACAGCATTTGAAGGCAATTGCCCTGACTTCCTTACTGGGGATCCCTTTAAGAGAGGCCTGGGGTCAGAACCAAAGCGCTGGATGGATTTGCCCTGACTTCCATACTGGGGATCCCTTTAAGAGAGGCCTGGGGTCAGAACCAAAGCGCTGGATGGATTTGCCTTGACTTCCACACCAGAGATCCCTTTAAGAGGGAAGATGTGCCTATGGGACGGAGGATGTGTGATGTGGATATAAGCACGGGAGGGGGGATTCATTTCTGTCGTGTTCTCTGCTGCTTTCTGGGGGGAAGATAATGGCTGGAGCTTATGTTCCCAAGGATGCTAGATTATTCACACCATGTCAGTGTCTGCTGAGGTGTAGTCAAGTGGGAAAACTTGCTCATAGCAACCAATCACAGCTCAGCTTCTTATGAACAGCTCTAGTGAAATTAAAGATGCTTCGTGAGTGGCTGGTGATACACACATACACACACACATTCAGTTTTATATATAGAGATTTATAGTTTACACCAGTATAAAATGAAAGACTAAATTTATATGTAAAGCGCTAGCGCAAATAAATTACCAATAATGTATGGAAAGTGCTCGTGCATAATCATCATATGCATATGAAATCTACATGCATATTTACCGTAGTGCCAGTACAAAAAACATAGTTATGATCATGAGCATTATTAACTATAATAATATAATCACAAAATCACTTTTCCTACCGCATATCTATCATGCTTTTGACCCAGTATTCACCACTTATAATTCTCGCCTTCACAGGAAATAAAGTATACTTATAGGTTGATAAGAGTAGTATTAGGATTTACACTATCAAGCTCGCTCTTCCGAGTGGTGTCCACTCTGATGCGCGTTTCGGCTAATGCCTTAGTTAGAGGCCCCCTTACCAACCTATATGCATACTTTATTTCCTGCAATAGAGAACATTATAACATTGCATGTGGATTTAATATACATAAGCTGATTCTCTCTTGTCTTCTCTTGGTTATTCACCCACTGTTCTATTTTATATGTATAGGGTCCGTTTTTTTGATTTTGTAAGGATACTATATATGTTACAGTATATAATAATAATACGCCATCAACATATACCACCTAGTGCAAAGTTTATCTATAATAATAGAGGCTGTTGTATCCACAAAAATGTCAGATGTGAGGACTGTGTGTGCTGTTCCCAACAGCTAGAAATGTTGCCTCAAGAGATCAGAAGAGACTCTAGCTAAAATTATCTGTAAATTTTAGTAATATGACAATACAAAATGACAAGACAAGAGTTCCTGTGCACCTCCCTCCTTGGATGTCGTTGTTCCAACTCTGTTTTTTTTATTATTGTCTTGTCTTTTTGTATTGTCATATTAATAAAATGTACAAATAATTTTAGTTAAAGCCTCTTCTGGCAACATTTCTAGCTGCTAGGAACTGGTCATGATTAAACTTTATTTGAAGAGTCTAGCATTTTATATTCTGGCATTGGGACATATATGATTATCTGTATGTAATGTGCCTGTTTATAAGTTCTGGTGGTGGGATCTCTGATGATTGAGGGTCTGCCACACCAAGATCAATCACACATCGTCAACGCCAGAGTGGTTACCGTCTACGATAATATGAGTAGACAAACATCCTTCTTTTATTTCCTCCATGTATTTCACATTTCGATCTACCACACTATTGTATATGGCTTAGGCTAGTTTCACATTAGCGTTTGGAGGCGCAGCGGATGCTCGCCTTGAAGCTCCGGCCCCTGCCACGCCTCCTCCGGTCAGCTCCGCCTATGGGCACATGCCGCTGCATGCGGCCTGCGTATCCTATCTTTAGTATTCGGTATGCAGGCCGGGCACAAGTATGCTTTTCCCGCAGCACGTGTCCTGTTGACGGTGCGGCGGCCGCACCAAAATGCAACATGTTGCGTTTGGCGCAGGACGTCGCACCTTCAAAAGGACGCATGCAGTGGCAAAAGCATACCTGCGCATGGCCTGCGTACCCAATGCTAAAGATAGGGTACGCAGGCCGCATGCAGCGGAGTGCGCCCATAGGCGGAGCTGACCAGAGGAGGCACGGCAGGGGGCAGAGCTTCATGGCGAGCATCCGCTGCGCCTCCAAATGCTAATGTGAAACCAGCCTTAGAAGACAAAATGGTTTCAACTAAAAACTAAAAAATGAAGCAAACATACATCTCCATCAACCATAAAAAGAAAATGATGCGGGTCTTGAAAAATGACATGTGAATGTATTTTTTTTATGAATTTCTGTTTTTTTTAACCACTTAAATAAAAAAAGACTGTACATGTTTGGTATTACTGAAACTGTAGTGATCTGCAGAATCAAATCGCCTGTCATTATTACAGCACAATGAATACCATACCAACAAAACCTAAAGAAAGTATTCCAAAATTGTATTTTTGTCCAATTTCACCACGTTTGGATTTTTTCACATTTTCCAACACATTGAATAGTAGAATGACTGAAATAATTCAAAACTACATTCCCCCCACAGTAAATAAACCCTTGTATGACTGTGCGGATGAAACAATGGGTAAAAACAAAATGTTAAAACACCACGTCAGGAAGGATTATTAGAAAACCTTCATGGACTCACAGCTGCGGTAACTCTTAATCTTACACAGATCAATATAAACACGGCACTCATACAATATGAAGTATTGGTGCTCAAGTAGGGTATCCAGCCCGTCTTATCAGCAGAGAGAAAACTTGGCACTCAAAACAAATTTTTTTTCGCAGTAAAAGATTCCATGGTGACAATTATGATAATAATTTTTATCATATATATTTTATCATATGTTAACATATGATAAAATATTGATAACAAGTTTGTAAAGTCAATTGTCGACACCCCTGCATGGTTCTCCTTCTCCTTCCATGCAGGGATGCCGACATACTCACTGCCTCGGCTGCGTGGCCTGGTCGTTCAGCGAGCTCTCTGTTTACTTCTTTAAGGAGTCACTGCGGCACACGTAGTGCGCATGCGCTTAGTCAGTGCATATAGTAAAATCTATAGCTGAGAGGCATTTAGTAAAAGAGTTCGCTTTCAAGATGGCTCCCAGCCAATAGCATGAAGGTATATTGTTTGAAAGGCATTCTCCCCAATAGGGAGGTGCCAAGCAATACATTTAGTCATTACGTGAGGTCCCCTGGTCTGGTGTGGTCAGGGTCCTGAACTCGAATACCTGGTCCCAGTGCAGCCAGTCCTGAACCTGAATCACTAGTTCCAGTGTAGTCAGTGTCCTGAACCCAAATTCCTGGTCCCAGTGTGCCCAGTCCTGAACCAGAATCCATAGTTAAGGTGTGGTCAGTGTCCTGAACACAAATTTACTAGTCCTAGAGTGAGCAGGTAGCGGGATGCAGTAACAGACAAGAGGCAGACCAAGGGTTATCAAAGGGTTTAATTCACAGGAAGATACTCCTCACAAAGAGATATTTAAGCGAGGGGGAGACTTCTTCCCTAATACAAAGAACACTTCTAGGGGGTTTTAACTAATAGGGGAAAAAATGTAAACTATAAACTATGCACTTATCACTTTGAGCTCCAGTCACAGATGTGCCCCTCACTTTGACTGGGGCCACATGGAATGAGCCACAACGGGGGTCTTTTACAGTCTTGTGGAAAATGGGGAAAGCTTTTCTGACGTTGAGATTGTCCTCTTGTGGTCCTGACGGTGTCTTCTTTTCAATCCTGTCACTGACATTGAATGCCCAAGGTTCAACCATGGGCACTGGCCCCAATGGATGCAGGGCATAAGGAGGGGCAGATTCTTCCCTCAGCGGTGAGAATTCTTGCACTATTGGGGCCTGGGAGACTGTCCTGAAACAGTTCACAGTGGTCTGTTTGGTCTGCTGAGTTATACCGTTGAGCACCGGTGTCCCTCACACAGACCTTCCCTTCCCCAGTCGGTACCGTCGGCCAGAGCAGTTGTGTCAGCGTCGACGGCCGAGTTCGCAGTCTTGTCAAGGACCTTGATGTAGGCGAGGACAACACTGTTAGTGGGGACAGCGGTATATGCGGCCTGACAGCGGGACCCCATCGGTCAGCTCCTGTCAGCGCGTCCTCTCGTCTCCAGCTCCCCTTAGCTCCACCACCTCACCTCACAGCAGAAATTACCTCATGCCACTCTTGCATGCTCAGCATGCTCCACAGTTTGAATTTCTGCACGTGCATTTTCTGTCTGCTTAGCCATTCCCCCTTTTCTCAAGCACAAGTAACATCCTGTTACTCAAAGCGCTCCCCCCTGTAACTGAAGTGACAGACCCGAAGGTTCTGAGCCCATAATGGATGAGACAAGTCTGGCTTGCTTCTTCTCCTTACACTAGTGCAGCCAGTCCTGAACCTGAATCCATGGTTACGGTGTGGTTAGTATCCTGAATAGTGTTGAGCGATACCATCCGATATAGAGAAATATCGGATCGGATTGGATCGGACCGATGCCCAAAAAGTATCGGGTATCGCCGATTCCGATACCGGAAGTCCCATTCAAGTAAACGGGACAGAAATATCGGAATTAAAAAAAACCTTCTTTCCTTGCACATCCATTTTGGGAGGAGGGAAGAGTGTGGGCGGTGCGTGGGTGGACACTGTGCGTGTCTGTCTGTGCCAGCTGCTGGGGGTCTGTGCGGGCCTCCGGGGACCTGTGCCGGCTGTCGGAGGTCTGTACGGGCCTGCCGGGGGCCTGTGCCGGCTGTCGGGGGTCTGTACGGGCCTGCCGGGGTCCTGTGCTGGCTGCCAAGGGTCTGTGCAGGCCTGCTGGGGGTCTTGTGTGTGTGCAGGCATCGTCAGATGGGACTACAAGTCCCATCAGGCTATGCCTGCAACAATGACAGTGATTGACACATTAGCCAATGATGGGACAGCAGTAGTCCCATCATCCGGCTAATGTGTTGAATGTAAAAAAAAAAAAAAAATACAAACTACATACATACTACATGCTACTTACATACTACATATATACAACATTCATACAACATACATACATACTACATATATACAACATTCATACAACATACATACATACTACATACATACTTCATATATACTACATTCATACAACATACATACATACTACATACATACTACATATATACAACATTCATACAACATACATACATACTACATTCATACAACATACATACATACTACATACATACTACATATATACAACATTCATACAACATACATACTACATACATATTTCATATATACTGCATTCATACTACATATATACTACATTCATACAGCATACATACATACATACTACATAATACATACATGCTACATATATACAAAATTCACACAACATACATATATACTACATACATACTTCATATATACTACATTCATACAACATGCATACATACTACACATATACTACATTCATACAACATACATACATACTACACATATACTGCATTCATACAACATACATACAACATGCTACAGACATACAACATACATACACTCACTGGCCACTTTATTAGGTACACCTGTCCAACTGTGTGTTAAGACTTAATTTCTAATCAGCCAATCACATGGCGGCAACTCAGTGCATTTAGGCATGTAGACATGGTCAAGACAATCTCCTGCAGTTCAAACCGAGCATCAGTATGGGGAAGAAAGGTGATTTGAGTGCCTTTGAACGTGGCATGATTGTTGGTGCCAGAAGGGCTGGTCTGAGAATTTCAGAAACTGCTGATCTACTGGGATTTTCACGCACAACCATCTCTAGGGTTTACAGAGAATGGTCCGAAAAAGAAAAAAAATCCAGTGAGCGGCAGTTCTGTGGCCGGAAATGCCATGTTGATGCCAGAGGTCAGAGGAGAATGGGCAGACTGGTTCGAGCTGATAGAAAGGCAACAGTGACTCAAATTGCCACCCGTTACAACCAAGGTAGGCAGAAGAGCATCTCTGAACGCACAGTGCGTCGAACTTTGAGGCAGATGGGCTACAGCAGCAGAAGACCACACTGGGTACCACTCCTCTCAGCTAAGAACAGGAAACTGAGGCTACAATTTGCACAAGCTCATCGAAATTGGACAGTAGAAGATTGGAAAAACGTTGCCTGGTCTGATGAGTCTCGATTTCTGCTGCGACATTCGGATGGTAGGGTCAGAATTTGGCGTAAACAACATGAAAGCATGGATCCATCCTGCCTTGTATCAACGGTTCAGGCTGGTGGTGGTGGTGTCATGGTGTGGGGAATTTTTTCTGGGCACTCTTTGGGCCCCTTGGTACCAATTGAGCATCGTTGCAACGCCACAGCCTACCTGAGTATTGTTGCTGACCATGTCCATCCCTTTATGACCACAATGTACCCAACATCTGATGGCTACTTTCAGCAGGATAATGCGCCATGTCATAAAGCTCGAATCATCTCAGATTGGTTTCTTGAACATGACAATGAGTTCACTGTACTCAAATGGCCTCCTCAGTCACCAGATCTCAATCCAATAGAGCATCTTTGGGATGTGGTGGAACGGGAGATTCGCATCTGGGATGTGCAGCCGACAAATCTGCGCCAACTGTGTGATGCCATCATGTCAATATGGTCCAAAATCTCTGAGGAATGCTTCCAGCACCTTGTTGAATCTCTGCCACGAAGAATTGAGGCAGTTCTGAAGGCAAAAGGGGGTCCAACCCCTTACTAGCATGGTGTACCTAATAAAGTGGCCAGTGAGTGTACTACATACATAATACATACAATACATTCATACATTCATACATACATACATTTAGACATACAGTACATATAACATAGAGTACATACTCACCATCACTTGTCACTTTGATCTCCACAGCCAGTGTCATCTGTGAGAAAAATATGAAAATAACAAACATTTATACTCCCTGATCCGCAGAAATCCACGAGTGTCCCACGCCGATCTCCCGTGGAGAACAGCAGCATCAGCTGTTGCGACCGCTCTCTAGGGGGCTCCAGGAATACAATGACGGGAGGTAGGTATCCTTCCTCACTGTATTCCTCCGCCACTGTAAAAAAAAATAGTCCCTAGTCTACTTTTGGCATTGCTGTGTGAGAAAGTTCCCACGCAGCTTTTGCCATAAAGTGAGACCTGTGAACGATAGTAACCTCTCAGTGATGCAGTGCAGGAAATCATCGTGGGACACTCGTGGATTTCTGCGGATCAGGGAGTATATTGGTTGTTTGTTATTTTCTAATTTTTTTCATAGATGACACTGGCTTCGGGGAACAAAGTGACATGTGATGGTGAGTATGTACTCTATGTTATATGTACTGTATGTCTATATGAAGATACGTCACGAAGATAAGCGTCGGGATACAGCAGTTATTACATGGCAGTTAGTCAGGGCAGGAGTCAGGTAACCCTCACTCTGCTGTCCCTTTTAACCATGTGCTTTATTCCTATCCTCCTATGTTCTCTTGCGATCAACTTTCACCGACCAATCCCCCCTCCATCACAACTCATATACATCAGCTCCTCTCTCTTTCCTTCTCCCATGTACAGCTCCCATGCACTTCTCACCTTCTTAAAAAACCTCAGCCCATCTTGCCCAAACACACTGCACAAAAAATCTTCATACAATTCCAAAAACTACTTGCTCTTTATCTTCCTGCTCCTACTGATTTCAGGGGACATCTCCCCCAACCCCGGTCCACCATCCCCCAACCTCAACCCCTACCCTACCTCACATCGAAACCTTAATAATCTTACTAATATTATTTGCACTCCTTCATCTCCTTCTTTCAATTGTGCCCTTTGGAATCCATGGTCTGTATGCAACAAGCTTCCTTTCCTACACAATTACTTTCTGAAAAACTCTCTAAATCTGATGGCCCTCACGGAAACCTGGATTCAGGATTCTGACACTGTCTCTCCTGCTGCCATTTCCCATGGTGGCTTACAATTCTCCCATTCCCCGAGACCGACAAACAGACCTGGTGGTGGAGTCGGCATACTCCTGTCCCCACAATGCACTTTCCAGGTCATCCCCCCAGTTCCATCACTCTCATTCCCTTCTTTTGAAGTCCACACCATCAGGCTCTTTCGTCCCCTCTCCC
The DNA here is from genome assembly GCF_039654945.1 of Dendrobates tinctorius. Classification (NCBI taxonomy): domain Eukaryota; kingdom Metazoa; phylum Chordata; class Amphibia; order Anura; family Dendrobatidae; genus Dendrobates; species Dendrobates tinctorius. Next base: position 12,739,049 of record NW_027361761.1, on the reverse strand, counting down.
TCAGAGTAGCGGTCATATACCGGCCCCCAGGCTCACCCACCCACTTCCTGGACCATTTCTCTGCCTGGCTGCCGCACTTCATGTCCTCAGAACTACCAACCCTTATCCTGGGAGACTTCAACATCCCCATTAACAGCCCCACTTCCACATCTGCATCCCAGCTTCTATCACTAACCACTTCTCTAGGCCTCTCTCAGCTCTCAACCTCTGAAACACACAAAGACGGTAACACCCTGGACCTGGTTTTCGCCCGGCTCTGCTCAATCTCCTACATAGATAACTCACCGCTTCCCCTCTCTGACCACAACATTCTCTCCTTTACACTCACAAATCCTCGCTCACCCCAGCACCCTCCTACCTACCATTCAGTCAGAAATCTACAAGCCATTAACCCTCATACACTTTCAGACTCCCTACACTCATCACTGTCCCCAATCTCTTCTTTGTCCTGTCCTGATCTGGCTGTACATCACTTCAATGACACTCTTAGAAGCACCCTTGACCAAGTAGCTCCCCTCAACCTCAGAACCTCCAAACACAGAGTGAAACAGCCCTGGCTCACATCGCAAACCCGATTTCTCCAGCGATGCTCTAGGTGTGCTGAACGCTTATGGAGGAAAACACGCACACCAGAAGACTTCATACACTTCAAATTTATGTTAAGGACATATAACTCTGCCCTTCACCTCGCCAAACAGACCTACTTCACCACCCTGATCTCCTCACTATCCAACAACCCCAAGAAACTTTTTGACACCTTTCACTCCCTCCTCAGGCCAAAAGCACAAGCCCCTATCACAGACATTTGCGCTGATGACCTTGCCTCCCACTTTATAGAGAAAATAGACAATATCCGTCAGGAAATCCGCTCCCAATCACCAAATTCAGTGACTCCCATCCCTCCCTGCATTCCCCCTGGCTCACTCTCCACATTCGATCCCATCACAGAAGAAGAAGTCTCCAGGCTCCTCTCCTCTTCTCGTCCGACTACATGCACAACCGACCCCATTCCCTCACATCTCCTCCAGTCTCTCTCCCCAGTCGTCACAACTCACCTAACTACAATCTTTAATCTCTCCCTCTCCTCTGGCATTTTCCCCTCCTCCTTCAAACACTCTATCATTACTCCATTACTAAAGAAACCCACCCTCGACCCATCCTGCACAAACAACTACAGACCAGTCTCCAATCTCCCCTTCATCTCTAAACTCTTGGAGCGCCTGATATACTCACGCCTTACCCGTTACCTCTCCACTCACTCCCTCCTAGACCCTTCACAGTCCGGTTTCCGCCCCCTACATTCGACAGAAACTACACTCATCAAAGTGACCAATGACCTTCTGACAGCAAAACGTAATGGTGACCACTCTCTGCTCATTCTTCTCGACCTTTCTGCAGCTTTCGACACTGTTGACCATCCTCTCCTACTCTCTAGGCTCCAGTCACTAGGCATTAAGGACACTGCTCTTTCCTGGTTCTCCTCCTATCTTTCCGACCGCTCCTTCAGTGTTCTGTTTTCTGGCTCCACTTCATCTCCTCTTCCTCTCACTGTTGGGGTACCTCAGGGCTCAGTCCTTGGCCCCCTTCTCTTCTCTCTCTATACGGCCCCAATTGGACAGACCATCAGCAGATTTGGCTTTCAGTACCATCTTTATGCTGATGACACACAACTGTACACATCATCCCCTGACCTTACCTCCGCTGTACTACAGAACGCCACTGACTGTCTGTCTGCAGTCTCCAACATCATGTCTGCTCTCTATCTGAAACTCAACCTCTCCAAAACTGAACTTCTTCTGCTCCCACCATCTACTAACCTCCCTAAATCTGACATTTCCCTCTCTGTGGGTGGCACCATAATAACACCCCGACAGCAGGCACGCTGTCTGGGTGTTATGTTCGACTCCGATCTCTCCTTCACCTCCCATATACAATCTCTTGCCCGCTCATGCCGCTTACACCTAAAGAACATCTCTAGAATCCGCCCTTTTCTCACCATGGAAACAACAAAAACTCTCACTGTCGCCCTGATCCACTCCCGCCTGGACTACTGTAATGCTCTATTAATTGGCCTCCCTCTCACTCGACTCTCCCCTCTCCAGTCTATCCTTAATGCAGCAGCCAGGGTTGTCCATCTGGCTAATCGTTACTCAGACGCGTCCGCTCTTCGCCAGTCGTTACACTGGCTGCCAATTCATTACAGGGTACAATTCAAAGTACTTGTTCTCACACACAAAGCTCTCCACAGTGCGGCACCCCCTTACATCTCCTCCCTCATTTCTGTCTATCGGCCTAACCGACCGCTGCGCTCTGCAAATGACTTTCGACTAACCTCTGCCCTAATCCGTACCTCCCACTCCCGACTGCAAGACTTCTCCCGTGCTGCGCCAATCCTCTGGAATGCTCTACCCCAAGATATTAGGATCATCCACAATTTGCATAGTTTTAGGCGCTCGCTCAAAACGCATTTGTTCAGAGCGGCCTATCACATTCAGTAATCAAAGTCATGTTATGTTTGTGTGTGTGTAGCCCATTCACTATCTCCATCTAACCCCCACCCCCTGAAGATGGCTGGACCGTCATTGTAAATACATCATTGTAAATACAAACCTATGCTTTGTATCTCCCCCACCTCATTGTAGAGTGTAAGCTCCACAAGCAGGGTCGTCTTATTTCGCTTTAATTATTGTATTGTTAACGTTGTTACTTATGACTGTTGTGTTTGAAACTGTTCAACTGTAAAGCGCTGCGGAATATGTTGGCGCTATATAAATAAAGATTATTATTATTATTATTATTATTATTATTATTATATGTATGTATTGTATGAATGTAGGAATGTATTGTATGTAGTATGTGTGTAGTATGTATGTTGTATGTATGTTGTATGTCTGTAGCATGTTGTATGTATGTAGTATGTACTATGTATGTATGTATGTTGTATGAATGTAGTATATATGTAGTATGTATGTATTGTATGAATGTATTGTATGTAGTATGTCTGTAGTATGTATGTTGTATGTCTGTATCATGTTGTATGTATGTTGCATGTATGTAGTAAGTATGTAGTATGTATGTATGTTGTATGTATGTAGTAAGTATGTAGTATGTATGTATGTATGTTGTATGAATGTAGTATATATGTTGTATGTATGTATTGTATGAATGTATGAATGCATTGTATGTAGTATGTATGTTGTATGTAGTATGTATGTAGTATGTAGGTTGTATGTCTGTAGCATGTTGTATGTATGTTGTATGTATGTTGTATGTATGTATGTTGTCTGAATGTAGTATATATGTAGTATGTATGTATTGTATGAATGTATTGTATGTAGTATGTATTTTGTATGTAGTATGCATGTAGTATGCATGTAGTATGTATGTTGTATGTCTGTAGCATGTTGTATGTATGTTGTATGTATGTAGTAAGTATGTAGTATGTATGTAGTATGTATGTTGTATGTCTGTAGCATGTTGTATGTATGTTGTATGTATGTAGTAAGTAAGTAGTATGTAGTATGTATGTATGTTGTATGAATATAGTATATATGTAGTATGTATGTTGTATTAATGTAGTATATATGTAGTATGTATGTATTGTATGAATGTATGAATGTATTGTATGTAGTACGTAAGTTGTATGTAGCATGTATGTATGTTGTATGTCTGTAGCATGTTGTATGTATGTTTTTTTTTTTTTACATTCAACACATTAGCCGGATGATGGGACTACTACTGTCCCATCATTGGCTAATGTGTCAATCACTGTCATTGTAGCAGGCATAGCCCGATGGGACTTGTAGTCCCATCGGACGATGTCTGCACACACACAAGACCCCCGGCAGGCCCGTACAGACCCCCGACAGCCGGCACAGGCCCCCGGCAGGCCCGTACAGACCCCCGACAGCTGACACAGGCCCGTACAGACCCCCGACAGCCGGCATAGGCCCCCGGCACAGGCCCTCGGCAGGCCCGTACAGACACCTGGCAGCCGGCACAGGCCCCCGGCAGGCCCGTACAGACCCCCGACAGCCGGCACAGGCCCCCCGCAGGCCCGTACAGACTCCCCGCAGTCGGCACAGACCGCGCATCATGATGCGCACAGACCGCGCATCATGATTACATCATTTCAGCAGCCAATCACAGCCACTACAGTGGCACATTACATTATGGGGACTTCCGATTCCGGTATCCGATACTGAAAAAATATCGGTACTCGGTATCGGAATTCCGATATAGCGAATATCGGCCGATACCCGATATTTGCAGTATCGGAATGCTCAACACTAATCCTGATCCAGAATCCCTTATCCCAGTGTGGCCAGTGTCGTGAACCTCAATCCTTTGTCCCAGTGCAGCAAGTCCAGAGAATGGAGTCCTGGGTCCGAGTGTGGTCAGTCCACAATCTGAAATCCCTGGTTCTAGTGCAGCCAGTACCTGAACATCATTCCCTGGTCCATGTGCGGCAAGTCCCTGAATCAGTAACCGAGACCAGTGTGTCTAAACATTTACCTATCTGAGTTCCCCATATTTCCTGACTGCTACAACTAGTTTACAAACAATGATGCCTCAATAGAGACGCCTGTTTCCTGAAGTCACTTTGGCAGTACCTGAATCAGTCCTATCTCTCCATGTCAGTAACCATTCTGCCTGAGGATCCAGAACTTTGTAGTCTGAATGGAGCCCAAGTCCATATCCATTTCTCCATACCTGATCCCTAGGTTCAGCAGCTGCAGTACCAGAGGAGTGCCAACGAGTGGTACCTGTTGGCTATGTAGAAGGGAGGAGCGGGTTGCTACGACTGTTGAATCATCACGTCCGGATGTGCTGGGGCCAAACCTCGTGTTTCTGGGAGGAATGAGCCGGAGCAAGCCAGTAAGCAGGGTAAACGGAGAGTGGCCATTCAGTGTGAGGTAAAATGGGCTGAGCCGCAACTGAAACGGTCTTCCTGCCAGAACGCAGATGAGGTGCAGACCACAACTGCTGTGAATTGAGCGACAGGCTGTGGCATGAAGAGAAAAGGCGGCATAGTGAGGGGCTCACCAAAATGAGCGGGTGTGTAAAGGAGCGTGCAATTGATGGAGCATCGCAGTACGAACATTCGGGTGTAAGCTGACATCCAGAGAGGCGCACGCCGGACAGAGCATTACAGCGCAGCCCTTCAGGTGACAGCGGATGCTCAAAAAGGCACAATTCGAGAGGAATCCTGTGGACAGCTCGATTCTTTTGCTCCGTGGATATATGGACTGGGACTCAGTGGGCAAAACCGGAGACCACCCGCTGCCACCAGAAGTAGGACTGAGTGCTGGGGAAGACGCCAGCAGACACCACACAGACCGCCCACCAGCATCCTGCTTCCCACGGGACCTTCAGCGAGTGACAGGTTGCGGACCCATGATAAGTGAAACTGTTAACCAGAGACTGTTTATTTAAACAACTGTTTATTCAGCTTAGTTTTGTACCCCCTTTACCCTGCTATCTCCCTATGCAGCGTTCACTACTGTTGACTAATTAAATATAGTTAACCCCTGCTCTGCAGCATTTGTGGTACTGCATCCCAGCAACTGCATATTACAGCTATCTTCAGCCAAGCTTGACTCCACCATCAGGAGGTCCAGTAAACAAATGGTTGTCGCTTATTTACGCCACTCCTAGATAAGCCTGACCCTGTGGCACAGTGTGTGTGTGAGTGTGTGAAACCATGTACACCATGTGTCTGCGCAACAAAGCGTATATGGAAGGAAGGATTTATTTCGTAGAGTAAAGATGGAAGGCTAAAACATGGGACTGCTACTCAACACAAAGAAAAAGAAATTGACTACTGCCACGTACAACTGTGACCCATTTGAGATGGACGGCGACGAACTGGAGGTGGTAAAAAAGTTTAACCTACTTGGATCAATGATTGGTTAAGATAAAGCGATGACAACAGACATCAATAGGAGACAGCTATGGGTGTCACCAGATAAGGTTTTCAAATTGTGGAACTTTTTACTGGCGACGAAGACACGTAATTAGTTTGGTCTTTTCTGTGGTAACATATGGATGTGATACCTGGATAATAAAGAAACAAGACAGATCACAAGTGACACCTTTGAAATGTGGTGCTGGAGAAGGATGTTATCAATACAGTGTGCATTGATGGCATTAAGAACAAATAAATCAATTTTGGAACAAATCAAGCCAGACATATCACTCCAAGCAAGGATCACCAAGCTACAACTTGCTTACTTTGGACACATCATACAATACAACAATAACTGGAGAATGACATCATGATGGGAAGAATAGAAGGAACAAGGCAAAGAGGTAGACCAATAACCAGATGGCTTGATGCCATCAAGATAACAGTGGAGAAGACTCTGTTTTACTTATCTAAGCTTGCACAAGCTCAATCTTCCTATAGATCGTTCATCCATCAAGTCGCCATGGCTCGCGATCGAGCAGAAGGTCATTAAAATAAAGTAATTAAAATAAGCAGAGAATAACTTCTATATAATAATGTTGTATGGCAGAGTTTGAATGGAATCTTAAGTACTAATGTCCAGAGTTGCAACGATAAGCCAACGATTCATACATGACACATAGTGCAGCTCGATATATACAGTATGTACAAAATGGAAAATACAGTCATATGTTAAAGTTTGGGCACCCCTATTAATGTTAACCTTTTTTCTTTATAACAATTTTGGTTTTTGCAACAGCTATTTCAGTTTCATATATCTAATAACTGATGGACTCAGTTATATTTCTGGATTCAAATGAGGTTTATTGTACTAACAGAAAATGTGCAATCTGCATTTTAACAAGATTTGACCGGTGCAAAAGTATGGGCACCCTTATCATTTTCTTGATTTGAACACTCCTAACTACTTTTTACTGACTTCCTGAAGCACTAAATTGGTTTTGTAACCTCATTGAGCTTTGAACTTCATAGCCAGGTGTATAAAATCATGAGAAAAGATATTTAAGGTGGCCACTTGCTAGTAGTTCTCCTATTTGATCCTCCTATGAAGAGTGGCATCATGGGCTCCTCAAAACAACTCTCACACACAGCCCCAAACTTTAACATATGACTGTAAGTGCTTTAATAGAGGTTGCTTCAGGGGTTCATTATGAAAAGCACATGCAGAGATAACATCGAGCACATGTAGGGAGCACACTAGTTGTATCCCACTCATATATTTTTATCGCTAATCTATCCAGAGTTGTATAAGACATTAGGATCTTTTATGTAAACTCTGAGAATTTAACATTTATCCTCTCATTTTCATGATGAGTGACAAACATGTCTGGACAAGTTTAGAGGGTGGAAGGACATTACCAAGACAATCATTTCTTTCTACTCACTGAAATAAAACATTTGCCTGTTTGCACTTTACTCCAACGTCTTGCTAAATGATGGATTTTAGCACCTACCCACAGAACAACCATACAAGATAAAGGTCCACATACTTCCCCTGTGAGATCAGAAAGATCACTTCTTGCACTAAACGGTCATGTAGTCTTTTGTTGGAGACAAGTGATCCAGCATTAAAGAGTCATATTATCCTTTACTGAGTCCATAAGATATATATCATTTCTCTATCAAAATTATCAAGTAATTGAGCATATATTCCAGTCAAGCAGATTAGGGATTGTTAAAAAAGGTAATATGTCATGACACCTACCCTACAAATTCTAGAACAGTGATTACCGTATATCTAGAAAAAAAGTACACTGTGGTCCGATTCATTACAAATGGCATTGTGCACTCCATTCTTAATGAACAGCATAGCGGGAGTATAGTGCACGTAATTCTTGCACCCAACGTAGGTTAAGCACACCCTAAAAATGGTGTGTGCTGTTGCTATGGACTGGAGTACATTTGTGGCAAAATATGCCCCATTAAAGTGGCACATTTTGATTAATTTGATGGGCGCACTCAGCCAAGCCTTGTTCTGCCCAAGACCTTGACGTTAGCAAAGCTGGCTGGGACTGTCAAAGAAAACATTAAAGCTGAAATCTTAAAATAGTTGCATTCAAATATTGCACAATTTCAATGTTTTTTTACTCTTCTATCTTCATTATTTTAAGACTGTAATTTTGCTTTTTTTATTGTGAGTTACACCCTTCTGAAAATCTGACTCATTCATTGAACTAAATTGACAATCATTATATTGAATGTGTAGAACTATTATGCTTTGGTTGTTATTATTATTATTCTTATTTATTTCTATAGCGCCATTGGTTCCATGGTGCTGTACATGAGAAGGGGTTACATACAAATTACAGATATCACTTACAGTAAATAAACTAACACTCACAGACTGATATAGAGGGGAGAGGACCCTGCCCTTTTGGCTTACATTCTACAGGATGATGGGAAAGGAGACAGTAGGTTGGGGGGATACAGCAGTTCCGCTGTTGGTAGAGGCGATTTCTCCGGTAGTGTTGAGGAGGTGGTGGGGTACACACACTAATCAGAAAAAATCCATAAAAAAATCATTTGAAAGGTAACTCACCAAACCCTGACTGATGCACTGGCAGGATGCAGCAGAACCCCATTGATAAAGGTTTAGGCAGCACAGGTGCATTCCACTGATTAGGACAGCCAGTAACCATTTGTGGTCCGGCTGCCCAGTGGAAATGCACACAGATGAGGCTTGCATAAGGCATAAGTCATACTGATAAATGTGATGCAAAAGTGTCTGAGCAGCCTATTGATCACGCCCCTAGTAATTAGTAGGCGGGCTGCTCTGCACTATAGATACGTGCATCACACAAAGAACCAAGCCAAATATAAAGGGTTCTAACTGCATCCTGCTGAAAAGTGCAAAAAAGATAAATAGATATGGGGTATTGGTTACTATTTTGGCCAAAGCAGATAAGCTCCCAACCCAACATCAAGGGTCCCCAGATATTGTGAGTCCCTAACACTAAACCTTTATCAATGGGGTTCTGCTGCATCCTGCCAGTTCATCAGTCAGGGTTTGGTGAGTTACCTTTCAAATGATTTTTTTATGGATTTTTTCTGATTAGTGTTTGATTATATTTAGTGCTAGGGACTCACAATATCTGGGGACCCTTGACGTTGGGTTGTGAGCTTATCTGCTCCGAGGAAAATTTGCTGCATGCACAAGTTTGATCCAATAGTTGGATTGCACTCAGCCATGCAGGTCAATGACTATATGGAAAAAATAGACTGGACTCGGATGACATCTGAATGCGTCCCGATCTCTACGGACTGACAGAGTGGAAAAAATGGAAAAAAAAAATTTCCACTTCTTCTCAGGCGAGAAAATCAGATCAGATGTAATACATTGTTATTTTTCCAAGCTTCCCTCTTAGTGATCTACTGCTTTATGGCTTCACTTCTAATTTCACATCAAAATAATATAATTAATTACAGAACAGATCTATTCAATCACAAATTTCAAAACTGACTCAGGTTAAGTTGGCATACTATCACAGAGCCATGTGTAAAGACACTGAGATCTTTAGTATAACCACAATTATTATTTATTTAATAGCCATCAGCTTGATCTTGGGCTATGGTGACTTGATAGTTGAACGCTCTGTAGTAGTGATGAGTGAGCATACTCAGTAATGCTCGCTACTCAACTGAGCATTGCTGTACTCATGGTACTCAGCGAGCGCCGAGCATTTCCGTGTTTGCTCGGTGGGAGTTTGGGTCCCCGCCCTGCATGTTTGGGAGCGCCAATCAACATGCAGGGATTGTCTGCCATGCACTGTAATGCTGCAGCCATCTTTGTTGTGGTAATACAGTAATTGGCTGGCCGCACAGCGTCACCAGGTCTATAAGAGACCTTTAGCCACCAAGCTCGTCACAGTCACCTCTAGAAACAGACAGTGTAGGGAGAGCTGCTGCCGAGATAGGGTCAAATTTGGGAGTTTATAAGGTAGTGTGGGTCTACCATCATTGAATACACATATCCAGTTTAATCAACAGTCCTTCTAAGGACCAATTACGGGGTATATAGATTGCAGTGTTAGGTAGGCAGGGAGTGTCTTTGGGTATATAGATATCAGTAGCAGGCAGGCATTGAATGTGGCATACTTCATTGCATATATCAAGAGAGTCCATTCCATTACTGTCTGCCACTGCTGCCTATTACATATATTGACCCTACATACATAGCCCCAGGTATCAGTGGCCAGGAATATTTTTTGCATCTTCATCCTGATTATTTTATTCCAAAGCAATCCAGGGTCCCCTTTTTTTCTCCAGATCCTATTCATAGTACAACGTGAAAAGCCAGCTATTTAAATGGGTTTTCTCGTCCCAGTCATCACATCTGAGTGCGCAGAAAATTCTGCCATTTTTGTGGTACTGTAAAATTTTGTTAGCCTACTTATTGACAAAATTTAGCTGGGCAAAAAAAAAAAAAAATACAGGCCAGATATTTGAAAGGGGGCTATCTCGGTCAGATGCCTCATCTATCTGTGGGCTACAAATTGTGGCATTTGAGACCTCCATTCAACTGTTTTGGCTATCTGTTGCCCTAGTTCAATGCACTATTTTGCATTAAAAAAAAATACAGGCCACATATTGAACAGTGTGGTATCTCCGTCAGATGCCTCATCTACCTGTGGGCTAAAATTGTGGCATTTCAGGCCTACATTCAACTGTTTTTGTTGTTACCCTTGTTCCACACAGGAGAAGAGGGCAGTTGTTGACTACCAGGATCAACAAGGCCATTGGTATTCAGTTCAGACTTCACACATGACCTAAGGAGTGGACATGGATGTCAGACATATTTATCATCCTACAAAACTTTGAGTACTCCACCAAAATGATGAGCGGCGATGATGCCATAATTACCGTTACCATCCTGATTCTCTGCATTCTGAAAAGCTTTCTGCTCACAATGAAAGAGAATGAATTGAACGCTGAGCACGATGAGATGGAGCAAGGAACCATAAAGGGTGATTACACAAAGCCCAGCCTCATGTCATCGCAACATGGATTGGTTGACAAGGAGGAAGAACAGGAGCTACTTTCATGCGCTATAGATGGTACCACAAGCAAAACTGTCATACCGTCTATTCAGCGTGGATGGCCTAAGGACAGGGAGGAGGAGGAGGACAGCATGATTTGTCATCCTCTTGGTGAGGACATGAAAGTCTTGCTTGTTAGCAGTCTGGCACGCATGGCTGACTTTATGTTGGCTGCCTTTCCCGTGACCCTCGCATTCTCAGAATTTTTGTTGACACTCCTTACTGGTTGGTGACACTTCTAGACCTACGCTACAAGGAGAACTTTCGATCTCTTCTTCCAGAGGCAGATAGGTGTAATAAAATGTTGCAGTACCAGAGGGCCAATGTTGTGGAATTAATAACAAAAATTCCCATCTGAAAACGCTGGCAGCAGAGGTCACAGTTCATTGGACAACCAAGGAGTACAGGTGAGAGAGACACAACTCCAATCCAGCAGAGGCAGGGGAACACTGGCAAAGTTCTGGGAGAGTTTTCTCAGACCCTGTCATCGCCCTGGCCCAGAGGCGTGGGGTACTCTCACAAGGAGTGCAATATTTGGGAAGATGCTGAGGGAGTACCTTGCTGACCGTACCAATGTCCTCCATGATTCCTCTGTGCCTTTAAATCATTGGGTATCCAAGCTGGACAAGTGGCATGAACTGGCTTTCTACTCCTTGGAGGTCCTGGTCTGCCCTGCTGCTAGCTTTTTGTCAGTATGGGTTTTTAGTGCCGCTGGTGGAATTATAACTGAAAGAGCATCCGCCTGTCAACAAAATGCTGACAGGCTGACTCTTATAAAAATGAGCAAGGGCTGGGTTGGGCAAGACTCCTCTAGACCACCAAATGATAGCGGCAAAACATAACCTCCAATACAGTGTCTTTTCTTGGGAGCTATACGCTTCCTGAGTTTTGCAATTTAGTGTTATCCTCCCTGCTTCTTCTCATCCTCATCATCCACCACAACAAGATCACCATGGTGACCGTGGTCCGTGATGCAACAACCAATTTATTGTGTAACAGGGTGTTTTTGATGCTCTTTTAAAAAATGTTTTACACAGTATGTTGATGTGTACACCCCAGGGGAAATGATTTTCCGCCCATACACCTAGAGTATTGGCACTACAAGTATAGGAAACACCACTCTTTTAAACTGGGAAAACATTTTTAGGAGACCATCCTCCACGTCTCTTCCGACACCACTAGATCACCAGGGTGAATGTGTTCCGTGATGCAACAGCCAATAAAGTTTTTTGCAAGGGTGTTTATGATGCTCGTTTCAAAAATGTTTACACAGTATGTTGAGATGTACCCTTTCAGGGGGAAATGTTTGGCAGCCCATACACCTAGAGTATGGGCATTACACGTATAGGATTTCCGCTCCTTTAAACTGGGAAATCATTTTTTGGAGTCTAGGCTCCACATTTCTTCTTTGGGGGATTGGAGTGCATGCAAATTTTGGGCAGGACTTGTATTCAGTTCATGCGCAAACTTTAGGTGACTTAGAAAAATCATAATAATGGGATCTTTGGGTTCATGTGGCCATCCAGTACGTGGATTCAAAGGCTTATTGGGGTGTATGTAACTTTGATGCAGGGCAGGCCTTGCATTGAATGCATAAGCAAACAGTATGGAAGTACCAAATGAATACTGGTAACTTTGGTTGCATGTGGTCATCCATGACTTCTATTCAACAGGTTGTTGGGGTGCATCCAAATTTTGGGCAGCCCTGCCACTCACATACGCAATAACAGTATAAGAGACCTACTGTTGAATATTGGGAACATAAAAGCATAGCCGGCTGATGGCCCTTTAAGAATATTAATGCCACCTGGTGCCCCTATAAAAATAGGCTTTGTGGCTTTCAGAGTCCCTCTTTCTTAAATGAAACAGGATGTGTCTGATGATGTGTCACACACCCCATGGCAAAATAAGGTTGTAAAATGTTAAAATGACATGACATTGGAGTTGGCGATGTGCAGCTGAGTTGCCTCTTCCAACCACTGATCCCAAGTCCACTCCCCACCCACCTGAGCCCCAAATAACATCAGGAAACCAGAATGGAATATAATGGCCACAGCAGCCTTTTATTTAAGTAATGTACAATATTTGTAAATATAAACGCAACCTTGGGAGGGTCCTTGAAGCTCTCAAATCTGGTGACCAAAACGTAAAGAATACTTTTTTGTGGACAAACATATAACATAAATTACTCCCAGCCGTTACCCCACTGGCTCGGGAGCACCAAAACCCTATCGGGGTTGCACTGCACTTAATCCCTGGGGATCCGACCAACCACTGCCGAGAGTCCCCCCAAATCACCAGACGCAAACCACGGATAATAACATTGAGGAATCCATATTACCACAGCTCCCCCAAAACCAATATAGCACCAACTTCAAGGACCCCCTCCCCCCAAACGCCAACCGGCCACCATGACCCGTGACATTGAATAACATACCCCCTGGACACCAATCCTGCACAAAAATTAGGGCGGGCGGGACAATCCCTCGTGGCTCCAGAGCGGGAACTAAAGGTAACCGCCCCTTAAGCCTCCTAATATATCCCCCTTTAGCCACCTCCTCCACCACCTGGGATCATTAACCCCTTCCCTCCAACCCACTGTCATGAAGGGCCTCCACTTAGCCGCATTGGGGGGGTTGTGCGGCTCGCACCAGTCCCTATCTTTTCCCAGTGAACGCATTGGTCTTGGTTGAAAGCAATGGTAAAGTTGAAAAACACATCAAAAACGCTGTGTGAACATAGCCCAAGTGGTGGAGGAACATTTTTGTTTTGGGTTATTTATTTTGCCTTTCATACAAGTCATTACCCTGGAAAAGATGTTCCTTAACATATTTCCCATAAAAATCAATTTTGGTTTCCTTTTTGTTTGTTTTAGTGTGCGCCTGTATAAGTGGCGTAACACTCTGACAACATTGTTCACAGCTGTGATCTGGGAGTCAGAAACGCTTCCAAGGGTTTTCCCCATGATGTTCCTATGTAATTTGAACACTGTTTCCATCAATTTCAGATGTCTTTAGACCCTAAATTGACCCCCAGGGGGGAACGTGGCAAAAATGCTTTGTTTTCCCATAGACTTACATTGTGCTCATTGCTTGGGTCGAGCACCTTAGTATTCCAATTTGCTCAATCCGATCAATGAGCACCCGAGCATTTTGATGCTCGCTCATCACTACTCTGTAGGAAGATAGATCTTTTGTAAGTCTAGTGAGGTCCACTATGGTCTTCTCCACCATTAGTTTGATGGTATCAAGCCATTAGTTTGCTGGTCTTCCTCTTCACCTTGTTCCTTTTATTCTTCCAACCATGATGTCCTTCTCCAGTAATTACTTTCTTCATATGATGTGTCCAAAATAGAAGTCACAGCTTGGTGATCCTTGCTTTAGTGTGAAATGTCTGGCATGATTTGTTCCAAAATTGAACTGTTTGTTCTAGCCACTACTACTATCCATATTTGTCTACGGAGATTACGTGACTTTGATCTTTATTTCAAGCACATATTTGCAATGAATGTAGATGGGACACCTGAACTCAGTAAGTACGGATGTGCTCATACATTGGCCATATGGTATGCATCTCATCTCATGTAGTTTGTCATTTAAGTCTTGATTGTTGTATATTCCCTACGGGTCACATGGTGCTGACGTCATCACAGGTCCTGCTGCCCCACTGCTCTGGTGAGCTCCACCCCTACTGGTCACATGGTGCTGACGTCATCACAGGTCCTGGTGCACCACTGCTCTGGTGAGCTCCGCCCCTACTGATCACATGATGCTGACGTCATCACAGGTCCTGCTGCTCCACTGAAAGAATATTACAGCGAGAAAAAGAAAACGCTGAGGAGGCGGCACCAAATTCAAAAGCTGGACATGACTGACGTATGTGAGGCGTCTGTGTCCAGGGGGATAAGACCTGCACCCCTGTCAAATAGCAGGTATGTCTGACCAATTTTAAAAACGATTATTTCGGCGGTGGAAGGGATGCTAAATAAAAGAGCCACCTTGACAGAATGCAGCATTAGTGCTGCACAATGTGGCTCTTTTACTTAAAAATGCCTGGGGGGGTGACGGGTTCCCTTTAAAGGGATCCCCGGTATGGAAGTTAGGGCCATTCCACTCAGCGTTCTGATTCTGACCCCAGGCTAATGGGATGATGTGGGATATTAGGGGTAGTAGTCCGGTGGCTCTGGCTGACAGGATGATGTGGGATATTAGGGAGAGTAGTCCGGTGGCTCTGGCTGACGGGATGATGTGGGATATTAGGGGTAGTAGTCCGGTGGCTCTGGCTGATGGGATGATGTGCGCTATTCGGGGTAGTAGTCCAGTGGCTCTGGCTGACGGGATGATGTGGGATATTAGGGGTAGTATTCCGGCGGCTGTGACGGGATGATGTGGGATATTAGCGGTAGTTGTCCGGTGGCTATGGCTGATGGGATGATGTGGGATTTAGGGGTAGTAGTCCGGTGGCTTTGACGGGACGATTTGGAATATTAGGGGTGGTAGCCTGGTAGCTCTGGTTGATGGGATTGTGTGGGATATTATAGTGAATGTGGCTATGCGGAGTGGGCGGGGCTCTACATTCAGTTTTATATATATAGATATAGTCATTATAATTTGTTATGACTATCCGTAGTTAGTTACTATGCTCGGGCAGCGCCGGGCTCTTCAGCTAGTGATATACTGTATAAAACTTAAAATAAGTAAAAAAATAAAAGATTAAACATGTGCACAGCAGTGTCGTTTTTACATGGCTGTGCGTTATGCTAATCTTAATGGCGATTTTAGGGCATATATATACCGTAAGGGCTAAGTTATACCAGATAAATACCCAAACATCACTGAAATGCATTGAATGTTATCAAGCAGGCACTAGCATTGAGCGCTATTTTATATTCTTGTTTTTACTTTTATTTATTGATAATTTCATGCGTTTTTGTTTTTAAGTAAAAAAAAGCTATGCTATCAAGACTTTTGCCAAAATGGAAATCTTTCTATTTTTCACTTCACTTTTGCAACATTTTCCATTTAAAAAGCTTATCCCCCATGAATAAAGTACATTTTAATCAATAGATCTTTGAATAATAATTGTATGTGTTTGATTAAAATATTCCTGTGCTGAGATAATCTTATAAATGTGCCCCTGCTGTGTGCTGTGTATTGGCCGTGTCTGATTATGCAGGAACATGGTTTGATCATATCACAGCTCCTTGGAAGAGGAGGAAGAAAAAGAGAAGATGCAGACAGGACAGCATGGGGTCTTTTTTTGAGGCAAAACATTTCACTGCCTGTTATTAAGCAATATTTTACCACAAAAAAGGAATCATTTGTGATCCCATGCTGTTCTGTCTGTATACTCTTTTGCTTCCTCCCCTGCCCAGGAGCTGTGGTGTGAAAAGATCTTGTTCCAGTATGGTCGGACACGACCTTTACACTGACACATTTATTAGATTATCTTAGCACAGGAATATTTTTTTGAAACACATCCAATTGTGGAAGTTACTATTATTCAATAATCTATTGATTAAAATCTTTAAGAAAATGAACTTTATTCATTCAAATACCCCTTTAAGGCTCCACCGGAGCTAAACTGGAAGTTACTCCTGCTCTGGAGTCTACAAATTCCCACAAACCATTTGAAATCTGAGTCATATCACGCAGCTAAGAAATGTCACCCATAAATTATTTTATGAAAATAAACTTTTTTTTTTTTTTACTGTGTCACATGGAAATAAAAAGTAAAATGAGTTCATCACCAATTAGTCTAAAGCACTTTTCCACTCCTTCATCTCTCATTTACTGTCTCATTCCTGACATAATTTTTTTTCCCAATCTTTATGGATCACAGACATTTGTATCATAGTCTACAGATAAGAAATGTATGTCTATGGTTAGATTACTCTTTATCATCTGTCAACTTATTAACATTTTTTTACATATATAGTTACATAGGTTGAAGAAAAGACCTAGGTCCATCAAGTTCAACCTTTCTCCACCAATTGCACATTTTTTGTCACTAATTTAACTATAGCCCACCATGTTATGTGTGCTGAGGAAATCATCTGGCCTTCATATAAAAGTAAAGTTGAGCGAATTTATATGAATTCAGTTCCGAATATGATCAGTAGCAAATATTGTTTTTGCAGCTTTCGTCGATCACAGCCGAACGTCATTCAATGGGAGTGGAAATGACTAAATATGTTTGGAACTGATCAACAAACATACATTCAGCATGAATAAGGTACCAGTATGGTATATGACAATGCTCGTTAAAGGGTCAACATTGACTTTTAGAATTGCTACTTCCCTTAGTTGGCACTAGACTTCTAGTCCTCTTCTTCTCTTAAGAGACAATTTGCATATTTCCCAGAGGAGCATTGTGGCTTTAAAGGGAATCTGTCACCCCATTTTTCGAGCATCAGCTGCCGGCACCACCATCAGGGGCTCATCTACAGCATTATGTAATGCTGTAGATAAGCCCCCAATGTAACCTGAAAGATAAGAAAAAAGAGTTATATTATACTCACCGGGGGGCAGTTCGGTCTTGGTCCAATGGGTGTTGCGGTCCGGCGCCTCCCATCTTCTAACGGTGATGTCCTCTTCTTTGCTGCCTGTCGTGGATCTGGCGCAGGCGCACTGCTCTGCCCTGTTGACGGCAGAGCAGAATACTGCAGTGAGCAGGCGCCAGACCTCTCCTGGCGCCTGCGCACTGCTGGACCCTGCTCTGCCCTCAACAGGGAGAGCAGCACGCCTGTGCAGGAGCCACGACAGGCAACAAAGAAGAGGAAGTCACCGCTAAAAGAAGGGAGGCGCCGGACCGCGACACCCAGCGAACCAAAATTAGACCCGGAACACCCCTGGGTGAGTATAATACTTTTAACTCATTTTTCTTCTCTTTCAGGTTACATCGGGGGCTTATCTACAGCATTACAGAATGTTGTGGTTAAGACCCTGATGGCGGTGCTGGCAGCTGATACTCGAAAAATGGGGTGACAGATTCCCTTTAAGTCTCCTCATCTCGGCATTCTTAGTATGTCAATCTACGAATGGAGAAATGGAACTTCTTGGTTACATAATATATATAATTTATTTTTTTATCTACAAAAATCCCTGACACTGAACCCTTGCCTGTATGCCCTATATCGCAATGACACACATATTCATATGTGTAAACCATGATGTCACTTGGTAAGTACCAGCCATAGTGCTCCAAATGAGTATTAGGCATACTTCACTCGTCTGTGTTTCCAGGACATGTGGTGTATTTTTTTCTCAGACACCACACATACCCATTCTAGCCTATGTCGGTGTTTTTGCACAGACTGTGGTTCCATGTAAAACACAAGTAGACATGTCTGTTTTATTCCAGCAGCACGAACTGCAAGGGCTCATACAAGTCTATAGGGTTGCGAAAAGCACGTACAGCACACACATGGTATCCATGATGGCTATTGCAAAGTATAGGAGAAACAACACAATTTATTTACTTCTTTATCAATATCAGAAAAACATTGATGACACACTAATAGTAAAAACTGAAACAAGGAAGAAACACTAATGGTAAACACAGAGACATGGAAGACACACTGATGGTAAACACAGAATCCCGGAAGACACACTGATGGTAAACACAGAAACATGGAAGACACTCTGATGGTAAACACAGAAACAAGGAAGACACTCTAATGGTAAACACAGAAACATGGAAGACACACTGGTGGTAAACAAAGAAACATGGAATACACACTGATGGTAAACACAGAAACATGAAATACACACTGATGGTAAACACAGAAACATGGAAGGCACACTGATGGTAGACACAGAAGCATGGAAGACACACTGATTGTAAACAAAGAAACATGGAAGACACACTGATGGTAAACACAGAAACATGGAACACACACTGATTGTAAACACAGAAACATGGAAGACACACTGATTGTAAACACAGGAACACGGAAGACACTCTGATGGTAAACACAGAAACATGGAAGACACACTGATGGTAAACACAGAAACATGGAAGACACACTGGTGGTAAACAAAGAAACATGGAAGACACACTGATGGTCAACACAGAAACAAGGAAGACACTCTAATGGTAAACACAGAAACATGGAAGACACTCTGATGGTAACACAGAAACATGGAAGACACACTGGTGGTAAAAACAGAAACATGGAAGACACACTGGTGGCAAACACAGAAACAGGAAGACTGTTGTGAGTTAATTTTCCCCTTCACCATTGAGGTCTGATGAACTCCCTCTTCTGGTGAAGGAAGGTAGTGAGGCTGATTACAAAGCACCTGAGCAGAATGATGATGACTGGGTGACTGGGATTGCTGACTGGATATAAGGCAGCCGACGCCCTTCTGCCTTGTGGGTGATTACTCTGAGGGATTCTTGGAGACCAGTCTGATTCCTGCTCCTCAAAAGCTAAGTTTTCTGCTCTACTTTTTGCATTTGTGTTTTGGTTTTGTTTTGCCTTGTTTTTCTGGATTTCTGCCTTTCCCTGCTGGGTGAACTGAATTCCTTTTTGCTCTGTCTTCAGATAATACCTGAGTACTGATATAGTCTTTTTGAAGCCTAGCGTCTTCAGGGCTTTTTTCCCTATCAGTCTGTTGGCTCTTGTTTTTGAGAGGGTTTTGGCGGATTGCAGACAGCAGCTTTTCTATTCTGTCCTATTTAGTTAGCTTGGGCCCCATCATTTGCTCAGCCTATCTTTCTATCTGTGTGAGTGTTTTTTCAACTTGCTTCACCGTCATTATATGTTGGGGGCTGCCGATTGCTTTGGGGTCTGCTCTGGGGCAGTTTAGATTTCCCTTTCTGTCTTTAGGCTATGTAGTTCTCCGGCTGTGATCGAGGGGTCTAGGGCACCTTAGGAACCCCCCACGGCTACTGCTAGTTGTTGTTGTTAGGTTCAGGGATCTGCAATCCGATAGCTGCCAACTTCTCTGGTTTTCTGGACTTAGCTAGTATTTCTATTTTTGCCTCCTACGGTAACTCATTCATACCAGAATCACCTGCCATACCGCAGATCCTAGGGTACTCAATAGCAGGAAAGAATTGTTAAAAAAAAATAAATAAATAAGTGTGTATATTTTTTCCTCTATATCTCTGAGGCCGTAGGGGGAATTTTTTTTTTCTCTCAATGGAGATAAAGCAATTGTCTGATCGTGTGGAGCAGCTTGCTGAGGAAGTGTGGGGAATTTCTGCCTACCTTGCTCATTCACATGCTGCTGAACCAAACATCCCTACTCCTGATGTGTTTTTTGGGGATCGGTCTAAATTTTTGAATTTCAAAAATAATTGTAAATTATTTTTTGCCTTGAAGCCTAACTCGTCAGGGAGCTCCGCGCAGCAGGTTAAAATTGTCATCTCTTTGCTGCGTGGCGATCCCCAGGAATGGGCGTTTTCTTTGAAACCAGATGATCCTATTCTGACTAATGTGAACGCATTTTTTCAAGCCTTGGGATTGTTGTATGACGAATAGAGTTGAGCGATACCGTCCGATACTTCAAAGTATCGTATCGGATGGTATCGGCCGATCTTTAAAAAAAGTATCGGTATCGCCGATTCCGATACCGGAAGTCCCATTCAAGTCTATGGGACTTCCGGTATCGGAATAAGAAAAACCCTTTCCTGCCCTTGTACAGCCTCTCTGGGGTCTGTACGGGCCTTTCGGGGGGCTGTGCCGGCCTGCCAGGGGGTCTGTGCAGGCTCCGGTGGTCTGTGCCGGCCTGCCGGGGGGCTGTGCCGGCCTGCCGGTGGTCTGTGCAGGCTCCAGTGGGCTGTGCCGGCCTGCCGGGGGGCTGTGCCGGCCTGCCGGGGGGCTGTGCAGGCTCCGGGGGGCTGTGCCGGCCTGCCGGGGGGCTGTGCCGGCCTGCCGGTGGTCTGTGCAGGCTCCGGGGGGCTGTGCCGGCCTGCCGGGGGGCTGTGCCGGCCTGCCGGTGGTCTGTGCAGGCTTCGGGGGTCTGTGCAGGCATCGTCCGATGGGACTACAAGTCCCATCGGGCGATGCCTGCTACCATGACAGTGATTGACACATTAGCCAATGATGGGACAGTAATAGTCCTATCATCCGGCTAATGTGTTGAATGTAAAAAAAAAAAAAAAAAATTACATGCTACATACATACAACATGCATATTACATACATGCTACATTCATACTACATACTACATACATGCTACATACATGCTACATACATGCTACATTCATACTACATAAATACTACATGCAACATACATACTACATATATACTACATACATACTACATATATACTACATGCATGCTACATACATACTGCATGCTACATACATACTACATGCTACATACATACTACATGCTACATACATACCACATATATACTACATACATACTACATACATACTACATGCATACTACATGCATGCTACATGCTACATACATAACACATATATACTACATGCATGCTACATACATAGTACATGCTACATGCATGCTACATACATACTACATGCTACATACTACATATATACTACATGCATGCTACATACATACTACATGCTACATACTACATATATACTACATGCATGCTACATACATACTACATGCTACATACATACTACATATATACTACATGCATGCTACATACATACTACATGCTACATACATACTACATATATACTACATGCATGCTACATACATACTACATGCTACATACATACTACGTATATACTACATGCATGCTACATACATACTACATGCTACATACATACCACATACATACTACATACATGCTACATGCTACATATATACTACATATATACTACATGCATGCTACATACATACTACATGCTACATACATACTACATATATACTACATACATACTACATGCATGCTACATACATACTACATACATACTACATGCTACATACATACCACATACATACTACATACATACTACATGCTACATACATTCATACATATATACTACATGCATGCTACATACATACCACATATATACTACATACATACAATACATTCATACAATACATACATAGACATACAGTACATATAACATAGAGTAACATACTTACCAATACTTGTCACATTGTTCCCCGAAGCCATTGTCTTTTCCGGAATAAATATTAACATAACAAACCACAAAAATACTCACCCACGATCCGAAGCAGTCCACGAGTGTGTCCCACGACGATCTTGGGTAGAGAACTGCAGCATCAGATGATGCTGCCGTTCTCTACGGGCTGCAGGAATCCAATGACGGAAGGTAGGTATCCTTCCGCACTGTATTCCTCCGCCACTTAAAAAAAAAAAGTCCCTAGTCTCACTTTATGCCATTGCTGTCTGGGAATTTCCCATACTACATACATACTACATGCATGCTACATACATACTACATGCTACATACATACCACATACATACTACATACATACTACATACATACTACATGCTACATACATACTACATATATACTACATGCATGCTACATACATACTACATGCTACATACATACCACATACATACTACATACATACTACATATATACTACATGCATGCTACATACATACTACATATATACTACATGCATGCTACATACATACTACATATATACTACATGCATGCTACATACATACTGCATGCTACATGCATGCTACATACATACTACATACATACTACATGCTACATACATACCACATATATACTACATACATACAATACATTCATACAATACATACATAGACATACAGTACATATAACATAGAGTAACATACTTACCAATACTTGTCACATTGTTCCCCGAAGCCATTGTCTTTTCCGGAATAAATATTAACATAACAAACCACAAAAATACTCCCCCACGATCCGAAGCAGTCCACGAGTGTGTCCCACGACGATCTTGGGTAGAGAACTGCAGCATCAGATGATGCTGCCGTTCTCTACGGGCTGCAGGAATCCAATGACGGAAGGTAGGTATCCTTCCGCACTGTATTCCTCCGCCACTTAAAAAAAAAAAAGTCCCTAGTCTCACTTTATGCCATTGCTGTGTGGGAAATTCCCAGACAGCAATGGCATAAAGTGAGACTAGGGACTTTTTTTTTTTAAGTGGCGGAGGAATACAGTGCGGAAGGATACCTACCTTCCGTCATTGGATTCCTGCAGCCCGTAGAGAACGGCAGCATCATCTGATGCTGCAGTTCTCTACCCAAGATCGTCGTGGGACACACTCGTGGACTGCTTCGGATCGTGGGTGAGTATTTTTGTGGTTTGTTATGTTAATATTTATTCCGGAAAAGACAATGGCTTCGGGGAACAATGTGACAAGTATTGGTAAGTATGTTACTCTATGTTATATGTACTGTATGTCTATGTATGTATTGTATGAATGTATTGTATGTATGTAGTATATACAGTATGTGGTATGTATGTAGCATGTAGTATGTATGTAGTATGTATGTAGCATGCATGTAGCATGCAGTATGTATGTAGCATGCATGTAGTATATATGTAGTATGTATGTAGCATGCATGTAGTATATATGTAGTATGTATGTAGCATGCATGTAGTATATATGTAGTATGTATGTAGTATGTATGTGGTATGTATGTAGCATGTAGTATGTATGTAGCATGCATGTAGTATATATGTAGTATGTATGTAGCTTGTAGTATGTATGTAGTATGTATGTAGTATGTATGTGGTATGTATGTAGCATGTAGTATGTATGTAGCATGCATGTAGTATGTATGTAGTATGCATGTAGTATGCATGTAGTATGTATGTAGCATGTATGTGGTATGTATGTGGTATGTATGTAGCATGTAGTATGTATGTAGCATGCATGTAGTATATATGTAGTATGTATGTAGCATGTAGTATGTATGTAGTATGTATGTAGTATGTATGTGGTATGTATGTAGCATGTAGTATGTATGTAGTATGCATGTAGTATGTATGTAGTATGCATGTAGTATGCATGTAGTATGTATGTAGCATGTATGTGGTATGTATGTGGTATGTATGTAGCATGTAGTATGTATGTAGCATGCATGTAGTATATATGTAGTATGTATGTAGCATGTAGTATGTATGTAGTATGTATGTAGTATGTATGTGGTATGTATGTAGCATGTAGTATGTATGTAGCATGTAGTATGTATGTAGCATGCATGTAGTATATATGTAGTATGTAGTATGTATGTAGTATGTATGTGGTATGTATGTAGCATGTAGTATGTATGTAGCATGCATGTAGTATGTATGTAGCATGCATGTAGTATGTATGTAGTATGCATGTAGTATGCATGTAGTATGTATGTAGTATATATGTAGTATGTATGTAGCATGTATGTGGTATGTATGTAGCATGTAGTATGTATGTAGCATGCATGTAGTATATATGTAGTATGTAGTATGTATGTAGTATGTATGTGGTATGTATGTAGCATGTAGTATGTATGTAGCATGCATGTAGTATGTATGTAGCATGCATGTATGTATGTAGCATGCATGTAGCATGCATGTAGTATGTATGTAGTATGTATGTAGCATGCAGCATGTATGTAGCATGTATGTAGCATGTATGTAGTATGTATGTAGTATATATGTAGTATGTATATAGCATGTAGTATGTATGTAGTATTTTTTTTTTTTAACATTTAACACATTAGCCGGATGATGGGACTACTACTGTCCCATCATTGGCTAATGTGTCAATCACTGTCATGGTAGCAGGCATCGCCCGATGGGACTTGTAGTCCCATCGGACGATGCTTGCACAGACCCCCGGACATCAGCACAGCCCCCCGGCAGGCCGGCACAGCCCCCCGGCACGCCGGTACAGACCCCCACAGGGTGCACAGACCACCGGCAGGCCGGCACAGCCCCCTGGCAGGCCGGTACAGACCCCCACAGGGTGCACAGACCACCGGCAGGCCGGCACAGCCCCCCGGCAGGCCGGTACAGACCCCCACAGGGTGCACAGACCACCGGCAGGCCGGCACAGCCCCCCGGCAGGCCGGTACAGACCCCGGGCAGTCCACATAGCCCCCCGGCAGGCCGGCACAGCCCCCCGGCAGGCCGGCAGAGACCCCCGGAAGGCCCGAAATGACGGCGCATCATGATGCGCACACACCGCGCATCATGATGACGTCAGGCCGTCAATCAACTGAACTTCCGATTCCGATGCCGAATTCCGATATTGAAAAAATATCGGAAGTCGGTATCGGAATTCCGATACAGCAAGTATCGGCCGATACCCGATACTTGCGGTATCGGAATGCTCAACACTAATGACGAACCTAATGCTATTGATCAGGCTGAAAAGATCCTGTTGGCATTGAGTCAGGGTCGAGATTCTGCAGAATTGTACTGTTAAAAATTCCGAAAATGGGAGGTCCTTACTACCTGGAATGATAATGCCTTGGCTGCTCTCTTTCGGAAGGGTTTGTCAGAAGCCATAAAAGATACTATGGTGGGATTTCCTGTTCCCTCTGGTCTTGACGATTCTATGTCATTAGCCATTCAGGTTGATCGGCGTTTACGTGAACGCAGGACTGCACGAGTGTCTGAACCTATGCAATGTGATAGAGTTTTGTCCAGGGAGCAACGTCAGGAGTTCAGAAGGCGTAATAAGCTGTGTTTTTTTTGTGGAGATGCCTCACATATTATTTCTGTCTGTCCTAAACGAGAGAAACGTTTCGCACACACGTTTTCTGTGGGTGGTGTTCAACATAAGTTTCTACTGGCAATTACTCTGATCTGCTCCCTGTCCACATTTTCCGCTAAGGCTTTTGTGGATTCGGGAGCAGCCCTGAATCTAATGGACTTGTATTTTGCTAAACGTTGTGGATTTCCGATGACACCTCTGCGGACGCCTATCCCTATGAGGGGGATTGATGCTACTCCTTTGGCGAAAAATAAACCACAGTTTTGGACCCAGGTGGTAATGCGGGTCGCCCCAGACCATCAAGAAAATTGCAGATTTTTGGTGTTGCATAATTTGCATGATACCATTGTTCTGGGGTTTCCCTGGTTGCAAATTCATAATCCAGTTTTGGATTGGAAATCTGTGTCTGTGGTGAGTTGGGGTTGTCGGTGTGCCCTTAGTGAGGCTCCGTTTTTTTCCACCTCTCCTCAGTCGCATGATGTTCCTGACTATTTTGCGGACTTTTATGGTGTATTTAGTGAGAATGAGTCTGCGTCTTTGCCTCCTCATAGGAGTTATGACTGTGCAATTGAACTGAGCCCGGGGTGTAAATTTCCTAAGGGTCGGCTCTTCAATTTATCTGTACCCGAGCACGAGGCTATGCGATCCTATATTAAGGAGGCGTTGGAGAAGGGTCATATTCGACCATCCTCTTCACCCTTAGGTGCCGTTTTTTTTTTCGTGGCCAAAAAGGATGGTTCATTAAGGCCTTGTATTGATTATCGTGCCCTCAACAAAATTACTATTAAATATCAGTATCCGTTAACCCTAATTTCGGATCTATTCTCCAGAGTTAAAGGTGCTTGCTGGTTTACCAAGCTTGACCTCAGGGGGGCGTATAATCTTATCCGCATTAAGCATGGGGATGAACGGAAGACAGCGTTTAATACTCCGGAGGGACATTTTGAGTACCTGGTAATGCCTTTTGGGCTCACTAATGCCCCTTCTGTCTTCCAGTGCTTCATGAACGACATTTTCCGAGACTTTGTGGATACATTTTTGATTATCTATCTGGATGATATTTTGATCTTCTCCAAGGATTGGGATTCTCATGTGGAACATGTTCGGACTGTGTTCCGGATCTTGAGGGAGAATTCCCTGTATGTCAAAGGATCGAAATGCCTTTTTGGAGTACAGAGGATTTCATTTTTGGGATTTATTTTGTCTCCGTCAACTATTGAAATGGACCCGGCCAAGGTACAGGCCATTTATGATTGGGTTCAGCCCACTTCTTTGAAGGCCCTCCAGAAGTTTTTGGGTTTTGCTAATTTTTATCGGAAATTTATAGCAAAATTTTCTAGCATTGCCAAGACATTGACTGATCTGACTAAAATGGGTGCTGATGTGTTGAATTGGTCTCCGCAGGCTGTTTATTCCTTTCAGAAGCTGAAGCGAAGATTCACTTCGGCACAGGTTTTGCGGCAACCTGATGTCTCACTCCCGTTCCAGGTAGAGGTGGACGCTTCTGAGATTGGTGCAGGAGCTGTTTTGTCCCAAAAGGATCCTGTAACATCTAAAATGAATCCCTGTGCTTTCTTTTCCCGAAAGCTCTCTCCATCTGAACGTAACTATGATGTGGGGAATCGGGAACTGTTAGTCATGAAATGGGCATTTGAGGAGTGGAGACATTGGTTGGAGGGAGCTAAACACCAAGTTGTGGTCCTCACTGACCACAAGAATTTGATTTACCTGGAGTCGTCCAAACACTTGAACCCTAGACAGGCTAGGTGGGCCTTGTTTTTTTACACGTTTTGATTTTGTGGTCTCTTTTCTTCCTGGCACTAAGAATGTCAAGGCAGATGCCCTCTCTAGGAGCTTCTTTGCTGTTTCCCCTGTGGTGACCAAGCCTGCTACCATCTTAAGAGAAGGGGTAGTTCTTTCTGCCATCTCACCCGATTTGAGACGTGCTCTGCAAGAGTTCCAAGGAGGACAAATCTGAGCGTTGTCCCAGTGGAAAGTTGTATGTTCCTGACCAGTGGAAGAAGAGAGTGATGTCTGAATTTCATTGCTCTGCATTAGCTGGTCATCCAGGTATTTTTGGTACTAGATATCTGGTGA
The DNA here is from genome assembly GCF_039654945.1 of Dendrobates tinctorius. Classification (NCBI taxonomy): domain Eukaryota; kingdom Metazoa; phylum Chordata; class Amphibia; order Anura; family Dendrobatidae; genus Dendrobates; species Dendrobates tinctorius. Next base: position 12,711,278 of record NW_027361761.1, on the reverse strand, counting down.
GTCGGTCTTTTTGGTGGCCCACCTTGTCTCATGATGTCAGGAATTTTGTGCAGTCCTGTGGGACTTGCTCCCGGTCTAAACCTTGTTCTCGCTCTAGTGGGTTGTTGATGCCTTTGCCGGTCCCCAGGTGGCCATGGACCCAGATTTCAATGGATTTCATCTCTGATATGCCTGTCTCTCAGAGAATGACTGTTATTTGGGTGATTTGTGATAGGTTCTCTAAGATGGTTCATCTTGTACCACTCCCTAAGTTGCCATCTTCCTCTGAGTTGGTGCCCTTGTTTTTGCAACAGGTGGTTCGCTTGCACGGGATTCCTGAGAACATTGTAGCTGACAGAGGAGTTCAATTTGTGTCTAGATTTTGGAGGACTTTCTGTTCCAAGCTGGGAATTCAGTTGTCCTTCTCCTCTGCTTTTCACCCTCAGACCAATGGGCAGACGGAGAGAACAAACCAGACCTTGGAGTCGTATTTGAGATGTTTTATTTCCGCCGATCAGGATGATTGGGTTTCATTTTTGCCCTTGGCCGAATTTGCTTTAAATAATAGAACTAGTTCTGCCACTTTGATGTCACCTTTTTTTTGTAACTTTGGGTTTCATCCTCGATTTTCTTCAGGGCAGGTGGAGCCTTCTGCCTGCCCAGGTGTTGACACTGTAGTGGAGAGAATGCACCAGATCTGGGACCAAGTGGTGGATAAGTTATCTCTCTCCCAGGAAAAGGCCCAGCGGTTTTCCAACCGACATAGGACCATTGGTCCCCAGTTTAAGGTTGGTGATATGGTTTGGTTATCATCAAAAAATATCGCTATGAAGGTGGCTTCTTCTAAGTTTAAGCCTAGATTTATTGGACCTTACAAGATTTTGGAGATTATTAATCCGGTCTCTTTTCGTTTGGCTCTTCCTGTCACATTTAAAATTCATAATGTGTTTCATAAGTCCTTGTTGAAGAGGTTTGTTGAACCAGTTGTTCCTGGGGTGGCACCTCCAGACCCTGTATTAGTTGAAGGTAACATGGAATATGAGGTAGAGAAGATACTGGATTCCCGTCTGGCTAGACGGAGACTCCAGTATTTGGTTAAGTGGAAGGGTTATGGTCAGGAGGATAATTCCTGGGTCTCTGCCTCTGATATTCATGCCAAAAGATTGGTGCGTGCCTTTCATCAGGCTCACCCTGATTGCCCTGGTGGCGTGGATGAGGGTTCGGTGACCCCTCCTCAAGGGGGAGGTACTGTTGTTAGTTAATTTTCCCCTTCACCATTGAGGTCTGATGAACTCCCTCTTCTGGTGAAGGAAGGTAGTGTGGCTGATTACAAAGCACCTGAGCAGAATGATGATGACTGGGTGACTGGGATTGCTGACTGGATATAAGGCAGCCGACGCCCTTCTGCCTTGCGGGTGATTACTCTGAGGGATTCTTGGAGACCAGTCTGATTCCTGCTCCTCAAAAGCTAAGTTTTCTGCTCTACTTTTTGCATTTGTGTTTTGGTTTTGTTTTGCCTTGTTTTTCTGGATTTCTGCCTTTCCCTGCTGGGTGAGCTGAATTCCTTTTTGCTCTGTCTTCAGATAATACCTGAGTACTGATATAGTCTTTTTGAAGCCTAGCGTCTTCAGGGCTTTTTTCCCTATCAGTCTGTTGGCTCTTGTTTTTGAGAGGGTTTTGGCGGATTGCAGACAGCAGCTTTTCTATTCTGTCCTATTTAGTTAGCTTGGGCCCCATCATTTGCTCAGCCTATCTTTCTAACTGTGTGAGTGTTTTTTCATCTTGCTTCACCGTCATTATATGTTGGGGGCTGCCTTTTGATTTGGGGTCTGCTCTGGGGCAGTTTAGATTTCCTTTCTGTCTTTAGGCTATGTAGTTCTCCGGCTGTGATCGAGGGGTCTAGGGCACCGTAGGAACCCACCACGGCTACTGCTAGTTGTTGTTGTTAGGTTCAGGGGTCTGCAATCCGATAGCTGCCAACTTCTCTGGTTTTCTGGACTTAGCTAGTATTTCTGTTTTTGCCTCCTATGGTGACTCATTCATAGCAGAAGACTCTCTGATGGAAAACACAGAAACATGGAAGACACACTGATGGTAAACACAGAAACATGGAATACACACTGACTGTAAACACAGAATCACTGAAGACACACTGATGGTAAACACATAAACATGGAATACACACTGATTGTAAACATAGAAGCATGGAAGACACTCTGTTGGTAAACACAGAAACATGGAAGACACACTGGTGGTAAACAAAGAAACATGGAAGACACACTGATGGTAAACACAGAAACAGGGAAGACACTCTGATGGTAAACACAGAAACATGGAAGACACACTGGTGGTAAACACAGAAGCATGGAAGACACACTGATGGTAAACACAGAAACACGGAAGACATTCTGATGGTAAACACAGAAACATGGAGGACACACTGGTGGTAAACACAGAAACATGGAAGACACACTGATGGTAAACACAGAAGCATGGAAGGCACACTGATGGCAAACACAGAAACACAGAAGACACACTGATGGTAAACACAGAACCACGGAAGGCACACTGATGGTAAACATAGAAGCATGGAAGACACGCTGATGGTAAACACAGAAACATGGAAGACACACTGATGGTAAACACAGAAACATGGAAGACACACTGGTGTTAAACACAGAAACATGGAAGACACACTGATGGTAAACACAGAAGCATGGAAGTCACTCTGATGGTAAACACAGAAACATGGAAGACAAACTGGTAGTAAACAAAGAAACATGGAAGACACACTGATGGCAAACACAGAAACACAGAAGACACACTAATGGTAAACACAGAAGCATGGAAGACACACTGATGGTAAACACAGAACCACGGAAGGCACACTGATGGTAAACACAGAAGCATGGAAGACACGCTGATTGTAAACACAGAAACATTGAAGACACACTGATGGTAAACACAGAACCACGGAAGGCACACTAATGGTAAACATAGAAGCATGGAAGACACGCTGATGGTAAACAAAGAAACATGGAAGACACACTGATGGCAAACACAGAATCACGGAAGGCATACTGATGGGAGAAACAGAAGCATGGAAGACACACTGATTGTAAACACAGAAACATGGAAGACACACTGAGGGTAAACACAAAAACATGGAATACACACTGGTGGTAAACACAGAAGCATGGAAGACACTCTGATGGTAAACACAGAAACATGGAAGACACACTGATGGTAAACACAGAAACACGGAAGACACACTGATGGTAAACACAGAATCATGGAAGACACATTGATGTTAAACACAGAAACACGGAAGACACACTGATGGTAAACACAGAATCATGGAAGACACATTGATGGTAAACAAAGAAACACGGAAGACACACTGATGGTAAACACAGAATCATTTAATACACACTGATAGTAAGCTTAGAAACATGGAATTCACACAGATGGTGAATACAGAAACATGGAAGACACACTGATGGTAAGCACAGAAACATTGAAGACACACTGGTGGTGAACACAGAAGCACGGAAGACACACTGATTGTAAACACAGAATGATGGAATACACATTGATGATAAACACAGAAGCATGGAAGACACACTGATGATAAACACAGAAACATGGAAGACACATAGATGGAGAACACAGAAACATGGAAGACACACTGATGATAAACACAGAAACAGAAAAACACTCGGGGGCGCCACTGACGTATAAACAGGGATCCAAACCAGACCTATACTCAAGTAAGTGTAGAACAAAAAAGAAAGAAAGGAATAGGTCACAATTAGCGGATCACCTGAGGCATGATATAGCAAAAAGTGTATAACTTTAATCTTTATTGTGACACAAAAAACAGACTTACAAAAAGTTTAAAATATTAAAATTCGTCACTCATGTGACATGCAAGAATCAATAGGCTCATAATAGAGCCAAACTCCAATGGCAAAATACCCCAAAGAAATGATTTTATGGAAAAGCTCTATGTCCATATAAATAGCATACCATAGTATAAAAGCGACCCAAAAAGGTATATAGAAGAGTATCATGCACAATTGTCTATTAATTCAATTGGATGCACAGAAATTGTAAATAGCATACCAAAATATAGGAGGCAACCAAAAGATATATGAAACAATATTATACAAATTCAACTGTTATTTCCAATGGATGCACAGAGGTTATAAATATGGAGGCTGAAACAAAACAGCACAATCACCATAGTCATACATTGCATATGGTGCATACATATGGACAAAAATGTTTGAGACATGTAACCCCAAGATAATTTTACAGGGGGCTATACAAAGATATACAGGAACAAGCTTAAATAGAAAATCAAAAGATGGTAATTAATAAAGTAATAAAAGCTATAAAGGCTCATTTTCCTATACACATCTCACACATGCCAACCAAATCAGGGCATGCAGAGTTGAATAATAAAGGCTAAAATAGCCACCCGTAAGAAAGTAAAGCATAACCCTGCATAATCAATATAATGAACCCCTATGTAAATTGGGTGAAATCTGAGAGGACGGAAGCCCTCTCATAGACACCTAAAAATGCCTGATCTTACTAAACATGCAGGATTGAATGGTGCAGACTAGAATAGCCACCTCTGCAAAAAATACATAGAACAGGTCCCTAACGTATCCATACAAAGAGCCCATATGTAAAATGGAGTGGAGCCTGGGAGAGCAGAGACCCGACGTGTGTCGCCACTGGCTGTGGCTTCGTCAGGGGTACTATCTGCCCGTCATTTGTGTCATTAAATATAGTAAGTTAATTAATAATAGAGCTCAGCTGCGTTGACGCTTACCAGGGATGCGATGATAGGTGTAGATAACGTGTGGCCCAAAGCGGCAGTAAGTAATCCATATCGCAGGTAAATTAGATGCAATACGCAAGCGCTGGCGTCTCAAACCTGGAAGTGTTCAGTCAAAGGGTCATGACAATTAGTTTTTTTTTTTTTCTTTTTTTTTCCAAAATCATATTTATTGAAATTTTACATAGTTAAACATGAAAGCACATCAGTTCCGCAAACAGTGCAGAGTAGATTAATAATACATCAAGAAAACAGACATACAAACGTAGGAGGCAAGGAATAAGGGGGGAAAAGGGGGTAGGTACACCTAAGTATACGACTGTCAATTACTTAGATCAAAGGTCTTAACAGAAACTGACCTGCTAAAGTGCAGGTTCCTGAATATCAAAGTGGCATATAAGCTATACACATAGCAGGGTTCATCGCGGGCAGGGAATATCAGACCCTGAATCGAAGTAGCACAAGCATCATCACGGTGGATTGAAGGAGAGCCGGCTACCAAGCCATGGTTCCCAAATCTGGGACTTTTTCTTTTTAGATGACGCAGATAATACCAGAGCCCTTTCGTATTGGCAATGAAGGTTCATCCTGTCAATCACAAAATGTATGGTCGGAGCGCTGGCCACTCTCCATTTGGATGCCACTGCCAGTCTAGCGGCTATAAACAAATGTGAGAACACTCCTCTCAACACATGCGGGATCTCATCCAAACCGATATGCAATAAAACCATACTGGGTTGTAAGGCCATCCGGATCCCAGTTACCTCTGCTATCACGTCCTCTAGGCTAGCCCAAAAATTTAGTAATTTCGGGCACGACCACCACATGTGGCTAAGTGTCCCCAACATACCGCAGCCTATAAACACAATGGGAAGCACTGAGGGCCAAAGTGAGCAACTTTAACTGGGTAATAGTACCAGCGTAAGTGGACTTTTTTCAATTGTTCCAGATGGCTTAAACAAGAGGAAACTCTCCGAACCTCTAACACCGCCTCCCGCCACCCATCAGGCACAAGGGTGACCTGCAAGTCATCCTCCCATTGTCTCATGAATTGCAGTTTAACCTCTGGGTCAGGATCATTCAGGGCTCTATACAAGATAGATACATTGTGAGTACTAGGTCCGGGCACCAGGAAGAGGCCATTTACTGTACAGTCTAGGTTAGAATTAAAGAAGTACTACGGTTGTGTAGTGTGTATAAGATGTCTTAGTTGCAAAAACTGATAAAATCTATGTCGAATATCTGGGTGTTTTGCAACTAGGCGGTCAAACGGCCTAATCGCTGTGCCGTCACACAGCTGATGAAGTGATTTTACCCCAGCCAGTACCCATGGCTGTAAATCTATATACGGGATATGTAATTCTAGCGCCTTCAGTGACACTTCAGTTAACGGGATTTTAATAAGAGTCGGGACCGTCTGTCTCCAAAAATGCAGTGCAGTAGACATGGTCGGTAGAGGGAGGTTACAAGGCCGCGGCCCAAAGGCTTCAACCTCTAACATAAATCGGGTGGAGCCTCTAGTCGCATAGAAATTTTCGATTTGCAACCATATATGATCCTTATCTAGCTGCCACCAATCCCGCAGCCCCGCTACCACTGAGGCCTTATAATATGCCATCAAATTTGGCAATCCCATTCCCCCCAGATCATAAGGGTAATACAAAAGGGACTTGGCCACTCGACGAGTTTTGTGGGCCCATATGTATTTGTTTGTTAAGCGCTGAAGGTTTGTTATAATTTTGCTTGGGACCCTCAAAGGGAGACATCTGAAATAATATAATATCTTGGGGAGAATTTTCATCTTGAAAATATTAATTCTAGAACAGATGTAAGGTGTCCAGCTCAGTCTTTATCTGTCTGAATAAAGCAGTATAGTTCGCCTCTATGATATTTTGAGAGTGTGTAAGCTTTATACCAAGGTAAGGGATACCAAGGGTCATGACAATTAGAACCACTGCGCCTGCGCATTTAGCAATCCATATTGCAGGTGAATTAGATCCAGTGCGCAGTCGCCGGCATACACAACCCAGAAGTATTCAGTCAAAGGGTCATAACGATTAGAGCCACTGCGCCTGCGCAGAATATCAGCCGGTAATGGCCAATAACATGGGCATATAAAAATATGGCCACTGCGCATGTGTCAAAGAGCGGCCATGACCGGCCTATATCTAAGACGTGTTCAATCCACTGCGCAAGCGCCTTTATCTACAACCCGGGAGCAAATGACCCGCTGTATACTCAAAGAGTCAAACCAACCAGACCCATTGTGCATATGCAAAGTGCCAGCTAACAATGGCAGATACTAAGAGAATGAAAATGAAGAAAGTATGCTCACCACATAAGCGTTAATAATTGAGTAGCGCAAATGCGTTACTATTATACCCAGAAGTGGCGAGAAGATACAAATAGCATATTTGCAAAGCCCTGAATCCAAAATATATTTAGTCAAATGCATAAACTCTAGGGTCCATAAAATTAGAAACGCATGACCCAGTATAAGATCAAAGGGCCATACTAGATGATACCATCATACAGGCGCTAGACGCAAAATAACACCTGCATATATTATCTGGAACAGTGCAGATTTTTATCTCTCTGTATATTTGTCACAATCAAACACCAGAGACTCTACAGCCAAGTATGTAATTGATGGCCATAGTGAACAAACCTACTGAAAGTTGTTATGTGGCTAATACACTCTTGTTGCTGCACTTGAAGAAGCATATAGTGATGACAATGAGCAAAGGAACTATGTCCCATAATCTCAACCTAAATGAATACCAATCACTGTAAATAAAGCATCAAGCGATGGTTAAGTGGCCTAGATGGTCACAATATAGATAATCAGTTATAGCCACCCACCTTAGATTACATCTAACGCCCAGATCTAAACAAAGTCCATTTATTGTATACATATACCTGCACATGATAGATAATCTAGACAGACCATCCCACCAAAAAACACATCAAAAAGATTATAAATATAGATGTATGGTATGCTATTTATACATATATGCCCCACATGAACATAAAGAGATGATATTGTCAATGTCTCAGTAATGGAACAGATTCATTGAATAAACCAAATGGATAAAGGCAAAAATCAAATGAACCCAAGGGCACAGACATTTGCCTTCACACCAAATTTGTTCCACTTTAAAGTGATGTTAGTAAAGACAAGTGGAAAAAAAAAATAATTAAATATCAAAAACCCTATCCTATAGTCCAGGCCATAATTCATGTCTGTTTATAGAATCCAGTGAACAATAAGTCCTCATTCAGGCCAGAAGGTACCAGGCTATTCAGGTTAAAGATCCACTTGGATTCCCGTCTAAGAAGTTCCAGGGTAGTATCACCACCTCTGATGTCCAACTGGACAATTTCAAGTCCCATAATGTTAGTGCCATTCCATTGGGAATTGTGTGTCATCAGGTAATGTGAGGCAACAGTTGTCAATGTCTTTCCTTTCTCCGTGTCTTTCTTAGGCCTCTTTCACACATCCGGTTTCAGGGTTCCGGCGGCGTGCGGCAAAAAGCCGTGCTGCCGGAACCGGCCTGTAGCGGTGACACCGGATGTGGATGCGTCGCCGGATGCGGCCTGGATAAAATTTAAAGGAGCCGCAGCACCGGGTGGCGAGAGCCAGCTGTAGAGACGGGAGCCGCGCATCGAGACAGGAGCCACAGCGATGAGAGCCATCTGGAGAGCGGGTGGACGAGTGAGTCAGACAAAGAAAGGTATGGAGAGAGAGTCTTGCGCTTGCCGGGCACCTGTGGGGTTAAATCACACAGTGCCTGGGCATGCGCACTTTTAAAAGCCGTTCCGGCGCTGCCAAAAAACGTTGCAGGGAATGATTTTTGCAGACGCCGGATGGCGCATTTTTGCCATATTCGGAAAGAACCGGGGCCGCCGCATGTACATCCGGCACGATGCGGCGATCATTACTTTCTATGTGACAAAACCGGATCCAATTCCGGATCCGGTTTTCACACTTTTCGCCGCATCGTGCCGGATTAAAAAAGACGGATGTGTGAAAGCAGCCTTAGCTGTCGTAATACAGGAAAAGTGATGCTGAATTTGTTTCCTTAACTCCTGTGTTGTTTGCCCATCATATATTTTCGGACACGGGCATACCAGAGCATACACAACATTACGAGATTTACAATTAACGTAACTCCGTGTGGTAATCTGGAATGGGAAAGAGGGCAAAATGAGAGCACTGGCACACACAGTAAATGGACATATATTACAATTTCCACAAGGGAAAGTGCCAATCAGTCGTGTACCTCTATTTAGTCTGGTGACCGGTTGTTTAAAATGACTATGGCTCAGACAATCCTTCAAATTTCTGGACCTTCTTGCCACCAGACTCGGTCAAACAGAAATGTGAGGTTTCAACCTAGGCTCACTTAAAAGAATCCCCCAATGCTTGGACAAAATGCCCCTGATATCTTGCCACTGGTTGTTATACGTGGTAATGACCTCAAGTGGTCTAGGGGGTCCCCTAATCCGAGTTTCAGGAAGACTATCCCTATCAACTTCCCTTGCTGCCATAAAGGCCCGTGAAATTACCTTTCTAGGATAGCCTCTATTCCTGAACTTTGAAGTCAAATCCTGTGCATGTGCCAAAAAGTCATCTTGTGTACTGCAATTTCTCTTTACACGGTAAAACTGGCCCTTAGGAATGCTATTCCTAAGGTGTTGGGGATGAAAGCTGGAAAAATGTAGCAAGCTGTTGGTAGCAGTGGGTTTTCGGTAAAGTGAAGTAGATATAAATGAGTCAATAGAGCAGAGCTTTAAATGCAAGAATTCAACCTCTATTTGTGAAACATGCGAAGACACACTAATGGTAAACACAGAATCATGGAATACATACAGATGGAAAACACACAAACATGGATGGCACACTGATGGTAAACACAGAAACATGGAGGACACACTGATGGTAAACACAGAAACATGGAAGACACACTGATGGTAAATGTAGAAATATGGAATCCACACTGATGATCAACACAGAAACATGGAATACACACTGATGGTAAACATAGAAACATGGAATCCACACTGATGATAAACACAGAAACATGGAATACACACTGATGGTAAACACAGAAACAAGGAAGACACACAGATGGAGAACACAGAAACATGGAAGACACACAGATGGAGAACACAGAAACATGGAAGACACACTAATGGTAAACACAGAAACATGGAAGACACACTGATGGTAAACAAAGAAATATGGAATACACACTGATGGTAAACACAGAAATATGGAATACACACTGATGGTAAACACAGAAACATGGAAGACAGACTGATGATAAACACAGAAACATGGAAGACAAACTGATGGTAAACACAGAAACACAGAAGACACACAGATGGAGAACACAGAAACATGAAAGACACACTAATGGTAAACAAAGAAACATGTAAGACAAACTGATTGTAAACAAAGAAAATCGGAAGACACACTGATGGTAAACACAGACACACGGAAGACAAACTGATGGTAAACACAGAAACATGGAAGACACACTGATGGTAAACATAGAAACATGGAATACACACTGATGATAAACACAGAAACATGGAAGACACAGTGATGGCAAAAACAGAAACATGGAATACACACAGATGGAGAACACAGAAACATGGAAGACACACTAATGGTAAACAAAGAAACATGGAAGACACACAGATGGAGAACACAGAAACATGGAAGACACACCGATGGAGAACACAGAAACATGGAAGACACACAGATGGAGAACACAGAAACATGGAAGACACACCGATGGAGAACACAGAAACATGGAATACACACAGATGGAGAACACAGAAACATGGAAGACACACTAAAGGTAAACACAGAAACATGGAAGACACACTGATGGTAAACAAAGAAATATGGAATACACACTGATGGTAAACACAGAAATATGGAATACACACTGATGGTAAACACAGAAACATGGAAGACAGACTGATGGTAAACACAGAAACATGGAAGACACACTGATGGTAAACACAGAAACACGGAAGACACACAGTTGGAGAACACAGAAACATGGAAGACACACTAATGGTAAACAAAGAAACATGTAAGACAAACTGATTGTAAACAAAGAAAATCGGAAGACACACTGATGGTAAACACAGACACATGGAAGACAAACTGATGGTAAACGCAGAAACATGGAAGACACACTGATGGTAAACATAGAAACATGGAATACACACTGATGATAAACAAAGAAGCATGGAATACACACTGATGGTAAACACAGAAACATGGAAGACACAGTGATGGTAAACACAGAAACATGGAAGACAGACTGATGGTAAACAAAGAAAAATGGAAGACAAACTGATGGTAAACGCAGAAACATGGAAGACAGACTGATGGTAAACATAGAAACATGGAATACACACTGATGGTAAACACAGAAACATGGAAGTCACAGTGATGGTAAACACAGAAACATGGAATACACACAGATGGAGAACACAGAAACATGGAAGACACACTAATGGTAAACAAAGAAACATGGAAGACACACTAATGGTAAACAAAGAAACATGGAAGACACACTAATGGTAAACAAAGAAACATGGAATACACACTGATTTTAAACAAAGAAAAATGGAAGACAAACTGATGGTAAACGCAGAAACATGGAAAACACAGTGATGGTAAACATAGAAACATAGAATACACACTGATGGTAAACATAGAAACATGGAATACACACTGATGGTAAACACAGAAACATGGAAAACACAGTGATGGTAACCACAGAAACATGAAATACACACAGATGGAGAACACAGAAACATGGAAGACACACTAATGGTAAACACAGAAACATGGAAGACGCACAGATGGTAAACAAAGAAATATGGAATACACACTGATGGTAAACACAGTAATATGGAATACACACTGATGGTAAACACAGAACAATGGAAGACAGACTGATGGTAAACACAGAAACATGGAAGACACACTGATGGTAAACACAGAAACACAGAAGACACACAGATGGAGAACACAGAAACATGGAAGACACACTAATGGTAAACAAAGAAAATGTAAGACAAACTGATTGTAAACAAAGAAAATCGGAAGACACACTGATGGTAAACACATAAACACGGAAGACAAACTGATGGTAAACGCAGAAACTTGGAAGACACAGTGATGGTAAACAAAGAAACATGGAATACACACAGATGGAGAACACAGAAACATGGAAGACACACTAATGGTAAACAAAGAAACATGGAAGACACACTAATGGTAAACAAAGAAACATGGAAGACACACTGATTGTAAACAATGAAAAACGGAAGACAAACTGATGGTAAACGCAGAAACATGGAAGGCACACTGATGGTAAACATAGAAACATGGAATACACACTGATGGTAAACACAGAAACATGGAAGACACAGTGATGGTAAACACAGAAACATGGAATACACACAGATGGAGAACACAGAAACATGGAAGACACACTAATGGTAAACAAAGAAACATGGAAGACACACTGATGGTAAACATAGAAACATGGAATACACACTGATGATAAACACAGAAGCATGGAATACACACTGATGGTAAACACAGAAACATGGACTACACACTGATGATAAACACAGAATCATGGAATACACACTGATGGTAAACACAGAAACATGGAAGACAGCCAATAAGAGAAGTATATCACAACCACTACTGCAACTGAGTTCCTGCCAAGCATCACCATTTTAAGGATTTTACGGAGTATAGATAGGAGGTCAGAGCGCAAAGCCCGTCCACGATGGGATAGAAAAAGCCTTAATCTGATTTAGAGTACTACTGCAATTTTAAGCACAATAAAACCCAAGTAATAGTCTCAATCTGTGAATAATTATCTTAAGATTCAAGTGATATATAAGTAGGTGCTGTATCATTATCATCAGTGACTGTAAATCAATTGATCTCTTATGCATTGCGTCAACAGCACCTCAATAACAATTTTTTTTTTATTTTTTACACACAAACATCGAAAGCAGTTTAATACCTCTCTGTTCTAATTTCACTCCTATCGAACTTGAAACCAAGGATTGTGAGGTGGACCAACCAACATTTTTTTCTTTTAAGGCAAAGTAAAAATCTTCGCAATCCAGAAGTTTAAACACAATGGTTCATCAAACAGAGTAAGCCTCGTTGTAATAGTCCAATATTAGACCTACAACCCTTGGCAAAAATTATGGAATCACTGGCCTTGGAGGATGTTCATTCAGTTTTTTAATTTTGTAGAAAAAAAGCAGATCACAGACATGGCACAAAACTAATGTCATTTCAAATGGCAACTTTCTGGCTTTAAGAAACACTAAAATAAATCAAGATCAAAAAAGTTTTAGTGAGTAATGGAAACTTTTTTAGACCAAGCAGAGGGGAAAAATTATGAGGTCACTCAATTCTGTGGGAAAAAAAATTATTTAATCACGCTGTAAATTTTCATTCCCAAAACTAACACCTGCATCAAATTAGATCTACTCCTTAGTCTGCATCTAAAAAGGAGAGATCAAACCTTAGAGAGCTGTTGCACCAAGTTGCCTGACATGAATCATAGCTCCAACATGAGAGATTTCGATTGAAACAAAGGAGAGGATTATCAAACTTTTAAAAGAGGATAAATCATCATGCAATATTGCAAAAGATGTTGGTTGTTCACAGTCAGCTGTGTCTAAAATCTGGACCAAATACAAACAACATGAGAAGGTTGTTAAAGGCAAACATACTGGCAGACCAAGGAAGACATCAAAGCGTCAAGACTGGAAGCTTAAAACAATATGTCTCCAAAACAGGAAATGCACAACAAAATAAATGAGGAACGAATGGGAGAAAACTGGAGTCAACATGAGTGCAGAAAAGCTAAACAAAAGCCATCATTAACACCTAAACAGAAAAAAACAAGGTTACAATGGGCTAAGGAAAAGCAATCGTGGACTGTGGATGACTGGATGAATGTCATATTCCGTGATGAATCACGAATCTGCTTTGGGCAAGGTGATGATGCTGGAACTTTTGTTTGGTGCTATACCAATGAGAAAATACACTGCGCATGGAGCAACAACTGTGTCCAGGGAAAATACATGCATTTCACAGCTCACTGTGTGAATGGCAGAGATGCACCACCACAATTGGGACAGGTACTGGAATCTCTGCAACTGAGATTTACATCTATTTCCAGCACCATGCGGCAGGAACCTATCTTTTACACCTTTTACACCTACTCAACAGACATGACCCCATTCCAACAGACACAGAGCACAACATGGATCCCACACACTGAACTCACTATTTTTGCAAACGCTGTTGAAGTTTTGTCACTCTTGAAAGCATGTTACAAAAAACATACAGAAAATGATCACACTGGCTAGCTCCTAATGAAATGCAACTGGAAACTGCTGTAAAAATGCAAGGATTATTCTGGCTGCTGCACGGTTGGCCTAATACAGTAATGCATGTTCTATGCATGGCACATAGCCTGAATTTAATTTTAAACCATTTCTTTCAGAAACAGAATAGTCTGCCAAAGCAGCACCTGATTTGTGGTGTCGCAACTCGCTGGAATACGATGCTGTTGGTTTTAGAGCATCTGTACCAGCAGTGTAAAGTTGTGATGGAATATACCATGCACCATTCGAACTGGGGAGTGGTTTACTTTGATATATGTCACTGGCATCTGATGAGTGGATAAAATGGATAGTAGAAGGAACAGCATGTGGTTATCACCATTCTGTGTCTGTTGGGGACTCTCAAGGTCCATGTTTAATTCTACAAGATTTGGAGGAAGAAGACGAGGCACAAAAACAGGTGGATGTGAAGGGGACAAAGAGTTGGCACAGGCAAGGAATGAGGCTTACAATCATGAGAAAATGATGATGATGCTAGCAATTATTGCTACCCAACACAACATAGTGATAAAAAGTGACCAGTAGGGTCATTCTTGAGAACATGGCAAGCTGTAGATTATTGTTATAAAAGCAAAATGTGGGAATTTTGGAACAACCTGATGCACATTAGTGGAGACACACTGGATGAGTAGCCAGGTTTAGTCATAGCTAGACTCGAATATCCTGAATTCCAATGTCATAGTCTTTTGGGTCAGCAGATTGAAAGAGTGGCAATAACTGACCCAGTTTGTTATAGATGTCCTATCATGTCCAGACTCCAGAATAATGTCACAGAGGGGATTAATTGTAGGCCGTGGCTTTGTTACTGTCACACTGGAGAAGGAAATACCCAGTGTGTGACGCAAAATAGGGAAAAGCCCTAGGAGACAGGAAAAGGGAGCCCCGATTTTAAGGAGAGGGATGCAGGGAGACCACTTTACACTCACCCGAGACTGAACATTGCTCTCCTTATCATCCCTAGATGGGTCCTTCACCGCATATGCTATTACCTGCCTAAGCACAGGTTAGCCCTGAGCTAAACCTGGCAAATGAGTAGGGCAACAAGACACAAGTCTCACTACTATAATAGGAAAATATAGGGAGGGAGACAAACAGGGAGACATCAAACAACAAATGGAACTCCACAGCTTTAACTGGAACCAGTTCCTCCCTTTCTGGAACAACTTCTCCAGGGAGGTCAGCATAAAAAAACCCATAACTGGCATAGGTGAGAGATAGGAGTGAGTTTAAATAATGGAAGGATGTGGCTAAAAGATGCAACAGCTGCTGAGATTATGGAACTATATGGAATCCCAGCAGGATCAAAAAGGAATTCTTATCCCCTTCACCACTAAGTGAAAATCGACCCAATGCACACAAGTTCATCGCCGAGCTGACTCCAGATAGGACCTGTGATCTACCAATCGCTGTGACCTTCTGATCTGAGATACCACAAAGTTCTCAGCAGGACACAATATATTGTGACAGTAACAGCAAAGATGACCAGGTTGCATGTGACAAACTCGGAAAATCTGAATGTGACTTAGCTCATTGCTGACTTTCATTCACGTACAACTGATGCTGATAAATCGGCCAAATCATCGGCCTGCCTTAATGTCTATTGTCTATACCATTCTGCTGCTGCTGCCAGTGGATTGGGCCTTGTTCAGCCAGGCATTTACTCCCTGTTCATCATGTCATTTATACTATGTATTGTAATTTGTAGTATGCTGCTGTTAGATATGTTGGCCACCTCAATGACTACCCCATCATCGCTGTCTTTAATGCAGTTTCTGACACTGCCCAGCAATGTCAGTCACATTTATGGTGAGCCACTATGTTCTATAATGCTATACTATACTGCTGCTGACATGGTTGCCATTGTTGGCCCTACAACTGGCAGACTTCCTGTGATGGTGTGATATGTTATGTGGATATCATTTTTTGTATATTCCTATTTTTCTATTTTAGTTATTTTCATAGTGTTTTTCTTATTACATTGTAAGTCTACAGCCTCACTGTATCTGTCTCTTGATGACCCCCTGTAGTGCATTAATCCCTAAGGCCCTTTGTTCTCCTCTGGGAGGCCATGAAACCGCCCCAACTTGTTTGACTACCCCTGGACAAGGAAGGGGGTGGGGAGAACAGCAGCTGGACAAGTCAGTTCCGGTGTGGACAGGATCGAGTACAGACAGCACTTCAGAGAGAGAAGGACCCATTTTATCCTCTGGTGCTAGAGTTTTGGAATCTCGTTTCCCTGGACATTTTATTCTGATACTGGACTGCATTCTTATTCTGGACTATCTTATCCTTTGTGTGGTGGACTGAATATGGACCTTTTTCGTATTTTTGCCTGAATTGTTCACTCTTCGCTTGCTCTGTTGATTGTGTGATACCAGAGAAGGACCCCATGAAACTTCCTCTTGCCTGACGCATCTGTTCATTCTACTGTGCATCTTCTTCAGCTGCCACGGAACAGTCAGGTTAGACCCTCATCTCCTGGCTGCCCACTCCTTTTATAATGCTATACTGTAAGGGAAACTTACTATCTAGAGGCCAGGGTACCCAAACATGAAACAGTTACCAACTTAGGGCAGATATTTTGAAAGGCTTATGGAAAAGCCATTGCTTCTTCACTCAGCTAGCCATTTTACATGCTATATATAATTTGTTGTATTGCTAGTTCCTTTTTATTAGTAATATTTTTTTAGCTGTTTACATTACGTTTCACTACCAATGACTGCTTTACCTTTCCTCTACCAGATAGTCAATGCTTATCTGTACCTGGACAAGTGCAATTATTTATTACCTTTCTACTAAAGGAAAAACTCAGTTCACCTTACCTATAGTTGTTTATATTATGCAACCTTCCCTCCTCCTCCAAAACCTGTCTGACCTCTCTGTCTACTGAGAACTCACTTTTATACTACAGAACAATGTAAAATCCAACACTAACATGAAACTAAAGCAACGAAGACAATCAATGCGAAATTACCCTCCACCCTTCTAGGATGATGTGTACTAACAAGAATGCTGCTGCTCTCACATCTTGAGTGTTTTTCTAATTTACCAAAATTCTTATTTTTTTCAAAGGGAACCAGAATCGGAGTAAGCGTCAACGAGAGTCTAGCTATGCTATATCAGCTGTGTAGGCTGTAGCATTTCAGAGAATACATACTTTGAAAAAGACTGTTGGCCAGATTCGGCAAAGCTTTTATATTTCTGGCTTAAACAGGTTGGGAAAGTTTGCAAAGTTTTGGAAAAAAAGTCACAAAATGGGTTGAAGACAAAAAAGAGCACTTTTGATTTTACACAAAATTTTTGAATAAAGTGTGCCTTTTTGATGAACTTTGTTCTCACAAGACAATGATTTGTTATCACAAGACAACAAATGAAAAGTGACTTAAAAAATTGCAAATGATGAATCGGGCCCCATGTCTTCATTTCAACCCCTCATTTTGGCATAGCTAATGGACTTCACTTTATATTTCTTCACGCAAATAAGCAAAGGGTGTGCTAGGAAAGGTGGAACGCACTAAATAAATAAATAATAAAGTGCGTTCGCCGCTCGGGGTCCACCGTGCAGAAGGTGTAAACACTGTTGCTGAATAATGGCAGACGCGCTATATGGTGGTATAACGCGCACGGGTTAACCCCTTACCTACAATGGACATAATATTCTGTCCATGTGACCCTGGACCTAATTTCCATGGACGGAATATTACGTCACAGCGATCAGCGGCGCCCACGTGGTGAGCGCCGCTGATCGCGGCCGGGTGTCAGCTGATTATCACAGCTGACTCCCGGCACAATGTGTCAGGGGCGGTCACAGACCGCCCCCGACGCGTTAACCCCTTGCACACCGTGATCAAACACGATCACGGTGTACCGGGGGTTAAAGGGAAACATCGGCAGGGAGGGGGCTCCCTCCGTGCTTCCCTGAGCCCCCCACGGCAGCGCAATGTGCAGCACTGCTGCGGGGGGCTCCTTTCCTGCAGGTCCCCGGATCAAATATGGCGGCAGGGACCTCCGGGGGCCTGCAGGAAGCTGGCTTCCTCAGTGCCTGCAAAGCGCAGGCACTGAGGAAGCCTTCTGGACTGCCTGTGACAGATCGCTGATCTAACTTTCTAATACACCGTAATCCAAGCAGGAGATACCGAAAAGATATATATGTAATCTCGAAGCAGTTATTACACAGTATAAAATATCCCGCGCGGGGATCTTTTGCACGGCTCCTATTTATGGTCATATTGCAGAGAAGGTAATTAAGCTTTATACTTATATTTTATACTGTGTAATAACTGCTTTGAGTTTACATATATATCTTTTCGGTATCTCCTGCTTGGATTACGGTATAATATCTTGTGGATAAAACTACTGCATATATGGAGACTATTTTATAGACTTTATTGATGTGTATTAGAAAGTTAATTATTTTAATTGTTAACTTTATATAATGATATTTAAAATTAACATTAGGAAGCGTTTTTTTGATTATACCTCCTGTGACACTTAAACTATGATATATTGAATATATTGATCAATCGGATTATGAAAATTTTGGGCTGTGTACTTTTTCCCCTAGGGGTATATTATGTTTAAAATGACATGTGGTCTTTTTATTCTTTTTTCATGAAATAAAATATTGTGATTTTATCACAGAATATTTATTGGTTCGCTTCATTTTTCTGGGATATTGGTTACATCTTATTTCCCTGTGGATGTGTTTAAACTTCTGTGAAGCCCTTGGGGGTTCAAAGTGCTCACCACACATCTAAATAAGTTCCTTAGGGGGTCTAGTTTCCAAAATGGGGTCACTTGTGTGGGGTTTCCACTGTTTAGGTACATTAGGGGCTCTCCAAAAGCAACATGACACCCGCAGACCATTCCATGAAAGTCTACATTCCAAGACGTCACTACTTCCCTTCCGAGCCCCGACGTGTGCCCATACTATAGTTTTCTCCCCCATATGAGGTATCAGCGTACTCAGGACAAATTGGACAACAACTTTTGGGGTCCAATTTCTCCTGGTACCCTTGGGAAAATAAAAAAATTTGGGACTAATTGATCATGTTTGTGGAAAAAATACGATTTTTTTATTTTGATGCCCGGGCATTATAAACTTCTGTGAAGCCCTTGAGGGTTCAAAGTGCTCACCACACATCTAGATAAGTTCCTTGGGGGGTCTAGTTTCCAAAATGGTGTCATTTGTGGGGGGTGTCCACTGTTTTGGTACATCAGGGGCTTTCCAAACGCGACATGGTGTCCGATCTCAATTCCAGCCAAAAACGTCAAATGGCGCTGCTTCCCTTCCGAGCTCTGCCATGCGCCCAAATAGTGGTTTACCCCCACATGTGGGGTATCAGCGTACTCAGGACAAATTGCACAATAACATTTAGGGTCCTGTTACCCTTGGTAAAATGAAAATTGGGGGTGAAAAGATCATTTTTGTGGAAAAAATATTATTTTTTAATTGTACCGCTGTACGTTATAAACTTCTGTGAAGCCCTTGTGGGTTCAAAGTTCTCACCACATATCTAGATAAGTTCCTTGGGGGGGTCTAGTTTCCAAAATGGGGTCACTTGTGGGGGGTTTCCACTGTTTAGGCACATCAGGGCTCTCCAAACGCAACATGGTGTCCGATCTGAATTCCAGCCACTTTTGCATTGAAAAAGTCAAATGGCGCTCCTTCCCTTCTGAGCTCTGCCATGCACCGAAACAGTGATTCCCTCCACATATCAGGTATCAGCGTACTCAAGACAAATTGCACAATAACTTTTGCAGTCCAATTTCTCCTGTTACCCTTGGTAAAATAAAAAAATTGAACCTGAAGTATTTTTTTTGTGAAAAAAAGTTAAATGTTAATTTTTTTTTAAATATTCAAAAAATTCCTGTGACGCACCTAAAGGGTTAATAAACTTCTTGTATGTGGTTTTGAGCACCTTAAGCGGTGCAGTTTTTAGAATGGTGTTACTTTTGGGTATTTTCTATCATATACACCCCGCAAAGTGGCTTCAAATGTGACGTGGTCCGTAAAAATAAAATGGTGTTGCAAAAATGAGAAATCGCTGGTCAACTTTTAACCCTTATAACTTCCTAACATAAAAAAATTTTGGTTCCAAAATTGTGCTGATGTAAAGTAAACATGTGGGAAATGTTACTTATCAAGTTTTTTGTGTGCCATATCTCTGTGATTTAAGGGCATAAAAATTCAAATTTGGAATATTGCGAAATTTTAAAAATTTTCGCCAAATGTCCGTTTTTTTCACAAATAAACGCAAGTTATTTGAATGAAATTTTACCACTAACATGAAGTACAACATGTCACGAGAAAACTTTGTCAGAATCACTGGGATCCATGGAAGCGTTTCAGAGTTATTACCTCATAAAGAGACAGTGGTCAGAATTGTAAAAATTGACCCGGGAGTTAACATGCAAACCACCCTTGGTAGTGAAGTGGTTAAATGCCACCCGATGTGTGCTGAGCGAACTTTGTTAACTCACAGAAGTGCTGCAACATAAACATAAACGCCGAGCTTGTTAGACTCACAGATCTCAGCGAAATAGCACGCGCGGTATCTGGTCACAGGACACGGGCCCAAGGCTGAGGTCGGTGTCCGTCTAGACCTACCGTGCGTGCGGCGCTGCTACCGTGGACACCGGTAAGTGCTGCTGAAAGCAGCACGGTGGCAAACACAGCTGCTATACAATAGTGCCGTGAGACGTGACACAATCGGACGCTAGTATAGAGGTGTGGTGTGCACAGTGGCCTATGGCTTGCCACTGACAGGCGCCGACTCTTTCTCTAGTTCCCTATCCACATGTGTAATATCAGAGGGAGGGGAATCATAATAAGTCAGTCACCAGAATCATACATCCAATACCAAACACACCTCTACCAAGTAAAGTCTATACTAGCGCATGGCCAAGCGGCCATGCAGGCCTTTTATTGCCGTGCACTGTCGGGACCTT
This sequence comes from Dendrobates tinctorius, assembly GCF_039654945.1. Taxonomy (NCBI): domain Eukaryota; kingdom Metazoa; phylum Chordata; class Amphibia; order Anura; family Dendrobatidae; genus Dendrobates; species Dendrobates tinctorius. The sequence continues at coordinate 12,690,022 of NW_027361761.1, read as the reverse complement.
CCAGATATCTGAGATGGACCAATCAGATCAGGAGAAGGACCTGAGCATGTGACTCCCGACCTCCAATGGGAGATCGTCTCGTGAGCATGCTCAGTGGAGCGGCAGAGGGACTTAGCCTCAGGAATGGCTTGCTGCAGAGCAGCATGTGTGGCTCTGGATTCCTGAAATGTTGCTGCAGGAATTCGATGCCTAACATTACCCCCCTCCTAGGGCCCCCTCCCTCCTGAGCCTTCCAATCCACCAAATAAAGTTTTTTGGACGTACCACCTTGTGCCCCACAGAGGCGTAGGCCTCAGGCTCATCCGAAGACAAGTCTGATGCCCCGGCAGATGACTCGGAAAACTGGGACATGTGAACAGGTTTGAGAAGGGACACGTGGAAGGCGTCAGGGATGGCTAAGTCACAAGAAGCTGAAGTTGGAGCGGGACGTCGATGTGTGTCGGCGGGCGTCTTTATTCGCATTGTAGAGGTTTGAGTGACATGATGCGGGGTGCGACCCAGACTGTCACGAATCTCCATTGCCCGGTCTGACACCGGCAAGGGATACAGTAACCCAGCTGGCCTCTGTTTAGAGGAGCTGCTCCGAGCACAAGAGGCGCATGCCTGAATGTATTTTTTAGTGTCCCGGGCCCTGTGCGGCCACCAATAAGACCTTGCCAGGAGTTTTGTCGTCTGCTTGTAGCCAAAGTGACCACCAACACTGGACGCATGTGCCCACGCAAGAACCTTGGACCACAGGAGAGGCGGGACAAAGGTCTTGCCTGGCGGCACTGACCCGAGGATGACCGGAGCCACGGTCTTCAGATTTCCAGTAGGGGGCGCAGAAAGATCCGCAGACACCTCCACAGAAGCTACTTGGATGCTTTCCCCCATGCACCTTCCCACACAGTTTTTGCTCCATCCCAGTATTCTCCCTGAAGACCACTCTACATGAGGGGAATGGCAACGGAGCCAGGGAACCCCAAGGAGCACCTGATCAATGCCCTCTGGCATAATGAGCAGGGAAAGCGTCTCATGGTAAGATGGTGAAATAGAGCACCTAAGGGGTGCTGTTTGGTGGGTAATCTGGGATGATAAGGTTGCCCCGTTGACCACCCTGATGGGGACTGGGCGAGAAAGTGGTACCAACGGGATAGCGTGCTGTTGGGCGAAGGACGAAGACATAAAGTTCCCTTCTGCCCCAGAATCCACCGTGACCCGTACTTCCCAAGAGGAATCACCGTTATCTAACGTCCCTTGGAGTGCCGGTTTGGGGGAGAAGGTCTCCATAGCGAATAGACCCCCACCAATGACCAGTGGACGCGATTGTTTTTTCGGCTGCTGCGAATACCTGTTAGCCGGGTGACCAGACTGTTGACACTGGTAACAGCATGTGGAGCTTTGTGCCGGACGCATCTTGAGACTGGTGCGGGACACCTCCATGGGCTCAGGAGGTAAACTCTATGGCTCGGATGGGCCTAGAGGTTCAAAGAGGTTGGGAGCCAAGCTAACCTTCCGTCTGGATTGAGCACACTCCAGCCCGCGCTCTGAAAAATGGAGATCGATGCGGGTGGAAATGGCAATTAGCTCTTCCAGACTTATGGGAACCTCTCTGGTAGATAGAGCATCCTTAACATGCTCGGCCAAACCTCTCCAGAACACAGGGATGAGGGTTTTATGAGACTGTTCCAACTCGGAAGCCAGTGTCCAGAAACGGACGGCATACTGGCTGACCGAGAGGGATCCCTGAGTTAACGCCAGTAGCTGGAGAGAGGTGTTGTGGGTGACCCATGGCCCTAAGAAGACCTGCTTCAGGGATGTTAAGAACTGAGCAGCCGTCCGAGCCTCTAGGTCACCACGCTCCCACAGTGGCGTGGCCCACCCCAACGCCCTGCCAGACAGAAGGGAAACGATAAACCCCATCTTAGCCCATTCCACAGGGAATCGCATGGCCAGTAACTCAAGCTGGATAGAGCACTGGCTCACGAAACCCCTGCAGGAGGCGCTGTCACCAGAAAATTTATCGGGTAACGGGAGGCGGGAAACTGTCGGCGAAGGTGTGGACGTGGACACATGCAAGACAGCCTCTGCGACTGCCTGGACAGCAGCCTCAGTAAACTTTGTAGCTAAGGTGGCACTCTCGAGAGTAACCAACCTGCCCTCCAGCTGCCAAATGTACTGCAGTAGCTGCTGCTGGTCCGCCATTACTAGCCAGACCCTGGCGCTAGTATAATGTTAGGAACGGCGGAACACACTAAATAAACAAATAATAAAGTGTTTGTCACTCTGGGTCTACCGTGTAGAAGGTGTAAACACTGCTGCTGAATAATGGCAGATGCGCTATATGGCGGTATAACGCGCACGGGTTAAACGCCACCCGATGTGCGCTGAGCGAACTCTGTTAGCTCACAGAGGCGCTGTAGCATAAACATAAACGCCGAGCCTGTTAGACTCACAGATCTCAGCGAAATAGCATGCGTGGTATCCGGTCACAGGACACGGGCCCAAGGCTGAGGTCGGTGTCCGTCTAGACCTACCGTGCGTGCGGCATCGCTACCGTGGACGCCGGTAAGTGTTGCTGAAAGCAGCACGGTGGCAAACACAGCCGCTATACGATAGTGCCGTGAGACTTGACACAGTCGGCCGCTAGTGTAGAGGTGCGGTGTGCACAGTGGCCTATGGCTTGCCACTGACTGGCGCTGACTCTTTCTCTAGTTCCCTAACCACATGCGTAATATAAGAGGGCGAGGAATCATAATAAGTCAGTCACCAGAATCATACATCCATCACCATTCACACATCTAGCAAGTAAAGTCTATACTAGCGCATGGCCGAGCGGCCATGCGGGCCTTTTATAGCCGTGCGCTGCCGGGACCTTCCAGATCTCTGAGATGGACCAATCAGATCAGGAGAAGGACCTGAGCATGTGACTCCCGACCTCCAATGGGAGATCGTCTCATGAGCATGCTCAGTAGAGCGGCAGAGGAACTTAGCCTCAGGAATGGCTTGCTGCTGAGTAGCATGTGAGGCTCTGGATTCCTGAAGTGTCACTGCAGGAATCCAACGCCTAACAGGGTGGGTCAGGATCATCATCGGGATATACGGTTAACCGTACACTACAGTTCCTTTGCCTCTTGTTCAAGAGTAGGTTCAGTCTCAGTGGCTCTAAGACCTTTGTTACCCCTACAGCCCTCCATCCTTGAGAGCGCAAATCCAGGATGTACTTGTCCCACTGATTGTGTTGGATCTTGTGCAGACTGATCTTTTTTACTAACAGAGTAATGCCTGATGTAAATGTAATGCTTACTGTCCTTCCACTCCTCAAATAAAAACCCTATTTTTCTGTACACTCAACCACAAGATATGTTTTTGACTTTTCACACTTTCCACCACAGGTTCAAATTCTCCATCACTTTTCCAAATTTATCCTAAATGTGTTAGACTCCAAGACTTTCTGTTCAGGGTTAATTTAAGAAATCTGTATTAGATTGAAATAGACTTCCGCATTGCTCCACTCTGGCTGCCGTTCAATAGTATCTAATTTTCCCGAATTGCCCCTGTTGGGTGTAACTTGATCAAAACCTCTATCTTGACTCCTTAATACCACCTTCTCGGCATCTTCATCTTGGGTGAATACTCTTGTGTTATTGCGCTAAATGTACAATTGCTGACTAAAACAATCTTTTACAGGGTTGAATTAAAAACTGGAGCAAGTTTAATTATGTATTTTTCATAAAGAGATACTTAGAGTTTACAGTAAGAACCACAACTTTATTTGCAGCATCAGGTACTTTGGTAATGCGGCTAGGGGTTGGGGATGGTTCTCTATATCGAGAAGTATTACTTCACTAACATGTTCTGGAGCTTTGAATTACTAAAATACAATACAATATTGTTTAGTTTTTAGGAAAATTTCAAAAATATAAAGCAAAATAAACTGTTGGAATGTTAATGTCCGATTCTTTTGTTTTCAGCGAGAGGTGTCTGGTAGCGGCTCGCTCCCATTTTAAAACACTTAGGCACTCTGTTTAGCACAAATATGTATGAAGGAAACAGAAGAAACAACTGTATGCTGAAGTTTCATTATTCAAATCTATATCTGTATCATGTACACAAGGCCATAAGTAGACCAAACCTATGGAATCCTTAAAATGTTATGTTGTTAGAACTTTTCTATTTCAATTCCACAAGATTTATGGATAGAATTTATGCCTCTTTATTGTAAAAAAAAAAACATACATGCTTAGACAATTCTGGAGAAATGGTTATTGGCCGAATGACCATTAGCTGTTAACGTTCCATACATTGCTTCATAAAAGGTTTCTTCATATTAGAAAATTCCTTAATCAGTGAACAGTTGCAATCTCTGGCAAAACCTTGCAGTAGGTTTTCCATTTCCCTACAGCGCCATTGCAGGGTAGATGAAGCATTGCAATATCAAAAGTTTGTTTGTGTACTGTAATGCAGGACAGGACACTGGTCCTACGGAGACAGCTACATTACCCCTCTATTAATTGTAAGTAAGGGGCGTGCCCTCTATTAACTCAAAATTTACTAAAAGTGTATATAACAATAAGATGTCTAATCTGAAAAACTCTAACTGAGGGGAAGAGGTTTTACATTGACTATCTGGTCCTTCATTTTTGAGTGGAAATCGTCTGCCAAAAAGACCACGTGTAGTAATAAACAGCACACATACAAAGGAATGTAATGCACAGCCAGGCCTGCCAGGATGGTGGCTGCTCATACTTGGTGGTTCTTTAAGTGACTACTGAAGAGGTGATTGAATAAAGCAATAGGTGTAAAATAAAACATAACTTTTAATCCGTCAATTAAAAGACTACTAACATGTGTCACCCAAATGTGAAATAAGATGCATAAAAAATGCCAACCTAATGGGTGGGCCCTAAAAAAAGGGGGAGCCACCTAGATGCATTAAGGATATAAATTGTCACCTAATCATCTGTTTTACAGGTGAACAAAATATCTAGAGGGTACAGCAAACGATTCCACTCATGGATGCCATAACCTAATTGCACATATATAAATACAATGCAAAAAATGCCAAAGGGGTCTCTCAGGACCTCATGGATAGACAAACAGATGAGATAGTAATATAAAAGGAACAATCTCACCAAGTAAGATGATGGGTCAAGAGTCTCCAAGGATCCTCTACCCTGTCACATCCCTAAGGGGCTAGCACTCAACTAATCCCCAAACTCCCGCCCTAACAAGGGCAGTCCACAGATAACCCTAAATTGCACATGCCCTGCACTTTCCCTAAGGGGGTGTCCCAACGTGTTTCATCCAAGTAAAATCTTGTCATTCCAGACAATGAATATATCATCTGTGTACCGTGTCCATATTTCAGGGACACGGCACATAGACAAACCATCCAGTTGGTCACTCCCAAACACCACCGAGGAGGAGATTTGCATAACCGGCACACAGGGGCTCCCCATGGCGGTCCCCCTCAACTGGTGGTAGAACTTACGGTTAAATGTAAAAAAGTTGTGTGTTAGATAAAATCGAAGGAGCTTTAATACAAAATGATTATGCTCTCGGTACTGACACCCTCTCATGTTCAAAAAATATTTGACCGCTTCCAGACCATGCTCATGAGGTATGGACGAATACAAGTTTATGGCCATTGACAAGGTTTTTAAACCACAGAGGGGGGGCAACTGGGATCAGTTGCTTCTACAATGAGAGGCTAAGTGGATTTTTTATTTGGGCACAGTTACACCCAAAGGCCTTAACGATCAGATTAATTTTGGGTGTTTTATTTGAATTCTTCTTTGGTCGCTTGCTTTTCACCTACAGTGTCTAAGTAGTATACATTATGCTATAATCTCTTTTTTGTCACCTTATGTCAGGATTTGCACATATATTTAGTTGGAATACATTTCTTGGCCTCATTTTGTTGTTTTTTTGCCTCCTAATACATGTTTTGATAAATGAGCACTCTTTTACATCAGAAGTGGTATGCAACAGCAATTAGTATCCCCACAATTGATTTGACATATCCTATGGCAATCATTATGTTCTATGATCCGATCTCCAGTCAGCGGCACCTAATTAGTGGCGCTGATTGTGATGCTATCGTGATGCGCTGCATAGGGCGGACCACTGTTTACCGCCCGGCATCCAGTCAGTGGCACCTAGTTAGTGACGCTATTGTGATATGCTGTATAGGGCGGAACTATTGTTCACCGCCCGGTAATTTTAGTCGGGGTCAGTGCTCCTATTACTGCTACACTTTATATGCCGGGTTGATTCCTCAGTGGATTGGGTTGCATTTGACTGGTGCGCCCATCTGGCTGAGGCCACCGGAAGTGAGACTGATATGTATCATGCTGCTTCTGCATGTTTCTCTGCGGACCGGAAGTAGGTCATGTTTACATTTGTGCGCATTGTATTTGGCACCGCTGGAGGTGAAGCTGGATTCTCCAGCCAGGGAGGCAGGCGCGTGTTGCGCCGCCCCTGGATATTCCCCGCGGACCAGAAGTCGGCTGTTCTCCAGGGTGCACATTGTGCATTGGCGTTGCTGGATGTGGAGCCGAGCCCCCAATGGGTGTTCCTGGTTTTCTGTTGGCGTGCGTTCCACGGCCCGAAAGTGGCGTGGTTAATGGCGCTTACCTGGGATGCCGGTAATGAGTGGCCCATGCATGGGGGAAAACATATGCAGCATGTAAGGTAATTAATTATGGCGACGGGTGTTAACAACTATGTGTGATCTCACATGAAGTGAAGTTACTGTATCTATAAATATGCCCTTTTCCTCAACTGCTTGCGGACAGCATTGAGAGTGGAAGGATTGGTTTCCTCTTGTTGATAGCACTATGGCACTTTACAAGTCAAGTCCCCTGAAGATTTTACTTGGATGAAATGCGTTGGGACACCCCCTTAGGGAAAGTGCAGGGCATGTGCAATTTAGGGTTAGCTGTGGACTGCCCTTGTTAGGGCGGGAGTTTGGGGATTCATTGAGTGCTAGCCCCTTAGGAATGTGACAAGGTATTGTCTTCCCCTATTTTGTCCTCCATTCGGACCGAACAGAGGATCCTTGGAGACTCCCGACCCATCATCTTACTTGGTGAGATTGTTCCTTTTATATTACTATCTCATCTGTTTGTCTATCCATGTGGCCCTGAGAGACCCCTTTGGCATTTTTTGCATTGTATTTATATGTGTGCAATTAGGTTATGGCATCCATGAGTGGAATCGTTTGCTGTACCCTCTAGATATTTTGTTCTCCTGTAAAACAGATGATTAGGTAACAATTTATATCCTTAATGCATCTAGGTGGCTCCCCCTTTTTTTAGGGCCCATCCATTAGATTGGCATTTTTTATGCATCTTATTTCACATTTGGGTGACATATGTTAGTAGTCTTTTAATTGACAGATTAAAAGTTATGTTTTATTTTCCACCTATTGCTTTATTCATATCTAATTGTTTTTGGTGAGATCTTTTTCATGTCAATTTTTGACAGAAATTGTCTTATGCTTTACTGAAGAGGTGAACAAAGTATGGCAAGCAATTCATCAATATCCTTACAGCCCAATAGGACATGTGGATGGAGTTGTTATACAACAATTTCTTAAAGGAAGAGTTATTTTGAGAATGATGATTTTTTTCCTTATAGGATAGACTCATGTTTATTGAATATTCATATAATACCCTGAGGACAGAGAATATAAAGTGGAGAATCCCAACTTAGGCCCTAGATTCTCGGTCTTCTGCAAGGCTCCTAGTCCACGAGGAGATCCTCAATTGTCCGCAGGTCAAAGTGAAAAGATACAGGCAAACGAGTCTAGTGCCGGCGCTCCAGAAAATTATGTAATGTGCTGTATTAGTTTATTAAAAAAAAAAGGTTTTTTATTCTTCACATACTAAGTAAAAACAATGCGTTTCGGCTTGAAGAAAGAAAAAGCCTTCATCAGGCAATTTATACAACTTTTAACATATTTATTAAAATTAGACTATTATTGGAAACATTTTAATAGCAAGATTTCATTTTTTGCCAACATCAGAAATTATCTTCACATATGTTTTCGATCGGGCTGTAATAAAAAAATAAAACATGTTCTAGTTGCAGGGTATAGCACGGATTTCATACTGTTTAGGACCATTTGTCGATGCCATTGCAGGGTTCAGGTCCAATATTGCTCCAGGTGGGGCCTGGAAATTGAAGTTCTGTAACAGGGTGGTGAAGAAGAGGAACAGCTCCATTAAGGCCAACGTCTCACCTGCACAACTTCTTTTACCTGGTAGAAAAGGACACAACAACATGAGCATCAACTAATAACTATCCGATGCTAGAATAGTGGAAAGACAGAAAATAAGAGCAATTTCCACCCAAATGGACCATATTACACTACATTTACCCTGGGAACGGCACATGGGCTTTATGTTTGAAATTAAATCTAGACAATTACTGAAGGTCCAGCTGTAGGTTGAAGTCCAGCTTTGGAATCTCTAGCAATATGGATGATATTAGCTGAGTCCCAGCCAATATCAATCGCGTAGCCAAGGATTCAGGAACTAGACCTCCATCTAGATGTATGCTGTTGCCAACACCTACCTTGTTGAAATCTTTTGCTATACCAGATTTGGGTCAATGATATTTAACATGGATGACCATTTATCTAAACAACTTCCATTTATTACTAAATTCTCCCTATAGCAGCTCCTGCTACATAGGTGGTCCTGCAAAAATGTTACTTGATGAGGGTCTCCAGAGCTGGACCATTATTAAATGACTGTCTGTGTTAAGGCAACATCTTTAAAAGTGCAAAGAATAAATACCTAAACATCCATTATAAACTATAGCATTCAGTAATAGTGTTACCTATGGAGAATGGTATGAAAGCCTCAATCTTTCTCAGCTTTCCTTCTGAGTCCAGAAAGTGTTCAGGGTAAAACTCAGTGGGTTTCTCAAAGTAAGCTTTATCTCTGAGCACAGAGTGCAGTAACGGGATGACAACTGTGCCCTGGGGGGTGAAAGAGCTTTGAATTAATACAGAATAGATATTCAGAAGTCAATATATCCTATGCATTCATCTACAATGATCAGTAAAAGGGGTTATTTAGGCAATCACAAAAAATATTATCTGGGTGCCTCCACACTCCCTGTTACCTTAATTATAATTTTTTACTCCTCTCAGCCCCTACAGTAATTCTTGTGACATGTTACTATATACATCCTGAAATTCCTTCACACAGCCACATATCAATTAAAATAGTAATTTGTATTAAACAACTTCATAAAATAATTTTTTTTTTACATTTAGACAGATACAACAGGTACAGAAAAATTTGGAAGGGTATGCCCAGGAAAATTAATGATCCTCACAGAATAGTGTTGTACAAATTTGTATAAAAATTATCTGTTGCATATACAGTATATTCCATTATGCACACAAAATATTATATTTGATATCACACAGTAGGGAGGGAAAAATCCTGAATACATCAAAAGGCAAATAGTAAAAGGAAGCCACAATACCATACAACATAGTCCAAGTAAACCCATATTATGAAGATCAAATTTGCAATAAGAAAGTAAGGAATGTATAGGTGTGTGGTAAGAGAGGCACAATAAAGGAGCCTCCTGTATAAACCAAATTAATGATAGCAGAATAAAGTATTTATACATGCCCAGTGTAATGGTAGAAATGGTAAACCAGGTACAAAGGAAAGTATGATTACCTGAGTTTGAAACCTGTTGGACCCACAAAACCCGACGCGCGTTTCGCTTGGAAATGCTTAATTCAACATTTCCCTGGATGAAGCATTTACAAGTGAAATGCAAGTCATGTGTGGTGGGTCCCCTGAGTTTCATCCTCAGGTGATTATACCTTCCTTGGTCCCTGGTTTAACATATAGGCACCTTTATTATGCCTTCACAATGGACAAATATGCATACTTTACTCTGCTATCATTAATTTGGCTTATACAGGAGGCTTCTTTATTGTGCCTCTTTTACCACACACTTATACATACCTTACTTTCTTATTGCAACTTTGATCTTCATAATAGGGGTTTACTTGTACTATGATGCATCAGATAATTTATGTACTAATTTGATTGTACAATACTATTCTCTGAGGATTGTCCAAGAAGCAGTGCTTTATCTGTCTCACAACTACATCACTCCTACTCCCACCAAGCTCCATCCTGAGACTCCAATAGTCTCAAGTTGGTTAATTTCCTGCACATACAGTTTATCCCTATCGGCATTCCTCTCATTTCACCCAGTATGTACTACCCTGACACTCTACTGCAGTCAATATTTGGTCCTGGTGTTGACACTGGCAACACATAGACTCAGTGTGCTACAGGGAAACAATGGGTCAGACAATCCATTCACTGTAATCTAGTGCTTCAGAATTCCCCATACCATCACTTATGGACAAAGTTACAAGCTGATAACACTACTTGTTCAGTGTGCAGTCTGCAATGTCTGGGTCCTCTCCCTCTCTCACTGTGCACATCCCCAGTCACTGTAAACTTGCTGGAAATTATAAAAAAGTGCACACTGTAAAGATGCTGGCTTAGCAATTCAAATCAAAGACTTGAACTCTCTGTACTTGATGTTACATCAACCTAATTCTTACCTTAGGAATAGAATAACCTCTGAAGGTAACATCGCGAGAGGTGACATGGGGAGCACTTCCAGGTACAATATCACCAAATCTTTGGATTTCATGTATGACGGCATCTGTATACGGCATTTGTTTTCTATGTTCTATCTGAGGCTGAGCAGATCCGATCACTGCTTGAATTTCATCATGAACTTTTCCTGAAAAAATAAAAAAAATTGACATTGATTATTGTCCTTACTGTTCATTTTTAATGACAACCAAGGTTAGTTATAATAAAAAAATCAACTTTTATCACTTTTCTTATAGTTTGTATGCAGTTAACTTAAATAAAAATCTTAAATGAACTAATTACATTGCATCACTTATCTTTTACTGAGTTACATCCTGTATTATACCCCAGAGCAGCGCTAACTATTCTGCTGGTGCAGTCACTGTGTACATACATTACATTACTGATCCTGAGTTACATCCTGTATTATACCCCAGAGCTGCACTCACTATTCTGCTGGTGCAGTCACTGTGTACATACATTACATTACTGATCCTGTACTAATCCTGAGTAGTAGATTTGAGCAAAACAGGTCGGTCAGATTCAAAAATCACAGACTTTCGCCAAAGTCGGGTTTCGCCGATCGAAACCCGACCCTAGCGTGAGGTTGGCCATGAGGTCGCCGATCAGCGCGCCAAAGTCACGTTTCAAATGATGCTTTCAGCGCCTTTTCGAAGCCAATGATGGAGGACGCACACTGTGGGCAATGCAATGACATGGGCAGCAGCCAGCACCATCTTAGAGAAGGGCATTGAAGTGATTGGCTGGCTCTGTGTGGCGTCACAGGGGGTATAAAAGGCTGTGAACGCCGACCGCCATCTTACTTCTGCCGATCTTACAATAGGGAGAGGTGCTGCTGCTGATTCTGAACAGGGAGAGCGTTAGGCAGGGAAGAAGAAAAAAAAAAAACTGCTTCTGCTGATAGCACTTTTCACTGTACAGTTAGTGTGCAGTGCAAGGGGAGGATTTTTGTTGTGTGCAGCAGCGCTGGTGGTGATTAGGCTGCCTTTTAAGGCTACCTGCTAGCTGCATTGCTGTGTGCACACTGCTGTTCAAACTGCTTTTGTCAAAGCACTCCAAATTTTATTATTTTGTCCTGGTGAGTTACTGAGCATTCATTTTTTCACACATCGTCTAGCGGTGTACGCTCCTCACACACTACAGTGTATTCCGGCTGGTATCACGGACAAATAGAAGCTATCTGGGTGTGACTCTGGAAGAAAAAGCCGAGGAGTTTGTCCATTTTTCCAGACCTACACCTTAGAGTCGTTTCCGTTTTTCAAACAGTTTCGTATTTCTGCTGTTTGATTACAGTCAAAACTAGTCAGAGACAGCGTGTGTCCGTCCGTATACAAATACACGGAGCTTGACAAATTTCCTTACACACATCGTATAGAGCTGTCCGATTCTCCAACAGTATTGTATATCTGCCGTTCACATTACAGTCACTTTTATACCTAGTCAGCGTTTGTGTGTGACAGTCCGTAAATACATATACGGAGATTGTTAATTGCACAAAAATCAGATACAGCTGTACACTTCTGATACTGTTATGTATATCTGCTTGTTGGATTACGGTCCAATACATACTGTGAGAGCGTCTGTGACTAACATAATATACACGTTGATTTAATTTGTTTAATACACCTTACACAGCAGGACACTCCTCATACAGTACCATCTCTTGGCGTTCCAAGGTCAGGGACAGTGTTTGTGCATGGCTGTAGGGATGTGGATTTGCCAGAAACTGCTCCTCCACCCACCATGGGCAGTGCATCATTGACACCTGGAACATTGGCCCACATGTGCGATTGTGCCTTGCGGATCCTAAAAAGCGACCCCTGCATTTCCAAAATGATGAGGGATGACGACTACTCGCTGGCCAGCATCCTCGATCCACGCTACAAAGGCAAATTACACAACATCATGCCACAGGAGAACCTAGAGATAATATTGCAAACAAACAACTCTTGTAAATCGTTTGTTTGTGGCTTTCCCAGCACACAGCAGCAGGGCTGGTTTTTCCATGAGCCCTAGTGGGCACAATGGAAGAGGTGTTCGTGGTGCACACAGCAGAAGTGGCGTTGGAGACAGGGGTTTCATGACCATGTTGTGGAATGATTTCTCAAGTACCGCTCACACGACTGCTAATACTGCATCGATTAAAAGTGACAGGAGGCAGCAATTGTCAACTATGGTTACAAACTACTTTTCCTCCCATATCGATGTTCTCCCTCACAGATCATTCCCCTTTGACTATTGGCCCTCTAAACTGGACGCCTGGCCTGAATTGTCACAATATGCCTTACAGGAGCTCACTTGCCCTGCTGCTAGTGTGTTATCTGAAAGAGTCTTCAGTGCTGCTGGATCAAGCCTGACAGAAAAAAGGACCCATCTGTCGACCCAAAATGTTGATGATCTAACCTTCATTAAAATGAACCATGCATGGGTTTCAAAGGATTTTGTCCCACCTTCCCCTGATGACATATAGGTTACCAGAAATGTACCTCGGTTTTTTCCTCCTCTTCCTCGGACTTGCCCAATTACGCCCTTTGCAGCAGCTGACTGTCCAGCAAACACATCTACATGTGCCAATTTTTAAACCTCCCTAAATGGGCTGCCCACCCCTCAGCCCACCAGCTGGGGTCAAGACCTGGTGCACCCGGGCAAGTGACGTTGCTCTGATCAGGTGGATGGGCCCACTGATGGCCGACGGCAATGGCACAGGGCCCCTCATAGTACAATACATTGTCTCAGATGGTGGGAGGGCCCACTCACCGTCAGACACACCAGCGTACTATGAGGGGCCCTGTACCAGTACCATCGACCACGATTGTTCCCCACCTGCTTGGTCATGGCCACAGCACTTGCAAGTTGCAATACTTACCTCTCACTGCTCCACAGCTGTGTAGTCTGGGCAGTTAAATCCTTCACAGGGACGGCCACTAGAAATTTGGTGTATTGATCAATGATGGTTAAGATGTAGCTATGGCCTGTCCTGCTGGCCTCTACCTTCAGATGATCAATGGCTGCCATTTGAAATGGATGTCAACTTACAAGCGGATGCAGTGGTGGTTTATGATCACCTTCACAGATGTGATAGTCACAGACGTGTGACATTCCTGCCACCATTTTTCAATGTCTCCTCTCATGCCAATCCAATAGAGTCACCTACGGCCTGTGGCTTCTGTCTTTTGCACTCCAAAATGACCAGACACATCATGATTAGTGTTGAGCATTCCGATACCGCAAGTATCGGGTATCGGCCGATACTTGCTGTATCGGAATTCCGATACCGACTTCCGATATTTTTTCAATATCGGAATTCGGCATCGGAATCGGAAGTTCCAAGTTGATTGACAGACTGACGTCATCATGATGCGCGGTGTGTGCGCATCATGATGCGCCGTCATTTCGGGCCTTCCGGGGGTCTCTGCCGGCCTGCCGGGGGGCTGTGCCGGCCTGCCGGGGGGCTGTGTGGACTGCCCGGGGTCTGTACCGGCCTGCCGGGGGGCTGTGCCGGCCTGCCGGGGGGCTGTGCACCCTGTGGGGGTCTGTACCGGCCTGCCGGGGGGCTGTGCCGGCCTGCCGGTGGTCTGTGCACCCTGTGGGGGTCTGTACCGGCCTGCCGGGGGGCTGTGCCGGCCTGCCGGGGGGCTGTGCTGATGTCCGGGGGTCTGTGCAAGCATCGTCCGATGGGACTACAAGTCCCATCGGGCGATGCCTGCTACCATGACAGTGATTGACACATTAGCCAATGATGGGACAGTAGTAGTCCCATCATCCGGCTAATGTGTTAAATGTTAAAAAAAAAAAAAAAAAAAAAAAAATACTACATACATACTACATGCATGCTACATACATACTGCATGCTACATACATACTACATACATACTACATACATACTACATGCATGCTGCATACATACTACATGCATGCTACATGCATACTACATGCATGCTACATACATACTACATGCATGCTACATACATACTACATGCTACATACATACTACATATATACTACATACATACTACATGCTACATACATACTACATATATACTACATACATACTACATGCATGCTACATACATACTACATGCTACATACATACTACATATATACTACATACATGCTACATACATACTGCATGCTACATACATACTACATACATACTACATACATACTACATGCTACATACATACTACATATATACTACATACATACTACATGCATGCTACATACATACTACATGCTACATACATACTACATATATACTACATACATGCTACATACATACTGCATGCTACATACATACTACATACATACTACATACATACTACATACATACTACATGCATGCTACATACATACTACATGCATGCTACATACATACTACATGCATGCTACATACATACTACATGCATGCTACATACATACTACATGCATGCTACATGCATGCTACATACTACATATATACTACATGCATACTACATACATACCACATACATACCACATACATGCTACATACTACATACATACTACATACATGCTACATACATACTACATGCATGCTACATACATACTACATGCCACATACATACCACATACATGCTACATACATACTACATGCATGCTACATACATACTACATGCATGCTACATACATACTACATACATACTACATACATACTACATGCATGCTACATACATACTACATGCATGCTACATACATACTACATGCATGCTACATGCATGCTACATACTACATATATACTACATGCATACTACATACATACCACATACATACCACATACATGCTACATACTACATACATACTACATACATACTACATGCATGCTACATACATACTACATGCATGCTACATACACACTACATGCCACATACATACCACATACATACTACATACATACTACATGCTACATACATACCACATATATACTACATACATACAATACATTCATACAATACATACATAGACATACAGTACATATAACATAGAGTAACATACTTACCAATACTTGTCACATTGTTCCCCGAAGCCATTGTCTTTTCCGGAATAAATATTAACATAACAAACCACAAAAATACTCACCCACGATCCGAAGCAGTCCACGAGTGTGTCCCACGACGATCTTGGGTAGAGAACTGCAGCATCAGATGATGCTGCCGTTCTCTACGGGCTGCAGGAATCCAATGACGGAAGGTAGGTATCCTTCCGCACTGTATTCCTCCGCCACTTAAAAAAAAAAAGTCCCTAGTCTCACTTTATGCCATTGCTGCGTGGGAAATTCCCACACAGCAATGGCATAAAGTGAGACTAGGGACTTTTTTTTTTTTTTTAAGTGGCGGAGGAATACAGTGCGGAAGGATACCTACCTTCCGTCATTGGATTCCTGCAGCCCGTAGAGAACGGCAGCATCATCTGATGCTGCAGTTCTCTACCCAAGATCGTCGTGGGACACACTCGTGGACTGCTTCGGATCGTGGGTGAGTATTTTTGTGGTTTGTTATGTTAATATTTATTCCGGAAAAGACAATGGCTTCGGGGAACAATGTGACAAGTATTGGTAAGTATGTTACTCTATGTTATATGTACTGTATGTCTATGTATGTATTGTATGAATGTATTGTATGTAGTATGTATGTAGTATATATGTGGCATGTATGTAGCATGTAGTATGTATGTAGTATGTATGTAGCATGCATGTAGTATATATGTAGTATGTATGTAGCATGTAGTATGTATGTAGCATGTAGTATGTATGTAGCATGTAGTATGTATGTAGCATGCATGTAGTATATATGTAGTATGTATGTAGCATGTAGTATGTATGTAGTATGCATGTAGTATATATGTAGTATGTATGTAGCATGTAGTATGTATGTAGTATGTATGTAGCATGCATGTAGTATATATGTAGTATGTATGTAGCATGTAGTATGTATGTAGCATGCATGTAGTATATATGTAGTATGTAGCATGTAGTATGTATGTAGCATGCATGTAGTATGTATGTAGCATGCATGTAGTATATATGTGTTATGTATGTAGCATGTAGCATGCATGTAGCATGCATGTAGTATGTATGTAGTATGTATGTAGTATATATGTGGTATGTATGTAGCATGCAGTATGTATGTAGCATGCATGTAGTATATATGTAGTATGTATGTAGTATATATGTAGTATGTATGTTGCATGTAGTATTTATGTAGTATGAATGTAGCATGTATGTAGTATGTAGTATGTATGTAGTATATATGTAGTATGTATGTTGCATGTAGTATGAATGTAGCATGTATGTAGTATGAATGTAGCATGTATGTAGTATGCATGTTGTATGAATGTAGCATGTATGTAGCATGTAATTTTTTTTTTTTTTTTTTTTTTTTTACATTTAACACATTAGCCGGATGATGGGACTACTACTGTCCCATCATTGGCTAATGTGTCAATCACTGTCATGGTAGCAGGCATCGCCCGATGGGACTTGTAGTCCCATCGGACGATGCCTGCACAGACCCCCGAAGCCTGCACAGACCACCGGCAGGCCGGCACAGCCCCCCGGAGCCTGCACAGACCACCGGCAGGCTGGCACAGACCACCGGCAGGCCGGCACAGCCCCCCAGCAGGCCGGCACAGCCCCCCGGAGCCTGCACAGCCCCCCGGCAGGCCGGCACAGCCCACCGGAGCCTGCACAGCCCCCCGGCAGGCCGGCACAGACCACCGGAGCCTGCACAGACCCCCTGGCAGGCCGGCACAGCCCCCCGAAAGGCCCGTACAGACCCCAGAGAGGCTGTACAAGGGCAGGAAAGGGTTTTTCTTATTCCGATACCGGAAGTCCCATAGACTTGAATGGGACTTCCGGTATCGGAATCGGCGATACCGATACTTTTTTTAAAGATCGGCCGATACCATCCGATACGATACTTTGAAGTATCGGACGGTATCGCTCAACTCTAATCATGATAGGCAGTGAGGACCATGTCTACATCTCTCCCTGTGATCACAATTTGATGGAGACGAGTAACGGTGATGTGATCCACGCTACTGCGATAAAGCAATCCTTTCTTCACAAAGAACCTTTTTCGCTTTCTCCACAGACACACTAATTGAGGGTCTGCATCGCCTCTGCAACATCTACCGGGAGGTTTTCCCGCGATGAGTAATTCCAAAATTTCTGCTAACACTCGACTTTGCATCTCTACTTGTATCCATGTAGTTTCCAGGAGCGGAGATTCTTGACTGGCTTGCCAAGATTGAAATATATACGAAGATTTAAAAGTACCACAACACTGTATACTGGTGTATGCTATGAATACCATTCCATTTTTCTACTTTTGTAATTCTGGTGAAATACACAGTGAGCCTGTGAGTGTCTGTGTCTGACTCCGGAAGTATAGACGGAAATCTAATCCTAGACTGGACACACCTGGTATGTGCTGATACAGTAACTTGTTTCAAAAATTTGTCTTAAGGTATCATCTGTAGGATAACCAACTCTTCTTGCCACAGACAAACACAAGACTGAGACAGAGTTTGAATTGAACAGGTCCGTCTTTAGTGCCCATCCTTCTGTCAACAACAGCAATTCACCACAGCTGTTTCACACTTCTCTGTACACAGGCCCCGGTACCTTCACTTCCTTTGTAACTATAATTGTGGCGTCCTCTGTGGCTCTTTCACTGTGGCTGGCCTAAGCCCAACCACCACAGCGCTTCACCAGTCTGAGCACACCGTCCGTATGATAGCCCCAGGCCGTCTTCGTCTGCGGCTACCGTCCTCTGGGCCACCCCCCCATGACCGCCTCAACTGTCAGTCCTCTCTGGAGCCTTTCCACTGTCTCTATTTCCTCAGCAGAACTTCCTCTTTACTGTGCTCCCTTCGCTGACTGACTCTTCCAGAACCTTCCCTCAGCCTTTTATACTTCCAGTTTTGGTAACTCCGCCCACCATCACCTAACAGTTTCTCTGACCAATGGCAGTTATTCAGTCCTACTCCTACACTCTCCACTGCCCTCCAATGGGCAAGCTAACACTGCACGCTTTCTCTTTATCTTAGCGGTTTCACACCTACACTGCTCTGCACCTCTCTATTTATATGGAGATTTCAATTGTACCCTAAAAAATGTATACTTGCTATTTTGTTATCCAGGACCTTTTCAACAACATTTCTTATTGTGGTCAAAACCAAACTGAGTGAGCGTCTGAGGGTGACTACGGAAATATATACCAATATTTTCAATTTGGCCAACACTGTATACAGAAGAACGCTTCACATATAGTAACTTTTTTAGCTATTTAGATTCTGGTGTAATCCATAATGAGGCTGCAAACGTCTGTCTGTTACTCTGGCAATATATTTGGAACTTTAAGATTACCCCAACACTGTATACAGCTGTACACTTGTGTTACATAGCCCATTTACAGCTTTTCATATTCTTGTATAATCCATACTGGGCCAGAGAGCGTTTGTCTCTGCCTCCTGAAATGTATATGGAGAATCAGAATGTTTACACTATACTATATATACCTTGTAACTGGTGATACTGTACCCTTTTTCAACTTATATATACGGAGATTTACTGTTATCCATCGACTGTATAGAACTGTACGCTTCTGATACAGTACCATATATCTGCTGGTATTTTGGGTCCATTTTCAAAAACATGAGGAAGTATGGTGGAAGAAGACGCGGATGTGGGCGTGGAGGGCCACCTGGTACTGATGGTGGTGGTGGTGCATCTGCTGGTAGTGCCAAAAACACAATAGCAGCTAAGGCAGGAGGTGTTGAGCCAGCATCATGGTGTAGCTCTGGAAGGCCTGTAAGGCTCCCTTTTCTGGAAGTAGGTAGACTGCTTTTAAAGCTGGATTATCAGGAACTGTTTGTGGCTTTTATTGCTGAAACAGCCTCCAGCTCTATCGCCTCCTCTTCTGAAGTTGTAAAAAATGCAAGCACTGAGTCGTAACTGCAAACTTCTGGTCAGGAGCAACCCCTTTCCTTGTGTCCTTCACCCACATCAAAAGTGAAGGATGTGGAAGCACACACTTCAGATTACTCCATGGAGCTCTTTTCACATACCATGCCTGGGTTAATTAAAAATAGGGCCCATCATGTACTGGAGCAATGTAAATGGGGCAGATCAGACACTGGAGCAGCATCTAAGGGGCACATTATAAACTGGAGCATTACAAATGGGGCCCATTATATATGGAGCATTATTGGAGCCCATCATACACTGGAGCATCATCCATGAGGCCCATCATGTACTGGAGCATTGTAAATGGGGCAGATCAGACACTGGAGCAGCATCTAAGGGGCACAATATACACTGGAGCATTACAAATGGGGCCCATTATATATTGAGCATTATTGGAGCCCATCATACACTGGAGCATCATCCATGAGGCCCATCATGTACTGGAGCATTGTAAATGGGGCAGATCAGACACTGGAGCAGCATCTAAGGGGCACATTATACACTTGAGCATTACAAATGGGGCCCATTATATATGGAGCATTATGTGGAGCTCATCAGATACTGTATGGAACATTATATGTGACTAATTATTTGGTAAGGAGAAATATATGGGGCTCATTATTCTGTATGGTGCACAATGTGGTGGCCATAACATTGTATGGAGTAGTATACTGTCTTGTTTTTGAGCTATTGTACAATTTAAAATAGATCAGTCATGTCATGTAAGCAGTGAAGTATGTGTACTCTACCTATATTTCTGTGGCATATCGGAGCATTATGAGTTTTGGTATGTGTTAAAGGGGCGCACTGACACTCTTTGGCCCAGGGCACACGAAAACCTGGAGCCAGCCCAACCCCCCCACAACTTTAGCCAAATAATCCCCAGTTTTCAATGCGTAACTATTATTAGGAAGTAAATTAAGGTTGACAAGCTTCAGTTATAAGAATTGATGTTTTTGGCATTGAAATGGGCACTGTAGGTGTGTTTCCTGTCCTCCACTCCCTGCCGACTTTACTTCCCCATTGACTTGCATTGGGTTTCGTGTTTCAGTCGGCCGCTGACTTTTCCCTATAGTCAGCCGATTTCGTTCGACCCGACTTTTGCGAAAGTCGGGTTTCATGAAACCCGACTCGACCCGAAAAAAGGATAAGTCGCTCATCTCTACTGAGTAGAAATGAGCAAATATTTCATTGTTCAGTTACGATGACGTTCGCCGAATTTGCAATATTCACTGATTAATTAATCAAATATTCGCCAATAGTGTTGAGCATTCCGATACTGCAAATATCGGGTATCGGCCGATATTCGCGGTATCGGAATTCCGATACTGAGTTCCGATACTTTTTGCATATCGAATACCGGAATCGGAAGTTCCCATAATGCTGTGAGCCAGTTTGATTTGATTCAGCCAATGAGGAATCCTCAGAAGTGTGGGCACATCCTGTTAGGCATGTAGGCATGTTAACTAATGGCATGGCTGTGATTGGCTGCTGAAATGATGTCATGATGCACTATAAAAGCCGACACCGCCGTTTTGGGTTCACTCTGCTGTGAATTCAGCTAGGGACAGGCTGCTGTTCAAGACTCTGAGGGAAAGTTAGAGATAGCAATTTGCTATATAATATTGTGCTTTACCAAGGCTACATTATCAACCCCTGTAGCTTTGATTTGCCTTGCAGCACTGTTCACAGCTGTCTGCAAGGTCTGTGTGTGTGAGTGCAGCTCACGCTGTAGTGTTCTGCAGCCACCTCTGGTTGTAGTCCGCTCAGCGTGCATCACTGCCTCATACAACATAGTCCTTTTTTGTTTTATTGCTACTCATTTTTCCTGATTTTTTCTCCTATTAGTGTGTTTCCATCCGTATCCATCTACATTGGTTGGTTGCAAACACTATAGGAGTAGATATCGGAGCCTTTCTGCAGCCTTTCAGTGCTAGTGCCCAGTTCTCTGCACTGTTCACAGCTGTCTGTGAGGTCTCTGTGTGTGAGTGCAGCTCACGCTGTAGTGTGTTCTGCAGCCAACTCTGGTTGTAGTCCACTCAGCGTGTGTCACTGCCTCATACATAGTCCTTTTCTTGTTTTATTGCAGCTCATTTTTCCTGATTTTTTCTCCTATTAGTGTGCTTCCATCCCTATCCATCTACATTGGTTGGTTGCAAACACTATAGGAATAGATAGCGGTCTAGCGGAGCCTTTCTGCAGCCTTTCAGTGCTAGTGCCAAGTTCTCTGCACTGTTCATGGCTGTCTGTGAGGTTTCTGTGTGTGAGTGCAGCTCACGCTCTAGTGTGTTCTGCAGCCACCTCTGGTTGTAGTCCGCTCAGCATGCATCACTGCCTCACACATTGTCCTTTTTTGCTGTAGTGCTGCTTATTTTTCCAGAATTTCTCCTATTAGGGTGCTTCCATCCGTATCCAGCTAGATTGGTTGCAAACACTATATAGGAGTAGATAGAGGAGCCTTTCTGCTGGCTTGTGGCCTGCAACCCCAGCCAGATTAGTATTAGCTTATTTTTTGTAGCCTCATCTATTGCATTGTAGGTTACCTTACTGCATTGTAATAGCTACAAAAAGTTTGTGATACTATCGCTTTGACATCTTTGGTCACATCCTTTTTTTTAATTTTGTGAAACAAAACACGTAAATAAAGTTCACCAAACACTCCACTTTACAGTTGTGTAGGCCACATTAGCTCATATTAAAGTGTAGTACACACTTTATCAAATTAGTGTTTCTAATACATGTTAGCAGCTGTTCATGAATAAGCACACTAAGCCCATAGTACTTTTTTGCCTATCTTTATCAGTCTACAAAGATGAAGAAGGCAGGGAGTAAGGCACGTGGTCGTGGGCATGGAGTTTCAGCAGGGAGAGGACGTGGGGATTCTGTGCCTGCTGCAGGCACCAGTCAGTCAGCATCCCCCAGTTTTCCCAGGGAACAGTCCTTTATGCGCAGCTTTGTAGGAGCTCGCCGTACACCACTGCTGCGGGAGGAACAAATTGGAGCCGTTGTCGGATGGATGGCAGCTAACACATCAACTTCAATTACTTCCAGATCCTCTCAGGTCCAGAGCACTGAAGAGCAACCATTTATCTCTTCACCACCTGCCAAATTGCCCAGGCAGTCAGAGAGCCCTGGACAGGAGCCACCTCTACTTCTGTTCTCTGAATCTCTTGGCTTGGAAACAGGGGGCCAGCCAAGCAGCATTCTAGAATGTGAAGAAGAGGGAATATGCAGTGATGCGCAACAGCTTTGTCTCTCTGAATCTGAAGAGGCGGGTGGACCCGTGCCTATGGTCTGCACATCTCAGTAATGATCTGATGATGAGACTCAGGTGCCACTTTCTGGTGCATACTGTGCTGGCGAGACTACCCAGGAGAAGCAGGTGTTTGAAGAGGGTAGTGTAGATGATGAGGTCCTTGACCCATCATGGCGTGAGGAACAGGAAGGTGGTGGGAGCAGCTCTGAGGAAGAGATTCCCCGAACGGCCAAAACAGGAGGGAGAGGGAGGGGGCAGACTTGGTTGCCTGTAGCCTCCACTTTGGCACCCATTAGGAGCATTCCTCTTCCAAAATCCAAAACGGGCGCTCCCAGGACTTGCAGTGCGTGGTCCTTTTTTGACACAGTTACAGATAACATTTGCTTTGTCAAATGCAAGCTGTGTAATCAGAAAGTCAAAAGAGGGAAAAGTGTCAGCAACCTCAATACCACAAATATGTGGAAACATGTGCGGACCAAGCACGTGCTGGAGTTACAAAGACACACTGAAGACGTAGGCCAACCTACAGCACCACCTACCTCCTCTTCAGCTCGTGTTGTAGCCTCTTCCTCCAGCTCACACACAGCTGGTTCGGCTTCCTCACAGGATCGCCATGGAAGAACCTCTGGCACTGTTGTAGAGAAACCCAGTGTAATTCCACCCACAGCACCACGTTCCCTGTCATCCTCACACTCCCAGGCCACTCTACAGCCATTAGTAGCACAGGCATGGGAGAAAAGACGGCCATACTCGGCAAACCGTCCCCGAGCACAGGCTCTGAATGCTGGCATTGCAAAACTACTGGCCCTTGAAATGCTCTCATTCAGGCTGGTGGAGACTGACAGCTTCCGTGACTTCATGGTATTGGCAGTCCCACAATACAACGTGCCCAGCCACTTTTATTTCAGCAGGCAAGCGGTCCCTGCCCTTCAAAAGCATGTGGAGGGAAAAATTAAACATGCGCTACTAAACGCCGTCAGTAGCAAGGTCCACCTGACCACCGATGCGTGGACCAGTAACCATGGACAGGGACGATACCGTTCCCTCACTGCCCATTGGGTAAATGTTGTGGAGCCGGGTACAGATCTTGAGAGTGGCGCTGTACGTTTTCTGCCATCTCCAAGGATTGCAGGAATCCAGTCTGTACACATTGACTCCTCCTCATACTCCAGTTCCTCAGAATCAGCACTGCAGGAGCCGTCACGGTCTACCTCCACATGGACCCGAGAACGCTTACCTGTTACGACCTATATGAGCACAGCCGTGGCCAAACGCCAACAGGCCATACTGAAATTATTTTTGCTGGGGAATCGAAGCCACACAGCGCAGGAGCTCTGGAATGCCATCAAGCGGGAGAGCGATGTGTGGTTTGGGCCAGCGAATCTCCAGCCAGGCTTGGTAGTGTGTGACAATGGCCAAAATCTGGTGGCAGCTCTGGGCCTAGGCAACCTCACTCACATCCCATGTCTGGCACATGTGCTCAACTTGGTCGTGCAGAGTTTTTTGAGGGACTATCCGGATCTTGATGCACTGCTGCACAAGGTCCGCATAGAGTGCGCTCACTTGCGGCGTTCCAGCATGGCAAGATCGCGCACTGCAGCGCCGATTCCGCCTTCCGTAAAATCGCATCATATGTGACCTACCCACCAGGTGGAATTCAACGTTACATATGCTGGAGCGGTTGTGTGAGCAACAGGCAGCAGTAATGGAGTACCAGCTGCATCAGGCGCAAACAAGTCGCACTGTGCGCTGTTCACACTTCACCACCACTGAGTGGGCCTCTATGATGGACATCTGACACGTTTTGCGTGCCTTCGATGATTCCACACGGATGGCGAGTGCAGATGATGCACTAGTCAGCATGACTGTCCCCCTTATCTGCCTGCTTGAAAAAACACTGCAAGCACTAAGGGAGGAGGTTGTGGAAGAGGTGGAGGATGAGGAGTCACAAATGCTATCTGCTTCTGGACAGTCTGCGCAATGTGGTTCCTCACAAAGGGCTAGGCAGGGGACACTTTGTGAGGAGGATGAGGAGGAGTCAATGGAGGAGGAAGACATCTCTCCAGAGGAGGGAGGTACACAATGCTCTAGTAGTCAGTATGTAGAGCGAGTTTGGGGTGATGCAGAGCAGGCAGAGATGACGCCTCAAGCAGGGGACAGCGTTTCTTGGGCAGTTGGGAGTCTGCAGCACATGGTTGATTTCATGCTGCAGTGCCTGAGAAACGACCGCCGCATCGCCCACATTCTCAACACGACTGATAATTGGGTGTACACCCTCCTAGATCCTCGCTACTGGGACAACTTACAAAGCCTCATAACACCGTTGAACCGGGAACGTAAAATGCGGGAGTACCGAGACACACTGGTGCATTCCATCATGTTCTCCAATACACCCGAGAGCAGTGCTGCTAGTGCTTTACAAAGCAGCTCTGTGCGTCGAGGCAGTGGAGGAAGCTCTGCCCAAAGAGGGAGGAGAAGCAGTGCCTCAGCACAAGGCAAGACCAGTATGGCCCAAATGTGGAAAAGTTTTGTGTACCCACCACAAATGTCTACACCATCACAGACGGCTACAGTCAGCAGGAGGCAACGTTTCCGTCAGATGGTGACAGACTACATGTCTTGCCCTCTCAGTGTACTCCCAGACGGCTCTTCACCCTTCAAGTTTTGGATCTCTAAGCTGGATACCTGGCCAGAGCTTAGCCAGTATGCATTGCAGCTACTGGCTTGCCCTGCTGCTAGTGTATTATCGGAACGCGTCTTTAGTGCCGCAGGTGGTGTACTAACAGACCGTCGCATGAGACTATCCTCCGATAACGTTGACCGGCTTACTTTTCTGAAAATGAATAAGGCCTGGATCTCGCCGGAATTTGCCAGTCCTCTTCCAGATTAAATAATTGGTTGGCAACAGAATCCAGGTCTCCTGTTGTGTTCATGTTTCTACCACCAGAACTGTAATCCCTGTGCTCCAACACCGCCAGTTGCTGCTCAGAAGTGCAATCTGCACAGAAAAACACTAGGTCCTGTGTTATTGGGGTTCAGTAACGTCAGCTGCTCCCCTGCTTTGTGCCCGGCAATGTCTCCTGCTCCGTCCACATTCACACTACTACTGATTTCATACTTGCTCCAATTAGGCCTCTGGCTCCACTCTGTCTCTAGCATTTACCCTGGCCTCCAACACCGCCTGTTACTGCTCAGAAGTGCCGTCTGCACAATCAACACTTGCTCCTGTGTTACTGGGGTTCAGTAACGTCAGCTGCTCCCCTGCTGTGTGTCCGGCAATATCTCTGGCTCCCTCCACATTCAAACTACATAAGATATTAAATTTACTCCAATTAGGCCTCAGCCTAAACCCTGATTGACCCTGGGCTTCAGCACTGCCAGTTGTTGCTCAGAAGTGCCGTCTGCACAGAGAAAAACACTAGCTCCTGTGTTCGTGGGGTTCAGTAGCGCCAGCTGCTCCCCTGCTGTGTGTTTCCGGCAATGTCTCCTGCTCCCTCCACATTCATACTACATCAGATATTAAACTTGCTGAAATTAGGCCTCAGCCTACACCCTGATTGACCCTGGGCTCCAACACTGCCAGTTGCTGCTCAGAAGTGCCGTCTGCACAGTCAACATATGCTCCAGTGTTATTGGGGTTCAGAAATGTCAGCTGATCCCCAGCTGTGTGTCCGGCAATTTCTCCTGCTCTGTCCACACTCACACAACTACAGATTTTAAACTTGCTCCAATTAGGCCTCTGTCTCCACTCTGTTTTTAGTATTTTCCCTGGGTTCCAGCACCGCCAGCTGGTTCCCAAAAGTGTCTTTGGCACAGGGACTCCCTCCTGCCCAGCCTGGTTCCAGCACACCAGCTGTTTCCGGGTAGTGTTAACGTCACTTTGCCTCCAAAACTTTGTCCTGTCATGCTGCGGTTGGGTTAGCCGACTCTATGGTGCCTGCAGTTTAGGTGCTTCCTATGTGGGCTGCGGGATCTGGCAATAAAGACTGGCTTTGTAATGCCAAAAGGACAAGCACCCCCTGTAGGACTGTGGGTTGCGGCAACTGTGGCCGGCTCACAGCCTTGCAACTTTGTTTTTCATGGGTACCTTCTGCTACCCATCCTGGCTCCAGTACCGTCAGCTGGTTCTTGGCAGTGCCTTTGGCTTAGGTTCCTCCTTCTCGGTATCAGAGTTCCAGCAACGTCTGCTGGTCCTTGGTAGTGCTTTCTAGCACAGGTACCTCCTGCTTAGTAACCAGGTTCCAGCACCATCGGCTGGTCCTCAGTAGTGCCATTGGCTCTTCTACCTTCTGCTGCCCCTCCTGGTTCCAGCACCGTCAGCCGGTCCTCGGTAGTTCCATTGGCTCTTGTAGCTTCTGCTACTCATCCGGATTCCGGCACCGTCAGCTGGTTCTCTTGGCAGTGTCTTTGGCACGGGTACTCCCTCCTGCCCAGCCTGGTTCCAGCACGCCAGCTGTTTCCGGGTAGTGTCAACGTCACTTTGCCTCCAAAGCTTTGTCCTGTCGTGCTGCGGTTGGGTTAGCCGACTCTATGGTGCCTGCAGTTTAGGTGCTTCCTATGTGGGCTGCGGGATCTGGCAATAAAGGCTGGTTCCGTAGTGCCAATAGAACAAGCACCCCCTGTAGGACTGTGGGTTTCGGTAACTGCGGCCGGCTCGCGGCCTTGCAACTTTGTTTTTCATGGGTACCTTCTGCTAACCATCCAGGTTCCAGTACCATTAGCTGGTTCTCGGCAGTGCCTTTGGCTTAGGTGCCTCCTTCTCGGTATCCGAGTTCCAGCAACGTCTGCTGGTCCTTGGTAGTGCTTTCTAGCACAGGTACCTCCTGCTTAGTAACCGGGTTCCAGCACCGTCAGCTGGTCCTCGGTAGTGCCATTGGCTCTTGTTCCTGCTGCTGCCCCTCCGGGTTCCAGCACCGTCAGCTGGTCCTCGGTAGTTCCATTGGCTCTTGTAGCTTCTGCTACCCATCCGGGTCCCAGCACCGTCAGCTGGTCCTCGGTAGTGCCATTGGCTCTTGTTCCTTCTGCTACCCATCCGGGTTCCAGTACCGTCAGCTGGTTCTCAGCAGTTCCTCAGCCTTCTTGTACCATCTGCTACATTTCCAAGTTCAAGCTTTTGGAAATGGTTTTTGGTAATCACTCTGGATCTCACTGACGGCGACCCTGAAGATGACGACGACCCTGAAGACCACCCCGAAGAAGACGACGACCCCGAAAATGATGACCCTGAATACGACTACCCGGAAGACCACCCCGAAGAAGACCAAAAAGATGACCTTGAAGAAGATGACCAAGAGGACAAAGAACATGAAGACAACCACCAAGATACAGAACAACAAGAGACAGAAGACCAAGAAGCAGAAGACCAAGGAGCAGACGAACAAAAGCAGAAGAACAAAAAGCAGAATAACATTATGCATAAGACTAAAAATCAGAGCAAAAGATATCTAAATTATAAGCAGAAGAAGACTAAGCAGTGTATGGGGGTGAGTCCGTTCCTCCTTGTGGTGCCCCTGGAAAATGCCTGCTGCTGCAGGCCAAACTGAACGCGGACAAATCCTGTTGTAAATCTTTTGTGACAGGCAGAACGGAAGGTGTAATCTTCAAACTTTTATAGATAACAACTACAGGAATGCCTGTCACAAATAAGAATATGATGAGCAAGAAGAATATGAAGAAGATGAAGTAGTAGAATATGAAGAATTATAGTTGAATAAGAAGAATATGAAGAATGTAAAAAAAGGAATAATAGGAAGAAGGTGAAGAAGAAGAAGATGAATAAGGTGAAGAAGAAGTTGATGAAAAAGATGCTGCTCCTGCTGAGGATCATGAAGGAGAAAGTGCGGGAGAAGTAAAAAAGAAAGTGAAGAGCATGGAAGTAGTAAAACATACATATCTGACAAAACATAAAAAAGGTTAACATAGTCAATATTTTTGTAACTCCGAACGTCTTAAAAAAAAAATAATTCCTGCTATTCCATTTGATTTGGCTAAACCTCTATGCCTTTAAGGTCTTCTCCACCTCCCCCAATACATTCTACATTATTCTTAGCTGTTTTCCTATATGTAGAATTAACGTACTAGGAAAGAAAGGGTTTATTTTAATTCCAATATTTCTGTCCCGTTGACCTGCATTGGTTTCCGGTATCAGAATCGGCAATATCCGATACTTTTTGGGTATCGGTCCGATCCAATCCGATACGATATTTCATCATATCGGACGGTATCGCTCAACACTATTCGCCAAACATCGAACACCATTCACGTCAATGGGAGGCAAAACCAAATGCATGCACAACACCTTATAACGGCCCCAAATGCTGCCAAAACACATCAAATGAGGGATAGACACCAGGAAAATGGCCTCAATTCACCCACAGTACAAATTGCAGCATGGAACTACAGCAATCAGTCAGGCATGAGGAACGCCTGCGCAGTAGTGCAATGCCAGGAGCCATGACTCAAGCAGGAGAATATGGGAGGCGCCGGATCAAGACCTGCGACACCCCTCGGACCGGACCACCCTGCAGGTGAGTATAAAAAAAATTATTTTTCTTCTCTTGCAGGTCAGATTGGGGGCAGATATACAGCAATATAGAATGCTTGCTGTAGATAAGCTCTGAAAGTTGGTGGCCGCAGCTCGTATCGGCCAAACCTGGTGACAGGTACGCTTTAAGGATAATAACAAGGGTAGTTGAGTCCAAAGAGGTAGAGGCCTGACAGTCTTGGAAGCCTGCTGCTATAGGCAACATGCATGAAGGAGACCCAACCAGGAGTGCTCACATTTCCAAAAATTATTGGCAGATAGACATCACAAAAGTGGCATCAATTTCGCCACAGTTGAAATAGTATAATAGGGACCAACAGTTCTTTCACTACACCCAATACAGCAGATGGACATCCAACAAGGAGTATTCACATTTCCAAAAATTACTGCCAGACACCAAAAAAGAGACATCAATTTCATCACGGTAGAAATAGTATAATAGGGACCAACAGTTTTTCCACTACGCCGAATACAGCAGATGGACATCCAAATAGGAGTGTTCACATTTAATGAAATGAGGGCCTTAAACCACAGAAGTGGCATCAATTTCACCACAGTAGAAATAGTATAATAGGGACCAACAGGTCTACCACTACACCAAATAAAGCAGATGTACACCCAATCAGGAGTGTTCACATTTTAAAAAATGAGTGCCTGACACCACCAAAGTGGAATAACTGTCACGAGAATAGAAATAGTATAATTTGGACCGACACATCTTCAACTACAGATAACCCAGCAGATGTAGACCAAGCATGACATTTCCAAAAATTTGTGTTAATATCAGCAACAGCAGCCACAGCAGGCACACAAGCTACACTAAAGATATCACAGAGTGCAGTTAAGTAGCATTAATGCATAACACTAAAAAATGCAATAAAACCTAGTCTGTACAGTCTGCGATTGGGATGCAAAAGTCCTTGGAGATCCATGACTTGTTCATCTTAATGAAAGGTGGTCTAAACTTTCAGGGGACAGCTGGCTGCGCTTATCCTTCAGGACACCACCTGCAGCTCAGAAGACATGTTCTGAGAGAACGCTGGCTGCCGGGCATGATAAAACCTCCAAGGCATGTGAGGCGAGCTCAGGCAACTCATCAATTTTGGAAGATCAAAATGTGAAAGGGTCCAAACCCTCCCTAATGGTATTGATATTTAGCTCTAGATATTCCTGCACCATCCTCTACTTTAGTTCACCACGTGTAAGACTTGGACTCTGCTGTGCTGGTGCACAAGTTGGTCTAAAAAAAATTGTCAAAGGACTCACAGAAATTGCTTCTTACACTTTCACCACTGCTGCCACTGATGCTAATGTTTTGGCATTGAAGAATTGAAGTGCCGGGGGTTGGAAGTCTACAGCTGTGATGCACACTGTGTGCTTCACTGCTGTCTTGGGGAAAAGCTCTCTTAAGGTTGTGTAAAAGCGTGACTCGACAATCCAGCACTCGCGGTTCCCTTTCTAGGGTGGTAATCATCTGGCAAAATTTGGTTTTATAATGTTGAGCTAGCAAAGTGGCAACCTAGTAGTTAGCATTATTCCTAATCATAACTATACCGGGATCATGTTGCAGATAGTGCAGAAAGAAGGCACTCATATGTTGGGCTCTACCATGAGGTCCAAGCCCATGCTGTGTTGGTGGCTGGGTAATAATGAGGCTCCTTTCCTCAACCCCCTCCCACCAACCACGAACAACAGAGAGGGGAGGATTATCCTCTTCGTCTGACAGTTGCTCTCCCATCACCTCTTCCTCCTCCATCTGTTCCTCAGATCTTGCACCTTCGATAACAATTTGTCTGTTATCACCATCCCACCTCAATCACAGTAATCCACCCTCCCTTGACACCCACCTGTGTGATGACAGTTTTGAACTTAAAGACAATGTTATCCCTTCCCCATCCTCCTCTGCTTTCTCCTCTTCTGCTGCGACCACCATCTACTCCCGCAGTCTATTCAAAGTCTGCTCCAGCATATAGATTACCAGAATAGTGATGCTGATGATGGCATAGTCAGCGCTAGCTATCATAGTAGCCATTTGAAACTGTGCAGAAGGGTGCAGAGGTTCTTAATCTGTGCCCACTCTGTAAGCTTGATACGCACCACATCCGTATTACGTTGGAACAGGCAATACGATATGACATATTGTGTCAGGGCTCATTGCTGCAGCCACAGTTGCTGCAACATGTGCAGAGTAGATTTCCACCGTGTCAGCACATCGCATATCAACCTGTTAAGTGGCATGCACCGGCTGTGCTGGTCTGTATATCAGCCATACTCTCCTACTGGGCCGTTCCAGCTACCTGTTCCTTTGAGGCCAGCTGCTGTGCATCCATGGTCTGTTCAGGAGTAACACCTGGTGTCCATTGGGAGCCAAGTCTAACCCTACCATCAAGGCCTCTAGTGAACAGTTAGGTGTTCATCTAGTCATGCCCCTCCAGGCTCTCCTTGACCATGGCACAGTGGTTCCACCACTCCCGTTACAGTTTGCATAGCTCATGGAACCTAATGCTTCTCAAGTTGCCCCTATGCCTGACCTGTACCAGGAGGTTTGCCACCATAAAAACCAGCAGGATAAAATCCTTTCCTACCTGGGGACAGTAAGCACCCATCTGAAAACTCCAGCCACCTCGGCCGTGACCCATCAGCCCGCCAGCTATGCATCCAGTTCTGGACCCTGTCTGTCAGCTCTTCTACATTATGGTGTTGACTATGTCCTATGTCAGGAGTTTATTAATAAGTGCAAGTTGCACTTTGAGCTGTTGGCTCATCAGAGTGTCTCAAATCGTGCCAAAGTGGCTTTCATTATATCCTGGCGAATTTCTGGCATGACTCAATTCTCCATGGAAAAGAGGGGATCTTTTTAAGTTGAACCTCCAGCCCTTTCTTAGAGCCTTCTGTAAGGACTCTCTCCTCATACTGTGCCAGGGAATCCTCACAGTGGGCCACAACACTGTTCCTTTCTGTATACTGTCATCTGAACTCGTCTGGACGAGCTGGCCTGTCATGATATACCCACCTCACTGGGTGACCTGGTATCTCTGGTAACTCGAATCGATATTAGGTTTCAGAAGTTTTCCAAGGAGAGAGAAAACCACGAGAGAAGACCTGGCTCATACCTTTCAAAGGCACCCAAGTCTCAGCTTTGGCACCCTCCCCGGAGTCCATGCAAATAAACCAGGTCATAAAAGTCAAGCATCGTCAGAAGACCCATCATGCCTAGGGAAAGTGCTTCTATTGTGACAGTCAATAGCATATAATCTGCTCCTATCCAGAGATACCAGCAAACTCCAGTGCCAGTTTCTGTGGGGGAGGCCATCCTGGGCTAGAGTCACTTCTCTCTATCGCTGACTGTGATGGTAACTGTTTCCAATGGCAACATCTGCTTTGTCGATTCGGCCTTCCTAGACACTGGTTCCACAGCTAATCTCATCCAATAGGCCATAGTGGAGCAGTAAAATCCCAATTCAATGTCTACAGGATCCATTCCGAGACCATCCTTTTCGTTAATGAGCATGTGGAACTTCTGGTAGGAATGCTACATTTGGAGAAGATTCCTCTCTATGTGCTGTTGGGTATGTATCACACTCTGCTTCTATGTCTGCCATGGCTGCAGAGACATGATCTTGTCTTGGACAGGAAATCTGAGAAGTACTCTGTTGGGGAAAGGAGTGTCACAAGACTTGTCAAATTCCCATTTGCCCTGACTGCACTACCGATCTTCCTGGTGCTTCCCCTCCTTGAATTTGAATCTATCACCTGTCGCAAGCTGAGACCAGAGCAATGTCAGAGTATGCAGAGTATATAAAAGAGAATCTTTCCATGGAATTTATCTGGAAGTCTTCCTCCCCGGTTGGAGCAGGATTCTTCTTTTTAAACAAAAATGATGGTTCCCTTACTTCCTATTTGGATTGTAGGGGTGTCAACCATATTATGATCAAAATGAAATATCCTCTGTCTCTCATCTGTGAGATGTTGGGTCATCTCAAAGGTTTTATAGTCTTTACAAAACTCGAACTCCAAGGAGCATATAACCTGATCCAAATACACCAAGAAGACGAATTTAATACCCGTGATGTCCATTATGAGTATTGTGTAATGCCGTTTAGACTCTGGAATTCCCCTGCAGTTTTCAAGAACTGGTGAACGACTTCTTCCTGAATCTTCTCTGCACATGTGTGGTAGTCTACTTAAACATTTTGGTGTTTTCTCCAGATCTGCCTTCACACTAGAGGTATGTTCGCCAGGTTCTGCAGAGATTAAGGGAGAATTGTCTGTATGCCAAGTACGAAAAGTGCATCTTTGAGGAAACTTCTCTTCTGTTCTTGAGTATATTATCTCTGAGACCGACATAAATATGGATCTCAAGAAGGTGTCTGCTGTCTTGAAGTGGCCCAGTCCTAATGGTCTGAAACCTATCCAGCAGTTTCTCAGATTTGAGGACTACTACCACCAATTCATTCCACTTTTCTACTCTCGAACTGCTCCTATTTCTGCCTTAACCGGATTGGATGCTGTTCCTTCTACATATTTTTAGGTGCTCACCTAGTCACACCCCTCCAGGCTCTCCTCAGGTCATGGCTCCACCAATCCCTTTACAGTGAGCTCGTACATTAACTTACAAGCTGGTGTTGTAAAGTATTCTAATTTACTGAGATAATGAGCTTTGCATTTTCATTGGCTGTAAGCCGTAATCATCAACATTAACAGAAATAAACCCTTGAAATAGATCACTCAGTTTGTAATGACTTTATATAATATATGAGGTTCCCTTTATGTATTGAAAAACTGAAATAAATTAACTTTTTGATGATATTCTAATTTTGTGAGAGCATTCATATATGGAGTTAAGGTGCCAGGGTCAAGTTCAGGACAAGTTCGACCCAAGGACTGGACTTTAAAAAAAAAAGTTCGCCCGAACCAGCTAAACACTGAGATCCACGGGTTCACTCTTCTATATTGATGAACAGCTCATGGCCTTCATCAACAACCAAGGAGACAATTTTAAAACTATAAAGTGTTGCTTCATCATTCTTACTTTGAATTTCTGGATATTTCATCATGAGCAGGAGACCCCATCTCAGTGTAGTTGAAGTGGTTTCCATTCCAGCAGTGAAAAGATTTTCCACAAGTGCAATCAAGTTCTCATCATGGAAATACTGTGCATATTCTGACTTTCCCTAAAATAAAAACAACCATAAATAGCACATTCTTTAAATGAAATTGAAATTTTAGAAGAGTTATTGTGGGACGTTAACATTCACCAATGTTTGATCGTAGAGGGTCCGACCACTCTTCTTCTCATAAACCTAGCTTCAGGCTGGCTGTTAAACAACTGTCTGCAGCAGAAGCACGCCCCAACTTCTCCCCCTGCTTAGAAGACTTTGTACACTAAAACCTTAACTTCATCCCTACCTTTCCTTTATCAGATAGCAGAAACCTAAATACAGGAAGAAATGCAGACAAAGGAAATTTGCCCTTTATGATCTTTACTAAGTTTCTTCAAGACTGTGAGAAGAGCAGAAGACCATGAAGCCGGAGAAGCACCGACAGCAATTTTATTCTGTTTATTTTGTAAATTTGAAGATTAAGGTTTTTCTTAGTCCTAATAGAAAAGTTGCAGTCATGAGATCTGTGTACCACAACCTGGGTAAGGAAAATTAAAAAAAATACATATTTTTTATTTAATGTAAATCTAAACATATTCAAAAATATCATAAAAAGGTAACACAGATTCTGTGTCACAAAGACCGAGACACCAATCTCCTGAGCAGTGCAATATGTAATATCCCATGTCTCTCTTGTGTGACATGTAAATAAAGAGCCATTTTGCCCAGCGTGCCCATAACGGGCAGCGCCTTTCTGAATCCTGCTCATGTAGGTATTGTTCACATGGTCAGGTTTAAATACATTAGATAGGACTGCTCCGAGAAGGGTATACCGTGACGCGGTGGAGTGGCTTTGTATACATTTTTTGCAAAAAACGTTTCAACTAAATACCCTGTTTTTGTTATCATCTTTTACCAGCACTTGCTGCTTATTGCTACATATAGTATTCATGCACGCTTGTCATACTGTGTTTTTTTCTGTTTCAGTCTTTGGGTGGTGTGAACATTGTCTTACTTACTGTACCTGTTCATTTTTGTGCATGTCCCATGTGTTTTTAATAGACAGATTTAGGTTGCATTATTTGCTAAATTTAAAAAATTTGAAGAATTCTATCAAGGTGTTGGCACAACGAGCATCAATGGAAAAGAAAGAGCAATATTAAATTCCAGGCTCACTCTCCCTACTGCATAGTGTATTGACCATGAAAACTAAAAATTAACCTCTTCCGGGGGTAGTCCAAATTAATGGAGGATTGATAAAGCAAATATGGCTGACAGTGAAGGCATAAAATGAGTCAACCTCTTTTTCATCTAGAGGTGGTAAATCGGTGGCAGAAGTTAGGACATTTTGATTTTGTCAAGTATCGGTTATAGCTGTTGAAATCTAGTTTTTACCTCTTGTTGCTTGGCAAGGTAGGCGTCAACCAGGTTCCTCTGGTCATTGACATCCAGCTCCTTCTTCTGTTTTGTAAATGTTGCTCTTATGAAGTCATGCATCTCCCTCATGTTCACAAATACTTTCTTGTGTGGTCCAGGCATCCAATGAATCAGATATGGATAACTATTGTACAGCTTTATCGAAAATGAGAAGAATGGAACTCCATGAAATTTAATTTCAGTCAATTTAAATATGACAGAATACAATTTTTATTTAAAAAGAAAGAAAAGTATTACATAAATGTACTATTCACACGAGAGCTAGAGGATATGCAAAAAATTATGACTATATTTACTGTGCAAAGGCAAGATGGTAGAGATGGTGGGAATAGACCTATAAGAGTCCAGTCATCAGGCCGCCTGACTGGAGCACAGCAAAACTCCTGTTACTGGACGGCATATGCGCTTCCTCTTTAATTAACCAGCATGGCACAACATCATCATCATGGCTTGACACACTTTTTTTTGACTAATCAAATGAAAAACTGCTACTCCCATCAAGTGAATCCTGGTCTTCCATCTGGTGGCAACAGATTACTGACATGACCACTGGACCAGGTCCTGTGAATCAATTTGCACCACCTCTACTTGACAGATGTAAAGTGCAGTATATCTATATTCAATATACCAAACAACAGGGGTTTGTAAACATTTTGAGGTGTGATTGTAGTAATGTAGGTGCTGAATTTTTGGAACTTTGCTGAACCTAGTGAACTTTTTAAAGTTAAAAATGTAGTCCTATTGGCAATAAGAGCTGAGGAGATTGTACATTTATAGCTGATGGAAAATATTCAGTAGAACTAGTAACTTAAGGCAACCTTTCATGTCCCTAATTGCTAGTAAACTGCAGATACAGGGTTAATTTGCAGGTTAATAGCATTACCAAGTCATCTGGCTGTCAGGACTCTGAACATTTTTTATTACCTTTTGGGCATTCCTGCCCTCTTTCAAGATGGCGTATTTTGTCTCATGTGCCCCATGTATTCTGCTTTATGACTCTACCCCAACCTTTAGTATGTGCTAGAGCAGAGCAAACCTGGTCAAAGTGTGGCCCAAGGCCCACATCCGGCTGTCTGGCTGTCTTAGTCCGGCCTGCGGACCGAGACAGCTGTGGGGCAGGAAACCTGAGGTCCACGGGCCGCACCGCGCCCACTCGCTGTCTCCGGTGTCTCGCACAGTGGGCATTGGTGAAGGAGGGGCCTCCGGCCACTTCTTCCACCAATCAGTGTGTGAAACACCTGATGTGATGATATCATTTCATTGCATCAGCTGTGTACCGCCAGAGAGTCAGTGCATCAGAGACAGAAACAGGCAGGGCACCAGGGAATGAGACCCAGGTGAGTATGTGGTGTTCTTTTTTTTTCTTCATGTCTATGAACATGGCGATTCTTTGGGGGGTGAACACAGGGATTCTATGGGGGTGAACATGGGGATTCTATGGGGCTGAACATGGGGATTCTATTGGGGTGAACATGGGGATTCTATAGGGCTGAACATGGGAATTCTATGGGGGTGAACATGGGGATTCTATAAGGCTGAACATGAGGATTCTATGGGGTGACATGCAGCACATGGGGATTCTCTATGGGGGTGACATGCAGCACATGGGGATTCTATGGGGGTGTCATGCTGCACATGGGAAGGCTATAGGGGTGTCATGCTGCACATGGTGAGACTATGGGGGTGACATGCTGCACATGGTGAGGCTATGGGAAGGCTGTATACTGTCATGCATTATATGGGAAGGCTGTGTGGGGCTCAATCAGTATATGGGGAGGGAGGCTGTGGGGGGCCTCATTCAGTATGTGGAGAGACTGTGGGGCTCATGCTGTGTATAATAAGGCTGTGTGGGGCTCATGCAGTATATGGGGAGGCTGTGTGGGGCCTCATGCAGTACATGGGGAAACTGGGGCTCATGCAGTATATAGGGTGGCTGTGTGGGGATCATGATGTACATGGGGAGGCTGTGTGGGGCACATGCTGTACATGGTTAGTCTGTGTGGGGCTCATGCTGTACATGGGGAGGCTGTGTGGGGCTCATGCTGTATATAAGGAGGCTGTGTAGGGCTCATGATGTTAATAGGGAGGCTGTGTGGGGCTTATGCTGCCTATAGGGAGGCTATATGGGGCTCATGCTGTACATGGGGAGGCTGTGTGGGGCTCATGCTGTATATAGGAAGGCTGTGTGGGGCTCATGCTGTATATAAGGAGGCTGGGTAGGGCTCATTCTGTATATAGGGAGGCTGTGTGGGGCTCATGCTGTATGTAGGGAGGCTGTGTGGGGCTCATGCTGTATGTAGGGAAGTTGTGTGGGGCTCATGCTGTATATAAGGAGGCTGTGTGGGGCTCATGCTGTATGTAGGGAGGCTATGTGGGGCTCATGCTGTACATGGGGAGGCTATGTGGGGCTCATGCTGTACATGTAGAGGCTGTGTGGGCTCATGCTGTACATGGGGAGGCTGTGTGGGTCTCATACTGTATATAGGGCGGCTGTGTGGGGCTAATGCCGTATATAGAGAGGTTGTGTGGAGCTCATGCCGCATATGTAATAGGCTGTGTGAAGCTCATGCTAACAGACTCCTGAGTCATCCATTATAATTATTACAGGATACTCTAGCCATAAAGGAGTCAGCTGGAACAATGACTGCAAAAAGCAAATTAGAGGAGGTGTTTGCCATAATTAGATCTTTGCAGAAAGATGTGGAAGGTCTGCAAAAGAAGTTTGGAAGCTTTAAACGCAATGAACAAGTGTTTGGACAAACTTTACAGGACTTAAGCATGAATGGTGGCCCAGGAAAACAAACTTGCTAGCGTGGAGTCCCAGTATGGATGGGCTTTCCAGGACTTCAGTATGCAAATGGTGGCACAAGTGACTTTACCCTCTTGGCAACCGCCACCAGCTAGCCCACCTAAATTGCTCCCATTCAGATTTAATGGCGATCGTGACAAATTTTGTGGTTTTGTAAATCAATTTATGCTATATTTTGACATGCATGCTGACAACTTTCCTAATGATAAATCCAAAGTATTGTGTGAAATAATGCTGCTGACCTCACGAATGCTCGCCTAGGCGAATCCTATGATTGAGTCTCGTGTCCCATGGTTATATAATTTCTTGGCTGCTATGGCATTAATGTTTGATGATCCTAATGGCCGCACAACCGCTGAATCTGCTTTATTTTCTTTACGCCAGGGTAAATGTTCTGTGAACTTAGGAGATTAGCGGTAGATAATAATTGGGACAGTTATGCGCAATTACCTATTTTTAAGGGGTCTGTCTAGCATTGTAAAGGATGAATTAGCTAGCTCTGAGTCACCACAAGAGCTTGAAACATTTAAACATCATTGTGTGCATGTAGACATTCACCTTACTGAATGTAGGTAGGAGATATTTGCTGAAATTAACCGTGTTATTAACTTCTCCCTTCCTTCTACGGAGTCTGCAGGTAAAACATCTCGGAAGATAGAGGACTTGCCCATGCAAATTGATTTTTTTTATGCAGAGGCATGAGAGTAATGAGCACCGGGAGCATCGCCTTCGGGAAAGTCTATGTTTCTACTGCGGCCAATCTGATTACTTTCTAATCAACTGCTCTAAGTGTCCCAAGCGGCCTAACAAAGTGCTGGCAGCGGTAGGGGAGTACGACAACTGTGAGGATGAATCTGACATCTGTGAATGTAGCCTGCCATTAAATGCTGTATTTCATTCACTTTCTATGATTTCATCTCCCATGGAGCTGAAGGAAAGGAACTTTCACTTGTTCTTTTCCTATTAAGATCCTGTGTTCAGGACAGTGGATTTACAGTACAGCTATGATTGACTCTGGCGCGGGGGACAACATTAAGGATATCACATTTGCCGCATAACAAGGTATTGAGATTCAGAAAAGAGCCTCTCCTACTACCTTAGAAACAGTGGGTGGGTCGCCTTTAGTCTCCGGCCCTGTTGGTCAGGAGACTGTGCCCCTTGAGATTTTGTTAGAGCCTAATCATAAGGAGCAACTTTCTTTCTTGTGAATTTCTTCTCCACATTTTCCTGTGATTTGAAGCATCCCTTGGTTGCGTGCTCAGAAACCAACTATCAACTGGGAGACCAAGGAGATCAACTTTCCAACAAGGAGCAACTCAGAGATCACTGAAGCTATCCCTGAGTTCACGGATACGGAATCTCGTGTACAGGTATTTACTTTAACTCCAGCATACAAAGAATTCTCTGACATCTGTGACAAGAAGAAGGCAGACCAGCTTCCTCAACATTGGCATTATGACTGTTCCAGTGAGTTGCTTCCTGGGACAACTATTCCTTTTGGTGATATATACCCTTTGGCAGCACCTGAGCTTCAAGCCTTAAAGGAATACATTGATGAAAATCTTGTCGAAGGCTTCCTCACCAGCACGGGCACCGATATTATCAGGAATTCAATAATGTACATGCAGAATCGTTTTCCTTTACCCTTGATTCCCGAATTATTGGAAAGAGTCCGTCATGCTAAGATTTTCTCTAAACTTTATCTTCGTGGGGTTTATAATTTGGTACAAATTTGCTCCGGTGATGAATGGAAGAGAGTATTGAGATGTAGGGATGGACACTGAATATCTCGTGATGCGCTTCGAGCTTTGTAATGCACCTGCAAAAGTTCAACATCTTGCTAATGATATTTTTAGAGATTTATTGGACCAATTTGTGGTGATCTATTTGGACAGTATTCTTATTTTTTCTGACTACCTGTAGGAACATGAAGAACATGTCAAATCAGTTTAGAGACGTCTGAAAGAGAACCATCTGTATATCAGGCCGCAAAAGTTCTAGTTCCATCATTCTGATTCAGTTTTTAGGCTATGTCATATCTCCTCAGGGGTGAACATGGAATCTGGCAAGATTCAGGCTATCCTTGACTGGCCGGTACCCAAGAACATTAAAGAGGTCCAATGTTTTATCGGTTTTGCGAATTTCTATAGACGTTTTATTCAAAATATTTCTGACATTGTCCGTCCCAATACTGCCTTCACAAAGAAGGAGAGGCTCTTTAAGTGGTCAACCCAGGCTCAAGAAGCTTTTGACTGGCTTAAGGCCTGTTTCACCTCAGCACCGCTGTTGATCCACCCAGATCCTGCACATTCTTTCATTGTGGAGGTGGACACTTCTGATAATGCTTTGGGGCTATTCTCTCCCAAAGAACTGGAGAGAAATGTCTGCTACATCCCTGTGCTTTCTTTTCCCATAGACTTACCTCAGCAGAGAAAAACTACAATGTGGGAGACAAGGCTTTTGGCTGTGGCTATTATTGCATCTTTCAAGGAATGGAGGCATAATCTGCCATGAGCCACACAACAGATCATAGTGCTGATTGACCTTCGCAATTTAGAGTTCCTTAGATCCGCTAGATGTCTTTCTCCTCATTAGGCTCATTGGAGTTTATTTTTAAATCAATTTAACTTTATCATCTCATCCAGGTTTTCATAAAGGGAAAGCTGATGCGTTATTCCGAATCCATTCAGCGGATTCTGTATCTGGAGCCATGTCCAAGATCATTCTATCTGATGTCAACTTCATCAGAGTTATCCACGATAAGGACTTGTGGAGGTAGTTCAAGGAGGCTTATGACGGTGGTGTATTTCTGGCCAATTCATCTGTTGATATCAATCTTGTCCTTAGGTTTGGCATGTGGTTCATAGATCGACGTATCTACGTCCCCGAGGCCGTTCGTTTGCAGATCCTCAAGTTGGTTCACGACTCCAAGTTGACTGGATACCGGGGGTACAGAAGACACAAGAGTTCCTAAGCCGATTTTTCTGATTGCCTGAAGGATACTAAAGACTATGTTCTTTCTTGCGAGGTATGTGCTAGTTATGACTCCTCGTGTGTCTCCTACGGGTCTTCTTCAGCCATTACCTGTTCCATCCCGCCCATGGGGGTCTATCTCAATGGACTTCATTGTGGAGATTCCTACATCGGGGACAGGAATACGATCCAGGTAGTGGTGGATCACCTGACTAAGGCCGCTCATTTTGTTCCATGCATCGGCCTCCCCTCAGCTAAGGCTACTGTGAACTTGGTTATGCTGAATGTTTTTCGGCTGCATGGGGTCCCGAATGAGATCTCTGAGTATAGAGTGCAGTTCACCTCAAGATTCTGGAAGGGGTTTTGCCCTGCACTCAATATTAATGTCTGTCTTTCTTCCGCTTTTCACCCCCAGACGAATGGTCAGACTGAGCGTACCAACCAGATTTTGGAACAATATCTACGATGCTACATCAGCTATCTTCAGAATGATTGCTTGGAGTTACTCCCATTAGCTGAATTCTCATATAACAATTCTCAGAGTGCCTCCACTAAGTTCACACCTTTCTTTGCCAATCTGCGCTACCATCCGAGTTTCTTACCTAGGTCTCCAATTAATGCTCCTGTTCCGGCGGTAGAGGAAAGACAATAATGAGGCAAAATCTGGAGGTTCTGAAGAAGTCCCTGAGCACAGCTCAAGAACGTTACAGGAGATCGGCTGATAGATTCCTTAAACTGGCACCCATGTTCAAGGTAGGAGATCCATGTGGTTATCCACTAAAAATCTGAAGTTGAAGGTTCCTTCACAGAATCTTGGACAGAAGTTCATCGGCCCCTTCAAGATCAAACGTATTGTGAGCCCTATGGCCTGCTGTCTGAAGCTGCCTAGGACTATGAAGGTACACCCAGTTTTCCATGCTTACTTACTAAAGTCTGTATCTCCTAACACCTTCCAGGGACGTTTTGTGCCACCTCCGCAGCCTGTGGTGCTTGATGGGCAAAAACAATTTGTGGTGGAAAAAATTATTGATTCCAGGATTCAGAGGATTCAGCTCCAATATCTGATTAGATGACAGGAGTATCCCCCCTGAAGAAGACTCTTGGGAATCTGTGGAAAACATCAATGCCCAACAGAAGATTTCTCGTTTTCATCAGACATTCCCTGAGAAACTGGGTCCAGGATCATCCTGATGCCACTTCTAAGGATGGAGTAAAGACAGGACTCTGATCAATTTTGATTACCTTTTGGGCATTCCTGCCCTCTTTCAAGATGGCATCTTTTGTCTCATGTGCCCCGTGTCTTCCTGCTTTTTAACTCCATCCCAACCTTTATTCTGTGCTAGCGTATTCTGCCTGTGTATTCAGTTCCTGACCTCTGGTGGCTTCCAGGCTTTCTGCCTGCTCCTGTGAACCTGTGTGGATAATTTGTTCCTCCACTCTCAGAGTTTCTGCTGCATACTCCAGTTTCCAGTATTCCTCCTGCTTCTGGCTGTTCGAGTTGCTCTCACCTGGATTTGTTGGACACGTAAGCTGATTGTTGCTTTGCTCTGCAATATCTGAGACTTTTTACCCAGGCCTCCCTGGACTAGTTAATATATTATCTGGACTGGCTTATATATATCCAAGGACTTCCTTGTTTTGAAGCATCCTCAAGTGTAATTGTGCTACACAGACTGCTCTGTTGATTACGTTTTCCTCTGAGGTTACCTACAGATTTTGCTTTATTGCATTCCATATCTACACTGTGTGCTTATAGACTCTGATGTTTTTCCTGCACCTGTTTGAAACACTGTGTGATATAATATAGACTTTACCACCTATAAACTGTGTCCTGTAGTTGTCTTGTTCCACGCAAACAGACTCCTGAGTCATCCATTATAATTATTACACTGGCTTTACTGAAAGCGTGGCTAACAGGAGAAAATGAATGCCTACTGGGAGCCGCCAGCTTTCAGTTATAGAGGCGTGCCAGAGGGGCTTCAGTCATTGCTCACAGCACTGATCACTATACTATGTGAACAGTGGCTGTAAGTCCTCTCTTGCACTTTGATTCACAGTTCGCTTTTCACAATTATGCTGAAGAGCAAACTGTCAACCAAAGTACTTGCTGTGATGAAAGCTTCTGAGTGGTGACTACAATAGCTTCGGGCATGCCTCTATGACTGAAAGCTGGTGGCTTCCAGTTGGAATAAAGTTAATTTTCTCCCAGTAGCTGTCCTTTCAATACAGGGGCCAGACAGCAATGTAATGCCATTAGTCTGCAGATTTACCCTATATTTGCAGGTTATTAGTGCTTGGGGACATGATAGGTTCCCTTTAGTTATGTTACACCTCTGTTTGTTCTTCATTTGAGTCCAGTGGGCAATCATATTACCTTCTGAATAGATATCATGTGTATCACGTAGTGCATAGATGTACAAAATATCACTATTTTGTCATGCAGGCTTTTCTCAAGCTGTGTATCTCCAAGGATGGCCACCAATCACTATATAGGACCACCCACTGGACTCATTATAGTAGAATTAACAGATGATTAAATGAAATATAAAGAAATATAAACTGTATATATAAATACATG
This sequence comes from Dendrobates tinctorius, assembly GCF_039654945.1. Classification (NCBI taxonomy): domain Eukaryota; kingdom Metazoa; phylum Chordata; class Amphibia; order Anura; family Dendrobatidae; genus Dendrobates; species Dendrobates tinctorius. Next base: position 12,645,686 of record NW_027361761.1, on the reverse strand, counting down.
TATACACTGAAACCTTATTGGGTCAAACACCTTAAATTACATTCAGTGAATCACGTTTACACTGGCAAACTTTACAAAATGTACTTTATCTTACCTGCTCTCAACTAACATTTTTATTAATAACACTTAAAAAAATCTAGCAAGTAATATTAAAAAAAAACATCAGAAATATAACTCCCATTGGGTCAAGTGAAAATGGGTAAAAAAAAAGTGTGAATTAAGTAATACCGTGATTGGTTATTAGCAGGGAATGTGGCCAGGAACTGGATAGTCACCATAAGAATCACTCACCCTGACCAGTGGACTTCCTAATAGTCTGATATTTTCATTAATTAGACTGACGAGCTTCGTTATAGTGGGATCTTCATAGTCAAATCGAACACCAATGACCGTAGATACGATGATATTGGCCACCGCAGTGTTGATTAATTTCAAGTTATCAAAGGGTTTCCCTAAAACAAAATAATAAAAAGGGAATAAAAAGAAATCATAACTTATGGTTAACAAAGGAAAAGAACTGCAAATTTCTACTTCTGAAATGAAACAATGGTTTTCCTTAATAAAGGGGTTGTTCAGACGAGTACAAATATTAACAGGTAACTCGCCGATGGTCTGCCGCCCTTACAAAGTTCCACCCGGTCTGGGATTCCTGGTCTTGTTTTGACACATTGGAAATAGTAGATATGCCAAACATTGTTCATTTTTTCACTTCGCTTTGATCTAAAGATGAAGTTCAGATGATCTCCTGATGGGGCCATAAACTGCAGTGACACAAACTCCGTGTGCCGTGTGCGTTTCTCTTTTTTCTGGAAGTGTCCATCATTTTAATGTCTGCTACGTTCCTGTGCTGATTCTGATATATTCGACGCTGTCAGAAAAAGACAAATGATTTTCACTTGAACTCCTTGGTGTCATTGCACTCTGTGGCCCCATCAGAGGTTCTTCTGAATTCTGCTTTTAGAGACATTCAGGCAAACTCCCCAAATTTACCTATATTGGTCGCCACCATTTTACACATTGGGAAGGTTGCACCACTGATAAGGATCACATAAGCTCGAGCACGGCTCTTAGATTCTTACCTTCAAACGCTTTAAATGTCTGAACTAAACTACTTGCTTCGTCCATGATCTTGTGCTCTATGCCCTTCTTCCCCATTCCATAATCTCGTAATGTGGAAAGAGTAAACCTTCTCATCACTTTCCAGTTCTCTCCATTAGCAAAGATAACGCCTGAAAAAAGCGAGAGAGAGCAGTGTGAGCTGTACATAGAATGATAGATAATCGATAGACAGATGATCGATAGATAGATAGATAATAGATAGATGATAGCTAATAGATGAATAGATAGATACAGTTGTGGCCAAAAGTATTGACACCCCTGCAATTCTGTCAGATAATACTCAGTTTCTTCCTGAAGATGATCGCAAACACAAATTCTTTGTTATTATTATCTTCATTTAATTTGTCTTAAATGAAAAAACACAAAATGAATTGTCCTAAAGCCAAATTGGATATAATTCCACACCAAACATAAAAAAGAGGGTGGACAAAAGTATTGGCACTGTTCGATGATAGATAGATAATAGATAGATGATAGCTAATAGATGAATAGAAAATAGATAGATAGATAGATAGATAGATAGATAGATGATAGCAGATAGATAGATAGATAGATAGATAGATAGATAGATAGATGATAGCTAATAGATGAATAGAAAATAGATAGATAGATAGATAGATAGATAGATAATAGATAGATGATAGCTAATAGATGAATAGAAAATAGATAGATAGATAGATAGATAGATGGTAGCTGATAAATAGATAGATAGATAGATAATAGATAATCGATAGATAGATAGACAGACAGACAGACAGACAGACAGATAGATAGATAGATAGATAGATAGATAGATGATAGCAGATATATATATATAGATAGATAGATAGATAGATAGATAGATGGTAGCTGATAAATAGATAGATAGATAATAGATAATCGATAGATAGATAATAGATATATAGATAGATAGATGATAGATAGATAGATAGATAGATAGATAGATAGATAGATAATTGTATGACAGGAGCAGAATGTGCTGAGAGCTCCTAGCATTACTAGGAGAGGAGCAGATGGGGATTGATAGGTGAGCCTGTATTTTTTTTTTACTTTACACCATCCTGATTTTTTTTTATATATATATTTTTAAAGGAAACATGTCAGTCAGCTCACGGTCAGCCTAAGGCCGGGATCACGCTACCGTATAACAGGGCCGAGTGCTACGCGATAAAACATCCTACAGCACTCGGCCCAGTGTTATCCTATGGAGCAGCTCAGATCTGTGATGATTTTCTAACGCCAATTTGACAGAGAGACTCGGCTCACCCCCTCCCATACAAGTCTATGGGCGCGCGGGAGACATCACATTGCACTCAGATATCACCCGAGTGCAGTGCGATTCACGCCGACGACGGCAGCAGAGGAGGCAGAGAAATTACTTTCTCCATCTCCTCCACAGCTGTGCGCTGATCCTGTAATGTGAGAGCATCAAAGCACAAAGCAGGAGCCGAGAGTCATTAGCATATTACATTGGATGCCATACAATGGTGTGACTCCAGCCTTAATCAGAGCCTGGCTGAATCATTGAAGAGGAGGGGACAATAAGGAAAGACAGAGATAATCCAGTTGCCCCTCCTTCCTTGCTTCTCCCCACAAGACAGCAATTGATTGACAGGTCTGTCCCTATCTACCAGATCAGTCTTGTGCATGCAGACATGGAATAACTGCAGCACTACCTTACACTTTATATTATTGGGGTATACAGCTCACCTCCCATTCATTTCAATTGGAGCTTAGCTTCAGTGCCCTAGAACGGTCACTATGGAGCTGCACTCTCCCAGTTCTGTATTCTGTGTATATCCAGCTAGAGTGGGCATCCTAACAGCTGATCATTGGGGGTGACCATTGTTGGACCCCCATTGATCTAATATTGATGGATAACTGATCAGCACAGTCCATGATAACTCCTTTTATTGGCCACGAAATTGAGATGGCGTCAAAAATGTTCTAAAAGAATACAAAACATATATTATTATGAAGAATATACAACAGTTACCGTGATCCTTTGACGTTGTAGCGAAGAGTTCCATTTTTGGTCGGTCAGAGAATTCATCCGCGTGGTTGACTAGAGCATCTTTGATGGTTTCGTAACCACACAGGACCACTATCTTACTAAAGCCGATCTGCACGCTGAAGACTGTGCCGTACGTCTTTGACAGCTATGAAAAAAAGAATGGGGTCATTCATTAGATCTAATATTGTCAGAAAACTCATTGTCGCAAAAATATTTTGGTGCACCTTCACCCCATGGTGAGGTTTTCTGCACTAAAATACGAAAGTCCTATCTTTAACGATATTTTGAAAAAATTGCAACTTTTAGCTCAAAAATTCACAAAAATATAAAACCACAGGGAAAAAAAACTTACAGTAGTTTTGTCTTTGTACCAAATTCATTAACCATTTGCTCTAAAAATGCCAGTGAATACGAGAAGATAAAAAAAGAACACAAGTGTCCTAAAAAACGCACAAATAACAAATCATGACCTCTAACCCCTGTGCTGAAATCTAGTGCTGGAATGAGACCAGTGTCAAAATCCCATCTTACATAATGATTCTTATGGAAGCCGTCATCTGTAGTATATGTGTTTCCTTGCTGTAGAATGATTCTATCTTACCTCCAAAAAAGCTCTGTGAGGCTTTGAGAGGTCAAGGGACAGCGCATTTCCAATGACTGGTAGAGGGGTTGGTCCAGGGGGAAAATTGCTATAGCGGGTGTTGTTTTTGTTAAAGACAAAGCCCAAAAACAGGACAACAGCTAAGGCCAGAAGAACAGTGATCAGGTCCATGTTCTGTAAGTAAGCAAACCATGCATCGTGAGACAGTCCTGGAACTGGTGTAGATTTCAGTGAATTTCCTTAAAAAGGTAAACTTCCCATAATACAAATCAAATTTAATATCTCTACATATTACAAATAGTGTTGAGCATTCCGATACCGCAAGTATCGGGTATCGGCCGATACTTGCTGTATCGGAATTCCGATACCGACTTCCGATATTTTTTCAATATCGGAATTCGGCATCGGAATCGGAAGTTCAGTTGATTGACGGCCTGACGTCATCATGATGCGCGGTGTGTGCGCATCATGATGCGCCGTCATTTCGGGCCTTCCGGGGGTCTCTGCCGGCCTGCCGGGGGGCTGTGCCGGCCTGCCGGGGGGCTGTGTGGACTGCCCGGGGTCTGTACCGGCCTGCCGGGGGGCTGTGCCGGCCTGCCGGTGGTCTGTGCACCCTGTGGGGGTCTGTACCGGCCTGCCGGGGGGCTGTGCCGGCCTGCCGGGGGGCTGTGCTGATGTCCGGGGGTCTGTGCAAGCATCGTCCGATGGGACTACAAGTCCCATCGGGCGATGCCTGCTACCATGACAGTGATTGACACATTAGCCAATGATGGGACAGTAGTAGTCCCATCATCCGGCTAATGTGTTAAATGTTAAAAAAAAAAAAAAATACTACATACATACTACATGCATGCTACATACATACTACATGCTACATACATACTACATATATACTACATACATACTACATACATGCTACATACATACTACATGCATGCTACATACATACTACATGCATGCTACATACATACTACATATATACTACATACATGCTACATAAATACTGCATGCTACATACATACTACATACATACTACATACATACTACATGCATGCTACATACATACTACATGCTACATACATACTACATATATACTACATACATACTACATACATGCTACATACATACTACATGCATGTTACATACATACTACATATATACTACATACATGCTACATACATACTGCATGCTACATACATACTACATACATACTACATACATACTACATGCATGCTTCATACATACTACATATATACTACATGCATGCTACATACATACTACATGCTACATACATACTACATATATACTACATACATACTACATACATGCTACATACATACTGCATGCTACATACATACTACATACATACTACATACATACTACATGCTACATACATACTACATGCATGCTACATGCATGCTACATGCATGCTACATACATACTACATGCTACATACATACCACATACATACTACATACATACTACATACTACATATATACTACATGCATGCTACATACATACTACATGCTACATACATACCACATACATACTACATACATACTACATACATACTACATGCTACATACATACTACATATATACTACATGCATGCTACATACATACTACATGCTACATACATACCACATACATACTACATACATACTACATACATACTACATGCTACATACATACTACATATATACTACATACATGCTACATACATACTACATGCTACATACATACTACATACATGCTACATATATACTACATGCATGCTACATACATACTACATATATACTACATGCATGCTACATACATACTACATGCTACATGCATGCTACATACATACTACATACATACTACATGCTACATACATACCACATATATACTACATACATACAATACATTCATACAATACATACATAGACATACAGTACATATAACATAGAGTAACATACTTACCAATACTTGTCACATTGTTTCCCGAAGCCATTGTCTTTTCCGGAATAAATATTAACATAACAAACCACAAAAATACTCACCCATGATCCGAAGCAGTCCACGAGTGTGTCCCACGACGATCTTGGGTAGAGAACTGCAGCATCAGATGATGCTGCCGTTCTCTACGGGCTGCAGGAATCCAATGACGGAAGGTAGGTATCCTTCCGCACTGTATTCCTCCGCCACGTAAAAAAAAAAAAGTCCCTAGTCTCACTTTATGCCATTGCTGTGTGGGAATTTCCCACACAGCAATGGCATAAAGTGAGACTAGGGACTTTTTTTTTTTTAAGTGGCGGAGGAATACAGTGCGGAAGGATACCTACCTTCCGTCATTGGATTCCTGCAGCCCGTAGAGAACGGCAGCATCATCTGATGCTGCAGTTCTCTACCCAAGATCGTTGTGGGACACACTCGTGGACTGCTTCGGATCATGGGTGAGTATTTTTGTGGTTTGTTATGTTAATATTTATTCCGGAAAAGACAATGGCTTCGGGGAACAATGTGACAAGTATTGGTAAGTATGTTACTCTATGTTATATGTACTGTATGTCTATGTATGTATTGTATGAATGTATTGTATGTATGTAGTATATATGTGGTATGTATGTAGCATGTAGTATGTATGTAGTATGTATGTAGCATGCATGTAGCATGTAGTATGTATGTAGCATGCATGTAGTATGTATGTAGCATGCATGTAGTATATATGTAGCATGTATGTAGTATGTATGTGGTATGTATGTAGCATGTAGTATGTATGTAGCATGTATGTAGTATATATGTAGTATGTATGTAGCATGTAGTATGTATGTAGTATGTATGTATGTGGTATGTATGTAGCATGTAGTATGTATGTAGCATGCATGTAGTATATATGTAGTATGTATGTAGTATGTATGTGGTATGTATGTAGCATGTAGTATGTATGTAGCATGCATGTAGCATGCATGTAGTATGTATGTAGCATGCATGTAGTATGTATGTAGCATGCATGTAGTATATATGTAGTATGTATGTAGCATGTAGTATGTATGTAGTATGTATGTAGTATGTATGTGGTATGTATGTAGCATGTAGTATGTATGTAGCATGCATGTAGTATATATGTAGTATGTAGTATGTATGTAGTATGTATGTGGTATGTATGTAGCATGTAGTATGTATGTAGCATGCATGTAGCATGCATGTAGTATGTATGTAGCATGCATGTAGTATGTATGTAGCATGCATGTAGTATGTATGTAGTATGTATGTAGTATGTATGTAGCATGCAGTATGTATGTAGCATGTATGTAGTATGTATGTAGTATATATGTAGTATGTATGTAGCATGTAGTATGTATGTAGCATGCATGTAGTATATATGTAGTATGTATGTAGCATGCATGTAGTATGTATGTAGTATGTATGTAGTATGTATGTAGCATGCAGTATGTATGTAGCATGCATGTAGTATGTATGTAGTATGTATGTAGTATGTATGTAGCATGCAGTATGTATGTAGCATGTATGTAGTATATATGTAGTATGTATGTAGCATGCATGTAGTATGTATGTAGCATGTAGTATGTATGTAGCATGTATGTAGTATGCATGTAGCATGTATGTAGTATGTATGTAGTATATATGTAGTATGTATGTAGCATGTAGTATGTATGTAGCATGCATGTAGTATGTATGTAGTATTTTTTTTTTTTTTATTATTTTTTTAACATTTAACACATTAGCCGGATGATGGGACTACTACTGTCCCATCATTGGCTAATGTGTCAATCACTGTCATGGTAGCAGGCATCGCCCGATGGGACTTGTAGTCCCATCGGACGATGCCTGCACAGACCCCCGGAGCCTGCACAGCCCCCCGGCAGGCCGGCACAGCCCCCCGGCAGGCCGGCACAGCCCCCCGGAGCCTGCACAGCCCCCCGGCAGGCCGGCACAGCCCCCCGGCAGGCCGGCACAGCCCCCCGGCAGGCCGGCACAGCCCCCCGGAGCCTGCACAGAACACCGGCAGGCCGGCACAGACCACCGGAGCCTGCACAGACCCCCTGGCAGGCCGGCACAGCCCCCCGAAAGGCCCGTACAGACCCCAGAGAGGCTGTACAAGGGCAGGAAAGGGTTTTTCTTATTCCGATACCGGAAGTCCCATAGACTTGAATGGGACTTCCGGTATCGGAATCGGCGATACCAATACTTTTTTTAAAGATCGGCCGATACCATCCGATACGATACTTTGAAGTATCGGACGGTATCGCTCAACTCTAATTACAAATAAATTCCAAAAGACCAACATTTCCAAAACAATGCTTGAGTGGTCACATGTAGACACAACAATCACAAACATCTCCCAACATAATATTGGTAATTCAAATTTTCTTTTAAAAACTAGTCATCTCTACACATCTCTTGTGCTTGTGTGGAGCCAAGAAGAAGAGTACGGAAAGACACAGCTGTATATTGAACCACATCTGCAAGGTCCACTTACTGACCTGTTCACGATTGGGCGTGTGAGTTTTCAGCTAACCCTTTGATGTTCTATTACTTGATTTTTTCAGCTCAGCTATTTTTTGCTTTAGATGTTTACTTTCTTTAGATTACAGAACAGTAAGTAGCTTTCTGACAATTACCACTGACAGCCATTCAGTGGCTTGTAAAAATTTGGGTCACCCATGGTCAAAGTTACTGTTATTGTGAGCAGTTACGCAAGTTGAAAATAAAATGATCTCTAAAAGGGTTAAAGTTAGAGATGACACATTTCCTTTGTATTTTAGGCAAAGAAAAATTATTGTAATTTTTAACATTTTAAAAATTGCAAACAGTAAAATAGGTGGATACAAAAGTTTGGGTATAGCTGGAGATTTGTGTGGTCAGATAACTTTGACCAAGGTTTCACACCTCAATTATACTTTTAGGGTTATGGCTTATTCACTATCACCATTACGAAAGAACTGGTGATGCAATTTTCCTAGCTTTATAAATACCCATCCTCCTTTAACATTGTGCTAAAAAAGAGGAGCTATGGGTCCTTCTAAGCAGCTGCCTAGCACTCTGAAAATGATGGAGGCCAACAAAGCAAGAGAAGGCTACAAGAAAAGAGCAAACTGTTTTCAAGTTGCCCTTTCCTCAGTATGTAAAATGTAATTTATGTAATCGCAGTTAACATGAACAGTCGAGGTCAAGAAAAGGTCTGGAAGATCAAGCAAAATTTCAGTGAGATTTGCTCTTAGGATTTCTAGAGAGGACAAGCAGAACCCCCGTTTGATGGCAAAAGACCTTCAGATAGGTTTAGCAGACTCTGGAGTTATGGTACATAGTTCTACTATTCAGAGACACCTGCACAAATATGGCCTTCATGGAAGTGTCATCAGAAGAAAAGCTCTCTTGGGTCCTCACTATAAAATTCAGCTTCAGAAGTATTGAAAAGAGTATGTAAACAAATCCCGTGGACCGATGAGATTAAATTCGAACTCTTTGGCCACAATGATCAAAGGTATGTATGGAGAAAAAAGGGCACAGAATTTCAGAAAAAGAACATCTCGCCAACCATTAAGCATGGAGGTAGATTAATCATGCTTTGGGATTGTGTTGCAGCCAAGGATTAAAGCCTAAGATTTGCTTGTGTAGCCACCCAGAGGTTGTGATATGCATTGCATCCTGAGTTTTTTAATTCCAAATAATTTGAAGACTGATCACTTCTTCAATGACATTAAAGTAGTGTTTTTTTAAATAGCTTGTATAAGAGTGTAAATTTGGTGCCGTCTAAATAACTCAACACCCAGCCATTAATAGAAAAAACCCTCTGACAACAAAAGTGAGCACACCTCCAGGTGAAAATGGCCAAATGATGCCCAATTAACCATTTTCTCTCCCAGGTGTTACCTGACTCATTAGTATAACAAGGTCTCAGGTGTGATTGGGAAGGAGGTGTAGTTAATTTGGTGTTAATACTTTCACACTCTCTCACACTGTTCACTGGAAGTTCAACATGGCACCTCAGGGCAAAAAACCCTCTGAGGATCTAAAAAAAAATGTTGCGTTACTTCAAGATGGCATACGCTATAAGAAGTTTGCCAATACCCTGAAACTGAGTTGCATTACTGTGACCAAGACCATACAGTGGTTTAACAAGAAAGGCTCCACTCAGAACTGGTCTCGCCACAGTCGACAAAAGAAGTTGAGTGAACGTGTTTATCGTCATATCCAGAGGTTGTCTTTTCAAAAGAGATAAATGAGTTCTGTCATCATTGTTGCAAAGGTTCAAGGTTGAGGGATCAGTCTGTTAGTGCTCACACCGCACGCTGCATTAAATTGGCGTGCATGACTGTCTTTCCAGAAGAAAGTTTCTTATAAAGATAATGCACAAGAAAACTGCAAACAGTTTGCTGAAAAGAAGCAGACTAAGGGCATGGATTACTGGAACCATGTCCTCTGGTCTGATGAGAGCAAGAAAAACGTATTTGGTTCAGATGGTGTCAAACGTGTGTGGTGGCAGCCAGGTGAGGAATACAAAAACAAGTGTGTCTTGCCTACAGTCAAGCATGGTGGTGGAAGTATCATGGTTTGGGGCTGCATGAGTGCTGCCGGCTGTGGGGAGATATATCTCATGGATGGAACCATGAATGCCAACATGTATTGTGAAATACTGAAGCAGAGGATGATCCCCTCCCTTCAGAAACTGGACCACAGGGCAGTATTCCAACTACCCCAAACACATCTCCAAGATGACCACTGTTTTGATAAGAATGGTGCTAGACTAACCAAGCATGTCTCCAGACTTAAACCCTATTGAGCATCTGTGGGGCATCTTCAAATAGAAGGTGGAGGAGCGTAAGGTCTCTAAAATCCAACATCTCGGTGATGTCGTCACCGAGGAGTGAAAGAGGATTCCAGTGCCCACCGATGAAGCTCTACTGATCTCTATGTCCAATAGAGTTAAGGCAGAGATTGAAAATAATGGTGGCCATATAAAATGTTGACACTTTGAACGCAATTTGGTCATTTTCACTTAGAGGTGTACTCACTTTTGTGGCCAGCGGTTTAGACATTAATGGAGGTCTGTTTAGTTATTTAGTGAGTAGTGTTGAGTGATACCGTCCGATACTTAAAAGTATCGGATCGGATGGTATCGGCTGAACTAAAAAAAATATCGGATATCGCCGATTCCGATACCGGAAGTCCCATTCAAGTCTATGGGACTTCCGGTATTGGAATAAGAAAAACCCTATTTTTGCCTTGTACAGCCTCTCTGGGGTCTGTACGGGCCTTTCGGGGGGCTGTACCGGCCTGCCGGGGGGTCTGTGCAGGCTCCGGTGGTCTGTGCCGGCCTGCCGGGGGGCTGTGCCGGCCTGCCGGGGGTCTGTGCAGGCTCCGGTGGTCTGTGCCGGCCTGCCGGGGGGCTGTGCCGGCCTGCCGGGGGGTCTGCGCAGGCTCCGGTGGTCTGTGCCGGCCTGCCGGGGGGCTGTGCCGGCCTGCCGGTGGTCTGTGCAGGCTCCGGTAGTCTGTGCAGGCATCGTCCGATGGGACTACAAGTCCCATCGGGCGATGCCTGCTACCATGACAGTGATTGACACATTAGCCAATGATGGGACAGTAGTAGTCCCACCATCCGGCTAATGTGTTGAATGTATAAAAAAAAAAAATTACATGCTACATACATGCTACATACATACAACATGCATACTACATATATACTACATGTAACATACATACTACATACATGCTACATACATACAACATGCATACTACATATATACTACATGTAACATACATACTACATACATGCTACATACTACATACATGCTACATACATAATACATATATACTACATGCATGCAACATACATACAACATATATACTACATGCATGCAACATGCATACTACATATATACTATATATACTACATGTAACATACATACTACATATATACTACATGCATACTACATACATACTACATACATGCTACATACATACATACTACATGCATGCAACATACATACAACATATATACTACATGCATGCAACATGCATACTACATATATACTATATATACTACATGTAACATACATACTACATATATACTACATACATACTACATACATGCTACATACATACTACATACATAATACATATATACATGCATGCAACATACATACAACATATATACTACACGCATGCAACATGCATACTACATATATACTATATATACTACATGTAACATGCATACTACATATATACCACATGCATGCAACATGCATACTACATATATACTGCATATATACTACATGCATGCAACATACATATATACTACACACAATACATACGTATAAACATACAGTACATATAACATAGAGTACATACTCACCGTCACTTGTCACTTTGATCCCCGAAGCCATTGTCGCCAGAGGAATAAATATCAAAATAAAAAACACCAATATACTTACCCCGATCCGCAGAAGTCCACGAGGGTCCCACGTCCATCTTGCGTGGAGAACAGCAGCATCAGCTGATGCTACCGTTCTCTACCAGCTCCAGGAATACAATGACGGAAGGTAGGTATCCTTCCGCACTGTATTCCTCCACCACTTTAAAAAAAAAAGTCCCTAGTCTCACTTTATGCCATTGCTGCGTGGTATATATGTAGTATGTATGTAGCATGTATGTAGTATGTAGCATGTATGTAGTATGTATGTTGCATGTATGTTGCATGCATGTAGCATGTAGTGTGTATGTATGTAGCATGTATGTAGTATGTATGTTGCATGTATGTAGCATGTAGTGTGTATGTTGCATGTATGTAGCATGTAGTATATATGTAGTATGTATGTTACATGTAGTATATATAGTATATATGTAGTATGCATGTTGCATGCATGTAGTATATATGTTGTATGTATGTTGCATGTATGTAGTATATATGTATTATGTATGTAGTATGTATGTAGCATGTATGTAGTATGTATGTTACATGTAGTATATATGTAGTATGCATGTTATATGTATGTAGCATGTATGTAGCATGTAAATTTTTTTTTTTTTTTTTTTTATTTTTATTTTTTTACATTCAACACATTAGCCGGATGATGGGACTACTACTGTCCCATCATTGGCTAATGTGTCAATCACTTTCATGGTAGCAGGCATCGCCCGATGGGACTTGTAGTCCCATCGGACGATGCCTGCATAGACCCCCGGAGCCTGCACAGACCACCGGCAGGCCGGCACAGCCCCCCGGCAGGCCGGCACAGACCACCGGAGCCTGCACAGACCACCGGCTGGCCGGCACAGCCCCCCGGCAGGCCGGCACAAACCACCGGAGCCTGCACAGACCACCGGCAGGCCGGCACAGACCCCCGGAGCCTGCACAGACCACCGGCAGGACGGCACAGCCCCCCGGCAGGCCGCCACAGACCACCGGAGCCTGCACAGACCACCGGCAGGCCGGCACAGCCCCCCGGCAGGCCGGCACAGACCACCGGAGCCTGCACAGACCACCGGCAGGCCGGTACAGACCCCTGGACAGTCGGCACAGCCCCCCCGAAGGCCTAAACTGACGGCGCATCATGATGATGTCATTTCGGCAGCCAATCAGAGCCACAAAAGTGGCTCATTGCATTTTGGACTTCCGATTCCGGTATCCGATACGAAAAAAGTATCTGTACTCGGTATCGGAATTCCGATACGGCAAATATCGGCCGATACCCGATACTTGCGGTATCGGAAAGCTCAACAGTATTAGTGAGCGAACAACATTTACACTGTTATACAAGCCGTACACTGAATGCTTTACATTATATTAAAGTGTCAGATCTTCAGTGTTGCCCCATGAAAAGATCTAATGAAATATTTGCAAAAACGTGAGGGGTGTACTCACTTTTCTGATGTACTGTATATTATATATTGTATACAGTAACAATCCATTGTATAGCAGATCCTGTGAATGTGCATACATGTATAAATTATGTGTAAGAGATGGGAATATTCCTGTAATTTGGTGTAACATCTGTGATTTCGCTGCAATCCATGCAGTTTTACAAAGCAAGTTCCTACCGCTTGTAATCACTCTGCTACACACATGTAGCCCTCTCTGAAATGCAAATAGTATATAGAATAGAGAACATACCTTCTTCCTGCAGTGAGTTGTTATTGTGGAGGTGACACCATGCACCGCTCGGACTCGTCTCTTCCGTCCTCGCAGGTAACTGTGAGCTTTAAACCTAGCTATAATCCCGAGAGCAGCTGATGAGACTCGCCCACAAGTCAGTGATCGTCCAACCCATAAAAAAGTCTCACTCTGAAACATTCAACCTGTGTGAGAAATATTTAACAGCAGAAATTAAAGGGGTATTCCAGAAAATCACAACCCATTAGAAAAAAAAGTCACACTTCACCTATACAAACCTTATGAAATCTGTGGCACTATGTATTGTTTTTCTTATTAGAATTTTTGTGCTTGTGTATAGATGGATTTAGCACAAAATTGTCTTGTTGCATATGTATCGCCCAGAGCGGGGTACTCAGGTTGCCAGGCAGCGTTAGATTCAGGAGGTCACGGGGGTGGCAGCCATGCCCTGTGCCTGTGCTCCAGGGACAGTGAAATGTAGGTTGAAAAATAAAGTAAAAATAAAAGAAACTTTAAAAAGATTTTGTGACGCTACTTGGAGTGTTCGACTGTAAGATAGCTGGCACTGCAGATGATCCCTGGGAGGGTAGATGGTGATAGCAGTGCAGGTGTTTAACCCCTTCCAACTAGGGCTGACCCCCAGAGATTGTGATGGAAGTAGATGGCACGGAGTAATAAGGCAGGAGGCAAGGAAAGTCACTTAATCGTTTACTGAAGTTCAGATGCAATCAGAGGATAAAATACAACTTTCCCACCAGGGTTACAGTCTGCTCTGCAAGATGGGAGTTATCCTTCTCTCTGCTGTGACTCAGTGTAAACTTCCTTCTGTTCTAATCCCATCAGGGACCAAGGCTTCCTGGAGTCTGAAACTTCCAGTACAGCCACTTACTCACTGTGGTTTCTCCCCCGGCAACTTGCAGCTTGAATCCTGTGTGAAGCACAAGTTTCTTCTTGCACAATCCTTCACTGCTCCTCGGTTGCTGCAGTCTTCCTGGGAGAAGACACTCTGCTGTTGGTTGTATGAACTTCAGAGTCTCTCAGCTTACCATCCGACTCTAAAAGCATAGATGGTCTAGGGGCTGATTCCCTGATTCCTCTCAGCATTGTTCCTGGAGGGAGCACGTGTTACTTCTCCAGGAATGTTCTCCATATTCTCTCCACCGTCTTCCTGACAGAGCAACAACTCGGCTCCTCCCTCTCCCAGTTATGGTATGTCTCCAAAGCTCTAAGCTTCAGGGAAGTAAGGGAGTGAGGTAAAATTGTGTGTGTGCAATTGTCTCCAGCAGAGAAAGTATAACTCCCATCATTTACAAAACCCAAACAACAGAGTACATATTTGACCATTTTTGGCTGCAAAGACACAGGGCGCCACACATAACGAACAGGGATTTAAGAATGCTGCCCGCTATGATACAGTCATGAGAAAAACTAAGTACACTCCATCTGAATTTTACATTTTAATATATCCAAGTTATAACAGCAAAAAAAGCATTTGGTACTTAGGAGGTCTTAGAAATAGGTAAATCCAGTGTTAGATCAACAACAAGACATGTCAAAATTCACTCTGTCATGATTTAGTAAAAATAAAAAAAGTAATAGAAAATGCAGAAGTTGGTTGTGAAAAATTCATTACACTCTATGAATCAGTAGCTTATAGAAACACCCTATAGATGCAATAGTTGGAAGTAAGGATTTTCTGCATGATTTTATCAGTCTCTCACATTCTTCTGGAGAAATTTTGGCCTACTCTTCTTTACATCGTTGCTTAAAGGGAACCTGTGAGCATGATTGTGCTGAGTAAACTACAGGCAGTGTCTGGTTGGCACTGTTATACTGATTAAAATTATACCTTGGTTGATGGAATCCGTCTTGTGGTTGCTGCTTAATCTTTATTTGCAGTTTTCAGTTAATGAGATTCTCGTGCTCCAGGGCGGCCTGTTGTTGGGGCTGTGGGTGGGGCTGTGGGCGGGGCTTTTTTGTGTGGTGCTATGTTCACATACTCATCTGTATATAGTCCCTACTTTGCATTCTGCATGTCATATTGTGTGATTGCAAGAAAAAAAGTTAACATTCATTGCATGTATATGAGTAAGGGTGTGCTCACCTTGCAAAAAGCACACCCTTACTCATTTTTATTAACAGAAAAATAAAAATATTATGGGTCTCGGAAAATGGTGACAAAAAGCAAAACATTTTTTTTTTACAATGTTCAGATTTTTTTCCATCATTTTAGTGATAAAAAAATTGATATATGTTTGGTATTGCCATAATCATACTGATGAGTACAATCACGTTTCCAGGTCATGTTTCTCACACAAAGAACGACAATTAAAAGAAAACACAAAAACCAAAGGTGGAATTGCAGATTTTTCACTATTTCATCCCACTTGGATTTTGTTCTCTTGTTTCAAAAACTTATATAGTAAAAATAATAATGAAATTCAAACCTACAACTCGGCCCACAAAAAAAATGAAGCCCTCCTATATCTTTTAAAGGAAAAATATAAATGTTATGAAAAAAATGAAAGCGCAAACATGAAATATTCCATATAAATCAAGAGCCGCGGAGACACCATCACATGTTTCTCAACGCAAGCAATGACTAGCCAGGTCTTTCACCGGGAAGGAACAACCACGGGAAGGACAGTTTCCAATGAAGGAAACCACCTATGCCAAAACATGGTATCCATCCACAGACAGCTGTTTCGGGGTATTGCCCCTCATCAGTGTGGAGTAGGAAACTGGCTAGTAGGAGCAATGCCTAGTAAAAGACTGTGAAAAATGAGGATGAGTGAACTCATGGAGATCAACATCCAACACTGCGGAGACACCATCACATGTTTCTCAACGCAGTGATGCTAGAGCAATGCCCCCATCCCTTATGGGAAATATGCAAAAACATGTAAATCAAGAGCCGCGGAGACACCATCACATGTTTCTCAGCGCAAGCAATGACAAGCCAGGTCTTTCACCGGGAAGGAACAACCACGGGAAGGGCAGTCTCCAATGAAGGAAACCACCTATGCCAAAACATGGTATCCATCCACAGACAGCTGTTTTGGGGTATTGCCCTTCATCAGTGTGGAGTAGGAAACTGGCTAGTAGGAGCAATGTCTAGTAGAAGACTGTGAAAAATGAGGATGAATGAACTCATGGAGATCAACATCGAACACTGCGGAGACACCATCACGTTTCTCAACGCAGTGATTCTAGGGCAATGCCCCCACCCTTATGGGAAATATGTAAATATATGCAAAACAGAAGCCGCGGAGACACCATCACATGTTTCTCAACGCAAGCAATGACTAGCCAGGTATTTCCCCGGGAGGGAACAACCACGGGAAGGGCAGTCTCCAATGAAGGAAACCACCTATGCCAAAACATGGTATCCATCCACAGACAGATGTTTCGGGGTATTGCCCCTCATCAGTGTGGAGTAGGAAACTGGCTAGTAGGAGCAATGCCTAGTAGAAGACTGTGAAAAATGAGGATGAATGAACTCATGGAGATCAACATCCAACACTGCGGAGACACCATCACATGTTTCTCAACGCAGTGATGCTAGAGCATTGCCCCCATCCCTTATGGGAAATATGCAAAAACATGTAAATCAAGAGCCGCGGAGACACCATCACATGTTTCCATAGTCATAAAAAGATTATCAATGGATGAATGTTTCAACTTTCACTCAGGCCACTGACTCAGCTCACCTCCACCCCCTGATCAATGACTGATAACATATCTATACACAGTAGATTGTTATGGATCTGCAACTCAGGACTAGGACAGAAGGGGGAGAAGCTGACCCTGCACTTGGACTAGGCTGAAGCCCTACGATGGGGCAACCTATTCCTTGTGGTTTCCTAGGCTAAACTCAAATGAAGACCTAAAGGTAGGGGGGAAGGGGATCCCTAAAACGAACTAGGGACTGGGAACAAAAAACAGGAAACCTCCTAGTAGGAAAATAGAGGAAGCTGCAGAAACGAAAGGAAAACTAAAAAAACAAAGCAGGCAGAACTAGAGATCCCAGAACTGCGTGATATCAAACACAGAATGCCATCAAAGCTCCTAGCCAGAACTCTAGCGGATTAACGCTGTTGTCCAGCAAGGACTGGGAGGCATGTGCTGGGTAATAAAGGATGATACAATCACCAGACCCAAGACAAACCCAGCACCAGAGGAAAAAGACCAGCAGCCAGAAAACCACAACAAGATGGCGGATGGTCAAAACGAAATAGATTCCAACATAGAAAACTAAATATCGGCCATGCACAACAGGTGATGTCACAGCTCACCTCCTCTCCTTCCTCCTCTACAATGACTGATAAACATTAGATAACATAAGATGCACAATTCCCAACCAGTAATTTCACAGCTCACCTTCTGCTTCTTCATTCACATTGACTTTTGCCAGATTAGAGCATAATTTTGAAACTTTTTTGTAGAATTCAAGGAGACAGGGCCAATCTTTTGCAGCCTATGTGAATGTGGCTGCTGATTAGAACTGGAAATTTACTAGATTCTAGCTTAAGGCTTAGTGGCCAGTGTGAAAATTGCAATATTGCTGATTTTGTATTAAATATAATATGAGGAACTAAATAAAGACTAATACAATTAAATAAAAAGAATAAACATAAAAACCTGGTTTAAACTATAGATAAGTTTCTGTTGACACATTCCATTTAATTGGAACTAGGAAAATCACAATTTTTGTCCCATCTCCAATTACTTTGCCGACTACCGAACAATCAAAGCTTTCACTCATTGCAATATGTATATTAGAGATGAGCAAATATTAGAATTTACCAGTTTTGTCAAATTTTTCCAAATACACTGCTCAAAAAAATAAAGGGACCACTGATGCTATGCGCACACGTGCGGAATTGCCGCGGAAATTTCCGCGGCAATTCCGCAACTCCCTGCGGCGGGAAATACGAGAAATCCGCATGCATAATTCCCATGAAAAACTAGAGTTTTCCAAGAATAATTAGCTTGCAGAATGCTAGCATTTTCCAAGCGATCTGTAGCATCACTTGGAAAACTGATTGACAGGTTGGTCACACTCGTCAAACATAGTATTTGACGAGTGTGACCAACTTTTTACTATTTAGGCTACCTACGCAGCTCCCGGCAAGTCCTGTTCCCAGCGATGCCTTGCGACAATGACCCCAGATGACATAGCATCTCGCGAGATTGCTGCGTCATCACAGGTCATTGTTGCAAGGCATCGCTGGGAACGGGACTGATCAGGAGCATCGTTGAGGCCTGGGAACGCTGAGGGGGGACACCGGAAGGTGAGAATATCACGATTTTTAATTTTAATTCTACTTTTTACAGGGGTATGGTACCCAGGGCCTGGAGGAGCGTTTCCGCTTACTTTGCACATGGTGGGCATAGCCACATGAGGAAAGTAAGCGGAAAAATGCATTCCTACTTGTGTGAAGTTCCCGCAATTCAGCAAAAAGAATGAGCATGTTCCGTATTTTTCCGCGGTGTGATTCCGCCACAGAAAAATAGGCAGCATTAGCACAGCATGTGCGGAATGCCATTGAATACAATGGGTTGCTTATTTTATGCATTTTCACAGGCAGCGTTATCACAGCAAAAAAACACTGCAAAAATGCATAAAATCCGCAGGAATTCTACACATGTGCACATAGCCTTAAACAACAGAATATAACTCCAAGTAAATCAAGGTTCTGTGAAATCAAACTGTCCACTTAGGTAGCAACACTGATTGACAATCAATTTCATATGCTGTTATGCAAATGGAATAGACAACAGATGGAAATTATTGCCAATTATCAAGACACCCTCAATAAAGGAGTGGTTCTGCAGGTGGGGATCACAGACCACATCTCAGTACCAATGCTTTCTGACTGATGTTTTGGTCACTTTTGAATGTTGGTTGTGCTTTCACACTCGTTGTAGCATGAGACGGACTCTACAACCCACACAAGTGTCTCAGGTAGTGCAGCTCATCCAGGATGGCACATCAATGCAAGCTGTGGCAAGAAGGTTTGCTGTGTCTGTCAGTGTAGTGTCCAGAGGCTAGTATGCTAGTTGCTGGGCATTATTGAGAAGTATATGTGAGCCATCTCTGGATAATGCAATCTTCTGGAATGTGTAAAATGAGGTAGGCTATTTTTGTAGATTCACGCTATTCGCAGATTTTCAAATTTGCTTGTTTCAAAGAATCCTTGAAAATAAAATTGAATCTAATTACACGCTAAAATATGTTTACTCCAATAGATGCAATATTTCCATCTAGTATTATGAAAAGTTAGTACACCTACACAGTGCATCCTTACAATCCTGCAGGACGTCCTATAGAGCCCTAAGGTATTTTGGCTGTGGTAGGTTTCGAATCTGTAAGCCTCATACTGTACATATTCCCCTAGATTTGTGTCTGCTATGTAAATGTTTTACCTTTACCAAAGGAACTATAGTTATTACCTGACACTAAACTCATATCACCTTTCCCTTAGAAGAAGAACTCGGCTCACCCGTCCTTTTGTATTTGTCTTATGCTCACCCCTCCCCGCAGCTCATAGTGCAGAATTACTGCTGAGCTCTCACATCTCATATAGGCATGAGAGGAATGCAAACATCCAGGGCAAGTAACATAAATCAATAAAATATTTTACAGTAGTTTGTCAAAATGTGTTAGGAACTAACCTAAGTTACAGAGATGTACAAATTCTACCCAAGTCAAATTTGCTGCATTTTTTAAAGAAAACTCATCAAAGTTTGTGAATCTGATTAGTTGATCCATTTGAGACAAATCACTAACACCATACTACATCATAAAAAAGCAAAAAAAAAAACATACGTTTAATTTGTGTCCAAGTGATGTAAAATTTTAATATGTCAAACACACATTATTTTACATCTGTACCAGTGCTGCAACCAATATTGTCTTTTATAACTTTCTGGGTGAACAAAGCAGATTCAAAGCATCACATGACCGACCGAAAGTCAGAGGTAACGGTCACAAACTCTAAATGTAAATGTAACGACTCTGTTGATGGATGTCACTGGACCAGGGTCTCCTTTGCTCTCCCTAATGATAAGGGGTGGCTCAGCTTGCCCTGTTACCCGGATTACTTCTGATGTACCTTTTCTTAGATGCTGAATCCTCCCTCAATCTGTACCCTTCCCCCACCCAGGGAAGAAGAAAGTAGTAGTGTACTGTAATACACCAACCAGACTAACAAGGTAATATGAACAGGGGTAAAAAAAAATCAAACATACAAATATACTCACATACAGTGGGGCAAAAAAGTATTTAGTCAGTCAGCAATAGTGCAAGTTCCACCACTTAAAAAGATGAGAGGCGTCTGTAATTTACATCATAGGTAGACCTCAACTATGGGAGACAAACTGAGAAAAAAAAATCCAGAAAATCACATTGTCTGTTTTTTTTTCATTTTATTTGCATATTATGGTGGAAAATAAGTATTTGGTCAGAAACAAGCAATCAAGATTTCTGGCTCTCACAGACCTGTAACTTCTTCTTTAAGAGTCTCCTCTTTCCTCCACTCATTACCTGTAGTAATGGCACCTGTTTAAACTTGTTATCAGTATAAAAAGACACCTGTGCACACCCTCAAACAGTCTGACTCCAAACTCCACTATGGTGAAGACCAAAGAGCTGTCAAAGGACACCAGAAACAAAATTGTAGCCCTGCACCAGGCTGGGAAGACTGAATCTGCAATAGCCAACCAGCTTGGAGTGAAGAAATCAACTGTGGGAGAAATAATTAGAAAATGGAAGACATACAAGACCACTGATAATCTCCCTCGATCTGGTGCTCCACGCAAAATCCCACCCCGTGGGGTCAGAATGATCACAAGAACGGTGAGCAAAAATCCCAGAATCACGCGGGGGGACCTAGTGAATGAACTGCAGAGAGCTGGGACCAATGTAACAAGGCCTACCATAAGTAACACACTATGCCACCATGGACTCAGATCCTGCAGTGCCAGACGTGTCCCACTGCTTAAGCCTGTACATGTCCGGGCCCGTCTGCAGTTTGCTAGAGAGCATTTGGATGATCCAGAGGAGTTTTGGGAGAATGTCCTATGGTCTGATGAAACCAAACTGGAACTGTTTGGTAGAAACACAACTTGTCGTGTTTGGAGGAAAAAGAATACTGAGTTGCATCCATCAAACACCATACCTACTGTAAAGCATGGTGGTGGAAACATCATGCTTTGGGGCTGTTTCTCTGCAAAGGGGCCAGGACGACTGATCCGGGTACATGAAAGAATGAATGGGGCCATGTATCATGAGATTTTGAGTGCAAACCTCCTTCCATCAGCAAGGGCATTGCAGATGAAACGTGGCTGGGTCTTTCAACATGACAATGATCCAAAGCACACCGCCAGGGCAACGAAGGAGTGGCTTCGTAAGAAGCATTTCAAGGTCCTGGAGTGGCCTAGCCAGTCTCCAGATCTCAACCCTATAGAAAACCTTTGGAGGGAGTTGAAAGTCCGTGTTGCCAAGCGAAAAGCCAAAAACATCACTGCTCTAGAGGAGATCTGCATGGAGGAATGGGCCAACATACCAACAACAGTGTGTGGCAACCTTGTGAAGACTTACAGAAAACGTTTGACCTCTGTCATTGCCAACAAAGGATATATCACAAAGTATTGAGATGAAATTTTGTTTCTGACCAAATACTTATTTTCCACCATAATATGCAAATAAAATGAAAAAAAAACAGACAATGTGATTTTCTGGATTTTTTTTTCTCAGTTTGTCTCCCATAGTTGAGGTCTACCTATGATGTAAATTACAGACGCCTCTCATCTTTTTAAGTGGTGGAACTTGCACTATTGCTGACTGACTAAATACTTTTTTGCCCCACTGTATACAACAGAGGAATGTACCAGGAAGTGGAGGTTGGGGTTAAATCAAAGTAGGAGAAGAAAAGGATTTAACACACTTTCAAAACGTAGCAACAGTCACTGATAAATCCACCAAACATCGTATCCAATAATAACTGCTAACAGCCTCCAGCCATGCAACAAAAGCTCCTCTGGCAATGAGTGCTAGCCAGATCCCAGATTACTGTATTTGGGAGATGGGAGTGGCTAACAGTGCACAGCTTAAAGCCCTGATGCAGGAAAGCTACCAATAGCTCCCAACTGAGCACATTAACCCTTCCACTTCTAAATGAAATTTACACCATTTAATATGAAGGTGAAGTTCTTCTAATCAGTGCAAGAGTAAAAGAAGTCAGATGCTGCAGAGATGAGTCCTGGCTGAAAGGAGTGATGGCAGTCTGCGCTGGATTAAAAAGAAAAGCAAAGATGAAGGATGTCAGATTTCTGTCGCTGCACAGCGAGAATCCCGAGCCTTACTTCCAGCGGTCTCCCATTCCTCTCCAGCCAAAGAGGAGGTTGCTCAGCAAACTCGTCGGTCCAGGTGCTCTGCCCAGACCAGCTCCATGGGTTTGCTTGCTGTTGCTACCTCTGGCACATCTATGGCAATACATGCTGCTCAGCAGCAAGATTCTCCAGGGACTAAGTCCCCATGTCAGGCCACTGAGCATACCCGTGGAGTGATCTCCCATTGGAGATTGAAGGTCATGTGCTCAGGTCCTGCTCGTGTTCGGATTGGCCCATCCGAGAAGCAAGGAAGGTCCCGGACACTCAAGGCTATAAAAGATTTGCATGGCCGCTCGGCCATGCGCTAGGATAAGACTGTATTTACAGACTATGTGGAGTGAGTGATGAATGCATCTATGAATGTCTCTGGTGAATGACTCATTAAGAAACCCCTACCCTTGGTACGCATGTGTTGTGCAGCCTAG
This sequence comes from Dendrobates tinctorius, assembly GCF_039654945.1. Classification (NCBI taxonomy): domain Eukaryota; kingdom Metazoa; phylum Chordata; class Amphibia; order Anura; family Dendrobatidae; genus Dendrobates; species Dendrobates tinctorius. Next base: position 12,622,013 of record NW_027361761.1, on the reverse strand, counting down.
CCCGCTAGCATCCAGGCTTAGGTGTAGGTAGGACAGAGGTTGAGTCAGGCATCAGCCCTCACCAGGGACTCGGCACGCCTCAGTGCACGTGCTCCACTTCATAGCCAGCATCTATAGCGGCGCTCGCGACAGCGACGCCGCGCGCTCAGTGGGCCTAGAAGGACTCTAACCCCGTGTCCTTGGGGTAGAGTTCTGTGGCCGTACACTGTGCGCTCTTTAGGCCGGGCTCTGTGAGCTAAACAGGCTCCGGCATCTATGTTTAGCGGTTGTGCGACTCTGTGCATTAACAGAGTTCGCACCTGTTCACATTGGGTGACGTAACCTACGTGTGACTGTTTTTACAACGCTCTATTCTTCCACCATTACCTAGCAGCAGTGTACCACCTCTGCACGGTGGACCCCGGGCTGCGAACGCACCTACTATTATTTTATAATTTGTTGCGTTCCGCCAGCCCTAACAACTGGTGAGTCAGTGTTTTACCTGTACACTGACACTATATACAGATCTTTCGAGTATAATTTCACTGGTGATTACTGTATTACCTGTATACTGACAGTATATACAGAGCTCCTGTGAATAATGTCACAGGTGATCCCTTTATTACCTGAATGCAGACACTATATACAGAGCTCCTGTGTATATTGTCACTGGTGATCACCGTATTACCAATGTCAGAGACACCGCACTGCACTTGCTCATAGAGCCAGTGCGTGTGTCCTGAGAACAGAAGCAGTGCTAAAAGATACCTGTGGAGCAGGGCAGCAGAGGTGACCATACGTGCTTCAGGCTAATAGTGTTAGGGTCCAGTCAGTGCTGGAAGGTAAAGAAGCACGGGACCTGCGGACAGTGAAACTGAATAATCTGGCACGGGACCTATGGTCATGTGACTGCAAGGGGGCGCGGCTTAGCATCCTGTTTTCAGATAGGACAGGACACCACACAACAACTCAGAGTCAGGCAAAACAGAGGTCACAGCAGTACGGGCAAACGAGGTACAGGAGGGACAAACAGACGGGTAGTCAGACAAAGCCAAAGGTCATACACAAGAGGTAGCGCAGTACAAGAGGGTCAGGCAGAACTCGTAACAGGGACAGAACCAGATCACAACCGAACAAGCAAGCAAGATATCAGGCACAAGGCACACGTATACAAGAGGTCACTTAACTCAGCCGAGGGCAGGAGTATAACTGACACCGGACCCAGGTCCAGTGAGCACTAAATAGCCTCCTTCTGCCAGAGAGAGGCAGCACAATTAACCCATAGTCTAACCAGGATGGGTCAAAGCGAAATCCCGTCCTGGATCATGACAGTACCCTCCTCTCAATGGGGGGGCCACCGGACCCCCAGGTCTCTCAGGGTACTTGGCGTGAAAGGCTCGGATCAACCGATCCGCATGAAATGATCGAGTAGGAACCCACGAGCGTTCCTCAGGACCGTAGCCCTTCCAATGTATCAGATACTGAAGGGCGCGACGGACCAACCTGGAGTCGACAATTCGTTCCACCTCGTACTCAGCCTGCCCATCTACCAAAACTGGTGTCGGGGAAGATGATGATCCCTCCCCACCGGACCTCACAGGTTTCAAAAGGGCCTTATGAAAAACATTAGGGATCCTTAGAGATGGCGGAAGACTCAACCGAAAAGCCACCGGGTTAACTGCTTCGGTAATTACATAGGGACCTATAAACTTGGGTCCAAGCTTCGCAGAGGGGACCTTGAGCCTTATATTTTTGGTGGATAACCATACCTTATCCCCAACCTGAAACACTGGACCCACGGATCGTTTTTTGTCCGCAAAAAATTTAAATTTGTCCTGGGCCTTCGTAATATTATTCTGGACCTCCCGCCATACCACCACCAACCGCTGGATCGTCTCATCCACCCCAGGACACCCAGAATTCAAGCGGGAAAATTCTGCAAAATGAGGATGAAACCCATAATTGCAAAAAAATGGAGATGTACCCGTAGACTGGTTAGTGCAGTTGTTAAATGCAAACTCAGCCAATGGTAACACAGAACACCAGTCATCCTGTCGGGCGGAGGTCAAACAACGCAGAATTTGCTCCAGAGACTGATTGGTCCGCTCAGTCTGCCCATTAGTCTCTGGATGGTAGGCGGATGAAAAGGACAGACCAATACCCAACCTCCTACAAAAAGCTCTCCAAAATCTGGACACAAATTGCACTCCCCTATCAGACACCACATTCAGGGGTACCCCATGCAACCGCACCACATGCTCCACAAACAATCTGGACAATATTTCCGCATTAGGTAGAGCTGCCAAAGGTACAAAATGTGCCTGCTTACTAAACCTGTCCACTACGACCCAGACCACGGTATTACCCTTGGAAGGGGGAAGGTTGGTGATGAAATCCATGGACAGATGAGTCCATGGTCTCTCAGGAATTGGCAGTGGTACCAATTCCCCGGCCGGCCGGTTATGGGGAGTTTTCGCACGGGCACAAACCTCACACGCAGACACATACTCCCCAACATCAGAGGCTAAAGAAGACCACCAGAATATTCTAGCAATGGCCTTCCGGGTCGCTGAGATCCCTGGATGTCCACCCAGAACTGAGTCATGGAACTCCTGGAGGACCTTGAGACGAAACTGAGCTGGCACAAAAAGTTTATCCACCGGCTTAGCTGGAGGTGCAAGAGCCTGGGCTTCTCGAATCTCCCGTTCCAACACATTAGAAACCTCTGCCACCACCACCCCAGGCTGAAGAATGGAGGATGGAGGTTCCGGGGGGGACACCGGATCTCGACTGTGTGATAACTAGTGTTGAGCGATACCGTCCGATACTTAAAAGTATCGTATCGGATGGTATCGGCCGATCTAAAAAAAATATCGGGTATCGCCGATTCCGATACCGGAAGTCCCATTCAAGTCTATGGGACTTCCGGTATCGGAATAAGAAAAACCCTATTTTTGCCTTGTACAGCCTCTCTGGGGTCTGTACGGGCCTTTCGGGGGGCTGTGCCGGCCTGCCGGGGGGTCTGTGCAGGCTCCGGTGGTCTGTGCAGGCCTGCCGGTGGTCTGTGCAGGCTCCGGTGGTCTGTGCAGGCCTCCCGGTGGGCTGTGCCGGCCTGCCGGTGGTCTGTGCAGGCCTGCCGGGGGGCTGTGCCGGCCTGCCGGTGGTCTGTGCAAGCTCCGGTGGTCTGTGCCAGCCTGCCGGGGGGCTGTGCCGGCCTGCCGGTGGTCTGTGCAGGCTCCAGGGGTCTGTGCCGGCCTGCCGGGAAGCTGTGCCGGCCTGCCGGGGAGCTGTGCAGGCTCCGGTGGTCTGTGCCGGCCTGCCGGGGGGCTGTGCCGGCCTGCCGGTGGGCTGTGCAGGCTCCGGGGGTCTGTGCAGGCATCGTCTGATGGGACTACAAGTCCCATCGGGCGATGCCTGCTACCATGACAGTGATTGACATATTAGCCAATGATGGGACAGTAGTAGTCCCATCATCCGGCTAATGTGTTGAATGTAAAAAAAAAAATAAAAATTACATGCTACATACATACAACATGCATACTACATATATACTACATGTAACATACATACTACATATATACTACATGCAACATGCATACTACATACATGCTATATACTACATGCATGCTACATACATGCTACATACTACATACATAATACATATATACTACATGCATGCAACATACATACAACATATATACTACATGCATGCAACATGCATACTACATATATATTATATATACTACATGTAACATACATACTACATATATACTACATGCTACATACATGCTACATACTACATACATAATGCATATATACTACATGCATGCAACATACATACAACATATATACTACATGCATGCAACATGCATACTACATATATACTACATGTAACATACTTACTACATATATACTACATGCTACATACATGCAACATACATACTACATACATGCTACGTACATACTACATACATAATACATATATACTACATGCATGCAACATACATAAAACATATATACTACATGCATGCAACATGCATACTACATATATACTATATATACTACATGTAACATACATACTACATATATACTACATGCTACATACATGCAACATACATACTACATACATGCTACATACATACTACATACATAATACATATATACTACATGCATGCAACATACATACAACATATATACTACATGCATGCAACATGCATACTACATATATACTATATATACTACATGTAACATACATACTACATATATACTGCATGCTACATACATGCAACATACATACTACATACATGCTACATACATACTACATACATAATACATATATACTACATGCATGCAACATGCATACAACATATATACTACATGCATGCAACATGCATACTACATATATACTACATGTAACATACATACTACATATATACTACATGCTACATACATGCAACATACACACTACATGCTACATACATGCAACATACATACTACATACATGCTACATACATACACACTACATGCTACATACATGCAACATACATACTACATACATGCTACATACTACATGCATGCTACATACATACTACATATATACCACATGCATACAACATGCATACTACATATATACTGCATATATACTACATGCATGCAACATACATATATACTACATACAATACATACATATAGACATACAGTACATATAACATAGCGTACATACTCACCGTCACTTGTCACTTTGATCCCCGAAGCCATTGTCCCCTTGAGGAATAAATATCAAAATAAAAAAACACCAATATACTTACCCTGATCTGCAGAAGTCCACGAGGGTCCCACGTCCATCTTGCGTGGAGAACAGCAGCATCAGCTGATGCTACCGTTCTCTACCAGCTCCAGGAATACAACGACGGAAGGTAGGTATCCTTCCGCACTGTATTCCTCCACCACTTTAAAAAAAAAAAAAAAGTCCCTAGTCTCACTTTATGCTATTGCTGCGTGGGAAATTCCCACGCAGCAATGGCATAAAGTGAGACTAGGGACTTTTTTTTTTTTTTTTAAAGTGGTGGAGGAATACAGTGCGGAAGGATACCTACCTTCCGTCATTGTATTCCTGGAGCTGTATGTATGTAGCATGAATGTAGTATGTATGTTGCATTTATGTAGCATGTAGTATATATGTAGTATGTATGTTACATGTAGTATATATAGTATATATGTAGTATGCATGTAGTATATATGTTGTATGTATGTTGCATGCATGTAGTATATATGTATTATGTATGTAGTATGTAGCATGTATGTAGTATGTAGCATGTATGTAGCATGTAGTATATATGTAGTATGTATGTTACATGTAGTATATATAGTATATATGTAGTATGCATGCTGCATGCATGTAGTATATATGTTGTATGTTGCATGCATGTAGTATATATGTATTATGTATGTAGTATGTATGTAGCATGTATGTAGTGTGTATGTTGCATGTATGTAGCATGTAGTATATATGTAGTATGCATGTAGTATATATGTTGTATGTATGTTGCATGCATGTAGTATATATGTATTATGTATGTAGTATGTAGCATGTATGTAGTATGTAGCATGTATGTAGTATGTAGCATGTATGTAGCATGTAGTATATATGTAGTATGTATGTTACATGTAGTATATATAGTATATATGTAGTATGCATGTTGCATGCATGTAGTATATATGTGTTATGTATGTAGTATGTATGTAGCATGTATGTAGCATGCATGTAGTATGTAGCATGTATGTAGTATGCATGTTGCATGTAGGTTACATGTAGTATATATGTAGTATGCATGTTGTATGTATGTAGCATGTATGTAGCATGTATGTAGCATGTATGTAGCATGTAATTTTTTTTTTTTTTTACATTCAACACATTAGCCGGATGGTGGGACTTCTACTGTCCCATCATTGGCTAATGTGTCAATCACTGCCATGGTAGCAGGCATCGCCCGATGGGACTTGTAGTCCCATCGGACGATGCCTGCACCGCCCTCCGGCAGGCCGGCACAGACCACCGGAGCCTGCACAGACTACTGGCAGGCCGGCACTGCCCCCCGGCAGGCCGGCACAGCCCCCCGGAGCCTGCACAGACCACCGGCAGGCCGGCACAGCCCCCCGGCAGGCCGGCACAGACCCCCGGAGCCTGCACAGACCACCGGCAGGCCGGCACATCCCCCCGGCAGGCCGGCACAGACCCCCGGAGCCTGCACAGACCACCGGCAGGCTGGCACAGACCCCCGGACAGTCGGCACAGCCCCCCCGAAGGCCCGAACTGACGGCACATCATGATGCGCACAGACAGCGCATCATGATGACGTCATTTCGGCAGCCAATCAGAGCCACAAAAGTGGCTCATTGCATTTTGGACTTCCGATTCCGGTATCCGATACGAAAAAAGTATCGGTACTCGGTATCGGAATTCCGATACGGCAAATATCGGCCGATACCCGATACTTGCGGTATCGGAAAGCTCAACACTAGTGACAACGCATCCGCTCTGATATTCTTGGATCCTGGTCGAAAAGTGATCGAGAAGTTGAATCGGGAAAAAAAAAGTGACCATCTAGCCTGTCTGGGAGTCAACCTTTTAGCTGACTCAATGTAAGCTAGGTTTTTGTGGTCCGTGATTACCGTTATAGGATGAACAGCCCCCTCCAAAAAATGCCTCCATTCTTCAAAGGCCAACTTTACGGCCAGAAGTTCCCGATTCCCCACATCATAGTTTCTCTCCGCAGGGGAGAACTTCTTTGAGAAAAAGGCGCAAGGTCTTAAATTGGTCAAAGTGGCGGGTCCCTGGGACAATACCGCCCCCACCCCCACCTCTGAGGCGTCTACCTCAACAATAAATGGTTCAGAGGGGTCCGGTTGAATAAGAACCGGGGCCGACATGAAACATTTTTTCAAAAACTGAAATGCCGCTACCGCTGCGGTTGACCAATTCTTGATATCGGCCCCTGAGTCATGTCCGTGAGGGGTTTAACCACCTGTGAGAACCCCCTTATAAATTTCCAATAATAATTAGCGAACCCTAGGAAACGTTGCAGACCCTTCAAATCACACGGTTGAACCCACTCGAGAATGGCCTGCACCTTATTAGGATCCATGCGATACCCTTCAGCAGACACGATGAACCCCAGAAAGGACAGTTCCTGAACGAAAAATAAACATTTTTCAAGTTTAGCAAAAAGACAGTTCTCCCTGAGCCTTTGGAGAACTGTCCGAACATGACCAATGTGAGCCTGTTTATCAGGCAGTAGATTAAAATGTCATCCAAATACACCACCATAAAACATCCAATCAAATCGGAGAACACATGATTTATGAAATTTTGGAAGACTGCTGGAGCGTTGGTCAGGCCGAAGGGCATGACCAAATTTTCAAACAACCCTTCAGTAGTGAGAAAAGCAGTCTTCCACTCATCTCCGTCCTGGACTCGGATAAGGTTATACGCTCCCCGTAGATCTAATTTCGAAAACCACTTAGCTCCGGATAACTGATTGTATAAATCAGGAATAAGTGGAAGGGGATAAGTATTCCTCACAGTTATTTTATTTAACTCACGAAAATCGAGGCATGGGCGCAAACCACCGTCTTTTTTTTTTACAAAAAAGAACCCTGCCGCCACAGGAGAAACAGAAGGACGAATATGTCCCTTACGGAGGCTCTCGGGAATATATTCCTTCATCGCAGCCCGTTCCGGACCCGAGAGGTTATACAGGCGGGCTTTGGGCAATTTAGCACCTGGAACCAGGTCAATGGCACAATCAAATGGGCGGTGTGGTGGTAAAACCTCAGCCTCTTTTTCGGAGAAAACGTCTGTATAATCTATCAGGCACTCCGGAATGCCTTCTAGACCCACGGACGACACAGACACAGAAACAACACATTTCTCAGAGCAATAGGGACCCCATTTAACAATATCCCGAGATTCCCAATTAATCACAGGATTATGCAGATGTAACCAGGGGAACCCCAACACCAGTCCCGCAGGCAGGTTGTTCATTACAAAACATGAAATACGTTCCTGGTGTAAGGAACTCACTTTAAGGAGAAACTCTTCAGTACAAAACACAATGTCATTTTTAACCAGTGGTGTTTTGTCAATAGCAACAAGGTGAATCGGAGTCTCCAACCTAACTGTCCCTAACTTACACCTGGCCACCAAGTCAGAGTCAATAAAGTTCAGTGATGAACCGCAATCCACGAAGGCAGAAGTGGATGTGGAGACACTCCCACAACAAAGTTCCACTTGCAATGACATTTTAGAAAATGCAGAAAAGGGTACCTGAGAGCCTGGGTGACCTCCACGATAATCACCCGGGCTCAGTCGCTTGTTGGTTAGTGGCCGGGAGGGGCAATCCTTTTTCCAATGTCCAGACTCGCCACTGGGAACACAGCATTTTCTCACGTGCCGTTGTCTCCTTTCTTCCTCCTTAAGGTTGATGGTTCCCATCTCCGTGATTTTCAATGAAGAACTGGCTCCCCTTCCTTGGGAGAATAATGATGTCTCGGTTTGTATCACTCCCCTTGCCCGTAACCTGCGATCCATTCGGACGGCCTGTGTCATAGCTTCCTCCAGGGCATCAGGTGGGGGGTGGAGAGCCAAGGCGTCTTTCAGATGCTCAGACAGGCCTCTACGGAACAACCCCCGGAGAACGGCGTCGTTCCAGCAGACCTCAGCAGCCCAGCGTCTGAACTCTGAGCAAAACCACTTGGCTGAGTGTTTCCCCTGGCAAACATTCATCAGCCTGTCCTCAGCCATACGCACCCGATCAGGCTCATCATAAATATGCCCCAGGGCCTCAAAAAATGCATCCACAGTCATACGCTCAGGGGCCGTGGTAGGAAGGGAGAAAGCCTAAGCTTGGGGGGCTCCCCTTAACAGAGACATAATGACCCCCACTCTCTGACTTTCATCCCCAGAAGAGTGTGGTCTTAAGGAAAAAAAAAGCTTACAGCCCTCCTTGAAAACTCTGAAGTCATTTTTATCTCCAGAAAAGGTATCTGGTAACTTCACTGGAGACTCAGGGGAAATTAATGTAACATCCCGAGCCCCCAATGAAAGAACCCCCTGCACAGTGTCGGCGATCAGCTGCTGAGACTGAGCCAGGACTCTTTGTTCTCCAAAGAGTTTCTGAGACATCTGCGTCAGATGCTTAACCTGCTCAGAAAGAGCATGCATAGGATCCATCACACACACAGGTGAATGGGAGCAGAGAAAAAAATGGTATGGGTCAGTTACAGTATAATGTCAGAGACACCGCACTGCACTTGCTCATAGAGCCAGTGCGCGTGTCCTGAGAACAGAAGCAGTGCTAAAAGATACCTGTGGAGCAGGGCAGCAGAGGTGACCATGCGTGCTTCAGGCTAATAGTGTTAGGGTCCAGTCAGCGCTGGAAGGTAAAGAAGCACAGGACCTGCGGACACTGAAACTGAATAATCTGCACGGGACCTATGGTCATGTGACTGCAAGGGGGCGGGGCTTAGCGTCCTGCTTTCAGATATGACAGGACACCATACAACAACTCAGAGTCAGGCAAAACAGAGGTCACAGCAGTACGGGCAAACGAGGTACAGGAGGGACAAACAGACGGGTAATCAGACAAAGCCAAAGGTCATACACAAGAGGGCGACGTGGTACCAAGGGGACAAGCAGAGAGAAGTCGGGTGACAAGCAGAGAGTCATACACGAGAGGTAGCGCAGTACAAGAGGGTCAGGCAGAACTCGTAACAGGGACAGAACCAGATCACAACCGAACAAGCAAGCAAGATATCAGGCACAAGGCACACGTATACAAGAGGTCACTTAACTCAGCCGAGGGCAGGAGTATAACTGACACCGGACCCAGGTCCAGTGAACACTAAATAGCCTCCTTCTGCCAGAGAGAGGCAGCACAATTAACCCATAGTCTAACCAGGACGGGTCAAAGCGAAATCCCGTCCTGGATCATGACAACCTGTACACTATACACCAAAAATAAAAGCTTCTGTGTATAGTGTCACTTTTGATCACTGTATTACCTGTACACTGACACTATATACATGGCTCCTGTGTATAATGTCACCGGGGATCCCTGTATTATCTGTACACTATAATAATAATTTTTAACCTCTTAATGACTGTCAATACGTCTTTTAACTGACCTGAGATATAAGAGAATATCATCCCCATACAGGTGACAATCCAGCAGCTGTCGACTGTACACCATAGCTGACAACTTGCTGTATCACAAACGATCATTGTTGTCACCGTCCATATCTGTTTAACCCCTTAGATTCTGATGTCAATAGTGACTATATCATATAAATGTTTAAAACAGTGTGGTTTCTCCCTCTTTATCCCCATTGGCACCCTGAGATCATGATTATGTGTTCCTGATGTTTGACATGGCAATTCATGAGCAAATAGCGGCTTTAGAGTCTTCCGGCTATAGCGGCATGTTCAATAGTCAGCGACGTTTAGATGGTAAAAATCAACTATTTCTTTCCTATAATGCCACTTTGTCTTAATTCCTGAAAAGCACCTGAGGGGTTAATAAACTACCTTTCAGTATGTCAGGGGATGCGGTTTTTAAAATAGTATCACTTTTGGGGTTTTTCCTATACATAGGACCCCTAAAGTCACTTCAAACCTGGATAGGTCCTTAAAAAAATAATTTTGTAAATTTCTTTGAAAAAGTAAAAAAATTGCTGCTACATTTTTAAACCTCCTAAAATGCTAACAAAATAAAATAGCATTTTACAAATGGTGCTGATGTAAAGCTGACATGTGGGAAATATTATTTATTATTGTTTTGCTATGGTATGACCATTTGGATTAGGGAGCATTGCACCTAGGATTTCACTGATTGAGCTCCCTTTGCCGGCTGCCGCAGTGTTTTCTTTGACTGGTCTCCATGAGGTCAGTGATTGCTTCGTGATGTTGGTCTACTAGGAATTGCTCCAACCTAGCCAGAATCCTACTCCACACTGATGAGGGGCAACACCCCGAAACAGCTGTGTGTGGATGGATACCTGGCCTTGGTATTTCCCTTGTCATATCTGTAAACTCGTAAAGAGCTGGATATTGACTTAAAGGGCCACTTAATATGGTGGTAATGGTGGTTTCCGAAAGGAGCCACCCCTTGGATGGGTCCTTCCCTGGAGGAAGATCTGGCTAGTCCCGTGTTTGAGACTCTTAAATGAGGCTCCACGGACTTTATTTGCATATTCGTATTTCCCAGGGAGCATTGCACATAGGATTTCACTGATTGAGCGCCTTTGCCGGCTGCCGCAGTGTTTTCTTTGACTGGTCTCCCTGAGGTCAGTGATTGTTTCGTGATGTTGGTCTACTAGGCATTGCTCCAACCTAGCCAGAATCCTACTCCACACTGATGAGGGGCAACACCCCGAAACAGCTGTCTGTGGATGGATAGCCTTGGTATTTCCCTTGTCATATCTGTAAACTCGTAAAGAGCTGGATATTGACTTAAAGGGCCACTTAATATGGTGGTAATGGTGGTTTCCGAAAGGAGCCACCCCTTGGCTGGGTCCTTCCCTGGAGGAAGATCTGGCTAGTCCTGTGTTTGAGACTCTTAAATGAGGTTCCACGGACTTTATTAACAAAATAAAATACATTTTACAAATGGTGCTGATGTAAAGCAGACATGTGGGAAATATTATTTATTATTGTTTTGCTATGGTATGACCATTTGGATTAAAGGGATAATCATTCAAAGTTTGAAAATTGCTATTTTTTTACATTTTTGTCAAATTTCTGATATTCTTTATAAATAAACACAAAACATATCGACCTAAATTTACCATTATCAAAAAGTATAATTTGTCACGAAAAAACATTCTCAAAATCACTGGAATTTGTCGAAGTATTCCAGAGTTATTACCACATAAAGTGACACTGGTCAGATTTTTAAAATTTGGCTCCATCACTAAGGGGTTAATTTATATAGCGCAAACATATTCCACAGTGCTTTACAGACATTATCATCCCTGTCCCTGATGGCGCTCACAATCTAAATTCCCTATCAGTATGACTTTGGAATGTGGGAGGAAACTGCAGAACCTGGATGAAACCCACGCAAATATGGGGAGAACAAACAAACGCTTTGCAGATGTTGTCCTTGGTGGGATGTGAACCCAAGACTCGAGCCCTGCAATGCTAACCACTGAGCTGCCGTGCTGCCCCTACATTGACACTATATGTAATGTCACCGGTGAGCACTGTATTACCTGTACACTGATACTATACTCAGAGCTTCTGTGTATAATTTCACTGGTGATTACTGTATTTCCTGTATACTGACACTATATACAGAGTTCCCAAGTATAACGTCTTCAGTGATCAGTGTATTACCTGTACACTGACACTATATACAGAGCTCCTGTGAATAATGTCACCGGTGAGCACTGTATTACCTGTACACTGACACTATATACAGAGCTCCTGTGTATAATGTCACCGGTGAGCACTGTATTACCTGTACACTGACGCTATATACAGAGCTCTTGTGTATAATGTGACTGGTGATCCCTGTATTACCTGTACACTGACACTATATGCAGAGTTCCTGTGTATAATGTCACTGGTGATCACTGTATTACCTGCACACTGACACTATATACAGAGCTCCTGTGTATAATGTTACCGGTGAGCACTGTATTACCTGTACACTGATGCTATATACAGAGCTCTTGTATATAATGTGACTGGTGATCCCTGTATTACCTGTACACTGACACTATATACAGAGCTCCTGTGTATAATGTTACCGGTGAGCACTGTATTACCTGTACACTGATGCTATATACAGAGCTCTTGTATATAATGTGACTGGTGATCCCTGTATTACCTGTACACTGACACTATATGCAGAACTTCTGTGTATAATTTCACTGGTGATTAATGTATTTCCTGTATACTGACACTATATACAGAGTTCCCGTGTATAACGTCTACAGTGATCACTACATTACCTGTACACTGACACTATATACAGAGCTCCTGCTTGCAATGGCACTGGTCATCCCTGTATTACCTGTACATTATACAATATATAGAGCGCTCCTGTGTATAATATCACTGGCTATCCCTGTAATGGAGCTGAGATCAGATGACCTGCCATTCCATTTGAAAATGAGAATAAAAATGCCCTGTCAGGGAAATTAGTTCCCCCTTCTTCTGATCGGTATGGCTTCTAATGGTTGGTTTCCACGGATCAGTAAGTTATCACTTTCCTAACCTGTGGAAAGCTAATTACTTGTTTTCATCAAATAACCCCTTTAATGGAATTAAGCCTAACTCCAGTTATGGTGTCAGTATCCATACAACCTTGGAGACCAGGCTCCAGTTCATGCGCTCTAGCTGGGAATGAGCCTCAATTCTCTGCTCAATCTCCCCGCTCTTCTCCTCACGTCCACACACTTCGCCCTCCTCACAGACCTAACTACTTTTTTCCCTTCCTGGCACCCAGAGAGCAGCTCTTCCCCCAGTTTTGGTTCAGAGCTCCCTCTGCTGGCCTGGAGTGGGAACTGTGTTGTGTGTATTGATTAACTGCTAGAGAGACCCTTCATTGCTTCCAGGCATGACATCACACTCCCTAGGAGGAAGGTAATGCCACTGTGGCGACCATACTCCTGGGGGCGCCACAATAACTCTTGTATAATTACGCTAAATGTAAAATTGCTGACTAACACAATCTTTTACAGGGTTGAATTAAAACAATTGGAGACAGTCCAAACTGGAATAAGTTTAATGTATTTTCCATAGAAAGATACTTACAGTTTACCATAAGAACCACAATTTTACTTAAAGCAACAGGTACTTTGGTAATCTGGCTCAGGGTTGGGGATCATAGAATCATAGAATCATAGAACCGTAGAGTTGGAAGGGACCTCCTTGGCCATCTGGTCCAACCCCCTGCTCAAAGCAGGATTCACTAAATCATCCCAGACAGATATCTGTCCAGCCTCTGTTTGAAGACCTCTATTGAAGCAGAACTCACCACCTCTCGTGGCAGCCTGTTCCACTCATTGATCACTCTAACTGTCAAAAAGTTTTTTCTAATATCTAATCTGTGCCTCCTCCCATTCAGTTTCATCCCATTGCTTCTAGTCTTTCCTTGTGCAAATGAGAATAAAGATGATCCGTCTTCAGTGTGACAGCCCTTGAGATATTTGTAGACAGCTAAAAAGTCTCCTCTCAGTCTTCTCTTTTGCAAGCTAAACATTCCCAAATCCTGCAACCTTTCCTCATAAGACATGGTTTGCAGACCGGTCACCATTCTGGTCGCTCTTTTCTGAACTTGCTCCAGTTTGCTGATGTCTTTTTTAAAATGTGGTGCCCAAAACTGGACACAATATTCCAGATGAGGTCTGACCAAAGAGGAGTAGAGGGCAATTATGACTTCATGTGATCTAGACTGTATGCTTCTGTTAATACATCCTAGAATTGCATTTGCCTTTTTTGCTGCTGCATCACACTGTTGACTCATATTCAGTCTGTGATCTATTAGTATACCCAAGTCTTTTTCACATGTGCTGTTGCTTAGCCCTATTCCTCCCATTCTGTATATGCTTTTTTCATTTTTATTGCCCAGATGTAGAACTTTGCATTTCTCCCTGTTAAAAAACCATTCTGTTAGTTGCTGCCCACTGCTCCAGTTTATTTATATCTTCTTGAATCCTCTCTCTCTTCTCTAGTATTAGCTATCCCTCCTAGCTTTGTGTCATCAGCAAATTTAATCAGTTTACCCTCAATTCCTTCATCTAAATAGTTGATAAAGTTGTTGAACAATACAGGGCCCAGGACAGAGCCCTGTGGAACCCCACTTGAGACATTCTTCCAACTGGATGTGCAGCCATTTACGACCACTGTTTGGGTCCGATCACTAAGCCAGTTATGAATCCACCTAACAGTTGCCTTGTCCATTCCATACTTAGTCATTTTTTTCAATAAGGATTCCGTGAGATACTTTGTCAAATGCTTTGCTGAAGTCAAGATATACTATATCTACAGCATTTCCCTGATCCACCCAATCAGTGATTCTGTCATAGAAGGAAATTAAGTTAGTCTGACATGACTTATTAGTTACAAACCCATGCTGACTCTGTTTAATCACTTCATTCTTATCCAGGTACTGACATGCATGTTGTTTAATAATTTGTTCAAAGGTCTTTCCTGGTATAGAAGTCAGACTCACCGGCCTATAGTAGCCTGGGTCCGCCTTCTTCCACTTTTTGAAGATAGGAACAACATTTGCTCTTCTCCAGTCTTTGGGACTTCTCCTGTTCTCCAAGAATTTTCAAAGATTATTGAGAGGGGTTCAAAAATTTCTTCTGCTATCTCCTTCAGTACTCTGGGGTGTAATTCATCTGGACCTGGAGACTTGAATTCATTTAGGTTAGCTAAGTGTTTCTTCACTATCTTTGTTTATGGATATCCTGGATTCTTCTATTCCCTTAATAGGACAGTGAAGAACAGTTGATGTTACTTTTCCTTTCTGAGAGAAAACAGATGCAAAATAGGAATTTAAAAGTTCGGCCTTCTCAACATCCTGTCTTACCATTTCATCATTTTCATCCTGTAAAAATCCTATATTATCTTTGACTTTTCTTTTACTTTTGACATATCCCCAAAATCCTTTATTATTGCTTTTGACATGTCTTGCAAGCCTCAATTCATTGTCAGCTTTGGATAATCTGATTTGTGCCCTGCATGTTCTGCAGACAGCATTATATTCTTCTTTAGATATGCCTCCCTTTTTCCATTTTTATAAACATTTCTTTCTTCCTTTTTAGCATGTGCTTAAGTTCTGTGTTCATCCATCCTGGTTTCCTTAAATGCTTCCTATTCTTCCCTTTTTTCGGAATTGTTAATAATTGTGCTTTGAGAATTTCATTTTTCAAGATTTCCCATCCTTCCTGGACATTTTTGTCCTTAAGGATATCCAGCCATTGAATCCCTCCAATTCTCTTTCTGAATCCCTTAAAATCTGCCTTTCTGAAATCTAACTTTGACGTCTGAGTCTTCACAGGTCTTCCTCCTCTAGTTATCCAAAATTCTAAAATAGCATGGTCGCTACCTCCTAGGGTCCCAGCCACTTTTACCTCCTCAACCATTTCCTCCCTGTTTATAAGGATTTAGATCCAAGGTAGCAGTTCCCCTTGTTTTCTTCCCTACCTTTTGGAAGATAAAGTTGTCAGCAAGAGAGGATAAGAATTTCCTTGACCTGTTAGTTTTGCCTGAGAGAGATTCCCAACAAATATCTGGATAGTTGAAATCTCCCATGACAACTGTCATATTTTTGGAGAACTCGGTCATTTGATGCATAAAGAGTTCATCCATATCTTCAGCTTGCACAGGCGGCCTGTAGTAAATGCCTACAATGGTGTCCTTTCCATTGTTCTGTCCTTGTATTCTTACCCAAACAGTTTCCACGGAACTCCCAGTCTCTGAAGGTTCAATCTCTGTGCAGATATACGCGTTTCTAACATTCAATGCGACACCTCCTCCTCGTTTATCAAGTCTGTTTCTTGCAAATAAGTTGTATCTAGGGATGAGCTTTCCGATATTGAAATATCGGAAATCGGCCCAATATTTGTGATATCGGAATTTCGATTTCCGATTCCGATATTTTTTACATATCGGAAATTCCATAATCCTTCAGCCTCTGAGCGCTCCTTGGAGCCAATCAGGAGCTGAAGAATAGCTGACAACGTTGTGTAACTCCCCTAAGCTTGGTAGGAGGCGTCCAAACTTGCTAGCTAGGGGCTGCGCTGTGATTGGCTAGCTGGATGGTGTGATCAGGCAGTATAAAAGGCTGCGCCTGCCATTTTAGCCTCACTCTACTGTGAAAGCAGATAGGGATAGGTTGCTGTTGGACATAGGGAGAGATCTCGGATCTAATAGCGATACAAATTGTTTTTCAGTAACTGTAGCAGCCCCAGTGTGTTACAGAAGCAGTCTTTTTCCTCACTGACCCCGCTCAGTTTCATTTTTTGTGCTGTGCAGGCTCTCAGTGAGTTGCTTAGTGAGACAGTGCAGAACACATTCACTGCAGCTGCTGCAGCTCCTCTTGCTGCAGCACTGTGTGGTGTGTGTCTCACTGCCTTTTCTTTTCATCCCTTAAATCCCCTTCCCCTATTTTTTCCTAAAAGTTAAACACTATATAGGGATTGTGCTGTGAGGGACCCAAACAACCTCTGTGGCTGGTGCCAAAGAGCACCTGGCCCAGTCCCGGAGAATCCTTTTTTCTTTTGGTATCACAGCAGTGTCATTTACTGCGCTGTGACATCCGACCGTAACGTGTACACCCATACCACAAACACACGTTACTCTTTGTGTAGGCCACACTAGATTCAAATAAAGTGTAGCAGACACACCATCATCATACAGTGCCATTAGTGTTTCTTATACCTGTTTGTAGTGCTACAGGAATAAGCACACTAATTTCTAATAATTACTTTCTTGCCGTTCTGAATCCATCGATAGAGATGAAGAAGGCAGGGAGTAAGGGACGTCCCTGCGGCGGCAGCGGAAGAGGTGCATCAGCAGCTAGACATGGTGCACATCCAGAGCAAGCAGCAGGCCCAAGTCACTCAGCACCTACTTTCACCCGGCAGCAGTCATTTATTCGCAGCTTGTTAGGAGCGCAGGGCCATAGGCTGATAAGAGAGGATCAAGTAGAAGCCATTGTTGGTTGGATGGCAGCTGAGGAATCCACCTCAATGAGCACAGCATCCTCCCAGGACCTCTCCACCACATCGGGTCAGGCCACTGAAGAGCAGCACCCATCTGCTCTTCACCGCCCACTAAATTGCCCAGACATTCAGAGGGTCAGGAGCCAACCTTAATCCTCTTCTCAGAATCTGTTGGCTTGGAATCTGTGTGCCATCCAGACAGCACTCCTGCAGCTGAAGAAGAGGTAGTGTGCACAGATGCGCAACCACTGTGTCCGTCTGAGGAAGAAGTGGAGGGTGGGCGAGTGCCCACAGTGACCAGACCCCAGTCAGCAGATGATGAAACTCAGCTGCCAGTTTCTGCTGATGAAAGTGTATTGGATGACGAGGTCCTTGACCCATCATGGCATGCTGAGGGGCAGCAAGCAAGTGGGGATAGCTCAGAGGAAGAGCTTGCAGGTGTGGCGCAGCGTGGCCGTCCACGTGGGAGAGGAAGAGGGAAAAATTGGTTGTCGGCTCCCTCAACTTCAGCACCCGTTAGGAGCAGGGCTCTTTTAAAAAACACAAGGGGTGCGCCCAAGAGTTGTGGTGCATGGGCCTTTTTTGACCAAGTTGCAGATGACGTTACAGTAGTCAGATGCAAGCTTTGTCGACAAACTGTGCGGAGAGGGAAGAACGTCAGCAACCTTAATATCACCAATATGTTGACGCATGTCAGGAAGGGGCACCCTGTGGAGTGGCAGCATCACACCCAAGATGATTCGCCACCGGCAGCTGGTTCCCCACCTTCCACCTCTTCAGCCACAGCGGCCACCTCTTACTGCAGCTCGCAAACAGCTGCTCACGCTTCCTCGCCAGAATGCCAGGGTGCATCTGCAGGCAGTGTTGTGCGGCGGCACACTGTCTGTACTTCGTCAGCATCAGCATCCCAATCGCTGGCATCCTCACACTCCCAAACCAGTGTGCAGCCATGTGTCACACAGGAGTGGGAGAAACGGCGCCCGTACTCGGCAAACCACCCACGAGCACAGGGAATGAATTCTCGCATTGCCAAACTGCTTGCAGTGGAAATGCTACCCTTCTGGCTGGTGAGCAAGCCAGCCTTTATCGATATGTTGGGGTTTGCAATCCCACAATACAGCGTTCCCAGCCGCTTCTACTTCAGCAGGCAAGCCGTCCCCGCCCTACAACAGCATGTGGAGCGTAAAATTAAGCATGCGCTACAAAATGCAGTTAGTAGCAAGGTCCACCTGACCACCGACGAGTGGACCAGTCAGCATGGCCAGGGACGCTACATTTCCATCACCGCCCATTGGGTAAATGTAGTTGAGCCTGGAACTAAAGTAGACAGTGCAAGTGCGCGGGTCCTGCCAACTCCACGGATTGCAGGCCTCTCCTCTGTACAAATTGACTCCTCCTCATACTCCTTGTCAGACTTGCCTGCACCCAGACGTACCACAACAACCAATTTCAGCACTGCATCGGCCAAACATCAACAGGCCGTGTTGAAATTGGTTTATCTGGGTGATGTTAGCCACACCGCAACCGAGCTGTGGAACACGCTCAAGGAGCAGAGCGACATGTGGCTTGCGCCGCTCAACCTCCAGCCAAGTATGGTGATGTGTGACAAGGACCTAAACCTGGTCACGGCTCTGGGCCTAGGTGGTCTGACTCACATTCCATGCCTTGCCCATGTCCGAAACTTGGTGGTGTAGAGTTTCCTTAGGAACTATCCTGACCTTGAGCAGCTGCTCCACAAAGTCAGATACGAGTGCTCTCATTTGCGGCGTTCAAGCATGGCTGCATCGCGCCTTTCAGCCATGCAGCACAGATTGGGCCTGCCCGAGCACCGCATCATTGTTGACCTCCCCACCAGGTGGAATTCGACTTTGCATATGCTGCGGAGGTTGTGTGAGCAGCAACCTGCAATTATGGAGTTGCAGCTGCAGCAGGCGCAAAGTAGGCGACACACATCTCAGCCCTCCCACTTTACAACCACAGAGTGGGCATCCATTAAGAACATATGCACCATTTTGAAGTGCTTCGAGGACTCCACTCTGATGGTGAGCGTGGATGTTGCCCTACTCAGCCTGACTATTCCCCTTATATGCCTTATAGAATCATCACTTAAAGGACTAAGGGATGAGGTTTCTCTGGATGAGGAGGAGTATGATGAGACACTTGGACCAACCAGGCAATCTTCTTCGGCCCGGTTGGTACAAAGCTCTGTGGGTGCCTCACAAAGGTCCAGGCAGGACACAGCAAGCGAGGAGGATGAGGAGGACTATGAGGATGAGTCAGAGGAGGAAAGTACACAGAGCTCTACTAGTAGTCACCAGATAGAGCGTGGATGGGGTGATGCAGAGCAGCCAGAGCACATTCCTCCAGCTGGTGACAGCGATGCATGGCCAGTTGGCAGCCTTCAGCACATGAGTGACTTCATGCTGCAGTGTCTGAGAAACAACCCACGCGTGGCTCGTATTCTCCACACAAATGACTACTGGGTGGCCACCCTCTTAGATCCACGTTACCGGGACAGCCTTCAAAGCCTAATTACCCCATTGAACCGGGCGCGTAAAATGCAGGAGTACCAAGATGCACTGGTTAATTCACTCATGTACTCTTTTCCACCGCATAGCAGTGATGCGAGTGCACTAGCAGGCACCTCAGTGCGTCCTGGGCCCAGCGGAATCCGTTCAGAAGCCGGTAGCAGAAGCAGTACATCTGCTACTGACAGGTTCAGTATACCCAACCTGTTCCAACGGTTTCTGAACCCGCAAACAGTTCGGGCACCATCAGCACAGACAGTGCAACGCACTAGAGGGCAACGTTACCGTGACATGGTGGCACAATACCTCTCCACCCCTGTCAGTGTGCTTCAGGATTGATCTGCCCCCTTCAAGTTTTGGGTCTCCAAATTAGATGCATAGCCCGAGCTTAGCCAGTATGCCTTGGAGGTCCTGGCTTGTCCTGGTGCCAGTGTGATTTCTGAACGTGTCTTTAGTGCAGCTGGCAATGTACTAACAGACCAACGTACCAGACTATCCGCTGCAAATGTGGACCGGCTTACATTCCTAAAAATGAACCAGGCCTGGATTTCTGGTGACTTTTGCTGCCCTGGGCCAGAGTAGACAGGTTACATGCATGGTTGGTAGCAGTATGCATGCTCTGTCATGTGCCTATGTTGCACACAGCGTCATCTGTTATGCCAGTGCTCTGGCCTCTACTACCAACATCTAGCTCCTGGTTCTGTGACTGACTCTTTCACCTCATACTGTTTTCCATGGGCTCTAGTACCGCCAGCTAGTGCCCATTTCCGTGACTGCTTATTTCACAGCATGCCATGTTTCTGGGCTCTAGTACCGCCAGCAAGTGCCCATTTCCGTGACTGTTAATTTCACAGCATCCCGTGTTTCTGGGCTCTAGTACCGCCAGCTAGTGCCCATTTCTGTGACTGCTTATTTCACAGAATGCCATGTTTCTGGTCTCTAGTACCGCCAGCAAGTGCCCATTTCCGTGACTGCTGATTTCACAGCATGCCGTGTTTCTGGGCTCTAATACCGCCAGCTAGTGCCCATTTCCGTGACTGCCAATTTCACAGCATGCTGTGTTTCTGGGCAACAGTAACGCCAGCTGTACCTCGTTAGACAAAAGTGGAAAAAAAGGACGACAGATGCCAAACACCTATAGGCAGAAGCACAAGATGCGGGATCCAGCCACGCCGGCTGTTTCCTGGCAGTGAAGTGCGGACACAGGTGCCTGCTCCGAGGGGTAAACCGAGTTCCAGCATCGCCAGCTGGTTCTCGGGAGTGCCCAAGGGCACAGGTACCTCCTGCTCCAAACCGTGTTTCGACAACGCTCGCTGTTACACGGTTGTGTCCGCTGCACTGTTCCACGCCCCGCCGTACATCATTCCGGCTCAGTTTGCTGTTATTCGTGCTGTCAGCAGTGTAGGAGCCCCCTACGTGGACTCCGGGACCTGGCGCTCAAGGCTGGTCTCGACAGTGCCAGTAGGCCCTCCTCCTCCCCTGCTGCAACTGCAGAGTAAAGAAGACTGTGTCCGGGTTGCGGGGCAAATGTGGCTCTTGCACCTTCTGCCGAGAAGACATTACTCCGGTAGAAGACCCAAGACAGGAAGACATATGCAGAAGACCCAAGACAGGAAGACAGATGCAGAAGATCCAAGACAAGAAGACAGATGGAGATGTCCCCGGACTCCTGTGTTTTTGCTCTTGAACTTGCGTCTTTGTGGGGTTTTTTTGGGCTTCTCAGCAGTGCTTTTGGCTTATGTCACTACTACATTGTGGTATCCAGGCTACAGTTGTGTCAGCTGTTGCCCAGTACAGCCACTGGCACTTTTACCTTCTTTAGCTTATCAGGGTTCCAGTAACGTCAGCTGGTTCCCAGTAGAGTCAATGGCTTAGGTCCCTCCTTTGTGGTATCCGAGTTCCAGTAACGTCTGCTGGTCCTTGGTGGTGCATTCTGGCACAGGTTACCTCCTGCTTAGTTATTGGCCTCCGGTAACATCAGCTGGTGCCCGTTAGTTCCATTGGCTCTTATGCTGATTTCTGCTGCCTATATGGGATCCTGACTCACCAGCTAGTTCTCTCAAGTTCCTGTGCCTACTGTTACTTCTGCGTATTTACTCTGGGTTTGGGACATTCTGTGACCAGCCAATAGCAGGATAACCATAGACAGAGGTTTAGGAAGCAGTAGGAGCAGATGTACATGAACCAAAAGCAGAATATCAATATGCAGAATTACTGAATAACAGTAATATAATCAGAAGAAGAAGACTAAGCATGGTTTGAAGGGAGTGTATCCGTTCCTCCACGTGGTGCTCCTGGAAACTCTCTGGAAAGCAAGGTGAGCTGAACGCGGACACATGTCAGTCAAAGGGCATATTGACACCACCACCGGCAGTTTTAATTTAATAATGTAAAATCACTAACCCTAACTATCCCTAGCCCCTAACCCTTACCCTCACCCTACTAACCATAAACCCTAACCCTACCCCAACTAATCCTAACCCAAAGAAAAAACACCGCTGTTAAGATGTTTTCCTGCTACAGCTTTCGCTCTGTGCATTTTTCTAGCAATTTTTTTGCTCCTCTGCCTCTGCAAACACCTTCCCCATTATCCTGAGGTGTTTCCCCTCCATTTTATCCATTATATAGCACTGTAGTGGTCATTTTGTAATTCCGATTTTTTTCTCCCATTGACTTGCATTGATATCGGAAATCGGAATTTCTGATATGATATCGGGCAATATCGCTCATCCCAAGTTGTTTCCTTCTAGCCTTGTATTCCAATCATGTGTATTGTCCCACCAAGTTTCAGTGATTCCAATGACATCATATTTCTTTTCTCTATATCGAAAAGTATTACAAAAAGTAAAAGTATTACTTCACTAACATGTTCAGTAGCTTTGAGTTACTGAAATACAATATTGTTTAGTTTTTAGGAAAATTTCAAAAATATAAAGCAAAATAAACTGTTGGAATTTTAATGTCCAATTCTTTTGTTTTCAGCGATAGGTGTCTGGCAGCGGCTCGCTCCCATTTTAAAACACTTAGACACTCTGTTAAGCAGGCATATTTGTTCAGCAGATAACTATCTATATCCGTATCACGTATAGGGACAGCGGAAGACCATGAGTAGACCAAACCTATGGAATTCATAAAATCTTTCCTTGTTAGAACTTTTCTTTTGCAATTCCACAAGATTTATTGATGTAATCTATACCTCTTTATTGTCAAAAAAACAAATTCTTAGACAATTCTGGAGACATGGCTGTTAGCCGAATGACCATTGGCTGTTGACTTTCTATGCATGGCTTCATAAAAGGTTTTTTCGTGTTAGAAAATTCCTTAGTCATTGAACAGTTGTAATATCTGGTGAAACTTTGCAGTAGGTTTTTCATTTCCCTACAGCACCATTGCAGGATAGATAAAGCATTACAAGATCAAAAGTTTATTTGTGGAATGCAGGACAGGACACTGGTCCTCCAGAAATGGATACATTACCCCTCTATTAACTCAAAAATCACTAAGCAAGTTATAAAAATAAGTTTTCTAAGCTTAGCAACGCCAACTGAGGGGAAGGTTTTTACATGGACAATGTGGTCCTTCATCATTGAGTGGAAATCGTCTGCCAAGAGGACCACATCTGTAGTAATAAGCAGCACACATACAAAGGAATGTAATGCATAGCCAGGCCTCCCAGCATGGTGGCTACTCATACTTGGTGGTTCTTTAAGTGACTACTGAAGAGGTGAACAAAGTATGGGAAGAAATTCAAAAATATCTTACAGCCCAATAGGACATGTGGATGGTGTTGTTATGCAACAATTTCTTAAAAGAAGAGTTATTTTGAGAATGATGATTTTTTTCCTTATATGTTTGACCCAAATTTATTGAAATTAGACTATTACACTGGTCAACACAAAAAAATCATCATCAAAGGTAATATGTCTGTTTTATGGTGATAGAGGTGCTGATTCCAAAAATATGCTTAGTTTTGCTCTATCACATAAAGTTTCTGCGATAGAAGTATTTTTTTTAATTACGTTATTTCTGCATTTTCAATGTTTTTGGTTTTTCCTATGTGATTCCCATTTCTTTGCTTATCTTACTTAATTGTGAATTTTCTTACAGGGGCGACATCAGTAAATATTTTGGTGAGTTTTTTTCGGAAGGAGTATTGATAGTGCAGTCAATCAATGCTTTTCGGAAAGTCACATGCTATGGGGAGGAGCTAACTTATGAGGCGGAAAGATGTCAGTCAGAAAAGGATGGTGATGGCAGCAAGGAATGGTATGTGAGACTCAGACAGGAGACAGGCCTCTACAGAGATCTGAGCCCTGCCACAGGGAGATATAAAGGAAGACAGCAGACAGCTGCCACTGTGAGAGGATTTTCATTGCATTTCTGGGAGGACAAGTCACCTCAGATGGAAGAAAACAGCTCAGCCACTGAGGTGTAACTGGGTGAGGGTCTCCACAGAGAGAGAAGCTGAAAGCAACCGATATCACACTGAGAAACTGCCTGTCTGCAAATGTTCATCTGTAAGGAATATGCTGACCCGTTTACCTCACAACTTTATACAGTTATCTACCAGATTACCTAAAATCAGTTCTAAAGACAAGCTGCCTCTGTCAGCTCTGGTAAAATATCTACATATAGTCAGTCGGCTCATCATATTTTTTTAGTTTGTCACCACCATTGAACTCAGCTTTCTCTACTGTTTGATCTGATTTAAAGAAGAAAAATGCCCCGACAGTGTATGAATCATCTGAACAGATTCTGCTATGTGTGTGGTTCTTTAACACCAAAAGGCCAAGTAGGTCAATCACTCATGATTAGAGTTGAGCGACTTTTGGTTTTTTTAGGGTCGAGTTTCGTTTCGTGAAACCCAACTTTTCCAAAAGTCAGGTCGAGCAAGATCGGCCGATTATAGGGAAAAGTCGGGGTCGTCCCGAAACACGAAACCCAAAGTAAGTCAATGGGGAATAAAAGTCGGCAGTGAGAGGAGGACAGGAAACACACCTACAGTGCTCATTTGAATGCCAAAAGCATCAATTCTTCTTACTTAAGCTTGTCAACCTTAATTAACTTCATAATACAAGTTACGCACTGAAAAATGGGGGTTATTTGGCTAAAGTTGTGGGGGGTAGGGCTGGCTCCAGGTTTTCATGTGCCCTGGGCGAAAGAGCGTCCCTTTAACACATAGCACAACTCATCATGCTCCGATACGGCAGAGAAATAGCGGTATAGTACAATGAAAAATACTTCACTTTTTACATCTCATGATGAGGCCCATCTATTTCTCCATACAGAATCATTGGTCCCATATAATGTTTGAAACAGTATATGATGAGCTCCACATAATGCTACAGTATATGTTGGTCCCCATGGATGAAGCTCCACTGTCTTATGGGCCCAAATAATGCTCCAAACATAATGGGCCCCATTTCTAATGCTCTAGTGTATAATGGGCCCTGTAAATGCTGCTCCAGTGTCTGATGTCCACCTTTGGAATGTTCCAGTGTATGGTGGGCCCCATCTATCATTCTCCAGAGTATAGTGCTCCCCAAAAATTGCTGTCCCAACATTGAAAACAATCAAATAAGTCTCCTCGCTAGGGAATCCCTGTACTAGTCTGGACTCCTCGTCGTCCCCATCTTCCATCTCACTGCACAGTATTTCAACCTTGCAAGTGCTGTGATCCTGAGCAAGCAGGGGGGGCCCACTCGTTGGCGACGGCACTGGCACAGGGCCCCGGTGTTGTGTCTGATGGCGGGTGGGCCGAACCTGCACTTTCATCTGCAGCTTCCTCTTTGTCACCGTGTAAGATGGAACTGTATATGGGAAGGGTAACCTGAGTTTCATCAGGGTCAGATTCAGGCCGTGTAGCGTGCGAGGGGAATGTAGTGGTCTGGGTCAATGTACCAGCAGATTCATCGAGCAGTGGATGGGCATCAGTGCACTTGTGTCGCCCCCAGGAGTACGGTCGACACAGTGGCATTACCTTCCTCCTAGGGAGTGTGATGTCATGCTTGGGAGCAACGAACGATCTCTCTAGCAGGTTAACTGATTGGGCGGCGTTATTCCCACAAGTCATGACCCTCCAAACAGCGTTCATGAAGGCAAAGTGTTTGTTTTACGTGGGCAGTATGGTTGCAAAGCTGAACCTTAAAGGAATGTCCAGAAGGGCACCACCAGGAGTGGAGCCTACGGCATAATTTGACTCAACACGGGCAACCTCAACCATGCCAGCTACAGAACAGATGCACACATTGCAAGCTTAATTCCGTTACGAACGAGACTCCGTCATGCCCCGCGGTCCGAGTCCGGCTTACCAGAGGGACATGTGAGGCTCTGGCACATGAGATTGGCCAATAACTGGTGTGTCATGCCCTCACATGTACGTGGCTGCATGTGCGCTACGCTGAAAATGCCAGCGTTTGTCGCTTACAGGTGCAGATAACCCGCTGAACAACGTTAGTGATAGGGATCACTGATTACAATTATTACTCGCGAACGATGATTTCCCACTAAGTGCAGGTCAACCGCAGTTCTGGAATTAGGCCTAACCGTCATTCCTGAAAAAATGAAAAACTTACGTGTGCAAACCACAGGTGCTGTAGCTTGCTTAACAGCTCGCCAGCCGTTCTCACGCCCAGTATGGATTACACGTGATTGCACAAAGCTGAGAAAGGGTACCGTATCCCCGGATAACATGTATGGATAGCGTACACATTCAAAAGATATGTCTATACATCAGGAGGCAGGCTCAGACGGTGTTAGGCCCAGTATGGCTTGCAAGTGATTGCACAAAGGTGAGAAAGGGTACCGTATCCCCGGATAACATGTATGTGTCATGATCCAGAGTTGGATCTGGCGGTATTAAAAGCACAAAGTGAACTTTTTTTACTTTGGTTGAGTTCAAAGGTGTTTTGACTGTCCCCGGTGGTGGTTAGCGGTATCGCACCATAGGTTTAGGTTAATGTTCACTTAATTAGGGATCAGGTGTGACTCCCTATAAAGGTGTGCTTAGGGGGTTCACTCACCGCTGGTGATATTTCTTTCTGAGTTGTTGGAGAGCCTGGTGGAAGGATGGAGCGGGATAGGAGTCCAGCGCAGTCAGCCAGAGAGGATGAGTGCCAGCTAATGGTGTCTGCAGGAAGGACTGGCATGGCTTGGTGGAGTCGCAGTTTGTGGTGTCGGCGGGAAGTGCGGGCATGGCTTAGAGGAGTGGCGACTAGGAAGAGAGTTGCACTCAGCATGTTCGACTTGGTTGCTGAGAACTGGGCTCGAGCATGCTTGGATTCTTGGCAGAGGCTGGACTCATCTTGGGACTCTGTGTACTGGACTGCTGCAAGTGGTGATGGACTCTGCTCCCAGGCTGCACGATGGTGACGGATCCAGTTATGTGATGGATCAGGGTGGAGGAGAAGATGCACGCAGGTGGTGGGCTCTGTTGCTAGGAGCGCACGCAACAGAGCAAAGCTAAGTGGTGTTTCCCCTGTATTGTCTCTTTCCTCATGTGTGTTATTAGTGCAGTGGTGGGATTAGTCTCCGCACTGACCCATTCCCTAGTGAGGGTTTAGGGTCAGGGCGAGCTAGGGCGTTGAGGTACGCGTGCGGCGCCCGGTGCGAAACCGGCATAGGGAACGTTAGGAGTGCAGGGACACTGGCTCAGGGGAGCTCAGGAGGTCTCCAATTCCCTTTTCCCTATTGCAGGGCCCACCATTGTTAAAGTTTCCCAGGTTTCCCCCTTATTATTTAAATGCGCCTTACTGGAGGCGGTGTTTCCAGATATATGTATGCATGGCGTGTAATACCTAAATCCGCCAGGTGGAGGCGGCGTATCCACCTGCATGCTTTATTATTTAAATTTGCCCCACTGGAGGCGGTGTATCCAGGGTCACGTGTGTTATGGGTTCGCCTTGCAACATCATCTGCGTCCTGACACACGTGACCATGACAGTATGGATAGCGTATACATTCAAAAGATATGTCTATACATCAGGAGGCAGGCTCAGACGGTGTTAGGCCCAGTATGGCTTGCAAGTGATTGCACAAAGGTGAGAAAGGGCACCGTATCCCCGGATAACATGTATGGATAGCGTACACATTCAAAAGATATGTCTATATATCAGGAGGCAGGCTCAGACGGTGTTAGGCCCAGTATGGCTTGCACGTGATTGCACAAAGGTGAGAAAGTGTACCGTATCCCCGGATAACATGTATGGATAGCGTACACATTCAAAAGATATGTCTATACATCAGGAGGCAGGCTCAGACGGTGTAAGGCCCAGTATGGCTTGCAAGTGATTGCACAAAGGTGAGATAGGGTACCGTATCCCCGGACAACATGTATGGATAGCGTACACATTCAAAAGATATGTCTATACATCAGGAGGCAGGCTCAGACGGTGTTAGGCCCAGTATGGCTTGCACGTGATTGCACAAAGGTGAGAAAGGGTACCGTATCCCCGGATAACATGTATGGATAGCGTACACATTCAAAAGATATGTCTATACATCAGGAGGCAGGCTCAGACAGTGTTAGGCCCAGTATGGCTTGCACGTGATTGCACAAAGGTGAGAAAGGGTACTGTATCCCCCGATAACATGTATGGATAGCGTACACATTCAAAATATATGTCTATACATCAGGAGGCAGGCTCAGACGGTGTCAGGCACAGTATGGATTTGACGGCCCAGACTACACAGCGGAGGAGCAGGGAGAGGTAAAGATTGCAAATGCTGGGGCCCTGCCCAAGCAAGGGGGGCCCACTCATGGGCGTCGGTACTGGCACTGGGCCCCTCATAGAACGGCAGTGTGTCTGACGGCGGGTGTGCACCACCACCGTCAGAGACACTTGATTGCACTATGAGGGACCCTGTGCCAGTGCCCGTGCCCATGAGTCGGCCTACCCACCTGTCCAGGGCAACGGCACTCGCACGGTGTCGTGCGCTAGGTGGTGTCCCCGGCCATGGGGGGGGGAGGCAGCACAGTTAGGGAGTTTTAGAAAGTGGCATATGTTGATGTTGGACATTCAGCTGATGCAAAAGGCGAAATAGGTCAAGTCCCAGGAAGAGGTGGACCAAATCAAGCCATTTTTCTGTCACCCTATGTGTCATCAGGGGAAGGTGGGACAAAATCCTTGGAAACCAATGCATGGTTCATTTTAATGAAGGTTAGATCATCCACATTTTGGGTTGACAGACGGGTCCTTCTTTCTGTCAGGATTGATCCAGCTGCACTGAAGACTCTTTACGATAGCACACTTGCAGCTGAGCAAACGAGCTGCTGTAAGGCATATTGTGCCAATTCAGGCCAGGTGTCCAGTTTAGCGGCCCAATAGTCAAAGGAGAATGACCTGTGTGGGAGAACATCAATATGGGAGGAAAAGTAGTTTGTAACCATAGTTGACAACTGCTGTCTCCTGTCACTTTCCATCGATGCTGTATTACCAGTTGTGTGAGCGGTACTTGAAAAATCAGTCCACAACATTATCATGAAACCATTATCTCCAATGACACTTCTGCTGTGTGCACCATGAACACCTCTGCCAATCTGCCCCCGGCCCGTACGGCTCGTGTGAGAACCATCACCGCTGCTATGTGCTGGGAATGCCTCAAGCAACCGATTTACCAGAGTTGCTTGTTTATTAGCCAATATTAGGTCAAAGTTCTCCTGTGGCATGATGTTTTGTAATTTGCCTTTATAGAGTGGATCCAGGATGCTGGCCAACCAGTAGTCGTCATCGTTCATCATTTTGGCAATGCGGGAGTCTCTTTTTAGGATCCGCAAGGCATAATCTGACATGTGGGCCAATGTTCCTGGTGTCAATGATGCACTGCGAGTGCTGGTTGGAGGAGCACTTTCTGGCAAATCCACATCCCTCCAGTCACGCACAAACCCTGTACCAGACCTTGCCACGCCAACATTTTCACTTGCCCCACGAGATGCATCCTCCTCCCCTAAGTAATCATCCCCATCATCATCCTCCTCCTCCTCTTCTTCCTCTAACTCGTCCAGGAGAGGTCCCTGAGCAGACAATGGCTGAATGTCATCAAGGATTCCCTCCACCTCTTCCTCCTCGTCAACATTGGCTGCAGACGCCTGCTCCTTAAGGTGCGTCAAAGTTTGCATGAGCAGACGCATAAGTGGGATGCTCATGCTTAGGATGGCGTCGTCTGCTCTTACCAGCCGTGTGCATTCCTCAAAACACTGAAGGACTTTACAGAGGTCTTTCAGCTTCGACCACTGCACACCTGTCAACTCCATGTCTGCTCTCAAAGTGCCTGGCCGTGTATCCTCCCACAAATGCATTATGGCCTGCCTCTGCTCGCACAGCCGCTCCACCATGTGCAGGGTGGAGTTCCACCTTGTTGCAATGTCGATAATGAGGCGGTGGTTGGGAAGGTGGAGCAATCGCTGCAGCTTCAGCATACGAACAGAGTGTACAGGCGACCGGCGGATGTGCGCGCACAGTCTTCGCACCTTCTGGAGCAGGACTGTTAACTCCGGATAATTTTTCAGGAAGCACTGCACCACCAGGTTCAAGGTGTGAGCCAAGCAAGGTATGTGGCTGAGTTTTGAAAGGGCTATGGCTGCCACAAAATTACGGCCATTATCGCTAACTACCTTGCCTGCCTCAAGATGTACACTGCCCAGCCATGACTCAGTTTGTTGCTTCAAGTACTCGGCCAGCACCTCGGCGGTGTGTCTGTCGCCCAAACACATCATCTGCAACACAGCTTGCTGACGCTTTCCACTAGCTGCTCGATAGGGGGACACCTCGTGTGCAACAGTGGCAGGTGCAGATGGAGTGCTCGTACGACTGCGCTCTGTGGACGAGCTTTCGCTTCTGGAGGAGGAGGAGGGTCGAACGCCTACAGCCAACTGTTTCCTATACCGTGGGCTAGGCAGCACTGTCCCACCACCGCTGTCCTCTGTGGACCCTGCATCCACCACATTAACCCAGTGCGCAGTGATGGACACGTAACGGCCCTGGCCATGCCGACTGGACCATGCATCAGTTGTGAGGTGCACCTTTCCACTCACTGACTGCTTGAGTGCATGGACAATGTGGTCTTTCACGTGATGGTGGAGGGCTGGGATGGCTTTGCGAGAGAAGAAGTGGCGACTGGGTAGGTCATAGCGTGGTACTGCATAGGCCATGAGTTCGCGGAAAGCTGCGCTTTCCACCAACTGATAGGGCATCATCTCAAACGAGATTAGTTTGGCAATGTGGGCGTTCAAACCCAGTGTACGCGGATGAGAGACTGAGTACTTTCTTGACCTACTCATAGTGTCTGGGAGGGTGAGCTGGACTTGAGAGCTGCATATGGTGGAAGTAGCGGTGGACAGGGCGGACTGAGAGAGGGTTAATGATGGTGATGGAGTTGGTGTTCTTTCTGATGGCCTAGATTCAGTATTTTGTTGATATAACAGTGGGATTCCCTGACTGCTGTGGCCTTGCAACGACACCTCAACATTTGCTGCTGTGCTAACCGGTGGGCTTACAGTGGGGGAAACAATGTAGCGTTGCTGACTACCTTCTTTGTGATCAGTTGCACATGTGGCACTTGAGGTTTGGTGTTGTGTCCACACTTGCAAGTGCATGCTGGTTAAATGTCTAAGCAAGCAACTGGTATTCAAATTTTTCAGATTTTTCCCTCGGCTAAAGGTCTTTGCGCACTTCTTACAGATAACCTTGGCCTGATCATGAGGATTTTGTTCAAAAAAGTGCCACACTGCACTCTTCCTACTTTGGCAGACATTTTGCGGCCTAGCACGCTGTGATCTTTTGACCCTCTGGACAAGCTGTCCAGCAACTCTTTTGATGTTTGGAACCTGTCTTTGGAGTGCTCCGGGCCTGCCAGATAACAGCTGTTGCGATGTCGATGTCTGCTGTGGATGCTCCTCTTGTGAGCTATTGGAAGCAGCACCCTCTTCCCCCAATGGATGCCAATCTGGGTCAACAACTGGGTCATCCATCACCTCCTCTTCAATGTCATGTGCACCTTCCTCTGTGTCACCCTGTATGGTGGTATAGTGTGCGGGAAGGGGCACCTGAGTCTCTTCAGGGTCAGAATCTGGCTCTGTACACTGCGAGAACAATGTAGTGCTCTGAGTGAATGTACCAGCAGAATCATCTATCAGCGGCTGTGCATCAGTGCACTCCATGTCAGATTCATCTTGGCCTGGGTAATTCACCATTTCACTTGATAATCCAGGCATGGTATGTGAAAACAGCTCCATGGAGTAATCAGTAGTATGGCCTGCGTCATCCTTCAATCTTGGTTGGGGTGAAGGACACAAGGAAAGGTGTGGTTCATGAACATGAGCCTCCAATGACGACTCAGTGCTTTTACTGTTTACAACTTCAGAAGAGGAGGCGATAGAGCTGGAGGCTGAGTCAGCAATGTAAGACAAAACTTTTTCCTGATGCTCTGGCGTTAAAAGCGGTTTGCCAACTCCTAGAAAACTAAGCCTTCGAAGCCTTATGGAGCCAGACGATGACGCAGGCTCAACACCTCCTGCATTCGGTCCTATTTTGCTTTTGCCACTACCATCAGATCCATCACCAACACCATCATTACCAGCTGCCAACCCCCGCCCAATTCCACGGCCTCTTCCACCAGCCTTCCTCATTTTTGGTAGAAATGTAGACAAAATCCAACAAACTATATAGTAATGTAAAACAAGGTACAAGGTGTCTATAGGACAGGGGAGATTTAGATTTTCTGCAGACACTTGTGGACACTGGACACTTGGATTGTGTGAGGCCCACTGAATATCAGAGCGCTATGTCACAGGCTCGATGCAGCAGGTGTGAAAAAAGTGACTACAGGATAAGGGAGATTTTGAATTTCTGCAGACACTTGTGGACACTGGACACTTGGATTGTGTGAGGCCCACTTTATATCTGAGCGCTATGTCACAGGCTCGATGCAGCAGGTGTGAAAAAAGTGACTACAGGATAAGGGAGATTTTGAATTTCTGCAGACACTTGTGGACACTGGACACTTTTGGATTGTGTGAGGCCCACTGAATATCAGAGCGCTATGTCACAGGCTCGATGGCACAGGTGTGAAAAAAGTGAATTGTAGAATTGGGCAGAATAGGAATCTCCCTAGAGTGTAGGTCTGTAAGAACGGAACAAGTCCTCCACTTATCCTTCCACAGTGACACACAGATAGCTTCACTGTGGCTATGATAACAGCTGTTACACGGTACTGTGTGAGGAGCGTACACCGCTGTATGGTGTGAATAAATGCACGCTCAGTACCTCAGCAGGACAAAAAAAAAATTGGGATTGCTTTTAAAAAAGCTGTTTGCAGAGCAGTGGGGAAACAGCAATCCAGCTGTCAGGAAGCCTTAGAAGGCAGCCTAACAACCAACACCGCTGATCCACCACAATACAGCCTCCCCTTGCACTGCACACACAGTGACTGGTGTGTTGCACAGGCAAAATCGCTAGCAACAGAAGCAGTTTTTTTTTCTTCTTCCCTGCCTAACGCTCTCCCTACAGAATCAGCAACCTCTCCCTATGCTAAGATCGGCAGAAGTAAGATGGCGGTTGGCGTGCACGCCCTTTTATAACCCCTGTGCATCCCACCAAAGCAAGCCAATCACTTGCATGCCCTTCTGAAAGATGGTGGTGACCCCTGCCTATGTCATCACGTTGCCCACAGTGTCCGTGGATCCTGATTGGCTGAAAGAGCGCTAAACAAACTTTTGAAACGCGACTTTGGCGCGTAAGTCGCCGACCTCGTGGCCGACTTCATCCTAGGGTCGGGTTTCGTTTCATGAAACCCGACTTTGCCAAAAGTCGGCGACTTTTGAAATTGTTCGACCCGTTTCGCTCAACTCTACTCATGATATTAAAAAGATGTACCAGATGTACTTTGAGTCAACACGGGGTGATCAAGACAAAAGCTGGGCCCCTCATCTGATATGCTCAAGATGTTCAAATGGTCTTCATCACTGGTTGAATATGAGGAACGTGGCTATGCCATTTGCTGTTCCTGTGATTTGGAGAGAACCCAAAAATCATAGTGATGACTGCTAATTTTGTTTTGCCAAACTGAAGGGCTTTTCTACAAAGAACAAATGTAAGATTAATTACCCTGAACTTGAATCTGCGATTAGGCCAGTTCCACATGGTGGTACCTTGCCAGTTCCTGTACCACCATTGTCTGGATTGGATGAAAATGAAGTAGAATATGAAGACTATGGAGATGAAGATACTGGTGAAGATATGGAGACCTCAAGTCAAGATGATTATGTACCTGATGGAGCAGCCGAGAAGCTAGAACGCTTTGCTCAGCATGAATTAAATGATCTCATCAGAGACCTTTCATTGTCAAAAGATGAAGCTGGACTTCTTGCATTTAGGTTGAAACAGAAGAATCTTCTTCATGATGATGTCAAAGTGTGTCATTACTGAAGCAGAAGTAACACTTTAACACAATTTTTCACAGTTGATGGACCAATGATGTACTGTAACAATGCAAATGGCCTCTTTGAAGAACTGAATCAAGAGTATTTTGTTGCAGATTGGCGATTGCTTATGGACTCATCCCAGAGAAGTTTGAAAGCAGTGTTGCTTCACAATGCAATCCCTATTCCTCACTCATGTCATCTAAAGTAAAGTTATGAAAATCTGTCCGTTGTTTCAGATGCTATACAATACGAGGTATAGGCATCATCAATGGAATATGTGTGGAGATTTGAAAGTGATTGGTCTGCTAATGGGAAAGCAAGGAGGTTTCACAAAATATTTTTGCTTCTTGTGTTTATGGGACAGTAAAAATACAGTAGAGCATTATGTTCATCGTGATTGGGGACAGAGAAACATCTATTCTCCAGGTAGAGACAATGTTCAGCATAATTCTTTAGCTGTTCCAACACAAATCTTTCTTCCTCCACTACATATAAAGTTGGGATTGATTAAAAACATTGTGAAAGCCATGGCAAAAACAAATTCACATGGAGTCCAGTAAATTTCACAGAAATTCTCCAGCATTTCACCAGCAAAACTGAAGGAAGGGGTATTTGTTGGTCCTCAGATCACAGAGCTTATGAGAGATGATGTGTTTGAAGGAACTCTAAATAATAAGGAATTGAGATCTTGGAAAAGCTTCAAGTGGATCTGTGAAAACTTCTTAGGAAAAAAAAATCTCCTTAATATGTAGAAGGTGTTGAGGAACTGCTAAAAGCGTACCAGTGTCTTAGATGTCGCATGTCTCTTAAAATGCACTTTTTGCAGTCACATTTAGATTTCGTCCCTCAAAATCTTGGGGATGTAAGCGATGAACAAGGTGAGCAGTTACACCAGGACATTAAAGTAATGGAACACCGCTGCCAGGAATGACTCAATGATGGCTGATTACTGTTGGATGTTATATAGGGACAACCCGGACAAATCGCGTCAACGACAGTCTAATGTCAAGCACTTTTAATTTCTGCTCATATTTTGGTTTGTATTTTGCATGTGAAATTATTTTGGTTCAATATAAACTGTTTTGTAAGATGAAGCTTTTTTTATGATATGTAGGTTACTGTTTTCTTAATGTCGCCTGTATATTTCCTATACCTTATAATAATAATGCTGCTCCATGAAAAACTATGTACAATTTTGAAATCAGGACAAAAAGATGATTCAGAAAAGTACAAAGTCACCTGCGATGATTACAAAAAAGATATTTTTTGCAGACCTGTGTTATTGTAAACATTTTAATAGCAAGATTTCATTATTTGCCTACATCAGAAATTATCTTCACGTATGTTTTAGATCAGGCTGTAATAATAAAAAAAACATGTTCTAGTTGCGGGGTATAGCACGGATTTCATACTGTTTGGGACCATTTGTCACCGACATTGCAGGGTTCAGGTCCAATATTGCTCCAGGTGGGGCCTGGAAATTGAAGTTCTGTAACAGGGTGGTGAAGAAGATAAACAGCTCCATTATGGCCAAGGTCTCACCTGCACAACTTCTTCTACCTGGTAGAAAAGGAGACAAGAACATGAGCATGAGCTAATAACTATCCGATACTAGAATAGTGGAAAGGCAATAATAAGAGCAATTCACACTCAAATGGATCATATAACACTATATTTGCCCTGCAATGGGCACATGGGCTTAATGGTCAAGAGTAAAGTTAGACAATTACGCAAGGTCCAGCTGTAGGTTGAGGTCCAGCTTTGGATTCTCAGGCAATTCGGCTGTTATTAGCTGAGCTTCAGCCAATATGAATCGTATAGCCAAGGATTCAGGAACTAGACCTCCATGTAGAGGTCTGCTTTTGCCAAACACCTACCTTGTTGAATTTTTTTGCTATACCACATTTGGGTCAATAATATAGACAAAACTGAACTCATTATCTTTCCTCCATCTCACGTATCTTCCCTACCCAATCTATCTATTATGGTAAATGGCATCACGCTCTCTCCTGCACCTGAAATCCGCTGCCTTGGATTAACTCTCGACTCTGCCCTGTCATTCAAATCACACGTCCAAACTCTTGCCACATCCTGTCGCCTCCAACAAATATTTCCAGAATCCGTCCCTTCTTCAGTCCTCATTCTACTAAAACTCTTGTACATGCCCTCATCATCTCCCGCCTTGACTACTGCAACACCCTCCTCTGTGGCCTCCCTGCTAACTCTCTTGCACCACTCTAGTCTGTCCTCAATTCTGCTGCCCGACTAAT
The DNA here is from genome assembly GCF_039654945.1 of Dendrobates tinctorius. Classification (NCBI taxonomy): domain Eukaryota; kingdom Metazoa; phylum Chordata; class Amphibia; order Anura; family Dendrobatidae; genus Dendrobates; species Dendrobates tinctorius. The sequence goes on along the minus strand of NW_027361761.1, from coordinate 12,585,078 downwards.
TCACCTCTCTCCTCGCTACTCCCCTGTCTCCCCCCTCTGCAAATCCTTCTATTGGCTCCCAATTCCCCAACAAAACCAGTTCAAACTACTAACACTGACCTACAAAGCATCCACAACTTTTCCTCTCCCTATATCTCTGAACTAATCTCCCAATATCTTCCCTCACATAATCTTCGATCCTCCCAAGACCTCCTACTCTCCTCCACACTTATTCGTTCCTCACACAACCGCCTCCAAGATTTCTCCTGAATATCTTCTATCCTCTGGAATGCCATGCCTCAACACGTCCGATTATCCACCACCCTTGGATCCTTCAAATGGAACCTGAAAACCCATCTTTTCAGGAAAGCATACAGCCTGAAATGACCATTCTGCCGCCTAACCACCACCTGAGCTGCCGCCTCATCATCACCAGAGCTGCTGCACCCCCAACCATCTGTCTCTCCCCCACTATCCCGTAGAATGTAAGTCCGCAAGGACTGGGTCCCCTCCCCTCTGTACCAGTCTGTCATTTTAAATTTGTTTATTGTTAACAATATCTATAACTTTGTATGTAACCCCCCTTCTCATGTACAGCACCATGGAATTAATGGCGCTATATAAATAATAATAATAAATTTAACATGGATGACCATTTATCTAAACGACTTCCATTTATTACTAAATTTTCCCTATAGCAGTTACTGCTATATAGGTGGTCCTGCAAAAATGTTACTTCATGAGGGTCTCCAGAGCTGGACCATTATTAAATGGCTGTCTATGTTAAGGCAACATCTTTAAAAGTGCAAAGACTAAATACCTAAACATCCACTATAAACTATAGCATTCAGTAATAGTGTTACCTATGGAGAATGGTATGAAAGCCTCAATCTTCCTCAGCTTTCCTTCTAAGTCAAGAAAGTGTTCAGGGTAAAACTCAGTGGGTTTCTCAAAGTAAGCTTTATCTCTGAGCACAGAGTGCAGTAACGGGATGACAACTGTGCCCTGGGGGGTCAAAGAGCTTTGAATTAATACAGAATAGATATTCAGAAGTCGATATATCCTATGCATTCATCTACAATGATCAGTAAAAGATTTTATTTAGGCAATCACAAAAAATATTATCTGGCTGTCTCCCTCCCTGTTACCTTAATTATAATTTTTTACTCCTCTCAGCCCCTACAGTAATTCTTGTGGCATGTTACTATATACATCCTGAAATTCCTTCGCACAGCCACATATCAATTAAAATAGTAATTTTATTAAACAACTTCATAAAATAATTTTTTTAAAAAAGTTAAATACAACAGGTACAGAAAAATTTGGATGGGTATGCCCAGGAGAATTAATGATCCTCACAGAATAGTGTTGTACAAATTTGTACAAAAATTATCTGTTGCATATACAGTATATTCCATTATGCACACAAAATATTATATTTGATATCACACAGTAGGGAGAGAAAAATCCTGAATATATCAAAAGGCAAATAGTAAAAGGAAGCCACAATACCATACAACATAGTCCAAGTAAACCCATATTATGAAGATCTAATTTGCAATAAGAAAGTAAGGAATGTATAGGTGTGTGGTAAGAGAGGCACAATAAAGGAGCCTCCTGTATAAACCAAATTAATGATAGCAGAATAAAGTATGCATACATGTCCAGTGTAATGGTATAAATGGTAAACCAGGTACAAAGGAAAGTATGATTACCTGAGTTTGAAACCTGTTGGACCCACAAAACCTGACGCGCGTTTCGCTTGGAAATGCTTCATCCAGCATCTCCCTGGATGAAGCATTTCCAAGTGAAATGCAAGTCATGTGTGGTGGGTCCCCTGAGTTTCATCCTCAGGTGATTATACCTTCCTTGCTCCCTGGTTTAACATATAGGCACCTTTATTATGCCTTCACAATGGACATGTATACATACTTTACTCTGCTATCATTAATTTGGCTTATACAGGAGGCTTCTTTATTGTGCCTCTTTTACCACACACCTATACATACCATACTTTCTTATTGCAACTTTGATCTTCATAATAGGGGTTTACTTGTACTATCATGCATCAGATAATAATTTATGTACTAATTTGATTGTACAATACTATTCTGTGAGGATTGTCCAAGAAGCAATGCTTTATCTGTCTCACAACTACATCACTCCCACTCCCACCAAGCTCCATCCTGAGACTCCAATAGTCTCCAGTTGGTTAATTTCCTGCACATACAGTTTATCCCTATCAGCATTCCTCTCATTTCACCCAGTATGTACTACCCTGACACTCTACTGCAGTCAATATTTGGTCCTGGTGTTGACACTGGCAACACATAGACTCAGTGTGCTACAGGGAAACAATGGGTCAGACAATCCATTCACTGTAATCTAGTGCTTCAGAATTCCCATCACCATCACTTATGGACAAAGTTACAAGCTGACAACACTACTTGTTCAGAGTGCAGTCTGCAATGTCTGGGTCCTCTCCCTCTCTTACTGTGCACATCCCCAGTCACTGTAAACTTGCTGGAAATCATACAAAAGAGCACACTATGAAGATGCTGGCTTAGCAATTCAAATCAAAGACTTGAAATTTCTGCTCTTGATGCTACAGTACATCAACCTAATTCTTACTGTGATGGTGTGATATGTTATGTGGGTATCATTTTGTGTTTATTTATATTTTACGGATTTCCATAGTGTTCTCTTGTTGCCCTGTATCATTCCGTGTATTCCCCATATTGTCTAGCATCTCAATTACCTTCCAAAAGTCTGATAATTGAATTAGCTCACTTACTGTCTGCAGCCTGACAGTATCTATGCCTCTTGATGAAGCCCCTGAAGTGCCTTAATCCCCAAGGCACTTTTGTCAGGTCTGGGAGGCCTGAAAGCCACCCCAGCCTGTCTGACTACCACAGGACATAAGGAGGGGGCTGGGGAGGACAGGAGCTGTTCAAGTCAGACCCTGTGTGGTATTGATCGTGTGAAGATGGCACGTCAGAGAGAAGGGGGAAGCATATGGACCCATTTTATCCTCTGTCTCCTGGATTATTGGACTCTCATCTCCTTGGACATTCATCCTGTTACTGAACTGCATTCGTGTTCTGGACTATTGTATCCTCAGTGTGGTGGATTGTTTATGGACCTTTTAGTTTTGCCTATAATAAAGGTCTTGGGATTGTTCACACCTCCCTTGCTCTGTTGACTGTGTGGTATCGGAGAAGGACCCGTGACACTTACTTTAGGAATAGAATAACCTCTGAAGGTAACATCGCGAGAGGTGGCATGGGGAGCGCTTCCAGGTACAATATCACCAAATCTTTGGATTTCATGTATGACGGCATCTGTATACGGCATTTGTTTTCTATGTTCTATCTGAGGCTGCGCAGATCCGATCACTGCTTCAATTTCATCATGAACTTTTCCTGAGAAAATAAAAATATTGATACTGATTATTGTCCTTACTGTTCATTTTTAATGACAATCAAGGTTAATTATCATTTTAAAAAATCAACTTTCAGCACTTTTCGTATAGTTTGAATGTAGTTAACTTAAAAAAATCTTAACAGAATTAATCATATTGCATCACTTATCTTTTACTGAGTTACAGCATATATTGTACTCCAGAGCTGCACTATCTATTTTCGTGGCAGAGTCACTGTGTACATACATTACATTACTGATCTTGAGTAACATCCTGTATTATACTCCTGAGCTGCACTCACTATTCTGCTGGTGCAGTCACTGTGTATATACATTAAATTACTGATCCTGAGTAACATCCTGTATTTTACTCCAGAGCTGCACTCACTATTCTGCTGGCGCAGTCACTGTGTACATACATTACATTACTGATCCTGAGTTACATCCTTTATTATACCCCAGAGCTGCATTCACTATTCTGCTGCTGCAGTCAGTGTGTACATACATTACATTACTGATCCTGAGTTACATCCTTTATTATACCCCAGAGCTGCACTCACTATTCTGCTGCTGCAGTCAGTGTGTACATACATTACATTACTGATCCTGAGTTACCTCCTGTATTATACTCCAGAGCTGCACTCACTATTCTGCTGGTGGAGTCACTGTGTACATACATTACATTACTTATCCTGTACTGATCCTGAATTACATTCTGTGCCTTACCCCGGAGCTGCACTCACTATTCTGCTAGTGCAGTCACTATGTACATAAATTGTATTACTTATCCTTTACTGATCCTGAGTACATCCTGCATTATACTCCAGAGCTGCACTCACTATTCTGCTGGTGCAGTCACTATGTACATAAATTGTATTACTTATCCTTTACTGATCCTGAGTACATCCTGCATTATACTCCAGAGCTGCACTCACTTTTCCGTTGTTGTAGTCACCGAGTACATAATTTACATAACTTATCCTGTACTGATTCTGAGTTACATCCTATACCAAACCCCGGAGCTGCACTCCCTATTCTCCTGCTGCAGTTCCAGTTACTGTATACATATATTACTGATCCTTTACTGATCCCAAGTTAAAGCAATCATTCCATTACTCTCCTTAGTGTCTAAGGGACCTTAAACCATTGTTCTCCCTGCCACTAGTCCCATTGTGACTCACATGCAGTCACAGGTGATGGGTTTGGACTGAGGAACACACCTCGACCAATGCACAATTAGCTTTGGGAGGAGAATGTGAACACTTCTACCAGCTCAGGAGAGGAAGGACAATAAACCTTGTGTTTAGTGAGTGTAGCACTTGCATCCCAGCACGGTGCCCCTCTCACCCAGCAGGAACAGCGACACACTCACCGCCATGGCCCCTGTCCCATTCCTCCTCTTCCTTCCCTGTCTGCATGGCATGCAGATCCCTGGGTATTGTGCTTAGGGCACGCTCCCTCATTCTTAAAAGAGGCAGGACTGTAAGTGTTTAAGGCACCTCCATCTACATAGAGGTGCCTGTGCATCATTGTTAGGCTGTTCCAACACGCTTGCTGGTTCTCAAGTGTCTGTCTGCTAGTTCCAGCTAGTTCTTCTAGTCTCTGTATCATCCGGAACCTGCCTGTACCTGCCATGCCAATCTGTATATTAGCCGGACATGCATGCACCTGCTGTGCTTGTCTGCATATCAGCCATAGTCTCCTACTGGGCCATTCTATTTCCTTGGGGGCCACATGCCGTGCATCCGTGGTCTGTTCTGGAGTAACACCTGGTGTCCATCGGGAGCAAAGTCTAACCCTTCCATCAGGGCCTCTAGTGAAGAGTTAGGTGATCATCTATTCCTGGCCCTTCAGGCTTTCCTCAGACCATGGCACAATGGTTCCACCAGTCTCATTATAGTTTGCACAGGCAATGGAATCTGCTGGTACTCAGGCTACCTCTATGTCTGGCCAGTACCATGAGGTTTGCCACAAGAAAGACCAGCAGGATAAAATCCTTTATTACCTGGGGACAATAACCACCCATCTGAAAATTCCAGCCGCTTCTGCACCTACCCAAGCTGCAACCACCTCGGCTGTGTCCCTTCAGCTCACCAGCTATGTGCCCAGTTCCGAATCCTGTCTGTCAGCTCTTCCACGTTATGGTAATGACTGTGCCCTATGTCAGGGGTTTATTAAATGCATGCTGCACTTCAACTTCTTGGCTCATCAGTTCATCTCAAATCATGTCAAAATGACTTTCATTATGTCTTATGTCACTGGCAAAGCTCTGGTGTGGCTCAATTCTCTATGGTAGAGAGGGTATACTTTTATGTTGAACCTACAGCCCTTTATTGATTCCTTTCGTAAGGTCTTCAATGATGCTGGCCGTATCTTCTCTTCTCCACAGAATCTTCACTCCTCTGACTCCGCAAACTAAACCTCACAGAGGGCCAGGACGCTGTTCATTTCTGTGCACTGTCATTCGAACAAGATTTCTCCCGCGCATCCCCCCTACTCTGGAATTCTCTACCACAACAAATCAGACTCTCGTCTACCATGGAAACCTTCAAAAAGAACCTGATCTACCTCTTCCGACAAGCCTACAAACTACAATAACCACCGATCCACCAAACCGCTGCACGACCAGCTCTACCCTCGCCTACTGTATCCTCACCCATCCCTGGTAGATTGTGTGCCCTCGCGGGCAGGGTCCTCTCTCATCCTGTACCAGTCATTACTTGTATTGTTTAAGATTACTGTACTTGTATGTATTATGTATACCCCTCCTCAGCACTCTGTGAACAGTCAGCTTCTTTAGCAATGATCTTTTTGGTTTACCCTCCTTGTGGAGTGTGTCAATGACAGCCTTCTGGACATCTGCCAAGTCAGCAGTCATCCCCATGATTGTGGAGCCTGCGTAAACAGACTAAGGGACCTTTTTTAATGCTTAGGATGCCTTTCCAGGAGATTTTTGTTAATAATAACAATAATTTGCTGAGAGAACGACTTTTGGGTTTTCATTGGCTGTAAGCCATAATCATCAACATTAACAGAAATAAACACTTGAAAGAGATCACTCTGTGTGTAATGACTCTATAAATTATAGGAGTATCAATTTTTGTATTGAAGGACTGAAATAAATTAAGTTTTTGATGATACTCTAATTTTGTGAAAAACACCTGTGTATGGGGTTCAGGTTCCGGGGTCAAGTTTGAGTCAAGTTCGCCCCAAGGACCAGACTTTAAAAGAAAAAAAAAAAGTCTGCACGAACCAGCCGAATATGGACATCCATAGATTCGCTCATCTCTATTGATGGCTTTCATCGACAACCATAGAGACCACTTTAAAACTACAAAGTATTGCCTTTTGCTCTTACTTTGAATTTCTGGATATTTCATCATGAGCAGGAGACCCCATCTTAGTGTAGTTGAAGTGGTTTCCATTCCAGCAGTGAAAAGATTTTCCACAAGTGCAATTAAGTTCTCATCGTGGAAATACTGTGCATATTCTGACTTTCCCTAAAATAAAAACAACCATAAATAGCACATTCTTTAAATAAAATTGAACTTTTAAAAAGGTTATGTTTGATTGTAGAGGGTCTGTCCACCCTTCTCATGAACCTAGCATCAGGCTGGCTGTTAAACAACTGTCTGCAGCAGAAGCACGCCCCAACTTGAATGTCTGCTTTCGAACTTTGCATACTAAAACCTTAGCTTCATTTCTACCTTTTTAAGACAGCAGAGACCTAAATATGAAATGCAGACAAGAGGAATTTGCCCTGTTTGCTCCCTACAAAGTTTGTACAAGACTGTGAGAAGAGCAGAAGACCCTGAAGACCGAGAAGCACCAAAGGCAATTTTATTCTGTTTATTTTATAAATTTGAAGATTAAGGTTGTGTGCCCACGTTGCATTTTTTATGCATTTCCACCGCATTTTTGCCGCAGCGGAGACTCTTAAAAAACGCTAATAAAATGCATCCCCATGCAATCCTATGGGATTCCGCAGTTGCTGTGCCCATGCTGCGGATTTTACTGTTGCGGAATTGCATAGCGGTAGAATCCGCAGCATGTCCATTGTTTCTGCGGAATCACGGCGATACTGCTGCCATAGGATTGCATTGAAACGCTCACTTTATGCATGTGGCTATTGTCACCATGCGTAAAGTGAGCCCTTCATGTGTGGATGGTACCCCGGGTCTGGAGAGAGGAGACTCTCCTCCATGCCCTGGGTACCATATGCCTGTAAAAAATAGAAATAAAATAAAAAATTGGGATACACTCACCTTCTGTCAGCCCCCGGAGTCCCTCCCGCCTCTCAGCGACGCTGCCAGAATCTTCCATTCCCAGGGATGCATTGCGCGAATGACCTCTGATGACGTAGCAGTCTTGCGTGATGCTACGTTATTAGAGGTCATTGTTGCAAGGCATCCCTGGGAACGGAAGATTCTGGCAGCGTCGCTAAGAGGCGGGAGGACTCCAGAGGCCGACAGAGGGTAAGTGTATCCCTATTTTTTATTTTTTTATTATTTTTAGCATTCTATCTTGACTAGCACTATGCTTGACTAGTGTGACCAACCTGTCAATCACTTTTTCAAGCGATCGTTCAAATCGCTTGGAAAAGCACAAGCTAAAAAGGCTTGCAAAACGCTTTGTGTTTTGCGGGAAGATGCATGCGAATTCCGCATGCGTTTTACCTGCGGCGGGGAGTTGCGGAAATGCTACAGACATTTCCGCAGCATTTCTGCAATGTGGGCACTTAGGACTAAAAAAAACTCTTAGGCTAACAGAAGAGTAGCAATCAAGGGCTCTGTGTTCCACAACCTGGGTAAGGAAAATTAAAAAGCTACACATTTTTATTTAATGTAAATCCAAAGTTAGACAAAAAAGTCCTAAAAAGGTAACACAGACTGTGTGTCACAAAGACTGAGATACCAATCACCTATGCAGTGAAATATGTAATCTCCCATTTGATCTCTATAGACAAAAGTCTTTAAGGTGCAAAATTTTCTAAATTTAAGAAATTTGAAGATTGATGAATTCTACCAAAGTGTTTGCATAACGAGCATCAAAGGGAAAGAAAGAACAATATTGAATTCCAGGCTCTCTCCCCCCCTGCATAGTGTATATGACCATGAAAATTTAAAATTAGCCTCTTCCGGGGGTAGCCCAAATTAATAGAGGATTGATGCAAATATGGCTGACAGTGAAGGCACAAAATGAGTCAACCTCTTTTTCATCTAGAGGTGGTAAATCGGTGGCAGAAGTTAGGACATTTTGATTTTGTCAAGTATCGGTTATAGCTGATGAAATCTAGTTTTTACCTCTTGTTGCTTGGCAAGGTAGGCGTCAACCAGGTTCCTCTGGTCATTGACATCCAGCTCCTTCTTCTGTTTTGTAAATGTTGCTCTTATGAAGTCATGCATCTCCCTCATGTTCACAAGTACTTTCTTGTGTGGTCCGGGCATCCAATGAATCAGATATGGATAACTATTGTACAGCTTTAAAGAAAATGAGAAAAATGGAACTCCATGAAATTTCATTATATTCAATTTAAATATGACAGAATACAATTTTTTTTAAAAAAAGGAAAGAAAAATTACTTAGCTAAATAAACTATTCATAATAGAAATAGAGGATATGCAAGAAAAATTGTGACTATATTCACAGTGCAAAGTAAAGATGGTAGAGATGGTGGGAATCGATCTACAAGAGTCCAGCGGCCACATCAGTCATCTGGCCGCCTGACAGGAGCCCAGCAAAACTCCTGTTGCTTAACGGCATATGCACTTCTTCTTTAATTAACCAGCATGGCACAATACCATAGTTCAGGTGTGTCACACATGTGGTTGGCTAATCGAATGAAAAACTGTTGATGCCATCAAGTAAGAGGTGGTTTCCTGGGCTTACTTGACCACTTGCCCAGGACCTGTGAATCAATTTGCACCATCTCTGCTTGACAGATGTAAAGTATAGTATATATTTATTCAATATACCAAACAACAGTTATTTGTAAAGATTGCCATGTAGTGATGTGTGATTGTAGTAATTAGATGTTGAATTTTTAGAAATTTACTGAACCTAGTGATGTCTTTAGAGTTAAAAATGCAGTCATATTGGCAAAAAGAGCAGAGCAGATGGTATAATTATTATAGTTTTTTGAAAATATTCAGTAGAACCAGTAACTAAAGGTAACTTCTCATGTCCCCAATTGCTATTTAATTGCAGATTAACCTTTTATAGCATTGCAAAGTCATCTGGCTGCTTTACTGAAAGCATGGCTAACAGGAGAAAATGAATGCCTACTGGTAGCCGCCAGCTCTCAGTTGTAGAAGCGTGCCAGAGTGGTTTCAGTCATTTCTCAAAGCACTGATCACTATACTGTATGAGCAGCGGCTGTAAGCCCCCTCTCTTGCACTTTGTCTGACAGTTCACTCTGCTGGCTAGCAAACTGTCAATGAAAGTACTTGATGTGCTTATAGCTGCTGAGTGGTGACTGAAATGGCTTTGGGCACGTGTTATGAACGAGTAACCGTAGGAGGCAGACACAAAAATAGAAGCTACGTCCAGAAAACCGGAGAAGTTGGCAACTATCAGATTGCAGACCCCTGAACCTATCAACACAACTAGCAGTAGCCGTGGGGGGTTCCTACGGTGCCCTAGATCCCTTGATCACAGCCGGAGAACTAAATAGCCTAAAGACAGAAAAGGAAATCTAAACTGCCCCAGAGCAGACCCCAAAGTAAAAGGCAGCCCCCAACATATAATGACGGTGAAGCAAGATGAAAAAACACTCACACAGATAGAAAGATAGGCTGAGCAAACAATGGGGCCCAAACTAACTAAACAGGACAGTAAAAGGACGGTTGCTGTCTGCAATCTGCAAAAACCCTATGAAAGACATAAGCCAACCGGCTGATATGGAAAAAGGCCCTGAAGCAGCTAGGCTTCAAAAACTAAATCAGCACTCTGGTATTTTCTGAAGACAGCGCTAAAGGAATTCAGCTCACCCCAGCAGGGAATGGCAGAAATCCAGCAAAACAAAGACAAAGCACAAATGCAAAAAGCAGAGCAGAAAACTTAGCTTTAGAAGAGCAGGAATTCAGACTGGTATCCAAGGATCCCACAGAGAAATCACCCGCAGGGCAGAAGGGCGTCGACGGCCTTATATCCAGTCAGTAACTCCACTCAGCCAGTCATCATCATTAGTCTCAGATGTTTGATAATCAGACTCACTACCTTTCTTAACCAGCAGAGGGAGTTCATCGGGCCTGAGTGGTGAAGGAGAAAATGAACTCACAACAGTACCTCCCCCTTGAGGAGGGGTCACCGAACCCTCAACCAAGCCACCAGGGCGATCAGGGTGAGCCCGATGAAAGGCACGCACCAATCTTTTGGCATGATTATCAGAGGCAGAGACCCAGGAATTATCCTCCTGACCATAACCCTTCCACTTAACCAAATACTGGAGTCTCCGTCTAGCCAGACGGGAATCCAGTATTTTCTCTACCTCATATTCCATGTTACCTTCCACCAATACAGGGTCTGGAGGTGCCACCCCCGGAACAACAGACTCAACAAACCTCTTCAACAAAGACTTATGGAACACATTATGGATTTTAAATGTGACAGGAAGAGCCAAACGAAAAGAGACCGGATTAATAATCTCCAAAATCTTGTAAGGTCCAATAAATCTAGGCTTAAACTTAGGAGAAGCCACCTTCATAGCAATATTTTTTGACGATAACCACACCATATCACCAACCTTAAACTGGGGACCCATGGTCCTATGTCGGTTGGAAAACCGCTGGGCCTTTTCCTGGGAGAGGGATAACTTATCCACCACTTGGTCCCAGATCTGGTGCATTCTCTCCACCACAGTGTCAACACCTGGGCAGGCAGAGGGCTCCACCTGCCCTGAAGAAAATCAAGGATGAAACCCAAAGTTACAAAAAAAAGTGACATCAAAGTGGCAGAACTAGCTCTATTATTTAAAGCAAATTCGGCCAAGGGCAAAAATGAAACCCAATCATCCTGATCAGCGGAAATAAAACATCTCAAATATGACTCCAAGGTCTGGTTTGTTCTCTCTGTCTGCCCATTGGTCTGAGGGTGAAAAGCAGAGGAGAAGGACAACTGAATTCCCAGCTTGGAACAGAAAGTTCTCCAAAATCTAGACACAAACTGAACTCCTCTGTCAGATACAATGTTCTCAGGAATCCCGTCAAGCTAACCACCTGTTGCAATAACAATGGCACCAACTCAGAGGAAGATGGCAACTTAGGGAGTGGTACAAGATGGACCATCTTAGAGAATCTATCACAAATCACCCAAATAACAGTCATTCTCTGAGAGACAGGCATATCAGAGACAAAATCCATTGAAATATGGGTCCATGGCCTCTTGGGGACAGGCAAAGGCATCAACAACCCACTAGAGCGAGAACACGATTTAGACCGGGAGCAAGTCCCACAGGACTGCACAAAATTCCTGACATCACGAGACAAGGAGGGCCACCAAAATGACCGACTCACCAGATCTCTAGTACCAAAAATACCTGGATGACCAGCCAAAGCAGAGCAATGAACTTCAGACATCACTCTCTTCATCCACTGGTCAGGAACATACAACTTTCCACTGGGACAACGCTCAGGTTTGTCCTCCTGGAACTCCTCCAGAGCACGTCTCAAATCGGGCGAGATGGCAGAAAGAACTACACCTTCGCCTAAGATGGTAGCAGGTTTGGTCACCACAGGAGAATCAGCAAAGAAGCTCCTAGAGAGGGCGTTTGCCTTGACATTCTTAGTTCCAGGAAGAAAAGAAACCACAAAATCAAAACGTGTAAAAAACAAGGCCCACCTAGCCAGTCTAGGGTTCAAGCGCTTAGCCGACTCTAGGTAAATCAAATTCTTGTGGTCAGTGAGGACCACGACTTGATGCTTAGCTCCCTCCAACCAATGTCTCCACTCCTCAAATGCCCATTTCATGGCCAACAGTTCCCGATTCCCCACATCATAGTTACGTTCAGTTGGAGAGAACTTTCGGGAAAAGAAAGCACAGGGATTCATTTTAGATGTTACAGGATCCTTTTGGGACAAAACAGCTCCTGCACCAATCTCAGAAGCATCCACCTCTACCTGGAACGGAAGTGAGACATCAGGTTGCCGCAAAACCGGGGCGGAGGTGAATCTTCTCTTCAGCTCCTGAAAGGAAGAAACAGCCTCTGGAGACCAATTTAACACATCAGCACCCTTCATAGTCAAATCAGTCAATGGCTTGGCAATACTAGAAAATTTTGCTATAAATTTCCGATAAAAATTAGCAAAACCCAAAAACTTCTGAAGGGCCTTCAAAGAAGTGGGCTGAACCCAATCGTAAATGGCCTGTACCTTGGCCGGGTCCATTTCAATAGTTGACGGAGACAAAATAAATCCCAAAAAAGAAATCCTCTGTACCCCAAAAAGGCATTTAGATCCTTTAACATACAGGGAATTCTCCCTCAAGATCCGGAACACAGTCCGAATATGTTCCACATGAGAATCCCAATCCTTGGAGAAGATCAAAATATTATCCAGATAGATAATCAAAAATTTATCGACAAAATCTCGGAAAATATCGTTCATGAAGCACTGGAAGACAGAAGGGGCATTAGTGAGCCCAAAAGGCATCACCAGGTACTCAAAATGTCCCTCTGGAGTATTAAACGCCGTCTTCCATTCATCCCCATGCTTCATGCGAATAAGATTATACGCCCCCTGAGATCAAGCTTGGTAAACCAGCAAGCACCTTTAACTCTAGAGAATAGATCCGAAATCATGGGTAACGGATACTGATATTTAACAGTAATTTTGTTGAGGGCACGATAATCAACACAAGGTCTTAATGATCCATCCTTTTTGGCTACAAAAAAAAACTCGGCACCTAAGGGTGACGAGGATGGTCTAATATGACCCTTCTCCAATGCCTCCTTAATATAGGATCGCATAGCCTCGTGCTCGGGTACAGATAAATTGAAGAGCCGACCCTTGGGGAATTTACACCCCGGGCTCAGTTCAATTGCACAGTCATAACTCCTATGAGGAGGCAGAGACGCAGACTCATTCTCACTAAATACATCATAAAAGTCCGCCAAATTATCAGGAACATCATGCGACTGAGGAGACGTGGAAAACACCGGAACCTCACTAAAGGCACACCGACAACCCCAACTCACCACAGACACAGATTTCCAATCCAAAACTGGATTATGAATTTGCAACCAGGGAAACCCCAGAACAATGGTATCATGCAGATTATGCAACACCAAAAATCTGCAATTTTCTTTATGGTCTGGGGCGACCCACATTACCACCTGGGTCCAAAACTGAGGTTTATTTTTTGCCAAAGGAGTAGCATCAATCCCCCTCAAAGGGATAGGCGTCCGCAGAGGTGTCATCGGAAATCCACAACGTTTAGCAAAATCCAAGTCCATTAGGTTTCGAGCTGCTCCCGAATCCACAAAAGCCTTGGCGGAAAATGTGGACAGGGAGCAGATCAGGGTAATAGCCAGAAGAAACTTAGGTTGAACACCACCAACAGAAAACGTGTGTGCAAAGCGTTTCTCTCGTTTAGGACAGACAGAAATAATATGCGAGGCATCTCCACAGAAAAAACACAACTTATTACGCCTTCTGAACTCCTGACGCTGCTCTCTGGACAAAACTCTATCACATTGCATAGGCTCAGACATTTGTTCAACAAGTGGCAACACTTCTCGTGCAGTTTTGCGTTCGCGCAAACACCGATCAATCTGAATGGCTAATGACATAGAATCGTCAAGACCAGAGGGAACAGGAAATCCCACCATGGTATCTTTTACGGCTTCTGACAAACCGTTCCGAAAGAGAGCAGCCAGGGCATTATCATTCCAGGTAGTAAGTACCGCCCACTTTCGGAATTTTTGACAGTACGATTCTGCAGAATCTTGACCCTGGTTCAATGCCAGCAGGGTCTTTTCAGCCTGATCAATGGCATTAGGTTCATCATACAACAACCCCAAGGCTTGAAAAAATGCGTTCACATTAGTCAGAATAGGATCATCAGGTTTCAAAGAAAACGCCCAATCCTGGGGATCGCCACGCAGCAAAGAGATGACAATTTTAACCTGCTGCGCGGAGCTCCCTGACGAGTTAGGCTTCAAGGCAAAAAATAATTTACAATTATTTTTGAAATTCAAAAATTTAGACCGATCCCCAAAAAATACATCAGGTGTGGGAATCTTTGGTTCAGCAGCATGTGAATGAGCAAGGTAGGCGGAAATTCCCCGCACTTCCGAAGCGAGCTGCTCCACGCGATCAGACAATTGCTTTATCTCCATTGAGAGAAAAAAAAATTCCCCCTACGGCCTCAGAGATATAGAGGAAAAAATATACACACTTTTTTTTTTTTTTACAATTCTTTCCTGCTACTGAGTACCCTAGGATCTGCGGTATGGCGGGTGATTCTGTTATGAACGAGTAACCGTAGGAGGCAGACACAAAAATAGAAGCTACGTCCAGAAAACCGGAGAAGTTGGCAACTATCAGATTGCAGACCCCTGAACCTATCAACACAACTAGCAGTAGCCGTGGAGGGTTCCTACGGTGCCCTAGACCCCTCGATCACAGCTGGAGAACTAAATAGCCTAAAGACAGAAAAGGAAATCTAAACTGCCCCAGAGCAGACCCCAAAGTAAAAGGCAGCCCCCAACATATAATGACGGTGAAAGATAGGCTGAGCAAACAATGGGGCCCAAACTAACTAAACGGGACAGGAAAGGACGGTTGCTGTCTGCAATCTGCAAAAACCCTATGAAAGACATAAGCCAACCGGCTGACATGGAAAAAGGCCCTGAAGCAGCTAGGCTTCAAAAACTAAATCAGCACTCTGGTATTTTCTGAAGACAGCGCTAAAGGAATTCAGCTCACCCCAGCAGGGAATGGCAGAAATCCAGCAAAACAAAGACAAAGCACAAATGCAAAAATCAGAACAGAAAACTTAGCTTTAGAAGAGCAGGAATTCAGACTGGTATCCAAGGATCCCACAGAGAAATCACCCGCAGGGCAGAAGGGCGTCGACGGCCTTATATCCAGTCAGTAACTCCACTCAGCCAGTCATCATCATTAGTCTCATATGTTTGATAATCAGGCTCACTACCTTTCTTAACCAGCAGAGGGAGTTCATCGGGCCTGAGTGGTGAAGGGGAAAATGAACTCACAACAGGGACGCCTCTATGACTGAAAGCCAGTGGCTCCAAGGTGAAATAAAGTTAATTTTCTTCCAGTAGCTGCCCTTTCAATACAGCGGCCAGACAGCAATGTAATGCTATTAGCCTGCAGATTTACCCTATATTTGCAGGTTAATAATGTTTGGGGACATGATAGGTTAACTTAAGTTATGTTGCACCTCTGTTCGTTCTTCAGTTGAGTCCAGTGGGCAATCATATTACCTTCTGAATAGATATCATGTGTACCACGTAGAGCATAGATGTACAAAATATCACTATTTCATCATACAGGCCTTTCTCAAGCTGTGTATATCCAAGGATGGCCACCAATCATCAAGTGTAATTGTGCTACATAGACTGCTCTGTTGATTAAATTTTCCTCTGGGGCTATCTACAGATTTTGCTATATTGCATTCCATATCTACACTGTGTGTTTATAGACTCTGATGTTTTTCCAGCACCTGTTTGAAACACCGCGTGATATAATATAGACTTTACCACCTTTAAACTGTGTCCTGTAGTTGTCTTGTTCCACGCAATCAGACTCCTGAGTCATCCATTATAATAATTACACTGGCATTACAGAAAGCGTGGCTAACAGGAGAAAATGAATGCCTACTGGGAGCCGCCAGCTTTCAGTTAGAGAGGCGTGCCAGAGGGGCTTCAGTCATTGCTCACAGCACTGATCACTATAGTATGTGAACAGTGGCTGTAAGCCCTCTCTTGCACTTTGATTCACAGTTCACTCTGCACAATTATGCTAACGAGCAAACTGTCAACCAAAGTACTTGCTGTGATGAAAGCTTCTGAGTGGTGACTACAATAGTTTCGAGCACGCCTCTATGACTGAAAACCGGTGGCTTCCAGTTGGAAAAAAGTTAATTTTCTCCCAGTAGCTTCCCTTTCAATACAGGGGCCAGACAGCAATGTAATGCTATTAGTCTGCAGATTTACCCTATATTTGCAGGTTAATAGTGTTTGGGGACATGATAGGTTCCCTTTAGTTATGTTACACCTCTTTTCGTTCTTCATTTGAGTCCAGTGGGTAATCATATTATCTTCTGAATAGATATGATGTATACCACGTAGAACATAGATATACAAAATATCACTATTTCATCATGCAGGCCTTTCTCAAGCTGTGCATATCCAAAGATGGCCAACAATCACTATATAGGACCACCCACTGGACTCCGTATACTAGAATTAACAGACGATTATATGGAAGATATAGAAATATAAACTGTATATATAAATACATGTACATACTGAAACCTTAGTTGAAACAAACACCTTAAATTAAATTCAGTACATCATGTTACACTGGCAAATTTTACAAAATTTACTTTCTGTTACCTGCTCTCAACTAACACTTTTATTGATAACACTTAAAAAAACAATCTTACAAAAACATCAGAAATATAAAATTCATTAGGTCAAGTGAAAGCATAAATTAATACTGTGCCTGGTCATTAGCAGGGAATGTGGTTAGTCACCATAAGAATCACTCACCCTGAGCAATGGACTTCCAGATAGTCTGATATTTTCATTAATTAGACTGACGAGCTTCGTTATAGTGGGATCTTCATAGTCAAATCGAACACCAATGACCGTGGATACAATTATATTGGCCACCGCAGTGTTGATTATATTCAGGTTATCGAAGGGTTTTCCTAAAACAAACAGAAAAGGGAATAAAAAGAAATCAAAACTTACAGTTAACAAGGGAAAAGAACTGCACATTTCTACTTCTCAATTGAAACAATGGTTTTATTTAATAAAGGGGTTGTCCAGATGAGTACTGTTGTGTTCCACCAATGGGAACAACCTGTAATATATATATTCTCTGTATTGAGTTTTTTCTCCAATCAGCAAATTCCCTGCTGTTGCTAGGTAGAATTAGACTGTGTGAAAATTGTCCCTATGTCCCTCCTGTAGTTGGGCTCTGTTAGGTAGCTCCTCCCATCTTCAGTTTAGCCTACAGCAGCCATTACTCAAGACACGTGTGTACTCCCCTGTACAGATTACTCCTTTTATCTACTGTTCATTGTAACTAATGCAAGACTTTGGAAGAAAACAGCATTGTTTCTCCTGGTCGTTCTACAGTTGCATTGTCGGTGGAGTTAAACTATCTGCGGACACCTGGTGGTGTGAGTACGAGTTATAAAATTATCTAAGAAGCTGATAATTAGAACGCTTGCACAAATATTAACAGGTAACTCGCCGATGGTCTGCCGCCCTTACAAAGTTCCACCCGGTCTCCGATTCCTGGTCTTGTTTTGACACATCGGAAATTGAAGGAAATGCAAAACATTGTTCATTTTTTCAGTGCGTTTTGCTCTAAAATTGAAATTGAGATGAACTCAAAGACTGCAATGACACAAACTCCGTGTGTTTCTCTTTTTTCTGGAAGTGTCCATCATTTTAATGTCTGCTACGTTCCTGTGCTGATTCTGATATGTTCAACACTGTCAGAAAAAGACAAATGGTTTTCACTTGAACTCCTTGGTGTCATTGCACTCTGTGGCCCCATCAGAGGTTCTTCTGAATTCTGCTTTTAGAGACATTCAGGCAAACTCCCCAAATTCACCTATAATGGACACCACCATTTTACACATTGGGAAGGTTGCACTACTGATAAGGATCACATAAGCTCGAGCACGGCTCTTAGATTCTTACCTTCAAACGCTTTAAATGTCTGAACTAAACTACTTGCTTCGTCCATGATCTTGTGCTCTATGCCCCTCTTCCCCATTCCATAATCTCGTAATGTGGAAAGAGTAAACCTTCTCATCACTTTCCAGTTCTCTCCATTAGCAAAGATAACGCCTGAAAAAAGCGAGAGAGAGCAGTGTGAGCTGTACAAAGCATGATCGATAGATAGATAGATAGATAGATAGATAGATAGATAGAAAATTGTATGACAGTAGCAGGGTGTGCTGAAAACTCCTAGCAGCACTAGGCGAGGAGCATGTGGGGATTGAAAGGTGAGCCTGTATTTTTTTTTTCTTTATACCATCCTGTTTTTGACTTATATATTTTTCAAAGGAAATATGTCAGTAAACCCATGGTCAGCCTAAATCCGGAGTCGCCCTACTATTAAGAGAGCCGAGTGCTACGTGATAACATATTCTACAGCACTCGGCCCAGTGTTATACTATGGGTCAGCTCAGATCTGTGATTATTTTCTCATGCCAATTTGGCAGCGAGACTCGGCTCACCCGCACCCATACAAGTCTATGGGCGCGCGGGAGACATCACATTGCACTCAGATATCGCCCAAGTACTGTGCGTTTAAAGCCGACGGCGGCAGCTGGGGAGATAGAGAAATTACTTTCTCTGTCTTCTCCACAGCTGTGCTTCAATCCTGTCTTCCGAGAGGATCGGAGCACAGATCACTGATACTCGGTTCACGCTTGCAGCAGAGCAGGAGCCGAGGGTCATTAACTCTCGCATCCGATCCTATCACATTGGATGCCATACAATTGTGTGACTCCAGCCTTAATCAGAGCCTGGCTGAATCATTGCTATTAGACAACAGTTTGAAGAGGTGGGGACAATAAGGAAAAACAGAGATAATCCAGTTGCCCCCCTTCCTAGCTCCTATCCGCCAATCAGCAATTGATTGACAGGTCTATCCCTATCTACCAGATCTATCTTGTGTGTGAAGACATGGAATAACTGCAGCACTACCTTACACTTTATATTATTGGGGTATGCAGCTCACCTCTCATTCATTAAAATTAGAGCTTAGCTTCAGTCCCCTAGAATGGTCACTATGGAGCTGCACTCTCCCAGTTCTGTATTCTTTGTATGTCCAGCTGCAGTGAGAATCCAGAACAGCTGATCATTGGGGGTGACCAAAGATGGACCCCCATTGATTTAAAATTGATGGATACCTGATCAGTCCAGTCCAGGATAAACCATTTTATTGGCCACAAAATTGAGATGGCGTCAAAAATGTTATAAAGAATACAAAATATATATTATTATGAAGAATATACAACAGTTACCGTGATCTTTTGTCGTTCTAGCGAACAGTTCAATTTTTGGTCGGTCAGAGAATTCATCCGCGTGGTTGACTAGAGCATCTTTGATGGTTTCATAACCACACAGGACCACCATCTTACTAAAGCCGATCTGCACGCTGAAGACTGTGCCGTACATCTTTGACAGCTATGAAAAAAAGAATGAGATCATTCATTAGACCTAATATTGTCAGAAAACTCTGTCCCCGAATCATCATTGCCTTTGCACTTTTTTTTTGTCTAGTTTTGTATTTTGCACCCACATCATTATTCTATTTTTTACCTTTTTTAAGTCTATTTTATGTGTGTTCATCTGTTTTTCTATTTTTACTCTAAAGGGGGCTTCACACATAGCAATATCGCTAGCAATATCGCTAAAGCGTCACCAATTTTGTGACGCAGCACAAAAGGTAAGTATCACATATAGCGATATTGCTAGCAATATCGCTATATGTGATACTTACCTCCGACTGGCTCCCCCGCTGGCTATCGCTGATCGCGCGAGAACGTCCTGGGCCGTTTCTCGGCGGGGGGCTTCCTGCTGGCGCCGATGAGCGATGCGTGGACGTGGGCGGGAGGATGTCTTCATCTCCGCGTCTGACAAGTAAGTAGCGACCGCCGCTGCATTGCTAGTGAGATCTACCTGTTTGGCAGCTCACTAGCGACCATTTAGCGATGCACCAGCGATCCTGACCGGGTCATATCGTTGTCGGGATCGCTGGTGCATCGCTAAATGTAACGGGACCCTTAGTGGGCAGAGTCTAGAGATTCCAGATGTTTTTGCCTGATTCATCAATGATGACTTTTCATTAATTAGCAAAAACATTTTGGTGCAACTTCACCCCCATGGTGTGGTTATCTTCACCATCATGGTGTGGTTATCTTCACCCCCATGGTTTCATTTTCTGCACTAAAACCCAAAAGTCAGAACATCACAAAAATAATAAGCATCAGGAAAAAAATCTAGTTTTGACTGCACCAAATCCACAAACTATTTGCGCTAAAAACACCAGTAAACACCAGAAGACAAAAATAGAATAAAAGAGACATAAAAAACTGCGCCAATGACAAATCATAGAAGAAAAATACGGCACTCCCTTTGCAGGGGAAAAAATAATTCTTTATTCACAAAGTAGGAATCCACAAGGTTTATAAAAATGTAACGTTTCGGTCTCAATCTGGACCTTTTGCAGACCTAATAAACCTTCAAAGCACAGTGTGTCCCATCGTTTAGAGAAAAGGTGAAGCCACCTGTCATGGCACATAGATATGTAGTAACCAGGTTACCTGTGACACTGGCACCGGATAGAAGTGCGGGTGATCCGCTACAGGAAAAAGGGTGCTGTGCCATGACAGATTGCTTCAGTCCAGTTTGAGACTGAAATGTTACATTGTTATAAACCTTGTGGATTCCTACTTTGTGAATAAAGAATTAATTTTTTTCTCCTGCAAAGGAAGTGCCGGATTTTTCTTCGATATATTATTGGGATTGGTACCCCTTTCTCTGCACCCCTCGAAAGTGATCGGAATGATGTGTCTGCCTTGGTCTACAAATGACAAATCATGGCCTCTAACCCCTGTGCTGGAATCCAGTGATGGAATGAGATCAGTGCCAAAATCCCATCCTAGATTATGATTCCTATGGAAGCCATCATCTGTAGAAATTATGTTTTCTTGCTGTAGAATCATTCTATCTTACCTCCAAAAAACTTCTATGAGGCTTTGCGAGGTCCAGGGACAGCGCATTTCCAATGACTGGTAGAGGGGTTGGTCCAGGGGGAAAATTGCTGTAACGGGTTTTGTTTTTGTTAAAGACAAAGCCCAAAAACAGGACAACAGCTAAAGTCAGAAGAACAGTGATCAGGTCCATGTTCTGTAAGTAAGCAAACCATGCATCGTGAGAGTCCTGTCACTGGTGTAGATTTCAGTGAATTTCCTTAAAAAGGTAAACTTCACATAATACAAATCAAATTTATTATCTCTACATATTACAAAGAAATTCCCAAAGAACAACATTTCCAAAATAATGTTTGGGTGGTCACATGTAGACAGAACAATTGTAAACATCTCCCAACATAATATCGGTAATTCAAATTTTCTTTTAAAAACTAGTCATCTCTACATATCACTTGTGTGTGTGGAGCCAAGAAGAAAAGTACGGAAAGACACAGCTGTATATTGAACCACATCTGCAAGGTCCACTTACTGACATAATCCATATCGGCATGGGTTTATGAGGAATCGATCCTGTCAAACCAATCTAATCAGCTTTTATGAAGAGGTAAGCTATAGACTGGACCAAGGTGAGTCATTGAATGTGGTATATCTTGATTTTTCAAAAGTGTTTGATACCATGCCACACCAGAGGTTGGTACACAAAATGAGAATGTTGGGTCTGTGGGAAAATGTGTGTAAACGGGTAAGTAACTGGCTTAGTGATAGAAAGCAGAGGATGGTTATAAATGGTTAGTGTTGAGCATTCCGCAATATCGGATATCGGCCGATATTCGCGGTATCGGAATTCTGATACTGAGTTCCGATACTTTTAGTATATCGAATACCGGAATCGGATGTTCCCATAATGCAATGAGCCAGTTTGATTTTATTCAGCCAATGAGGATCCTAAGAAGTGTGGGCACATCCTGTTAGAGCATGTTAGGCATGTAACTACTGGCATGGCTGTGATTGGCTGCTGAAATGATGTCATGATGCACTATAAAAGCCGCCGCCGCCGCCATTTTGGGTTCACTCTGCTGTGAATTCAATTAGGGATAGGACGCTGCTGTTCTGAGAGACAGTGTGACCTAGCGATTTGCTATATAATATTGTGCTTTACCCAGGCTACTTTATCAACCACTGTAGCTTTCTTTTGCCTTGCAGCACTGTTCACGGCTGTCTGCGAGGTCTCTGTGTGAGTGCAGCTCACGCTGTAGTGTGTTCTGCAGCCAGCCACCTCCGTTTGTAGTCCGCTCAGCGTGCGTCACTGCCTCATACATTGTCCTTTTTTGCATTAGTGCTGCTCATTTTTCCAGATTTCTCCTATTAGTGTGGTCCCATCTGTGTCCAGCTAGAATATTTGCAAACACTATATAGGAGTAGATAGAGGAGCCTTTCTCCTGGCTTGTGCCCTGCAGCCCCAGCCAGATTAGTATTAGCCTATTTTTTGGAGCCTCATCTATTGCATTGTAGGTTACCTTCCTGCATTGTAATAGCTACAAAAAGTTTGTGAACTATCGGTTTTACATCTTTGGGCACATCAAGTGTCTTTTTGTGAAAAAAAAAAGTTAATAAAGTTCACCAAACACTCCACTTTACAGTTGTGTAGGCCACATTAGCTCAGATTAAAGTGTAGTCCACACTTTATAAAATTGGTATTTCTTATACCTGTTAGCAGTTGTTCAGGAATAAGCACACTAATCCCTTAGTACTTTTCTGCCTATCTTTATCAGTCTACCAAGATGAAGAAGGCAGGGAGTAATGCACGTGGTCGTGGGCATGGAGTTTCTGCAGGGAGAGGACGTGGGGATTCTGTGCCTGCTGCGGGCACCAGTGACTCAGCATCCCCCAGTTTTCCCAGGGAACAGTCCTTTATGTGCAGCTTTGTAGGAGCTCGCCGTACCCCACTGCTGCGGGACGAACAAATTGAAGCCATTGTCAGATGGATGGCAGCTAACGCATCGACTTCAATTAGTTCCAGATCCTCTCCGGTCCACAGCACTGAAGAGCAACCATCTGTCTCTTCACCACCTGCCAAATTGCCCAGGCAGTCAGAGAGCCCTGGACAGGAGCCATCTCTACTTCTATTCTCTGAATCTGTTGGCTTGGAAAGAGGGGGCCAGCCAAGCAGCATTCGAGAATTTGAAGAAGAGGTAGTATGCAGTGATGCGCAACAGCTTTGTCTCTTGTAATCTGAAGAGGCGGGTGGGCCAGTGCCTATGGTCAACACACCTAGTCAGTACGCATCTGATGATGAGACTCAGGTGCCACTTTCTGGTGTATACTGTGCTGTTGAGACTACCCAGGAGAAGCAGTCGTTTGAAGAGGGTAGTGTAGATGATAAGGTCCTTGACCCATCATGGCATGAGGTACGGGAAGGTGGTGGGAGCAGCTCTGAGGAAGAGATTCCCCGAACGGCCAAAAAAGGAGGGAGAGGGAGGGGGCAGACTCGGTTGCCTGTAGCCTCCAATTCGGCACCCATTAGGAGCATGCCTCTTCCAAAACCCAAAACGGGCGCTTCCAAGACATGCAGTGCCTTGTCCTTTCTTGACACAGTTGCAGATGACATTTGCTTTGTCAAATGCAAGCTTTGTAATCAGAAAGTGAAAAGAGGGAAAAGTATCAGCAACCTCAATACCACAAATATGCGGACCAAGCACGTGGTGGAGTTACAAAGATACACTGAAGACCTAGGCCAACCTACAGCGCCACCTACCACCTCTTCAGCTCGTGTTGCAGCCTCTTCCACCAGCTCACACACAGCTGGTTCGGCTCCCTCACAGGATCGCCATGGAAGAACCTCTGGCACTGTTGTACAGAGACACAGTGTCATTCCACCCACAGCACCACGTTCCCTGTCATCCTCACACTCCTGAGCCAGTCTACAGCCATCGGTAGCACAGGCATGGGAGAAAAGGCGCCCATACTCAGCAAACCACCCCTGAGCACAGGCTCTGAATGCTAGCATTGCAAATCTACTGTCCCTTGAAATGCTCTCATTTAGGCTGGTGGAGACTGACACCTTCCGTAACTTCATGGCATTGGCAGTCCCACAATACACCGTGCCCAGCAGCTTTTATTTCCAGGACGTCCACCTGACAGCACTATGGAGGACGTCCTCCTCCTCCTTACAGGGACAGGAAAGCACACGAGAGGTTAAAAGGCCATGTCCCACCCCCTTTCCCTCAGTGTTTTTCCTGTCCCTGCACGGAGGGACACGCGAGAGCTTACCGGAGGGACCCAGGGGATCGTGCGGCCGGTCCAATCCTTCCCCTGTCAAGAGGTCCCGGAGCCGAAACTTCCCGGTGGGGAGTCCCTCGGTTCCAAAGGCCAGGAGCAGGACGGCGCTCCTGGAGGGAGCCGTTCCTCCCGGTGGGGGGGCTCTCGGCTCCAGGACGGGTCGGCTCCCCGCAGGCGGCTGGCCATGCGGGCACCGACAGAAGCGGGGCGGCGGGCCGAGCCCGCAGAACGACGCTGGCGCTGGGCAGTGGAAGCCGGAGGGCTCGCGCCGAGCGCGGTCGCGCGCAGATGCCCGGCAGGAAGTGGAGGCGCGGCTTACCAGCGTCACATCCGGTGACGTCAGACGCCGGTTTCAGATCCAGGGCGCGCGCGCTCCTGGACCAAAGCCTTCTCCAGAGTCGTCACAGGCGGTTCCAGGCTGTGTGACTGCATCGGACGCCAGGGGATGGAAGGCAACACTGCATCTGGTGGAGGGGTAAGTGCGCATAGCGCAGACCACCCTCCCCACTCGTCCCCACAGCCCAGATCTGATGAGGTGCCCCTTATATTATTAGGAAAAGGGAACCCCGGCTGAGTCCCCCTCGGGAAAGGACCCGGCGAAAGCTACCGCCAAATCAGTCAGATGTCCGGTGTGCAGAGTAAAGCTGCCAGACACCTATAGCAAGACCCTATGCGGTCCCTGTACCTCCAGGGTCATAGGCGAGGAACAGCCATCTCTGCTTTCCGAAATGAGGTCGCTGATAAGGGAAGAGATTCAGGCCTCTACGTCCCGTCGATCCCCCAGCCCTGGGCCAGGTCGCAAGCGTCCGAGGTGGGAACCAGTCCCAGTATCAGAGGCGAGCCCTAGCGAGGAATCCGATTTCCGGAACTCAGATCAGGAGGAAGAAGGCGAGATCCTGGGGGATAGTCAGGAACAGAACAGAAAGTACCTGTTCAGACTGGAGGATACGGACGAGCTGGTACACGCGGTCAGAAATACCATGCAGATGGAAGAAGTCCCTAAGCCACAGTCCAGACAGGACTTAATGTTTGGAGGACTGGTGTCCCGCAAACAGGTGGTGTTCCCTGTGAGCGAGCACATCAAAGCAATGATCCAGGAGGAGTGGAAGGAAGCAGAGCGTCGGTTGACACTCTCCCGAAACTTTAAAAATAGACTGCCCTTCGATCCCGAGGAAACTCGGGCGTGGGAAGAGGTCCCTAAGATCGACGTCCCGGTTGCCAAGGTTACAAAGAAATCGGCTATCCCAGCCGAGGACTCGTCCGGTCTTCGAGACCCAATGGATAGAAAGGCGGACGTTTTGTTAAAAAGAACATGGGAGACGTCGGCGGCCCTGATTAGAGCCAACATAGCAGCCACCTCGGTGGCCAGGTCTATGTTCCTGTGGTTGGGGCAGTTGGAGGAAAACCTAACCAACAAGACCCCGAGGTCAGAGATTCTAGCATCTCTTCCTCTTTTGAAATCAGCCACGGCGTTCCTGTCGGATACGTCGGCGGAATCAGTTAGGTTTGCGGCCAGAAACAGCTCCCTCTCTAATGCGGCCCGGCGAGCAGTCTGGCTTAGATCCTGGTCGGGAGATAACCCTTCTAAGGCCAAGTTATGTGCCATCCCTTTCTCGGGTCTGAGGGTGTTTGGTCCAGCCCTGGATAATATCCTTGAGCTGGTGTCTGATAAGAATAAGGGATTCCCGGAAGAAAAGCCCAGACGGTCCCAGTCCTTTCGGAGAGGCTCCTTCTTCAGAGGACAGTCAGAGTTTAGGGGCCGGGCGAGGTCTAATAGAAGCTCCTACAGAGGCTCCTTCAGCCAAAGTGGGAAGAGCAGAGATCCCCCATTTGCATCGACATCTAGGTCGAGGAGACAATGACGCCATAGGCATTGGGGGGAGACTTCGCCACTTTGCAGCAAACTGGTCGCGAGTCACCAACAATCAGTGGGTTCTCAGAACCATCAGAGAGGGTTACAGGATAGAGCTCTATTCTCCTCCCCCCGACAGATATATTGCCCCCACTGTCGTCCAGGAGGACTCCGCAATGTGGTCGGATCTTCAGGACATGCTAGACTCAGGGGTCATAATACCAGTTTCACCATCAGAAAGAGGGAAAGGTCACTACTCTTCCCTGTTTGTAATTACAAAAAAATCCGGAGAGGCCCGCACCATCATAAACCTGAAGCCACTAAATGCTTGGGTCAGATACAGGAGGTTCCGGATGGAGTCAATCCGATCCGCAATTCCTCTGATAGACAGGGACGCAGTTATGTGCACCCTAGACCTAAAAAAGGCATATTATCAGGTTCCTATTCATCCCTCATCCCAAAGCCTACTAAGGTTTGCGATCAGTTCACCAGCCCGGACCTGCCATTTTCAGTTTCAGGGTCTTCCATTCGGGCTGGCCTCAGCTCCCAGGATCTTTACAAAGCTGGTGGTAGAGGTGGTGGCCTACCTGAGAGATCAGGGTATTGTGATTGTGCCGTACCTGGACGACTTCTTACTGGTGGCAAGATCCAAGGAAGCGCTCATCCGAGACAGGATCCGAACAACTACTGTGTTGGAGTTCCTGGGCTGGGTGATCAACTGGGAGAAGTCGGACCTCACTCCAAACACCAGAAAGGTATTCCTGGGAGTCCTCCTAGACTCAGCCGACAGAATATCCTGGCTACCCGAGCAGAAGCAGAAGTCCATTCAGGCCAGAACCAGAGGTCTGTTGAAGCGTCAATGCTCCATAAGGGAAGCAATGGAGGTCCTGGGCCTTATGACAGCCTGCATCCAGTGTGTCCGTTGGGCCCAATTCCACTCGCGGTTGTTACAAAGAGAAATTCTCGCGAGGTGGGACAGGAGTCAGGCGTCGCTAGACAAACCCCTAAGACTCTCAGGACGAGTAAAGGAGTCCCTTCGCTGGTGGTTACAGGCCAGGAATCTTCAGGTGGGCGTGCATTGGACAACCTCTCCATACGTAGTAGTCACCACAGACGCAAGTGCGTGGGGATGGGGAGCCCACATAGAAGGGAAGATCTTCCAGGGGAAGTGGCCAGCAAGCATCAAGGCCAGATCCTCCAATTTCAAGGAACTCTTCGCGGTCTGGGAAGCGTTGCGGAGAAACCGGTCGGTACTAAAGAGTCGTCATGTCCGCATTTTATCCGACAATACGACGACAGTGGCATTCCTGAAACACCAAGGAGGAACCAGACATCAACCACTTCAGGCACTGGCGGAAAAGATATTCACGTGGGCAGAACGGACAGTTCGATCCGTGACCGCGGTACATCTAGAAGGTTCCCAAAACGAAGTGGCGGACTACCTGAGCAGACAACAGATCCACCCGACAGAGTGGGAACTGAACATAGAGATCTTCAACCAGCTTTGTCAGCGCTGGGGGAACCCCAGTATAGATCTCTTCGCAAGCCGCAAGAACGCGAAGGTTCCCAGATTCTACTCCTTAAATCCGATGGACCATCCAGAGGGCGTAGACGCCCTGAGTCAGACTTGGGGAGAATCCCTCTCTTATGCGTTCCCACCACTGGCCCTCATACCGGCAGTGCTCAGAAAGATACGCGAGGACCACGCAAGAGTGATATTGATAGTGCCATACTGGCCGAGGAGAAGCTGGTTTTCCCTTCTGGGAGCCATGGCAGTAGAAGATCCAGTCGAGCTGCCCTTGTGGAAGGACATCATCCACCAGGGCCCGATCCACCACCCGGACCCAGCAAGACTCCATCTATCGGCTTGGATCCTGAGAGGGACATCCTGAAGGCAAAAGGATTGTCGGAGCAGGTCATATCCACCCTACAGGCCAGCAGGAAGCCGGTGACGTCGGCAATCTATCGGAAGATATGGAGAAGATTCTGTCTGGAGGGTGGCAGGTCCGAGCTCGTGGCAGGTACCCCGGATCTCCCTAACATACTAGGGTTCCTGCAGGCAGGCTTTAATAAAGGCCTCAAGCCCAGCACTCTAAAAGTCCAGGTTTCAGCTTTGAGCGCCTTCTTTGATTATCAGTTAGCTGCACATCCCTGGGTGATAAGGTTTATAAAAGCCACACAACGCCTGCGTCCCACGATTAGGCAGCTCACCCCACCATGGGACCTGGGCCTGGTACTTCGGTTCCTCTGCTCGGACACTTTCGCCCTTAGTGAGAAGATACCCATCCGTGCTCTCACTCGTAAAACGGCCTTTCTAGTAGCCATTACCACGGCCAAAAGAATAGGGGAGATCCAGGCCCTATCCACTAAGGATCCATACCTCCAGATAAGAGAGGATAGTATAATCCTTAGGTTAGACCCGGCATTTACCCCGAAGGTAGCCTCCACAAGAAACCTGAACCAGGAGGTAGTGTTACCCTCTTTCTGTGATAATCCCCGAAATGAGAAGGAGCGGCGGCTCCACTCGCTAGACGTGAGGCGCGCAGTTATAGAATACCTAGAGGCCACCAATAGTTGGCGTATCGACCCGAACCTCTTCGTTCTCTTTGGTGGTAGGAATAAAGGGAAGAAGGCCTCTAAGGCGTCCATAGCGCGTTGGATTACCTCAGTAATCTCGGACGCCTACCAGGCTGAAGGCGCCAGCCCGCCTGATTCCTTAAAAGCCCACTCTACAAGGGCGGTATCGGCCTCATGGGCCGAGCGGGCAGGGGCGTCAGTTGATCAAATTTGTCGAGCGGCAACCTGGGCTAGTCTTAATACATTCTGCAAACACTACAAACTAGATGTGTTAGCTGGCCAACAAACCGCATTCGGGAGAAAAGTTCTCCAAGCAGTAATCCCACCCTGAGGAGGTGCTTTGGTACTCTCCATAGTGCTGTCAGGTGGACGTCCTGGAAAATAGGTATTAGACCTACCGGTAATGATGTTTCCAGGAGTCCATCCTGACAGCACGGGTAGTTCCCTCCCTGGTATGTTATACTATGTTGTATTATGTTATGTCATATGCTGTAATATGACTGTTTCATTAAACCGTTACTAGCATCATCCACCTTGTGGTACTTGTCAAATCACTGAGGGAAAGGGGGTGGGACATGGCCTTTTAACCTCTCGTGTGCTTTCCTGTCCCTGTAAGGAGGAGGAGGACGTCCTCCATAGTGCTGTCAGGATGGACTCCTGGAAACATCATTACCGGTAGGTCTAATACCTATTTTCAGAAGTCAAGCCATCCCTGCCCTGCAAAAGCATATGGAGGGAAAAATTAAACATACGCTACTAAACGCCATCAGTAGCAAGGTTCACCTGACCACCGATGCGTGGACCAGTAACCATGGACAGGGACAATATCTTTCCCTCACTGCCCATTTTCTAAATGTTGTGGAGCCAGATACAGATCTTGAGAGTGGCGCTGTACGTGTTCTGCCAACTCCAGGGATTGCAGGAATCCAGTCTGTACACATTGACTCCTTCTCATACTCCAGTTCCTCAGAATCAGCGCTGCAGGAGCCGTCACAGTCTACCTCCACGTGGACCCGTGAACGCTTACTTGTTACGACCGATATGAGCACAGCCATGGCCAAACGTCAACAGGCCGTATTGAAATTAATTTCTTTGGGTAATCGAAGCCACACAGCGCAGGAGCTCTGGAATGCCATCAAGCAGGAGAGCGACGTGTGGTTTGTGCCAGTGAATCTCCAGCCAGGCATGGTAGTGTATGACAATGGCCGAAACCTGGTGGCAGCTATGGGCATAGGAAAACTCACTCACATCCCATGTCTGGCACATGTGCTCAACTTGGTCATGCAGAGTTTTTTGAGGGACTATCCGGATCTTGATGCACTGCTGCACAAGGTCCGCATAGAGTGCGCTCACTTGTGGCATTCCAGCATGGCAAGATCGTGCATTGCAGCTCTGCAGCGCCGATTCCGCCTTCCAGAACATCGCATCATATGTGACCTACCCACCAGGTGGAATTCAACGTTACATATGTTGGAGAGGTTGTGTGAGCAGCAGGCAGCAGTAATAGAGTACCAGCTGCATCAGGCGCAAACAAGTCGCACTTCGCGCCGTTCACACTTCACCACCACTGAGTGGGCCTCTATGAAGGACATCTGCCACGTTTTGCGTGCCTTCAATGATTCCACGCGGATGGCGAGTGCAGATGATGTACTAGTCAGCATGACTATCCCCCTTATCTCCCTGCTTGAAAAAACACTGCAAGCACTAAGGGAGGAGGTTGTGGAAGTGGTGGAGGATGAGGAGTCACAAATGCCATCTGCTTCTGGACAGTCTGCGCAACATGGTTCCTCACAAAGGCCTAGCCAGGGGACACTTTGTGAGGAGGATGAGGAGGAGTCAATGGAGGAGGAAGACATCTGTCCAGAGGAGGGAGGTACACAATGCTCTAGTAGTCAGTATGTAGAGCGAGGGTGGGGTGATGCAGAGCAGGCAAAGATGATGCCTCAAGCAGGGGACAGCGTTTCTTGGCCAGTTGGCAGTCTGCAGCACATGGTTGATTTCATGCTGCAGTGCCTGAGAAACGACCGCCGCATTGCCCACATTCTCAACATGGCTGATTATTGGGTGTACACCCTCCTAGATCCTCGCTACCGGGACAACTTACAAAGCCTCATAACACCGTTGAACCGGGAGCATAAAATGCGGGAGTACCAAGACACACTGGTGCATTCCATCATGTTCTCCATTCCACCCGAGAGCAGTGCTGCTAGTGCTTTACAAAGCAGCTCAGTGCGTCGAGGCAGTGGAGGAAGCTCTGCACAAAGAGGGAGCTGAAGCAGCACCTCAGCACAAGGCAAGACCAGTATGGCCCAAAAGTGGCAAAGTTTTGTGTCCCCGCCACAAATGTCTACACCATCACAGACGGCTCCAGTCAGTAGGAGGCAACGTTTCCGTCAGATGGTGACAGACTACATGTCTTGCCTTCTCAGTGTTCTCCCACATGGCTCTTCCCCCTTCAAGTTTTGGGTCTCTAAGCTGGATACATGGCCAGAGCTTAGCCAGTATGCATTGGAGGTGCTGGCTTGCCCTGCTGCTAGTGTATTATCGGAACCCGTCTTTAGTGCCACAGGTGGTGTACTAACAGACCGTCGCATGTGACTATCCACCGATAACGCTGACTGGCTAACTTTTCTGAAAATGAGCAAGGCCTGGATCTCGCAGGAATTTGCCAGTCCTCTTCCAGATTAAATAATTGGTCGGCAACAGTATCCAGGACTCCTGTTGTTTTCATGTTTCTACCACCTGCACTGTAATCCCTGGGCTCCAACACTGCCAGTTGCTGCTCAGAAGTGCCGTCTGTGTTATTGGGGTTCAGTAACATCAGCTGATCCCCTGCTGTGTCCACATTCACACTACTTCAGATTTTAATCTTGCTCCAATTACGCCTCTGCCTCCACTCTGTTTCTCCTGATATCCTTGGGCTCCAACACCACCAGTTCCTGCTCAGAAGTGTCTTTGGCATGGGTACTCCCTCCTGCCCAGCCTGGTTCCAGCACACCAGCTGTTTCCGGGTAGTGTTAACATCACTTTGCCTCCAATACGCTGGCCTGTCGTGTTGCGGTCCGGTTAGCCGACTCTATGGTGCCTGCAGTTTAGGTGCTTCCTTTGTGGGCTGCGGGATCTGGCAATGAAGGCTGTTTCTGTAGTGTCAATAGGACAAGCTCCCCCTGTAGGACTGTGGGTTTCGGTAACTCCGGCCGGTTCGTGGACTTGCAACTTTTTTTTTCATGTGTACCTTCTGCTGCCTATCTGAGTTCCAGTACCATTAGCTGGTTCTTTGGAAGTCAATCTTGAATATGTCCCCCTGGGTTCCAGTAATGTCAGCTGGTTCCAGGCAGAGCCTTTGGCTTAGGTGCCTCCTTCTTGGTATCCGAGTTCCACCAACGTCTGCTGGTCCTTGGTAGTGCTTTATGGCACAGGTACCTCCTGCTTAGTAACCGGGTTCCAGTACCATCAGCTCGCCCTCGGTAGTTCCATTGGCTCTCGTACCTTCAGCTACCCATCCAGGTTCCAGTTCCGTCAGCTGGTTCTCAGCAGTTCCTCAGCCTTCTTGTACCTTCTGCTACATTTCCAAGTTCAAGCTTTTTGAAATGGCTTTTGATAATCACTCTGGATCTCCATGATGACGACCCTAAAGACGATGACCCTGAAGACCACCCCGAAGAAGACGACGACCCCGAAAACAATGACCCTGGAGACGACGACCCTGAAGACCACCCCAAAAAAGACGACGACCCCGAAAACGACGACCCTGGAGACGACAACCATATTTTCATTCCGATATTTGTGTCCCATTGACTTGCATTGGTTTCCGGTATCGGAATCGGCGATATCCGATATTTTTGGGGTATCGATCCGATCCAATCTGATCTGATTTTTCCCGATATTGGAAGGTGTCGCTCAACACTATAAATGGTATATTCTCTAACTGGGTCGCTGTGATCAGTGGTGTACCGCAGGGGTCGGTGTTGGGACCTATTCTCTTCAACATATTTATTAACGATCTGCTAGAAGGTTTGCACAGTAAAATATCGATACTTGCAGATGATACAAAACTATGTAGAGCAGTCAATACAAGAGAAGATAGTATTCTGCTACAGATGAATCTGGATAAGTTGGGAACTTGGGCCGAAAGGTGGCAGATGCAGTTTAACAATGATAAATGTAAGGTTATACACATGGGAAGAAGGAATCAATATCACCACTACACACTGAACGGTAAACCACTGGGTAAATCTGACATGGAGAAGGACTTGGGGATCCTAGTTAATGATAAACTTACCTGGAGCAGCCAGTGCCAGGCAGCGGCTGCCAAGGCAAACAGGATCATGGGATGCATTAAAGAGGTCTGTATACACATTATGAGAGCATTATACTGCCACTGTACAAAACCCTGGTTAGACCGCACATGGAGTACTGTGTACAGCTTTGGGCACCGGTGCTCAGGTAGGATATAACGGAACTAGAGCGAGTGGCAACAAAATTAATAAAGGGGATGGGGGAACTACAATACCCAGAGAGATTAGCAAAATTAGGATTATTTAGTCTAAAAAAAGACGACAGAGGGGCGATCTAATAACCATGTATAAGTATATAAGGGGACAATACAAATATCTCTCCAAGGATCTGTTTATACCAAGGAAAGTGATGGTCGCAAGGGGGCATTCTCTGTGTCTGGAGGAGAGAAGGTTTTTCCACCAACATAGAATAGGATTCTTTACTGTTAGGGCAGTGAGAATCTGTAATTCCTTGCCTGAGGAGGTGGTGATGGCGAACTCAGTCGAGGGTTTAAGAGAGGCCTGGATGTCTTCCTGGAGAGTAACAATATTGTATCTTACAGTTATTGTTAGGTTCTTTAGAAGGACGTAGATCTGGGGATTTATTCTGACGGAATATAGGCTGAACTGGATGGATAAATGTCTTTTTTCAGCCTTGCTTTTTATGTTACTATGTCACTATGATTGGGCATGTGGGTTTTCAGCTAACCCTTTGATGTTCTATTACTTAATTTTGTCAGCTCAGCTGTTTTTTCTTTAGATGTTTATTGTCTTTAGATTACAGAACAATCAGTAAAATTTCAGACAATTACCATTGACAGCCATTCAGTGGCGTGTAAAACTTTGGGCACCCCTTGTCAAAATGTCTGTTTTTGTGAACAGTTAAGCAAGTTGAAAATGTAATGACCTTTAAAAGGGCTAAAGATAGAGATGACAAATTTCCTTTCTATTTTATGCAAAAAAAACCTATTGTAATCTTTGACATTTTAAAAATTACAAACAGGAAAATGGGCAGATGCAAAAGTTTAGGCACTTTTGGAGATTTGTGTGCTCAGATAACTTTGACCAAGATTTCACACCTTAATTAGCCTTTTAGGGTCATGGCTTTTTCACTATCATCGTTAGGAAAGCCCTGGTGATGCAGATTTCCCAGCTTTATAGACACTAACATTGTACCAAAAAAAAGGAGCAATGGGTTCTTCTAAGCAGCTGCCTAGCACTGTGAAAATGATGGAGGCCCACAAAGCAGGAGAAGGTTATAAGAAAATAGCAAACAGTTTTCAAGTTGTCCTTTCCTCAGTATGGAAAATGTAATTTATGTAATCACGGCTAACATAAACAATGAAGGTCAAGATAAGGTCTCGAAGACCAAGCAAAATTTCAGTGAGATTTGCTCATAAGATTGCTAGAGCGGACAATCAGAACCCCCGTTCGACTGCAAAAGACCTTCAGATTGATTTAGCAGACTCTGGAATTGTGGTACATAATTCAACTATTCAGAGAAACTTGCACAAATATGGCCTTCTTGGAAGAGTCATAAGAAGAAAAGCTCTCCTGGGTCCTCACTAAAAAAATTCAGCATCAGAAGTATGCAAAAGAACATGTAAACAAGCTTGATGCATTTTGGAATCAAATCTTGTAGACCGATGAGATTAAAATAGAACTATTTGGCCACAATAATCAAAGGTATGTGTGGAGAAAAAAGGGCACCGGATTTCAGGAAATGAACATCTCGCCAACCATTAGGCATGGAGGTGGATTAATCATACTTTGGAATTGTGTTGCAGCCAATAGCACGGGAATATTTCATGGGTAGAGAGAAGAATGGTTTCAATTAAATTTCAACGATGTACAATGCAAAATAATATTGTGGTACCGTGTTAGCCAGAAAAATAGATGTATATGCTTATGTCCGCAAAAAAAAAAAATTGAGAAAAGTATTCAAGGAGTGATATCTTTATTGGCTAACCAGAGAAATTATATTTGCAAGCTTTCAAGGCTCAGAAGGCTGATGAAGGGGCCTTCTGAGCTTTGAAAGCTTGAAAATATAATTTCTATGGTTAGCCAATAAAGGTATCACTCCTTGAATACTTTTCTCAATTTTTTTTATTGGGGACATAAGTAGTTACATCTAATGAAATTTCAAAAAATTCTTGACACAAACATAAGAATCTGTAAAAAAGCTGAAGTTGAAAAGAGGATGGCTTCTACAAATCGATAATGATTCTAACACATGTCAAAATCCACCATAGATAACCTCAAAAGGCGCAAGCTGAAGGTTTTACAATATAACTGAGATGTGCAGATGTGATATTCTTATTTTGACTTAACATATTCTAAGATTAGTGAAGTGACCAGTTTTTAACCAATATGATTTTTTAATTCTCTGTTGGGAAAAGTTCAAGATATATGCAAATTGCCTCTTCAAAGAGGAATAGACTTGAACACTAGTGCCACCTACTGGAAGTAGCAATCCTAAAAGTCAACACTGACCCTTTAATGAGCATAAGATTTAGGATAAAAACCTAATTTTGCATGAGGTTGAAGTCTAATCACTTCTTCAATGACAGCAAAGTGGCTTTTTTTAGATAGCTGCGGATCCCATTGATGGTACCCACATACAGTATATCACAAAAGTGAGCACACTCACATTTTTGAATATATATTTTACTAGCTGAAGACCCCGGCACTGCCCGGGCATAGTAACTAACTATGGTTAGTTATAACAAATTATAATGATTATATCTATATATAAAGCTGAGTGTAGAGCCCCGCCCACTCCGCATAGCCACATTCGCTATAATATCCCACATCATCCCGTCAGCCAGAGCCACCGGACTACTATCCCTAATATCCCACATCATCCCGTCAGTCAGAGCCACCGGACTACTACCCCTAATATCCCACATCATCCCGTCAGCCAGAGCCACCGGACTACTACCCCTAATACCCCACATCATCCCGTCACAGACATCGGACTGCTCCCCCTAATATCCCACATCATCCCATCAGCCAGAGCCACCTGACTACTCCCGCTAATATCCCACATTGTCCCATCAGCCAAAGCTACCGGACTACTACCACTAATATCCCTCATCATTCCATCAGCCAGAGCCACTGGACTACTACCCCTAATATCCCACATCTTCCCATCAGCCAGAGCCACCGGACTACTACCCCTAATATCAAACATCATCCCGTTAGCCTGGGGTCTGAACCAGAGCGCTGAGTGGAACAGTCCTAACTTCCATACCGGGGATCCCTTTAAGAGAGGCCTAGGGTCAGAACCAGAGCGCTGAGTGGATTTGTCCTGACTTCCATACCAATGATCCCTTTAATAGAAGCCTGGGGTGAGAATCAGAGCGCTGAGGGATTTACCCTAACTTCCATACCAGAGATCCCTTTAAGAGAGGCCTGGGGTCAGTACCAAAGCGCAGAGTGGATTTGCCTTCACTTCCATACCGGGAATCCCTTTAAGAAAGACTGGGCTCAGAACCAGAGCGCTGAGTGGATTTACTGTGACTTTCATACCAATGATCCCTTTAATAGAACCCTGGGGTCAGAATCAGAGCGTTGAGGGATTTGCCCTAACTTCCATAAAGGAGATCCCTTTAAGAAAGGCCTGGGGTCAGTACTAAAGCGCAGAGTGGATTTGCCCTAACTTCCATACCAATGATCCCTTTAAGAGACCCTGGGATCAGAACCACAGAGCTGAGTGGAACGGTCCTAACTTCCATACCAGGGATCCCTTTAAGAGAGGCCTGGGGTCAAAACCAAAGCCCTGGATGGATTTGCTCTGACTTCCATACCAATGATCCCTTTAAGAGGGAAGATGTGCCCACGGGATGGAGGATGTGTGATGGGGATATGGACAGGGAGGGGGTGATTCCTTTCTGTCATGTGCTCTCTGTTCCTTTTATGGGGGCAGACAATGGCTGGGAGCTTATGTTCCCGGGGATGCTAGGTTTCTCCCACCATGTCAGTATCTGCTGAGGTGTTGTCAAGTGGGAAAACTTGCTCAAAGCAACCAGTCACAGCTCAGCTACTTTTAACCAGCTCTGGTGAAATGAGAGATGCTTAGTGATTGGTTGCAAGGAAAACTGTTGCTCATAGCAACCAATCAAAGCTCAGCTTCTTTTGAACAGCTCTGCTAAAATGAAAGATGCTTCGTGATTGATCGGTGATATACACACACATACATTCACTTTTATATATAGAAATTATATATTTTCAGGGACAACACTGAAGATGTAACAGTGTTCAGCTTGTATAACAGTGTAAATTTGGTGCCTTCTAAATAACTCAACACAATGACATTAATAATAAAACCGCTGGAAACAAAAGTGAGTATGCCTCCAGGTGAAAATGATCAAATTAAGCCCAATTAGCAATATTCTCTTCCCAGTGTCATGTGACTCATTAGTATTACATGGTCTCAGGTGTGAATGAGAAGCAGGTATTGTAAATTTGGTGTTATTACTTCCTCATTCTCTCATACTGGTCACTGGAAGTTTAACATGGCACCTCACGGCAAAAAACTTTCTGAGGATCTAACAAAAAAATTGTTGCTCTACATCAAGATGGCCTAGGATATAACAAGTTTGTCAACACCCTGAAAATGAAGTGCAGCATGGTTGCCAAGACCATACAGCAGTTTATGAAGACAGGTTCCTCTCAGAACTGGCTTCACCATGGTCAACCACAAAGTAGTTGAGTGCACGTGTTCAGCATCATTTCCAGAGGTTGTCTATTCAAAAGCAGTTTATGTGTGCTGCCAGCATTGCTGCAGAGGTTGCATGGGTGGGCGATCAGCCTGTTAGTGCTCAGACCTTACACCGCACACTGCATCAAATTGGCTTGCATGGCTGTCTTTCCAGAAGAAAGCTTCTTCTAAAGATGATGCACAGGAAAACCGCAAACAGTTTTCTGAAGAGAAGCAAACTAAAGGCATTGATTTCTGGAGCCATGTCCTGTGGTCTGATGAGACCAAGATAAATACATTTGGTTCAGATGGTGTCAAGCTTGTGTGGTGGCAACCAGGTGAGGAGTACAAAGACAAGTATGTCATGCCTATAGTCAAGCATGGTGGTGGGAGTGTGATGGTTTGGGGCTACATAAGTGCTGCCGGCTGTGGGAAGCTACTGTACATCTCATTGAGTGAACCAAGAATGCCAAGATGTACTGTGAAATACTGAAGCAGATCATGATCCTTCAGAAACTGGGGTGCAGGGCAGTATTCTAATGACCCCAAACACACCTCCAAGATGACCACTGTCTTGCTAAAGAAACTGAGGTTAAAAGGTGCTTGACTGTCCAAGCATGTCTCCAGACCTAAACCCTATTGAGTATTTGTGGGGCATCTTCAATTGAAAGGTGGAGGAGCGCAAGGTCTCTAACATTCACCAGCTCGGTGATGTCATCATGGAGGAGTGGAAGAGGATTCCAGTGGCCACCGGCGAAGCTCTAGTGATCTCTATACCCAAGAGAGTTAAGGCAAAGATTGAAAATGATGGTGGCCAGACAAAATATTGACACTTTGAGCGCAATTTGGTCATTTTCACTTAGGGGTGTACTCACTTTTGTTGCCAGCGTTTTAGACATCAATGGCGGTGTGTTTAGTTATTTAGTGAGCACACAACGTTTACACTGCTATATAAGCTGTGCACTGAATACTTTACATTATATTAAAGTGGCAGATCTTCAGTGATGCCCCATGAAAAGATATAATAAAATATTTACAAAAATTTGAGGGGTGTACTCACATTTGTAATAAACGGTATATTATACATTGTATAACAGTCCGTTGTAAAGAAGACCCTGTGACTATGAATAAATGTATAAATTATGTGTATGAGATGGGAATATTCCTGTAATTTGGTGTAACATCTGTGATTTCGCTGCAATCCATGCAGTTTTACAAAGCAAGTTCCTACCGCTTGTAATCACTCTGCTACACACATGTAGCCCTCTCTGAAATGCATTTAGTATATAGAATAGAGAACATACCTTCTTCCTGCAGTGAGTTGTTATTGTGGAGGTGACACCATGCACCGCTCGGACTCGTCTCTTCCGTCCTCGCAGGTAACTGTGAGCTTTAAACTTAGCTATAATCCCGAGAGCAGCTGATGAGATTCGCCCACAAGTCAGTGATCTTCCAACCCATAAAAAAGTCTCACTCTTCTAACGCTGAATCATTCGACCTGTGTGAGAAATATTTAACAGCAGAAATATTGGGGTATTCCAGTATGGGGTATTCCAGAAAATCACAACCCATTAGAAATAAACTCACACTTCACCTATACAAACCTTTTGAAATCTGTGGCACTATGTATTGTTTTTCTTATTCTTGATATAAGTGGATAAATTGTTTTGCCTGTGTGTAGCTGGATTTAGTACAAAATTGTGTTGCTCCTTAAGAAACAGGGATGAAAGACCGCCTCCCCACCTATGATACAGTCATGACTCATGAGAAAAACTAAGAACACCCCATTTGAATTCTACATTTTAAATAGGTTATCCACTACTAGGACAACTCCTTCTTAAGCTAAAATTTCAGCCCCGATAAAATAATAAAGCTTATACTCACCTCCCGTGCCGACTTTGTTCCAGCGGTGCCGGCACTCTCAGTCACCGGGGCTGTGATGCGGTGGAGTAACACGTGATACCTGGCGCCCAATCAGGGCTGTCGTTACTTTCTCCACCTTCGGACAAACTGAACATGAAGAGGAAGTCAGGGATCACCTCCAGCCCGGATTTCCTCTTCATTTTTGGTTCGTACGAAGGCGGAGACAGTGATGCCAGCTCTGATTGAGTGCAGTCATCACGTGCCACAAGACTGCATCACAGCCCCGGGTAGAAGAAGTGCTAACCCCGCGGGTACGGCACCAGCATGGGAGTTGAGTATAGGTTTTATTATTTTATCGAAGCATAACATTTGTTGTCCTAGTAGTGGACAACCTCTTTAATGTATCAAGTTCTAATAACTAAAAAGCATTGGGTCCTTAGGAGTTCTTTAGATTAGGTAAATCCTGTCTTAGGTCAACAAGACATGACAAATTGTAGAGGTGGTGGGGCGAGCTGGAGGGGGGTGATCCCTCTTCTTACCGCGCAAAGATGACACAGAGACAAGATGGAGGCAGGTACTGGGTGCAACAGGTCCAAGTTTATTTCTTTACTTGCCGTCCGCCTGACGGCCTCCGCAGCACACCGCACGTTTCTTCACTTGTCGGCCCTCCGTTTCTAGAGCCGTTTACACACCGTACTTTTACATTAGGGACGCACATATGTGTACCGTCCCTCCTTCACTGTTTGACGCTCCTGACAGGTCCGCCACTGTGGCCGCCCTAGGCCCAATAACCAACAGCGCTTTCACTGGTCAGTCGTCGTGTCAAATACGGTATATAGCAATCACTGCCTCGCCTCTTCTGCGGTATCTTCCTGTCAGGACCACCCCCCTGACGTTCTCTCTCCTCAGTCCCCCTGGTCGGATTCTCCTCAGAGCGCAAAGACTGTCACAGTCCTCCTGTCACCTGAGCTCCCCCTGGGGACTGGAACTTTCTGGAACCCTCCCTCAATATTTATAGCTCTCCCGGTTCCTTGAAACTGTCACTCTAACTGTCACTCCGCCCCCCATGACCAACGGTTTCTAAAGCCCTAAGCTGATGTCACGTCCTCTGCTCACACTCCACCCTGCCATCTAATGGTCATCCCAAGGTACTGCACGTCCACTACTCTTTCCTAGCTGTTTCCCACTGTATTAACTGACACCTACCAAAACTGTGCAAACCTATCTTCCTCCATTCTGAGACGTCCGTCCGTACGTCAGGTCACCTTCCCTACACTCTCCCTTCCTTTGTCCATTGTCGTCCTCGACAATCATCCTTCTTCTGGGGTGTCCGTGGTATCGGGGACCTAACCTAGGACGGCTGTCTTTCCTACGTCATCCATCTTTTACCTTTCTTTTCATAACGGGTCATGGTCGGCATCCCGGTCTCCCAGACCTTCTCAACTCGTAGACCCCTTTCGGATCTCAACTCTTCCTTTTGGTCCCTCGGACCTTCCCGCACTCGGACCTGTTGCATTTTTTTCCTTGTGCATATTGTACACCAAAACAACTTTACAATATCACAAGTACCCATTTTTATAATTTTTTTTTTCATTTTCTCTTGCTTTTAAAACCAAAATATAACATAACATTACATGTCTCCTTTCCTCCTCCCCCCTTCCTTGGACCTGGACACTCCTCCGTTTTCCATATCCCCGTTCTGTCAAGTTTCCAAATTAGTAAATAACATCCTGTAAGAGGAACATACTAAAAAAAACAACTTAGCACATAAAACATTTTTTTTTAAAACTAGAACTGTTCTTTCAGACTCTGACAGTCCAGGCCATCTCCTGATGGCCGGTAGCAAGGGGCCCCACAGCCGTGGAACTCCTGGGGTAAAGGGAGTATCCAATACAGTCCTCTTTACGGGGGTTCGCATTCCTCGGGTACCGCCAGTACTGCCACCGCATAATACCCGCGGGGGCAGTACTCTTTATAATAAGAAACCAAGTCCCCTTCTTCCAGAGCCCGGCCATGCCGTATAGAGGCCACGTTCACATACACTTTCTGGCCAGTCTTATCACGGATAAAACCGTACCCCCTGTCGACGTTGGTGTATACCAGCCGTCCCAGTGATCTCTTCTCCGCCATGCCAGCCTCCCCCTTGTCATGCAGCTGTTTCCAAATCGCTTGCTCCCATGCCTTTTTCCTTTTAATAACCTCCGCAACCCAAACGGAGGATACCGCACCAGTCCCAGAGTCCGGTGGGCAGGAGCTTGCTGAAAAAGGACGTGGGGCAGAGGCGGCCAGTGGTATCTGTGGCCCAGCAGCCGCTGGTTTTGACGCTGGCATTATCACGGCCGCAGGGTAGGCCGCATCCACAACTTTCAGCAGAGCTAGAGTAACGGCCGGTTCGGGTGATGAGGCTGGTACCGGCCGAGGGAGCGCAACCGCGCCTTCTGTAAATAAGCTCCGCCCTGATGACTCCGGGCGGGATGGCTCAGGGACGGGAGCGGGGGCCTTGCTCAACCCCGCGTATAGCATAGGGCCCTGTGCAGCCGGGCCTTCCGGTACACTGGAGGCTGCGTGTTGTGGCAAAATGATAGGGGCCGCTTGTGAAGCCGCCGGCAGGGCCGGGGGAACTCTGACCTTCCCCGGTGCCGCGGCCTCCGTCACACCACCGCACGGCTCATCCCGCAGCCTCCGCTCTCCAACTCGCTGCTCAGCGGGCCTAGCTTCCAGACTCAGGGGCTCCGCGGGGAGACTCTCCGCCGGTATCAATGGCGGCCCCTCCTTCTGGCTCCGCACGGGCTCCGCACAGACTCCACTTCTTGCCCATGGACCCGAGGATGACGTCTTCTGTCTCAGCTCGTTCTCCTGCCGCCACTGCCACTCCAGGCGGCCGATGCCCCGACACCCGCAGCGTCTCATACCGTCCGGTGGGCAGCAATCGAATGGCGCCAACAGCCGCACCCAAGCTTTTCTTCGGTGTCACTCCCTCTGTGGGGTGGGGCGTTGGCGGCCTCTCCACCCACCTGTCAGGGTCCAATATATGGAAACGTCGGTCTCCCGGTACATACTGCTTCCTTTTGGGGTACGTTGTGGGGGGGTCCCAGTCCATTCTGCACAACTGCAAACACCCGGACCTCGCCTCTGCGCTGAAGCAGCACCGCCATACTGCACAGTTCCCGGTACCGCCCCGGATCCTCTGCTGGCCACACAGATCCGCCACAGCGCTTCCCATTTATATTCCACAGGTAGGTAATTTGTAATCCACAGGTAATTGTAATCCAAACAGAGTAGTCCAAGTCCTTTTCCATTCTTTGAGGCAGGTCTGCCGCAGAAGATGGGGTATTAGCGGCGGCGATCCTGCCGACTACGCCAAATGTAGAGGTGGTGGGGCGAGCTGGAGGGGGGTGATCCCTCTTCTTACCGCGCAAAGATGACACAGAGACAAGATGGAGGCAGGTACTGGGTGCAACAGGTCCAAGTTTATTTCTTTACTTGCCGTCCGGCTGACGGCCTCCGCAGCACACCGCACGTTTCTTCACTTTGTCGGCCCTCCGTTTCTAGAGCCGTTTACACACCGTACTTTTACATTAGGGACATACATATGCGTACCGTCCCTCCTTCACTGTTTGACGCTCCTGACAGGTCCGCCACTGTGGCCGCCCTAGGCCCAATAACCAACAGCGCTTTCACTGGTCAGTCATCGTGTAAAATACGGTATATAGCACTCACTGCCTCGTCTCTTCTGCGGTATCTTCCTGTCAGGACCACCCCCCTGACGTTCTCTCTCCTCAGTCCCCCTGGTCGGATTCTCCTCAGAGCGCAAAGACTGTCACAGTCCTCCTGTCACCTGAGCTCCCCCTGGGGACTGGAACTTTCTGGAACCCTCCCTCAATATTTATAGCTCTCCCGGTTCCTTGAAACTGTCACTCTGTCACTCCGCCCCCCATGGCCAACGGTTTCTAAAGCCCTAAGCTGATGTCACGTCCTCTGCTCACACTCCACCCTGCCATCTAATGGTCATCCCAAGGTACTGCACGTCCACTACACTTTCCTAGCTGTTTCCCACTGTATTAACTGACACCTACCTAAACTGTGCAAACTCTTCCTCCATTCTGACACGTCCGTCCGTACGTCAGGTCACCTTCCCTACAAAATTACAAAGTAGTCAAAAATGCAGAAGGTGTGTGAAAAATTAATTAGACTCTGAGTCAATAGATTGTAGAAACACCCTATAGCTGCAATAGTTTGGAGTAAGGATTTTCTACGTGACTATGGTATCTGTGACGCTCTCGTAAGGACCTCACATAGTCTTTCAGTTGGGATCATTGTCCTGTTTCATGACCAATTGTAGACCAAGCTTTAGCTTTTGGTCTTAGAAGTTCATGGTCGACTCAATGACTGCAAGATCCCCATGTATTGTGTCTGCAAAAAAGCCCAAATTATCACCCTCCCATCGTGCTTTACAGTTAATAGTTGACAGTTAGTATGATGTGTTTGTGCTGATGTGATGCTGTGTTTCTTTTTTGCCCAACATATCCTCTTTGACCTGGTCAGTCTAAAGGACATTGTTCCAGTAAATTCTTCTCTGCTTCCATGCTCTTTTTTAGAAAGAAGATACTTTCTCCTAGCAAATCTTCCACACAAGTTGACCCATATTTCAGTGACCTGTCAGGCAGAGACAGGGGCAGGCAGTGGGCAGGGGAAAGGCAGAGAAGCAGAGGAGCTTTAAGCATGGGCCATGCTCAGTGCTCTTGCGACTCATTAGCATACCATTTTAACAGTGGATTTCTCTGACACAGTAAAATGGATTTTTACAAGAAAGGCCAGGATTTACACAGCATTAAACACTTATATACAGTATAAGTTGTTAGTTTGGGGTATAAAATCCTGGTTCTCTTTAAATTTACCTTTATTTTAATTAAGCATTTTTTCTTTAATTCTCCCATGTGACTTTCTTTCTTAAGCCTTTCCCACAAAAGGGCATTGAACTAATATCCCGGGAAGGGGTCCTCACATGTGGAGTCGGTTCAGGAGCATGTCTTTGGAGA
Organism: Dendrobates tinctorius; assembly: GCF_039654945.1. NCBI lineage: Eukaryota > Metazoa > Chordata > Amphibia > Anura > Dendrobatidae > Dendrobates > Dendrobates tinctorius. Next base: position 12,540,162 of record NW_027361761.1, on the reverse strand, counting down.
AAAAAAAATAAAATAAAAAAACTGTCAGAATTGCATTTCTTTGGTCACATTACTTCCCTAAAAGAAATGTAATAAGTTATCAAAGCAAATGTAGGGATGGACGAACCCGAACAGTAAAGTTTGTGGTCCGAACTGGATACCTACTGTTCGTGCATGGACCCAAACAGTGAAAATCCATGTTACTGTTTAGGCTCAGCAACCCGAACAAAGCGTGTGTGCACTTAGCCTTAATGGCTGCTTAATCTTGGCATGTTATCAAAATATGAGGGGCCCCCATGGCATTTTCTATTATTATTAATAGAACTAATTAACAAAAATGGCATGGGTCCCCCTCATTTGTGATAACCAGACAAGGTAAAGCAAACAGCTTTGGGATAGTATTTTTAGGCTGGTAAGGCCTATGAATATTTGGCGCTCCCCAGCCTAAAAGAGTAACCCTCAGCTGCCGCAGTAATGGCACATCCATTGGACAAGCCAATTCTGGCACTTTACCCTGCTCTTCCCACTTGCCCTGGTGCATTAGCAAGTGGGGTAATATTTTGGTGTTGATCTCGGCTGTATAGTGTCCGCTGACATCAAGCCAAAAGGTTAGTAATGGGGAGGCATCTATCAGACACCCCTATTACTAACTCAGTAAATGAATATTTAAAAAACACAGAAAAAGCAAGAAAAAAATATTTTATTTGAATAACAACTCCCCGATACTCCCCCGTTTACTCATTTATTAATTAAAAAATTGCGAAGGTAGTCCAAAAAGGAAATGTCCCACGACGCTCATCGAATTCTTTAGAATGTCGTTGTGGGAAAGTTACAATTCTTATGGAACTAATTTATGGAATTCCATGCGCTGCTTGACAAAATACAGGATTCCAATTAAGGTGGAAGATTAATCATTTATTCCCAACGCGTTTCGAAGTAAGAACTGCTTCTTCCTCAGGGGATGACAAACATGAAACCAAGGCAATCGGGAAGAGCCAAGCCTATGTGCCAGAATTGACACATCTATTGGATGCACCATTTCTGGGGTGGCTGAGAGCTGGTCTAATTAGACTGGGAATAGGCTAATATCCATGGGTCTTCCCAGCCTATTAACCCATTCACCCCGCAGCCTGTTTTCACCTTCCTGACCAGACCATTTTTTTCAGGTTTGGATCTCACTGATTCTGAGATTGTTTTTTTTTGAGACTTATACTTCACAATAGTGGGATTTTTTTATATGACTCGCTTATTTGTGAAAAAATCGGAAATTTGGTGAAAATTTTGTAATTTTCAAATTTTAATTTTATGCCCTTAAATCAGTGATTCATGTTACACAAAATAGTTAATAACATTTTCCACATGTCTACTTTACATCAGCACAATTTTTGAAACTTCATTTTTTTTGTTAGGAATTTATAAGAGTTAAAAGTTTACCACTAATTCCTTTTTTTACATAACAATTTGCAAAATGAGTTTTTTTATGGACCACCTCCTCACATTTGAAGTAACTTTGAGGGTCCTATATGACAGCAAATACCCCAAAATGACACCATTCTATATATTTTCTTATGACACATTACTTTTAATTGGATCTAGGAAAATCACAATTTTTGTCCATTCTCCAATTACATTACTGACCGCTGAGCTACCAAAGCTTTCTCTCATAACAATATGTACCGGTTATTAGAGATGAGCAAATATTTTGAAATTAGAATTTATCAGCTTTGCCAAATTTTTCCAAATAATTGCATGAGCAGCATATTAAGTCACCGCAAATTAAAAGTACTGCAATGCTTCCAATTTTCCTGAAAAGACATGTATGTCACTATTCTACTTTCCTCCTACACTATTCTTCTTCACTGCTGTGCTGTCACACACTATCTGTACAGATTTATCAGTATTTCATGGTTTTATTTTTCTATCTCTATAGGTAAGCTGCGAGCTGTGTGTGACAGCCATTCACTGTTCAGATTCGCCTTAAAATGGTGGCTACATTCCTTGCTTCTGCTTTTATACAGGCTATGATAGTCCCCCCTGATTGGCTTTGCTATGCCCTATAATATGCTGGGCATTATTGAGAAGTATATGTGAGCCATCTCTAAATAATGCAATGTTCTAGAATGTGTAAAATGAGGTAGGCTATTTTTTTTTAAATTCACGCTTTTCGCAAAAAACTTTCTGGGTGAACCTAGCAGATTCAATGCATCACTCTGACCAGAAGTCAGACTAACAGTCACAAACTCTCAATTAAAATGTCTCAACTCTGTTGTCGGGTGTCCCACGACCAGGGGCTCCTTTCCTGTTCCTACCACTAGGGCACCTTAGATCGTCCTGTTACCCATATTACTTCTGATGGTGAAGACAATGGGGCCATGCACCTTGCAACTGAATCTGCCCTGAGTTTGTACCCTTCCTCCACCCAGGGAAGAGGGGAGTAGTAATGTACCGTAATACACCAGCAAAACTAACAAGGTAATATGAACAGGGGAAAAATACCAAACATACAACAGAGGAATGCACCAGGAAGTGGAGGATGGCGGTTAACCAAAGTAGGAGAAGAAAAAAAATTATCAAAAACTCAAAATCTGGCAAAATTCACTGACAAATCCACCAAACGCCTTCTCCAATAATAACCACTAACAACCTCCAGCCAAAAGCTACTCTGACAATGAGTGCTAGCCAGATCCCAGATTATAAAGGAGATGGGAGTGGTTAACAGTGCATGGCTGGGAGCCTTAACGCAGGAAAGCTTCCAGGAGTTCTCATCTGAGCAGAATATCCATGCACTGCTAAAATAAACTTGCACTATTTAATATGAAATTGACGTTCTTCTAATCAGTGCAGGAGTAGGAGAAATAAGACGCTGCAGTCCTCTGGCTCCTCTCTGTCGTGGTAAACCTGTGACAATACCCCCCTCTCTACTAGGGATCTCCGGAACCTCAGAACTGGATTTATCAGGATGTGCCACGTGAAAAGACCGGATTAGCCTGGTTGCATGAATGTCAGATGCTGGTACCCTTTCTTCAGGACTGTATCGCTTTCAATGTACCAGATACTGAAGCAACCGCCGAACTAAGCGAAAATCAACAATCTTAGCTATCTGAAATTCCCAATTTTCATCAACAATGACCTGAAATTGCTGTAGCGGTGATGGTACAGAGGATGCATTGTATTTCTTGAGTAGACATTAATGAAACACATGGATCCTAAAAGTGGATGGCAAAGCAAGGGAGAATGCTACAAGATTGACGACGGTCACAATCTTATAAGGACTCATTAACCTGGCACCTAGTTTCCAAGAATTAACCTTCAACGTAATGTTCCTTGAGGACAACCACACCAAGTCACCAATACACAGGTTTGGACCCATCATACATCTCAGATCAGCCACACTCTTATATATGGACCCCATCTTTATGAAATTATCAAGAACCCCTTGCCACACAGATGTAATTGATGATGAAAACCACTCCTCTCCAGGTATTCCAAATTAACGATTTCTATTAAATGAGCTGAACTGAGGATGAAACCCATATGCCCTGAAAAAGAGGACTTACTGGTAGACTCATGTCTAAGATTATTTACCACGAATTCAGCAAGAAGTAAGTAGGTAACTCAATCCTCAGATTCTCAGATACAAACACCTAAGCTAAGTCTCAAGATTCTGGTTAAACCGTTCAGTTTGCCCATTAGACTGAAATGCTGACGAGGGTGGCAGATGGATCCCCAAATTAGTGAAAAAACGCCCTCCAAAATTTGAAAAACACAATGTCAGTAGGGATCCAATGGAATTTTTAAAATTTCGCTGATGAAAATTTGCGCACATTTCTGCAAACTCAATCAGATCACGGTCCGGGATCCATTTCCGCTCCCTTTCAATAAGCTGTTTTCCACTCATCCCTCTCTTTAATATGAATGAGCTTATATGCCCCCTGAGATCCAGTTTAGGAAACCATTTTGCTGCTAGAATCTGATTAAAGAGGTCTGGGATGAAAGCAGATACGGATCCCGGACCGTGATCTGATTGAGTCTCTTTCTCTCCTTCTGAGTACACTTACCTAATGCTGTTATTTGTGCCCAAACATTTCAAAGATGATTTATACATTTCAAACCATCAAGGATTTTTGGTGACACCTGCTGGTGTTGTGCTGCACTAGCACTTTATTTATACCTCTTCATATTTATGTGCTGTGCTATGCTGACACCATGAGACAATGTCTTGTAAAGTCATGGCCCATCTTAGGTACGGATCCAACACTGGCCGTCTATTTACCCGATAATAATAATAATAAGCTTGACTGGGCCCATCACTTGGATGCAGTGTACAGGAAGGGCCACAGTAGGCTTTATCTGCTCAGAAGGCTGAGAGCCTTCGGAGTTAGAGGGGCACTCCTTGCATCCTTCTTCAACTCTGTTGTGGCATCAGTCATCTTCTTTGGTGTGGCGTGCTGGGGTAGTGGCATATCAACCAGGGACAGGAATAGGCTGGACAAACTGATTAGAAGGGCCAGCTCTGTCCTGGGATGCCCCCTTGATCCAGTTCAGGAAGTAGGTGACAGGAGGATACTGGCCAAGGTGAGCTACATGGTGCAGAATGATTCCCATCCCATGCATGAGACCGTGACAAAGATGTGCAGTACTGTCAGTGACCGGCTACTTCATCCTAAATGTGAGAGGGAGCGCTATCGAAAGTCCTTCCTGCTGCAGTTAGGCTGTATAACCAGCACTGTCCAAAACGGAGAACGACCCAAACAGTGAACTAATAGATCCAAAGTTGTGATAGTCCAGTTACATCTTTTTTTTTCGTATATTTACCTACCTACTGTCAATGTAATGCCTTTATGCATCTGTATCTGTACTTGTTCCTGCCTTGCTGCTGTAATGCTCTGAATTTCCCCATGGTGGGACGATTAAAGGATTATCTTATCTTATCTTAATTCTCAAATTACATTTCACTGTGCAAGAAATTTGCATGATCATCTTATCAAGAGTCATTACTATGTAGCTCCCATGAGTACATTTCTTGACAACTTTCCTAATTTAGAAAAAGGCTATTCTCCATGTGTTGGCTGTGTAGCGTGTCCCAACGTGGAGCGCACTAGTACGCTTTCTAACCACGATGGTACACGGACATGCAAAATTTGAAATCACATCACATGCACAGCTAAAGTAGTAGTCTATTTCGCAACTTGTTCTTGCCCCAAGATATATACTGTATAGGTGTTACCATGAGGCAATTAAAAGTACGCATTCGGGAACATGTTTTTGGAATTTCGGTAGCCAAAAATGAGAATGATATTAATGCCCTGAAAACAATCCTGAGACAATTTAAAATTCACCATAACTGCGACATTACTCAATTGTGTACATGGTATTGACATGATAACCACCAATTTTAGGGGTAACAAGGTCAGCCGTAAACACGCAAAGTGAGAGACAAAATGGATCTGGACCTTGAACATCATTCATCCGTTTGGCCTTAATGAAAACAATAGTTATGTCCCCTTTTTCTGACCACCATGCGTTGTTAGGTTGTTTTAATTTTATCTTACATTATGCTTTCATCTATGTTTTTTTTAACAATTTTTTTAAAATTTTCTTAATTTGCACAAAAGAGGAACAACACAATTGAGTCCCCATCCAAAGTGTCAATCCACACACAAAAAAGAAAAAACATCATAATCCTGCCCCATTCAGCAATAAGCCCCTAGACCAGATAGCTCCCCTTCCCAACATATAGTAACAATAACCAAGAAGTTTGGACCTTCAGTTTACCCAAAAAGCCCTGTAGATCGTTCATCAGGTACCATTTGTCATGATCCAGTGTTGGATCTGGCGGTATTAAAAGCACAAAGTGAACTTTTTTTACTTTGGTTGAGTTCAAAGGTGTTTTGACTGTCCCCGGTGGTGGTTAGCGGTATCGCACCTTAGGTTTAGGTTAGGTTGCACTTAATTAGGAATCAGGTGTGACTCCCTATAAAGGTGTGCTTAGGGGGTTCACTCACCGCTGGTGATATTTCTTTCTGAGTTGTTGGAGAGCCTGGTGGAAGGATGGAGCGGGATAGGAGTCCTGCGCAGTCAGCCAGAGAGGATGAGTGCCAGCTAATGGTGTCTGCAGGAAGGACTGGCATGGCTTGGTGGAGTCGCAGTTTGTGGTGTTGGCGGGAAGTGCGGGCATGGCTTAGAGGAGTGGCGACTAGGAAGAGAGTTGCACTCAGCATGTTCGACTTGGTTGCTGAGAACTGGACTCGAGCATGCTTGGATTCTTGGCAGAGGCCGGACTCATCTTGGGACTCTGTGTACTGGACTGCTGCAAGTGGTGATGGACTCTGCTCCCAGGCTGCACGATGGTGACGGATCCAGTTATGTGATGGATCAGGGTGGAGGAGAAGATGCACACAGGTGGTGGGCTCTGTTGCTAGGAGCGCACGCAACAGAGCAAAGATAAGTGGTGTTTCCCCTGTATTGTCTCTTTCCTCATGTGTGTTATTAGTGCAGTGGTGGGATTAGTCTCCGCACCAACCCATTCCCTAGTGAGGGTTTAGGCTCAGGGCGAGCAAGGGCGTTAAGGTACGCGTGCGGCGACAGGTGCGGAGCCTGTTTAGGGAATGTGAGGAGTGTAGGGACACTGGCTCAGGGGAGTGCAGGAGGTCTCCTTTTCCCCATTCCCTATCGCAGGGCCCACCATTGTTAAAGTTTCCCAGGTTCCCCCTTTATTATTTAAATTCGCCTTTCTGGAGGCGGGGTTTCCAGATTGTATGTATAACGTGTAATTCCCAAATTCGCCAGGTGGAGGCGGCGTATCCACCTGCACGTTTTATTATTTAAATGCGCCCCACTGGAGGCGGTGTATCCAGGGTCACGTGTGTCACATAGGTTCGCCTTGCGGAAACATCTGCGTCCTGACACACGTGATCATGACACCATTCTCTCTGCAGGAATGTAGTCATTATTCTCTTAATCTCATCCTGCGAACACTTAAGTTCAATAAACTTCTTCCACTTATTAAAGAATTTCCCTGTTAGTTTTATCTTATCACTTTCAGCTTCCAACTTTTCTAAATGTAGCAGCTGTTTCAAATTGCTTAGTAGTTCACTCATAGTCGGGCTCTCTGCTGTAATCCAGTGCCTTTAAAAAACAATTTTTTTTTTTTTGCTAAAATAGCTATATAATGCAGGAGTGATATCCTCCCCCCACATTATCATGGAAGATCCATGGCAACGGATCCAACTCCCAATCCTTTCTCCCTAACCCCTGACTAAAGGCACAGACTGACCTACAGAATTGTTAGTGTATTCCAACCCACATTTCAGACATTTCTGAGCCCTGCCTGGGCTAGTTGAGTGTGATGGCAGGTTAAAACCATAAATAGCTTTATGTATAATCCTGTACTGAGTGTCCCTCTAGTTCTCGTTGATGATATTCTTTCTTAATATACACCAACCCTGAAGAACCTTGACTATAATGTCTGCATCCCCGATTTGCTTTACCCATGCTTTTGCACACGTCTGGCTCCCTGCTGGGGTTAGCCATTCTCTTATGATGCCATAGATCTTTGACACATTCAAACTAGGCAAGTCACGATCCATTAAACCATCTTACTGATTCTTGTGCAACTCCCTGGAGACATCAAGTAAATCTTGCATAATAGAATTCTTAATTTGTGCATACTGTAAACCCTGTTGCTTGGCAAATTCAAACTTCTCTACCACCTCTGCTCATTCAACCATCTCCTGGCATCAAATCTTTCATTCTCAGAATACCCTTCTCCTGCCACAATCTAAACAAACTGTTTTCTCTGCCAAGTTGGAACTTCGGGTGGGCCCAAGGATTAAGATATTTGGAAACTTTCCGCGGAAACCCCAACTTTTTCTGCATTGCCTTCCAAGTCACTATTATGTCCCTATACATTACCGAGTTCCAAATATTCGGGCTCAAACAGCATAAAGGGGAATGCAAGACCGAAGCCGAGTCCCACCCACAATCTGCAGAACTCACTTTGTAGCCTCAGGTCCGTGTGTCTACTGGTAACAGGCAACTAATCAACCACATGTCTAGTCAAACAAGAGAGATTGTAACCCCTAATATTAGGGAACATGATCCCCCCTCCCTCCGCAGAAGACAAGAGCGTGCTCATGTTTATTGTAGTTTTCCTCCCTCCCCAGAGGAACTTCGTAAACGCTCTCTTTAACCTGGAAATCTCTGAATTTAAGTAGCAAGAGGACAGTCTGCAAGGGATAAAACAGCCTCAGGAAACTCATCACTTTTTTTCAGGTGACCCTTTGCTAACAGCACAAACCACTCCATCCTCTCAATTGTGCCTCAAGTTTTGAAATAAGTGGGAGATAATTTAACGCATAAACTAAAACTGTCGTGCGCCCCAGATGAACGCCAAGATATCTAATTCAGGATTTTGCTATCGGGATCCAATGAACCCCAGATTGTTGATTTTGAACTAGAAACCTCTCCCCTCCCCTCAGGAACAATAACTCACACTTTTTCTTATTAAGATTAAAACCTGAAAACTCCCCGAACTTGTCTATGAGCTAGTGTTTGAGCCATATCGTTGCATGGATTACGCATAAACAATATGTCATTCGCAAACAGTGCAGATTGTATCATTTTGTCCTCTATTTTAATCCCGTCATGGCTATCCCTACTATTAAGGATTCTCGACAGGGGTTCAATAGCTATGTTAAATAATAAAGGCAAGAGTGGGCATCCCGGGTGCGTGTCTATCCTCAGAGGGAACACGTCAGAAAGAAATGCAGGAGTTAAAACCTTGCTTACAGGTTCAAGTAAAGCACCTGTATATAATGACGCATTTTACCCTTAAACCCCATTCTATCTAGAACCAATTCCAGCCATGACCAACTCACATTGTCAAACACTTTCTCAGCATCTAATGTGACCAAAGCCGGGACCCCGCATCCTTCTACCTTCTCGCTCTGAATCACATCCATAATCAACATGGCTTTTCTAATATTGGAAACAGCTGATCTACCTTTTATAAAATCCGACTGGTGCGGTGTAATCACTCTAGGTAAAACCAAGGGAAGTCTGTCTGCAAGAATTTTAGATATCAATTTCAGGTCTTGGTTTATAAGTGAGATTGGTCAGTAGCTGGAAGAATCCTCCAAATTCTTCACCCCTTCGGAATCAACCTAATATACGTCGTGTTGACATCATTAGAAATAATCCCCCCATCCATCCATTGAACATACCCGTCAAAGTAGGAGATATCTAATCAGTCAGGACCTTATAAAATTTGCTTCCGAATCCATCCTGACCCGCTGCTTTGCCGTTATTGAAACTTTCAATTGCAGCTTTTACCGGGATCTCAACATTCAGGATCTCTAGCTTCTGGTGCGTGAAACAAGGCATATTTGCCCTCCTTAACCATTCCTCCACCCCAGCACCCTCTTGCAGCATCCCATAAAGATCTCTATAGAAATCCCCAAGAATCCTATTTAATTCCCCAGGATCAGAAGTCAGGCCCTCACCTTTTTTTTTCCGACACGGTATTAGAGTCAGCTGTCTCCAACCCCTAGGTAAGTTGGCAAGCATCTTTCCCGCCTTGTTCCCAAATCTATGAAGAGCTATTTCCTGCTGAGATCTAAGTATTTGCTCTTTATCTGCCAATGAATCAAAGTTACTTTTAGCCTCAAGCCATTTCTTTTTTACTAATGGGGAGGAATCTGCCAGAAATGTCATGTACGCCTTTCTCAAAATGTCACTCGTCTTTGCATACTGCTCATTAACCCTCTGTGAGGCTGCAAATCCCCGGGAGCTGAACCCTCAGGACCGCGACGACGAACCTCCCCTAGGCGAGCTGACCAGGTGGACCACCCCTATACAGGGAGTGTTAGGGGCAGACCCAAGGGAGACTATCGCCGCGGAAGCTGATACCCGGGGACAACCGGAGGATGACATAGGCAGGGGAAGGACTGGAGAACCGATGGGGAATGAAGACGACCACAGGGGAGACTGCTGTTGCCCCGAGGATGGAGGTGACCACCAGGAGGGATGCTGGAACAGGTAGCAGAACAGGAACGGAGCAGACCTGGAAAGGAACACGAGAGGGTAACTAATAGGCAGACTAGCGGGAAGTCAGGAGGAGTGCAAGGCACAGACAGACTGAGCGCTAGGAAGCGTGGACCCGATATCAGAGCGCGAAGCACAATTGATAATCAGGCAGGGAACCTAGGGAGAGGCTGCCTGATATAGGGCACGCAGGTGGACTTCCGGGTTAGGGAGAGGCGGAGAGCCGGGTTTAGGATAGGACGCCTGGTCTGGGGGGCGTGCGCCTGCGTACCTGGGGAGGAGCAGAGGAGGCGGGATGAGGTGACCGGAAGTGCTTGGTCAGCGTGGAGCCACGGGGAAGAGCGGAGACCGCGGCGTCATGGTGACAGGGGACGCAGCAGAGGCGGGCGGCGCAGCGGTGGCAGGAGCAAGGTCAGGATGCGCTGTGGCGGTAGCGGTCAGAGCAGCGGCTACAGAAGCCGCAGGACGCGCCGGAGCCGGGGAGGTGAGCGTGACAGTACCCCCCTCCTTAAGCCCCCTCCTCTTAAGGCCAGAAAGGAATCGGGCTAGGATACGAGGAGCCTGAATATTCTCGCGGGGCTCCCAAGATCTCTCCTCGGGGCCGAATCCCTTCCAGTCAATTAAGAAGAGGGTCCTACCTCTGGATCTTTTCATCGCAAGAATGTCTTTAACTTCAAAGACATCCTGTGCGGACACAGGCAGGGGTGAGCGGCCAGTGGAAGGGTGAAAATGGTTCAAAATAACAGGCTTCAAGAGAGAAGCATGGAACGAATTAGGAATTCTCAGCAAGGCGGGAAGTTTTAACTTGTAGGCCACATCATTGATACAAGCCAAGATTTCAAACGGACCTATATACCGAGGACCCAGTTTGTACGAGGGTTGTTTTAGACGGACAAATTTTGAAGACAGTCATACTTTATCCCCGGGTTGGTACAGTGGAGAATCCAGGCGTCTTTTATCCGCATATTTCTTGATCCTACCCTGAGCCTGATCAAGTGCGGTTTTGGTCTCCTGCCAGACCCTGGAGAACTCCTCGGTCAGAAGATCGGCCGCCGGCACACCCGAGACAGGAGGTACCGGCAGAGGAACACCTGGATGTTGTCCATAGACAATGAAGAAGGGTGATTTGGAGGAGGATTCACTGGTATGGTTGTTGTAGGTGAATTCAGCCCAAGGGAGTAGGTTGGACCAATCATTCTGGTGGGCATTGGAAAAATGCCGGAGATAAGATACAAGGATTTGATTCGTGCGTTAAGCCTGGCCGTTGGTCTGGGGATGGTAGGAAGAGGAGAAGTCCAACGTTACTGCACAGGGCCCTCCAAAACCGTGAAGTGAACTGAACCCCTCTGTCGGAAACGATATGTTTGGGGAAGCCGTGAATCCGGAACACATGGGTGATGAAAATCTTCTCCAATTCAGGGGCGGAGGGTAAGCCGGGCAGAGCAATAAAATGGGCCATCTTAGAAAACCGATCCACCACGACCAAGATGACGGTGTGACCAGAAGACCGGGGCAGATCAGTAATAAAGTCCATTGCGACGTGCTGCCAGGGGGCCGAAGGAATCGGAAGCGGGTGTAAGAGTCCGGAGGGTAGGTGCCGTGGGACTTTGTTTTTGGCACACGATGGGCACGAGGCGATAAAGTTTCGGACATCTTGACGAAGAGATGGCCACCAATAAAAATGAGAAATGAGGAGTGTTTTCTTGAGGCCTACATGGCCGGCTAGTTTGGAGGCATGGCCCCAACGTAGTACTCGTTTCCTCTCGCTTTCCTGCACGAAGGTCTTACCCGACGGTAATGAAGTCAAGCTAACGGGTGCGACCGTGATGACCTTACTGGGATCCATGATGTGCGATGGTTCCTCTTCATGATCCGACACCAGAAAGGACCTGGATAAGGCATCTGCTTTGAGATTCTTGTCACCAGGACGGAAATGCAGTTCAAAGTCGAAGCGGGCGAAGAACAGCGACCACCTGGCCTGCCGGGGATTAAGTCTTTGTGCTGACTGGATGTATGCCAGGTTCTTGTGGTCGGTGTAGATTTTGAACGGATGCACAGCTCCCTCCAAAAGGTACCGCCACTCCTCTAGGGCCAATTTGATGGCAAGCAACTCTCTGTCACCAATGGCGTAGTTTCTCTCCGCGGAGGGGAACATCTTCGAGAAAAAACTGCAGGTGAGCAGACGACCGGAGGGAGATCTCTGGGAAAGAACCGCCCCTGCTCCGATGGCTGATGCATCTACTTCGAGAATAAAAGGTTTGTTGACCTCAGGACGATGGAGGATGGGAGCCGTAGCGAAGGCTTGTCTCAAGGCGTGAAAAGCATCCTCAGATTCCGAGGACCAGAGGTGAGGATTGGCTCCCTTTCGGGTTAGGGCGGAGATTGGAGCGGTCAAGGTAAAAAAGTGTGGAATAAACTGCCGATAATAACTGGCAAAACCAAGGAAACGTTGGATCGCCTTGATTCCCTGGGGACGCGGCCATTTGAGCACGGTGGACACTTTTCCCGGGTCCATACGTAGGCCTGAGTCCGAAATGATATAACCCAGGAACGGCAGAGAAGATTGCTCAAAGGCGCATTTCTCGAGTTTGGCGTAGAGGCGATGCTCTCTTAATCGTAGTAAGACTTGACGGACGTCTTTTTGGTGGACAGCCAGGTCTGGGGAAAATACAAGGATATCGTCCAAATACACCACCACACAAGAGTAGAGAAGGTCTCGAAACACGTCGCTGACGAACTCCTGAAACACTGCGGGAGCATTGCACAGGCCAAAAGGCATAACCAAATACTCGTAATGGCCGTCTCGGGTATTGAAAGCGGTCTTCCACTCGTCTCCGGAGCGAATGCGGACTAGATTATAGGCCACTCGGAGATCCAATTTCGTGAAGACTCGTGCTCCCCGTAGACGGTCAAATAGCTCCGGAATGAGAGGCAGCGGGTATTTGTTTTTGATGGTGATATTATTGAGACCCCGATAATCAATGCAGGGACGAAGAGATCCATCCTTTTTCTTGACGAAAAAGAACCCTGCTCCTGCAGGTGATGACGACTTGCGAATAAAGCCTCTGGCCAAGTTTTCCTGGATATATTCGGTCATGGCCAGTGTCTCGGGAGGGGATAAAGGATAGATCCGACCTCGAGGTGGAGTCGACCCAGGGACCAGATCGATTGGGCAATCGTAGGGTCGATGCAGGGGCAGAACCTCCGCCTCCTTCTTATCGAAGACGTCCGAAAAAGCCCAATAGGCTGATGGAAGATCAGAGGATGCTACAGTAAGAGGCGTGAAGTTCTTCGGTAGAACGGCAGACATACATCTATCTTGACAAGACTGTCCCCAGCGCAGGATGTCCCCGGAGCGCCAGTTCAAGGTAGGCTCGTGAGTTCTCAACCAGGGTAGGCCCAAGAGGATGGTATGGGATAGCGCGGGCAATACATAAAAGACAATCTTCTCCCGGTGTAAGGCTCCAATCTGAAGTTCCACTTCTTCGGTGACCTGCGTAACGGACATCCGCAAGGGTCGGCCGTTGACCGAAGCAATCTGCCGAGGAGTCTCCAGGGATCGCACAGGGATCCGAAGTCTCTTTACCGCCTCGAACTGAATAAAGTTGCCCGCTGCGCCTGAATCAAGGTAAGCCCACTCAGAGAAACGTTTGGAGCCTATGTGCAGAAGGACGGAGAGAATCAAAGGTAGAGAGGAATCATGATCACCTAGGGAGGCCTCTCTTACCTGTCCTAGGAGGAGGCGTTTCCCGGGCGAATAGGACAGGAACGGAGGAAGTGGGAAGCACTCCCACAATAGAAGCATAGCCTCTGTTCGATCCTCTCTCTCCGACGCTCCTCCACAGGTTTTAGACGATCGACTTGCATGGGCTTCGGTGCAGAAACCGCAGAAGACGACGCAGGACGGGAGCGGGGAGGGCTGCGAGCGACCGGAAGGACGCGAGGTCTTCTCTCTCTGGCGGCCTCGCGGGATCGCTCCTGGAATCGTAGGTCGATGCGGGTGGCCAGGGAGATCAAGTCCTCCAGGGAGGCTGGAGTATCACGTCCTGCTAACTCGTCTTTAATTCGGGCAGAGAGTCCCCGCCAAAAGGCTCCCACCAAGGCCTCATTGTTCCACCCCAACTCAGAGGATAGGGTACGGAACCGAATGGCGTACTGACCTACCGAGAGTGCCCCCTGGTGGAGATTAAACAGCGCGTCGGTAGTGGAGACTAAACGACCTGGTTCATCGAACACCTTCCGAAAGGTGTCCAGAAAAATAGACAGCTGGGAGACAATGGGATCATCTCGTTCCCAGAGCGGGTTTACCCAAGCCAGAGCCTCCCCCTCCAAGTGAGACACGACAAAAGCAACCTTGGCCCGGTCAGTGGGATACTGCAGAGGGGACAGCTCAAAGTGTAGCAGACATTGATTTAGGAACCCTCTGCATAATTTGGGATCGCCATTATAGCGTGGGGGCTTTGCTAGACGGGGTGGTGGGTGGGAAGCTGCTGCCTGGGGTGGCGCGGAGGCTGCGGACTGGAGAGCCAGAAGACGGGTATCCACTGAGGCCATGTAGTTTAAAATGTGGGCCTGAGTGTCATGCTGCTGTGCGAGCTCCTGCTGAAGACCCGCCATCTGAGGGGCGCTAGTGGGATCAGAGGTCTGTATGGATGACAGACGGGACTCCATGGACTTGAAGGACATTATCCTCGCCTGGTTTTCTCGTAGGAACAGGAGTTCCTTTTGAGTCAGGGTCGGGGCACCAGCGGGGTCCATGGCCTGATTATGCTGTGAGGCTGCAAATCTCCGGGAGCTGAACCCTCAGGACCGCAATGACGAACCTCCCCTAGGCGAGCTGACCAGGTGGACCACCCCCTATACAGGGAATGTTAGGGGCAGACCCAAGGGAGACTATCGCCGCGGAAGCTGATACCCGGAGACAACTGGAGGATGACGTAGGCAGGGGAAGCACTGGAGAACCGATGGGGAATGAAGACGACCACAGGGGAGACTGCTGTTGCCCCGAGGATGGAGGTGACCACCAGGAGGGATGCTGGAACAGGTAGCAGAACAGGAACGGAGCAGACCTGGAAAAGAACACGAGAGGGTAACTAATAGGCAGACTAGCGGGAAGTCAGGAGGAGTGCAAGGCACAGAGACAGACTGAGCGCTAGGAAGCGTGGACCCGATATCAGAGCACGAAGCACAATTGATAATCAGGCAGGGAACCTAGGGAGAGGCTGCCTGATATAGGGCACGCAGGTGGACTTCCGGGTTAGGGAGAGGCGGAGAGCCGGGTTAAGGAGAGGCGGAGCCTAGGATCCGAGGGATAGGACGCCTGGTCTGGGGGGCATGCGCCTGCATACCTGGGGAGGAGCAGAGGAGGCGGGATGAGGTGACCGGAAGTGCTTGGTCAGCGTGGAGCCACGGGGAAGAGCGGAGACCGCTGGCGTCATGGCGACAGGGGACGCAGCAGAGGCGGGCGGCGCGGCGGTGGCAGGAGCAAGGTCAGGACGCGCTGTGGCAGCAGCGGTCAGAGCGGCGGCTACAGAAGCCGCAGGACACGCCGGAGCCGGGGAGGTGAGCGTGACACCCTCCTTTTGAGTGTACCACGTATACCAGCAGACAACCCCTCAAAACTGCTTTGGCTGTCTCCCAGTACTACATCGAATTTTGCACATGTGCTCCTTTGGCTGACCTACAATCCTTCCACCACTCCCTCAACACCCTATGAAAATTCTCATCCCTTGTCAGAAATGTCAGAAACTTGCACAAAAAGTCCATCCCTGTTTGCATGCAGTCCCGTATCCACACACTCACTGGGCTATGATCCAAAATGATCATGCTCTCTATCACACTCGCCTTCGTTCTTGGCATCAAGCTCCGACTCATCCAAATCTGATCAATGCATGACCAACTATCATGTGGATGTGAGAAGTGAGTGAACTCTCTATCACTAGGATGATGCAAAAGCCAAATTTCCCTGAGACCTAAATCTTCCTCCAGTAAACGGCCATAGCCCCCATTTCCTTCCATCTTCTTGCTTCCCATCCTCCTCTGAGTTCTATCCTCCAAGTTGTGCGGGACCCCATTAAAGTCTACTCCCACCA
Organism: Dendrobates tinctorius; assembly: GCF_039654945.1. Lineage (NCBI taxonomy): Eukaryota > Metazoa > Chordata > Amphibia > Anura > Dendrobatidae > Dendrobates > Dendrobates tinctorius. Next base: position 12,524,047 of record NW_027361761.1, on the reverse strand, counting down.
CTATCTGTGGCTCATTATCTTTCAAAATATTAGTTCTCAGCTCCCCGAAGAAAGGACCCTGAACTGAGTTGGAGGCATACATGTTATGTAAGCTCACTATTCCCATGGGGCCTCTGATCACCAGGTGCTGCCATCCCCCTCAGAGTCATGTTCGTCCTGCAGGACCATATGTTTACAGTGTCTACTTACCAAGATCAAGGTCCCTGCCTTCCTACCCTGGACCGGACAGCCAAATGCTTTTCCCACCCACCACTTATTCATTCTGAAGAAATCCTCCTTCAGTAGGTGCGTTTCTTGTAGAAGCACTACATTCACTCCTAACCTCTTTAAATGTCGCAGGACCATGGATCTTTTTCTTGGCAACCTCAGGCCCTTGATGTTTCAAGAGACAATCTTAACCATTGTCAAACATAAAATGGGATTTACTAGACGGTCTCATCAAATTAACGTCTACTTTGGTACAAGTTATCCGATGTACACCATAGCCCATTTCTTTCTTCCCCCGTCCCCCTCCCTAACAGATTGAACATGACCATGAAACTCCCCAAAAGGATAAACTTCCTGTACAGACATTTACTTGACTTCCCTTATTCCGGCCACTCCCATATCTCCCTCACCCAACTTCACTCAGTTTTAAATACATTTACTGAACCTTAATCCACTTGCAAAAAAAAGATTGGGGATGGGATGAAAATTATTACAGTGACCTCTCCCAGAAAAATCACCAGAAACATGGCACAAGATTACAAGATTACATAGGGCATCTGCCATTTGTCTATGGGGCCACAGTTGTATAAATTGTGGTCAGTAGAGTTGAGCGAAACGGGTCGAAAAAATTCAAAAGTCGCCGACTTTTGGCAAGTGTTAGGCAGGGAAGAAGACAAAAAAACTGCTTCTGCTGCTAGCGATTTGGCCTGCACAACACACCAGTCACTGTGTGTGCAGTGCAAGGGGAGGCTATATAGTGGTGTATCAGTGGTGTTGGTTGTTGGGCTGCCTTCTAAGGCTTCCTGACAGGCTGGCATTGCTGTTTACCCACTGCTCCGCAAACTGCTTTTTTAAAAGCAGTCCAATCTCCCTTATCCTCTAGTCACTTTGGTCACAGCTGTGCCATCGAGCCTGTCACATAGCGCTCAGATATTCATTGGGCCTCACACAATCCAAAAGTGTCCAGTGTCCAAAAGTGTGTGCAGAGATTCAAAATCTCCCCTGTCCTATAGACACCTTGTTTTACATACTATATAGTTTGTTGGATTTTGTCTACATTTCTACCAAAAATGAGGAAGGCTGGTGGAAGAGGCCGTGGAATTGGGCGGGGGTTGGCAGCTGGTAATGATGGTGTTGGTGGTGGATCTGATGGTAGTGGCAAGAGCAAAATAGGACCGAATGCAGGAGGTGTTGAGCCTGCGTCATCGTCTGGCTACATAAGGCCTCGAACGCTTAGTTTTCTAGGAGTTGGCAAACCGCTTTTAAAGGCAGAGCATCAGGAAAAAGTTTTGTCTTACATTGCTGACTCAGCCTCCAGCTCTATCGCCTCCTATTCTTCAGTTGTAAAAAGTAAAAGCACTGAGTCGTCATTGGAGGCTCATGTTCATGAACCACACCTTTCCTTGTGTCCTTCACCCCAACCAAGATTGAAGGATGACGCAGGCCATACTACTGATTACTCCATGGAGCTGTTTTCACATACCATGCCTGGATTATCAAGTCAAATGGTGAATTACCCAGGCCAAGATGAATCTGACATGGAGTGCACTGATGCACAGCCGCTGATGGATGATTCTGCTGGTACATTCACTCAGAGCACTACATTGTCCTCGCAGTGTACAGAGCCAGATTCTGACCCTGATGAGACTCAGGTGCCCCTTCCCGCACACTATACCACCATACACGGTGACACAGAGGAAGGTGCACATGACATAGAAGAGGAGGTGATGGATGACCCAGTTGTTGACCCAGATTGGCATCCATTGGGGGAAGAGGGTGCTGCTTCCAATAGCTCAGATGAGGAGCATCCACAGCAGACATCGACATCGCAACAGCTGTTATCTGGCAGGCCCGGAGCACTCCAAAGACAGGTTCCAAACATCAAAAGAGTTGCTGGACAGCTTGTCCAGAGGGTCAAAAGATCACAGCGTGCTAGGCCGCAAAATGTCTGCCAAAGTAGGAAGAGTGCAGTGTGGCACTTTTTTGAACAAAATCCTCATGATCAGGCCAAGGTTATCTGTAAGAAGTGCGCAAAGACCTTTAGCCGATGGAAAAATCTGAAAAATTTGAATACCAGTTGCATGCTTAGACATTTAACCAGCATGCACTTGCAAGCGAGGACACAACACCAAACCTCAAGTGCCACATGTGCAACTGATCACAACGAAGGTAGTCAGCAACGCTACACTGTTTCCCCCACTGTAAGCCCACCGGTTAGCACAGCAGCAAATGTTGAGGTGTCGTTGCAAGGCCACAGCAGTCAGGGAATCCCACTGTTATATCAACGAAAGACTGATTCTAGGCCATCAGAAAGAACACCAACTCCATCACCATCATCAACCCTCTCTCAGTCCGCCCTGTCCACCGCTACTTCCACCATATGCAGCTCTCAAGTCCAGCTCACCCTCCCAGACACTATGAGTAGGTCAAGAAAGTACTCAGTCTCTCATCCGCGTACACTGAGTTTGAACGCCCACATTGCCAAACTAATCTCGTTTGAGATGATGCCCTTTCGGTTGGTGGAAAGCACAGCTTTCCGCGAACTCATGGCCTATGCAGTACCACGCTATGACCTACCCAGTCGCCACTTCTTCTCTCGCAAAGCCATCCCAGCCCTCCACCATCATGTGAAAGACCGCATTGTCCATGCACTCAAGCAGTCAGTGAGTGGAAAGGTGCACCTCACTACTGATGCATGGTCCAGTCGGCATGGCCAGGGCCGTTACGTGTCCATCACTGCGCACTGGGTTAATGTGGTGGATGCAGGGTCCACAGGGGACAGCGGTGGTGGGACAGTGCTGCCTAGCCCACGGTATAGGAAACAGTTGGCTGTAGGCGTTCCACCCTCCTCCTCCTCCTCCTCCTCCAGAAGCGAAAGCTCGTCCACAGAGCGCAGTCGTACGAGCACTCCATCTGCAGCTGCCACTGTTGCACATGATGTGTCCCCCTATCGAGCAGCTAGTGGAAAGCGTCAGCAGGCTGTGTTGCAGATGATGTGTTTGGGCGACAGACATACCGCCGAGGTGCTGGCCGAGTACTTGAAGCGACAAACTGAGTCATGGCTGGGCAGTGTACATCTTGAGGCAGGCAAGGTAGTTAGTGATAACGGCCGTAATTTTGTGGCAGCCATAGCCCTTTCAAAACTCAGCCACATACCTTGCTTGGCTCACACCTTGAACCTGGTGGTGCAGTGCTTCCTCAAAAATTATCCGGAGTTAACAGCCCTGCTCCAGAAGGTGCGAAGACTGTGCGCGCACATCCGCCGGTCCCCTGTACACTCCGTTCGTATGCAGAAGCTGCAGCGATTGCTCCACCTTCCCAACCACCGCCTCATTATCGACATTTCAACAAGGTGGAACTCCACCTTGCACATGGTGGAGCGGCTGTGCGAGCAGAGGCAGGCCATAATGCATTTGTGGGAGGATACACGGCCAGGCACTTTGAGAGCAGACATGGAGTTGACAGGTGTGCAGTGGTCGAAGCTGAAAGACCTCTGTAAAGTCCTTCAGTGTTTTGAGGAATGCACACGGCTGGTAAGCGCAGACGACGCCATCCTAAGCATGAGCATCCCACTTATGCGTCTGCTCATGCAAACTTTGACGCACCTTAAGGAGCAGGCGTCTGCAGCCAATGTTGATGAGGAGGAAGAGGAGGAGGGAATCCTTGATGACATTCAGCCATTGTCTGCTCAGGGACCTCTCCTGGACGAGGTGGAGGAAGAAGAGGAGGAGGAGGATGATGATGGGGATGATTACTTAGGGGAGGAGGATGCATCTCGTGGGGCAAGTGAAAATGTTGGCGTGGCAAGGTCTGGTACAGGGTTTGTGCGTGACTGGAGGGAGGTGGATTTGCCAGAAAGTGCTCCTCCAACCAGCACTCGCAGTGCATCATTGACACCGGGAACATTGGCCCACATGTCAGATTATGCCTTGCGGATCCTAAAAAGGGACGCCCGCATTGCCAAAATGATGAACGATGACAACTAGAGTTGAGCGATACCGTCCGATACTTCAAAGTATCGGATCGGAATGGATCGGCCGATCTTAAAAAAAAGTATCGGTATCGCCGATTCCGATACCGGAAGTCCCATTCAAGTCTATGGGACTTCCGGTATCTGAATAAGAAAAATCCTGTTTTTCCCTTGTACAGCCTCTCTGGGGTCTGTACGGGCCTTTCGGGGGGCTGTGCCGGCCTGCCAGGGGGCCTGTGCAGGCTCCGGTGGTCTGTTCCGGCCTGCCGGGGGTCTGTGCAGGCTCCGGTGGGCTGTGCCGGCCTGCCGGGGGTCTGTGCAGGCTCCGGTGGGCTGTGCCGGCCTGCCGGGGGGCTGTGCCGGCCTGCCGGGGGGCTGTGAAGGCTCCGGGGGGCTGTGCCGGCCTGCCGGGGGGCTGTGCCGGCCTGCCGGGGGGCTGTGCAGGCTCCGGGGGGCTGTGCCGGCTTCGGGGGTCTGTGCAGGCATCGTCCGATGGGACTACAAGTCCCATCGGGCGATGCCTGCTACCATGACAGTGATTGACACATTAGCCAATGATGGGACAGTAGTAGTCCCATCATCCGGCTAATGTGTTGAATGTAAAAAAAAAAAAAAAAAAAAAAATTACATGCTACATACATGCTACATACATACAACATGCATACTACATACATGCTACATTCATACTACATACTACATACATGCTACATTCATACTACATATATACTACATGCAACATACATACTACATATATACTACATGCATGCAACATGCATACTACATGCAACATACATACTACATATATACTACATGCAACATACATACTACATATATACTACATGCATGCAACATGCATACTACATATATACTACATGCTACATACATACTACATACATACTGCATGCTACATACATACTACATGCTACATACATACCACATACATACTACATATATACTACATGCTACATACATACTACATATATGCTGCATACATACTACATACATACTACATGCTACATACATACTACATACATACTACATGCATGCTACATACATACTACATGCTACATACATACTACATACATACTACATGCTACATATATACTACATATATACTACATGCATGCTACATACATACCACAGACATACTACATACATACTACATACATACTACATGCTACATACATACCACATATATACTACATACATACTACATACAATACATTCATACAATACATACATAGACATACAGTACATATAACATAGAGTAACATACTTACCAATACTTGTCACATTGTTCCCCGAAGCCATTGTCCTTTACGGAATAAATATTAACATAACAAACCACAAAAATACTCACCCACGATCCGAAGCAGTCCACGAGTGTGTCCCACGACGATCTTGGGTAGAGAACTGCAGCATCAGCTGTTGCTGTCGTTCTCTACGGGCTGCAGGAATCCAATGACGGAAGGTAGGTATCCTTCCGCACTGTATTCCTCCGCCACTTAAAAAAAAAAGTCCCTAGTCTCACTTTATGCCATTGCTGTGTGGGAATTTCACAATTTTACAATCACGTGCAATCCATACTGGGCCTAACACCGTCTGAGCCTGCCTCCTGAGACTTATATTTTGAATGTGTACGCTATCCATACATGTTATCCGGGGATACGGTACCCTTTCTAACCTTTGTGCAATCATGTGCAATCCATACTGGGCCTAACACCGTCTGAGCCTGCCTCCTGAGACATATATTTTGAATGTGTACGCTATCCATACATGTTATCCGGGGATACGGTACCCTTTCTAACCTTTGTGCAATCACGTGCAATCCATACTGGGCCTAACACCGTCTGAGCCTGCCTCCTGAGACTTATATTTTGAATGTGTACGCTATCCATACATGTTATCCGGGGATACGGTACCCTTTCTAACCTTTGTGCAATCATGTGCAATCCATACTGGGCCTAACACCGTCTGAGCCTGCCTCCTGAGACATATATTTTGAATGTGTACGCTATCCATACATGTTATCCGGGGATACGGTACCCTTTCTAACCTTTGTGCAATCACGTGCAATCCATACTGGGCCTAACACCGTCTGAGCCTGCCTCCTGAGACATATATTTTGAATGTGTACGCTATCCATACATGTTATCCGGGGATACGGTACCCTTTCTAACCTTTGTGCAATCACGTGCAATCCATACTGGGCCTAACACCGTCTGAGCCTGCCTCCTGAGACATATATTTTGAATGTGTACGCTATCCATACATGTTATCCGGGGATACGGTACCCTTTCTAACCTTTGTGCAATCACGTGCAATCCATACTGGGCCTAACACCGTCTGAGCCTGCCTCCTGAGACATATATTTTGAATGTGTACGCTATCCATACATGTTATCTGGGGATACGGTACCCTTTCTAAGCTTTGTGCAATCACGTGCAATCCATACTTGGCCTAACACCGTCTGAGCCTGCCTCCTGAGACATATATTTTGAATGTGTACGCTATCCATACATGTTATCCGGGGATACGGTACCCTTTCTAACCTTTGTGCAATCATGTGCAATCCATACTGGGCCTAACACCGTCTGAGCCTGCCTCCTGAGACATATATTTTGAATGTGTACGCTATCCATACATGTTATCTGGGGATACGGTACCCTTTCTAACCTTTGTGCAATCACGTGTAATCCATACTGGGCGTGAGAACGGCTGGCGAGCTGTTAAGCAAGCTACAGCACCTGTGGTTTGCACACGTAAGTTTTTCATTTTTTCTGGAATGACGGTTAGGCCTAATTCCGGAACTGCAGTTGACCTGCACTTACTGGGAAATCATTGTTGGCGGGTAATAATTGTAATCAGTGATCCCCATCACTAACGTTGTTCAGCGGGTTATCTGCACCTGTAAGCGACAAACGCTGGCCTTTTCAGTGTAGCGCACATGCAGCCACGGACATGTAAGGGCATGACACACCAGTTATTGGCCAATCTCATGTTCCAGAGCCTCACGTGTCCCTCTAGTAAGCCGGACTCGGACCGCGGGGCATGACGGAGTCTCGTTCGTTAACGGAATTAAGCTTGCAATGTGTGCATCTGTTCTGTAGCTGGCATGGTTGAGGTTTCCCAGGTGGAGTCGAATTTAACCGTAGGCTCCACTCCTGGTGGTGCCCTTCTGGACATTCCTTTAAGGTTCAGCTTTGCAACCATACTGCCCACGTAAAACAAACAATTTGCCTTCATGAACGCTGTTTGGAGGGTCATGACTCGTGGCAATAACGCCGCCCAATCAGTTAACCTGCTAGAGAGATCCTTCATTGCTCCCAAGCATGACATCACACTCCCTAGGAGGAAGGTAATGCCACTGTGGCGACCGTACTCCTGGGGGCGACACAAGTGCACTGATGCCCAGCCACTGCTCGATGAATCTGCTGGTACATTGACCCAGACCACTACATTCCCCTCGCACGCTACACGGCCTGAATCTGACCCTGATGAAACTCAGGTTACCCTTCCCATATACAGTTCCATTTTACACGGTGACAAAGAGGAAGCTGCAGATGAAAGTGCAGGTTTGGCCCACCCGCCATCAGACACACCACCGTACTATCAGGGGCCCTGTGCCAGTGCCGTCGCCAACGAGTGGGCCCCCCCTGCTTGCTCAGGATCACAGCACTTGCAAGGTTGAAATACTGTGCAGTGAGATGGAAGATGGGGACGACGAGGAGTCCAGACTAGTACAGGGATTCCCTAGCGAGGAGACTTATTTGATTGTTTTCAATGTTGGGACAGCAATTTTTGAGGAGCACGTTACTCTGGAGAATGATAGATGGGGCCCACCATACACTGGAACATTCCAAAGGTGGACATCAGACACTGGAGCAGCATTTACAGGGCCCATTATACACTAGAGCATTAGAAATGGGGCCCATTATGTTTGGAGCATTATGTGGGCCCATAAGACAGTGGAGCTTCATCCATGGGGACCAACATATACTGTAGCATTATGTGGAGCTCATCATATACTGTTTCAAACATTATATGGGACCAATGATTCTGTATGGAGAAATAGATGGGCCTCGTCATGAGATGTAAAAAGTGAAGTATTTTTCATTGTACTATACCGCTATTTCTCTGCCGTATCGGAGCATGATGAGTTTTGGTATGTGTTAAAGGGGCGCTCTTTCGCCCAGGGCACATGAAAACCTGGAGCCAGCCCCCCCCCCCCACAACTTTAGCCAAATAACCCCCATTTTTCAGTGCGTAACTTGTATTATGAAGTTAATTAAGGTTGACAAGCTTAAGTAAGAAGAATTGATGCTTTTGGCATTCAAATGGGCACTGTAGGTGTGTTTCCTGTCCTCCTCTCACTGCCGACTTTTATTCCCCATTGACTTACATTGGGTTTCGGGACGACCCCGACTTTTCCCTATAATCGGACGATCTTGCTCGACCCGACTTTTGGAAAAGTCGGGTTTCACGAAACGAAACGCGACCCTAAAAAACCAAAAGTCGCTCAACTCTAGTGGTCAGTCCTTCCTCCCTTTCATGTTTTCACTTTTTCACTCCAAGCACCTCTCTGGAGCCATCTTCCCAGTCTCCCTCAGGTAGTGTCTCTCCCGTCATCAAATGATCTTTGTCCACTTTCACTATGTGGCGCCCCCTCAGATGAACCGCTCCATCTCCCAGGACGCTTCTCTCTACCTCCTTTCTTGGTCTCCTCCTTTCTCTCTGCAGCCGGCAACAAATGTGATTCAGCCTCCTCATGATCCTTAAAGAAGGTTAAAGAGCCATTGGGCTGTCGCAATTTCAGAGTAGCAGGGTACAGCAGTTGAAATCTTATCTCCTTATGAAAAAGTGTAGTGACCAGCAGATTCTCAGGATGCAGTGACGAGACACAAGACAGGGTATAACTTGTATAATCAACTTTTCTAAATGGGAGCCCCTAGGGCCATACTGAACAGGCAGAAAGGGGTAAACACAAATCTGTCCTCACAGGGACTCAATAAAACAAACAATACTTTTCTAAGGAAACTGGGAGTACCCCGGCTAGTCCAGGTGTAGAAAGCCGGAACATGGCCAAACTATAGTACTTATGGCTATAGTCCACTTATCCTTCCTTGCGTCACGGGATCGCAGATGTGGCCGCTTAGAGATCGTTGATGCGGCTGTCTTGACTCCTCGATATTCCGGGAAGATTTGGGCTCGACAGGCCCCGAAGAAACGATGCCGGAGGGCACAACAGGCCCTGAAGAAGCGATGTTGGTGGGGTGCAACAGGCCCTGAAGAAACAATGACAGTGGGGAGCAACAGGCCCTGAAGGAACGATGCCGGTGGGGCGCAGCAGGCCCTGAAGAAACGATGTCGGTGGGGTGTAACAGGCCCTGAATAAACAATGCCGGTGGGGCACAACAGGCCCTGAAGAAACGATGACGGTGGGGCGCAACAGGCCCTGAAGAAACAATGATGGTGGGGCGCAATAGGCCCTGAAGAAATGATATCGGTGGGGCGCGGTAATGACGCAGTTACCCAAATGACCAGTAGCTGTCCTCTGATAAGGGTCCCTCCGCAGCCGGGAAATGGGCCTCTAATGTCGCCTAGGACGAGGTGGTGTCCCCTGAGGCCGGTGATGACAGGATCGCCGCGGTGGGAGAAGGCCGGGGGGCAGTGTCCAGGCCTCTGTGGCCGGTGTCAAAGACACCGCACTACACTTGCTCATAGAGCCAGTGCGCGTGTCCTGAGTACAGAAGCAGTGCTAAACGAGGTACAGGAGGAATAAACAGACGGGAGGTCAGACAAAGCCAAAGGTCATACACAGGATCACAGTACAGTACCAGGGATGAGACAGAGCGGATAATCAGGGCCAAGCAGAGATCAAAACCAAACAGACATAGGAGGTACCAGGCAGAATCCAAAGCGATATCCAGAGAACAGACCGAGTCATACACAGAGAATCAAGTAACCAGAACACAGCACAAACACACTTAGGGGTCACCACACAATGCCAAGGGCAAGAGTATAACTGACAGGGATGGGAGCTTCCTGAGGCTATAAGAAGCCTCCCCCAGAACCAGGGAGAGGCCACAATCATAGCCCCAGGTGTGCAGGTAAGCCTGCATCGGGATCACAACCTTTAACCCCAGAAATGCCAGTCATCAGCACTGGTTCCAAACATTAACCCCACGTGTGCGAGTCAAACCCGCACTGAGATCATGACAGTACCCCCCTCTCAACGGGGGCCTCTGGACCCCCAGGCTTGCCCGGGTACTTAGCATGGAAAGCCCGTACCAGGCGATCAGCATGCATCAACCGGGCCGGTACCCAGGACCTGTCCTCTGGTCCATACCCCTTCCAATGAACCAGGTACTGTACCGACCGCCGTACCAACCTGGAATCTACGATATGACCAACCTCGTACTCCACCTGCCCCTCGACCAAAACAGGAGAAGCAGCAGACTCGGAGTCTCCCCGGACTGCTTCAAAAGGTTTCAGTAGAGATTTGTGGAAGACGTTAGGGATCTTGAAAGAGGGTGGAAGGCACAGCCTATACGCCACTGGATTGATTTTTTCCACAATCTTGTACGGGCCAATGAATTTGGGTCCTAACTTGGCTGACGGAATCTTTAACTTAATGTTTCGCGTGGAGAGCCAAACTTTCTCTCCCACCCGAAACATGGGACCAGGTGTTCGTTTCCTGTCCGCGAAAAACTTATACCTGCCTTGAGACCTGGATATACGCCGCTGGACTTCTGCTCATGTATTGTTTAACTGCTGAACAGAGTCCTCAGCCCCGGGGCACCCCGAATCCAGACGAGAAAACTCACCGAAATGAGGACTGAACCCATAGTTAATCAAGAAAGGGGACCTACCAGTGGATTGACTCACCCGACTATTGAAGGCAAATTCAGCCAACGGCAGTGCATCGCACCAGTCACTCTGTCTAGCAGAGGTTAGACACCTGAGGATCTGTTCCAGGGACTGGTTAGTGCGCTCCGTCTGCCCATTGCTCTCAGGATGGTATGCAGATGAAAAGGACAGAGACATACCTAATTTTTTGCAGAAAGCACGCCAAAACTTAGCCACAAACTGCACACCACGATCAGACACCACATTCAGGGGTAGCCCATGCAACCGGATGACATGCTGCACAAACAACCTGGACAACGTCTCAGCTTACGGTAGTGCGGATAGGGGTACGAAATGAGCCTGCTTAGAAAACCTGTCCACCACTACCCATACCACTGTATTACCCTTAGATGGAGGGAGATTGGTAACAAAATCCATGGATAAGTGAGTCCATGGCCTTTCGGGCACTGCCAAGGGTATCAGCTCCCCTGCCGGCCGGCTATGAGAGCTTTTAGAACGAGCGCAGACCCCACAACCAGCAATTAATTTTTTTATGTCTGAACCAAGGGTAGGCCACCAAAAGATCCTAGCCACCGCCAGACGTGTGGCTGAAATGCCAGGGTGAGCACTCAGCTTGGATTCATGGAACTCCTGCAAGAGTTTCAGGCGAAGTTGCTCTGGGACAAATAACTTCCCCTCCGGCTTGGCCGCCGAGGCCTGCGACTGGGCCCCCTGAATCTCCCATTCCAATTCAGATGAGACCTCCGCTATCACAACCCCAGGGCGAAGAATGGAGGATGGTGGCTCAGGGGGCGACACCGGCTGAAAACTGCGTGATAAGGCGTCAGCCTTGACATTCTTTGACCCTGGACGAAATGTAATTGTAAACTGAAAACGGGAAAAAAAAGTGACCAACGGGCTTGTCTGGGCGTTAGTCTTTTAGCAGACTCAATGTACGACAAATTTTTGTGATCCGTGATCACCGTAACCGGGTGACTGGCCCCCTCCAAAAAGTGCCTCCATTCTTCAAACGCCAATTTGACCGCAAGAAGCTCTCTATTGCCTACGTCGTAATTTCTTTCCGCAGCAGAGAACTTCTTGGAAAAGAAAGCACATGGCCTGAGGTTGGTTAGAGTGGCAGGCCCTTGGGACAACACCGCCCCCACCCCCACCTCAGAGGCGTCCACTTCCACGACAAATGGTTTGGACGGATCTGGCTGCACTAACACAGGAGCAGACATAAAACATTTTTTCAGCGTCGCAAAGGCCGCTTTTGCGAGCGAGGACCAATTTCTCACATCCGCACCTTTGCATGTTAGATCCGTGAGAGGTTTGACCACTTGCGAAAACCCCCGGATAAATTTGCGGTAATAATTGGCGAACCCCAAGAAGCGCTGAAGACCCTTAAGATCTCGGGGTTGCACCCAATCCGCAATGGCCTCCACCTTCTTGGGGTCCATGCGAAAACCCTCACCGGATACAATTAACCCCAAAAAGGACAACTCTTGTACACAGAATACACATTTTTCCAATTTGGCATACAAATGATTTTCTCTCAGCCTTTGGAGCACAGTTCGTACATGTTCCAAATGAGAATACTTGTCGGGGGAATATATCAAAATATCATCTAAGTAGATAACGACAAAACGACCAATGAGATCCGAGAATACCACGTTGATGAAATTCTGAAATATGGCAGGGGCGTTGGTAAGACCAAACGGCATGACTAAATTTTCAAATAATCCCTCGGTCGTGAGGAACGCGGTTTTCCATTCATCCCCCTCTCGGACCCTTATCAGATTATATGCCCCCCGAAGGTCCAGTTTAGAAAACCACTTTGCCCCTGATAGTTGGTTACATAAATCGGGAATCAAAGGAAGGGGGTACGTATTCCGTACAGTAATTTGATTACGCTCCCGGAAGTCGAGACAGGGACGTAACCCGCCATCTTTTTTCTTTACAAAAAAGAAACCTGCCGCCACAGGTGAGACTGAAGGACGTATGTGTCCTTTGCGCAGACTTTCAGTAATGTACTACTTCATAGCCAAGCGCTCAGGACCGGACAAACTAAACAGACGGGCTTTGGGTAATTTAGCCCCCGGGACCAGCTCAATAGCGCAGTCAAAGGGTCTATGTGGCGGTAACGTCTCGGCCTCGCTTTCGGAGAATACATCTTCGAAGTCCTTCAGGCATTCCGGAATACCTTCCAGCTCGACAGATGATACAGACAAAGATTTAACAGGTTCAACCAGCAGTGCGGATTTATCATATAACTCAAAATCATTAAACCCCCATTGTACAATCTCCCCCGTTTTCCAGTTAATAACTGGGTTATGGTGTTGTAACCAGGGCATGCCCAACACCAACCCTGCAGGTAAATTGTCCAGCACAAAACAACTTATGTTTTCCACATGAGTAGCGCCCACTCTGAGCGAAAACACATCAGACATAAAGCGAATTCCCTCCTTAGTGAGGGGAGATGAGTCAATGGCCATCACCTTGATCGGAACCTTGAGCCTAACTGTCCCTATCTTGCAGTGTGTGACCAATTGGGAGTCAATAAGATTAATAGATGATCCGTAGTCCACAAAGGCTGTAGAGGAAAAAGAACTACCATCCACAAACAGTTCCACAGGCAGTACTACTTTAGAAAATGAGGAAAATGGTACCTGAGGGTCTGAGCAGCCTCCCCGTTGACTACCCAGACCTAGTCGTTTCCTGCAGACCGGGTTTGAAGATGGGCAATTCGGGCACTCCCTTTTCCAATGTCCCGTTTTACCGCAGTAAAAGCATAACTGCTTGTCCTTCCGGCGTTTCCTATCCGTATCCTTCAGGGAGAGGGCGCCTACATCCATGGGCTCAGGGGCAGTCTCTTTTCCACTGGGGAATAATGGAGTATCCACCTGCATCACCCCTCTGGCCCGCAGCCTGCGGTCCATCTGGACGGCCTGGGTCATGGCGTCCTCGAGAGAGTTAGGTGGGGGATGTAACGCCAAGGCATCCTGCAGCCGCTCGGACAAGCCTCTGCGAAAGAGTCCTCGGAGTGCGGCGTCGCTCCAAGAGACCTCTGCCGCCCAGCGGCGGAACTCAGAACAAAACCACTCAGCTGAGTGTTTCCCCTGACAGACACTCATCACCATGTCCTCTGCCAATCGCACACGGTCAGGTTCATCATAAATGTGCCCGAGGGCCTCAAAGAATGCGTTCACTGACATACGTTCAGGAGCAGAGGAAGACAGAGAGAAAGCCCATGCTTGTGGAGCCCCCCGAAGTAGGGAAATAATGACCCCCACCCTCTGGTACTCATCCCCGGAGGAGCGGGGCCTTAGAGAAAAAAAAAGCTTGCATCCTTCTCTGAAAGACCGGAACTCCTTTTTATCCCCTGAGAAAAGGTCTGGTAATTTGACCGGAGATTCGGGGGACGCTAATGACACATCCCTACCCCCAGAACCCCCTGCATCGACAGCCCCCTGCACAGTAACCACCAACTGTTGCTGGGTATGGGCCATCGTGCGTTGTTCCACATTGAGCTTATGGAACATTTGAGTCAGGTGCTTGACCTGATAAGCCAAGGCTTGTATGGGATCCATGAGGATAACACACTTTTTTTTTTTTCTTCAGAAAAAAAACAAAAAAAAACTGAAAGGGTCAGTTATAAAGTCAAAGACACCGCACTACACTTGCTCATAGAGCCAGTGCGCGTGTCCTGAGTACAGAAGCCGTGCTAAGAGTTACCTGGGGAGCAGGGCAGCAGAGGTGACAAAGCGTGCTTCAAGCTAATAGTGTCAGAGAAGCCAGAGAACTCAGGTTACGGCAAAGCAGAAGTCATGCACGGTACAGACCAGCGAGGTACAGGAGGGATAAACAGACGGGAGGTCAGACAAAGCAAAAGGTCATACACAAGATATCAGTACAGTACCAGGGAGGAGACAGAGCGGATAAACAGGGCCAAGCAGAGATCAAAACCAAACAGACATAGGAGGTACCAAGCAGAATCCAAAGCAATATCCAGAGAACAGACCGAGTCATACACAGAGAATCAAGCAACCAGAACACAGCACTAACACACTCAGGGGTAACCACACAATGCCAAGGGCGAAAGTATAACTGACAGGGATGGGAGCGTCCTGAGGCTATAAGAAGCCTCCCCCAGAACCAGGGAGAGGCCACAATCATAGCCCCAGGTGTGCAGGTAAGCCTGCACCGGGATCACAACCTTTAACCCCAGAAATGCCAGTCATCAGCACTGGTTCCAAACATTAACCCCACGTGTGCGAGTCAAACCCGCACTGAGATCATGACAGCCGGTTTACGTGTAGTCACAGCCGCGACCTGAGGTAAGGGATCAGTCTCACAAAGGCAGGGGGCGGCGGGCGTGTCTCTCTGCGAACGGGGGCAGAAAGTGGCATCCGGTAAAAGTCTCTCACGTCTCCCTTGTCGGTGAGTGCACATTATCCTCCTCACAGGCTCCTGTCGGTGTCCCTCCAAGTTATCCGGCTTCCTGCCTCCTGTCACACTCTCTCCCAACTGCGCCCCCTGCTCCTTTTATCCTTGCCCTGTCCCGTTTCCCTGACTACTTTAGTCAAGTCTCTCCCTTTAATGTCCTCCCAGTATCGTTCCCTCAGGAACCCTGATGGCGGTCCCCTGGGTACCTGCCCGGTCACTGTCTGGGAGTCCTCCTCCCCACAAAAGTGCAGTGCATACTTTACTGAAGGCTTTTCTCTTTCTCATTACCTCTGCAGAGTAGGGATGAGCGAGCATATTCGTGGGTATTCGTTACTCGGCGAGTAATGTCATACTCGGTTCATAGCGAGTATTTCACTACTCGCCTCGCACTATTCAGCTCTCCCGCCCAGCAGTTGCCAATCACAGTAATGCCGCACCCTTCTTGGTTGTGGGCAGCATTACTATGATTAGCTGGCCGCCCAGCATAATAGGCTATGAGTAATCATAGCCTGGCTCTATCTAAGCCCTACCGCCGCCATTTTCTGCACATTGCATGCAGATCACAGCTGGTGTAGGGAGAATGTGAGCAGCTGCTTGGGAGAGTTGTGAACCATCCAGAAATCTTCTGTGAAACACAAATGCTCTTTTCAGAGCTGAAGTATAAGGTCAGGGAGTGTCCTCAGGGACTGAGTAGTGACCATTTTCCCAGCTTTTTTGGGGGTGATATTTACCCCTTCAGGGCAGTTTTTTTGTGCTGTTGCGGTGCTGTGTACAGGCAGCGAATAGTATGCATGCACGCTACTGCACAACTGACACGCAGCCAGCACCGTTGTCTTGTGTTGTGTCTGGGGTGCGTATTTTTGCCTTAAACGTCAGGGCAGCTTTTTTGTGCTATTGCGGTGCTGTGTACAGGCAGTGAATAGTACGCACCCACGCTACTGCACAACTGACACGCAGCCAGCATCGCTGTCTTGTGTGGTGTCTGGGGTGCGTATTTTTGCCTTAAACCTCAGGGCAATTTTTTTCTGGTGCTGCGGTGCTGTTTGTAAAACACAAAGCAGTACTAGGCTGTAGTGCTACCTTCCACATAGCACTAACTTCTCCTTGTTCCTCAATATCTGCATCTGAACATCTGCAACTATGGCAGAAAAATCCAAAATTCCTAAAAAGGCTGTTGTGAAGGGACAAGGACGTGGACATGGGGTCGTTGGTGCCCAACAAGGCACAGAGTCTGGGAGATCTAAGAAGTTGATGCATCCAGTTTCCTGGCGAGATTTCCCGGTCTGGAACATAAACGGGCATGGACAGTGGCGGATTATAATGAGGTCAATTTGGGCAGTTGCCCCGGGCCCAGTGGGGTTAAGGGGCCCACAGCCCAGGCCAGTAAATTGCCCCATTATAATCCGCCACCGCGCAGGGCCAGATTATAGGCAGGGCAGGCGGGGCTTCAGCCTCGGGGCCCCCACCACAAGAGCTTCTAAGGGGCCCCCACCACATTCCTGCTGGCTGCTGCAATGGCACTCCATCTTCTCCCCACCTAAAAGTGAGTGACCGTGGGGGCGGCATTATGTGCTCTGCTACCAGCAGCATCTACAAGTAGCGTGAACGCTGATGCTGCTGGTAGCGTGCAAAGGCTTGTGATGAGATCACAGGAGGGAAGGTGTCAGGGCCCCCGATCATGTGACCCCTGTCTCCTCCCCTCCTGTGACCTCATCACAGGTCCTGTGCGCACAGCACTGAGAGCAGCCATGTATGTGGAGTGCGGCTCTGCGGGTGGAGGTCGGTGCTGGAGGCTCCATTATTCTCTATGTGGAGTGCGGCTCTGCGGGTGGAGGTCGGTGCTGGAGGCTTCATTATTCTCTATGTGGAGTGCGGCTCTGCGGGTGGAGGTCGGTGCTGGAGGCTCCATTATTCTCTATGTGGAGTGCGGCTCTGCGGGTGGAGGTCGGTGCTGGAGGCTTCATTATTCTCTATGTGGAGTGCGGCTCTGCGGGTGGAGGTCGGTGCTGGAGGCTCCATTATTCTCTATGTGGAGTGCGGCTCTGCGGGTGGAGGTCAGTGCTGGAAGCTCCATTATTCTCGATGTGGAGTGCGGCTCTGCGGGTGGAGGTCGGTGCTGGAGGCCCCATTATTCTCTATGTGGAGTGCGGCTCTGCGGGTGGAGGTCGGTGCTGGAGGCTCCATTATTCTCTATGTGGAGTGCGGCTCTGCGGGTGGAGGTCAGTGCTGGAGGCTTCATTATTCTCTATGTGGAGTGCGGCTCTGCGGGTGGAGGTCGGTGCTGGAGGCTCCATTATTCTCTATGTGGAGTGCGGCTCTGCGGGTGGAGGTCAGTGCTGGAGGCTCCATTATTCTCTATGTGGAGTGCGGCTCTGCGGGTGGAGGTCGGTGCTGGAGGCCCCATTATTCTCTATGTGTAGTGCGGCTCTGCGGGTGGAGGTCAGTGCTGGAGGCTCCATTATTCTCGATGTGGAGTGCGGCTCTGCGGGTGGAGGTCGGTGCTGGAGGCCCCATTATTCTCTATGTGTAGTGCGGCTCTGCGGGTGGAGGTCAGTGCTGGAGGCTCCATTATTCTCTATGTGGAGTGCGGCTCTGCGGGTGGAGGTCGGTGCTGGAGGCTCCATTATTCTCTATGTGGAGTGCAGCTCTGCGGGTGGAGGTCAGTGCTGGAGGCTCCATTATTCTCTATGTGGAGTGCAGCTCTGCGGGTGGAGGTCAGTGCTGGAGGCTTCATTATTCTCTATGTGGAGTGCGGCTCTGCGGGTGGAGGTCGGTGCTGGAGGCCCCATTATTCTCTATGTGGAGTGCGGCTCTGTGGGTGGAGGTCAGTGCTGGAGGCTCCATTATTCTCTACGTGGAGTGCGGCTCTGCGGGTGGAGGTCAGTGCTGGAGGCTCCATTATTCTCTATGTGGAGTGCGGCTCTGTGGGTGGAGGTCAGTGCTGGAGGCTCCATTATTCTCTATGTGGAGTGCGGCTCTGCGGGTGGAGGTCGGTGCTGGAGGCTCCATTATTCTCTACGTGGAGTGCGGCTCTGCGGGTGGAGGTCAGTGCTGGAGGCTCCATTATTCTCTATGTGTAGTGCGGCTCTGCGGGTGGAGGTCAGTGCTGGAGGCTCCATTATTCTCGATGTGGAGTGCGGCTCTGCGGGTGGAGGTCGGTGCTGGAGGCTCCATTATTCTCTATGTGGAGTGCAGCTCTGCGGGTGGAGGTCAGTGCTGGAGGCTCCATTATTCTCTATGTGGAGTGCGGCTCTGCGGGTGGAGGTCGGTGCTGGAGGCTCCATTATTCTCTATGTGGAGTGCGGCTCTGCGGGTGGAGGTCGGTGCTGGAGGCCCCATTATTCTCTATGTGGAGTGCGGCTCTGCGGGTGGAGGTCGGTGCTGGAGGCTCCATTATTCTCTATGTGGAGTGGGGCTCTGCAGGTGGAGGTCGGTGCTGGAGGCTCCATTATTCTCTATGTGGAGTGTGGCTCTGCGGGTGGAGGTCGGTGCTGGAGGCCCCATTATTCTCTATGTGGAGTGCGGGTGGAGGTTGGTGCCGGAGGCTCCATTATTCTCTATGTGGAGTGCGGCTCTGCGGGTGGAGGTCGGTGCTGGAGGCTCCATTATTCTCTATGTGGAGTGGGGCTCTGCGGGTGGAGGTCGGTGCTGGAGGCCCCATTCTTCTCTATGTGGAGTGCGGCTCTGCGGGTGGAGGTCGGTGCTGGAGGCTCCATTATTCTCTATGTGGAGTGGGGCTCTGCAGGTGGAGGTCGGTGCTGGAGGCTCCATTATTCTCTATGTGGAGTGCGGCTCTGCGGGTGGAGGTCGGTGCTGGAGGCCCCATTATTCTCTATGTGGAGTGCGGGTGGAGGTTGGTGCCGGAGGCTCCATTATTCTCTATGTGGAGTGCGGCTCTGCGGGTGGAGGTCGGTGCTGGAGGCTCCATTATTCTCTATGCGGAGTGCGGCTCTGCGGGTGGAGGTCGGTGCTGGAGGCTCCATTATTCTCTATGTGGAGTGTGGCTCTGCGGGTGGAGGTCGGTGCTGGAGGCTCCATTATTCTCTATGTGGAGTGGGGCTCTGCAGGTGGAGGTCGGTGCTGGAGGCTCCATTATTCTCTATGTGGAGTGGGGCTCTGCAGGTGGAGGTCGGTGCTGGAGGCTCCATTCTCTATGTGGAGTGCGGCTCTGCGGGTGGAGGTCCGTGCTGGAGGCCCCATTATTCTCTATGTAGAGTGTGGCTCTGCGGGTGGAGGTCGGTGCTGGAGGCCCCATTATTCTCTATGTAGAGTGTGGCTCTACGATTCGTGACCCCCGTCACGTGACGAGGGGGGCCCACAGAGTCTGAACTGCCCCGGGCCCTGGCTACCCTTAATCCACCCCTGGGCATGGAAGCCAGAAGAACAAGAGCAGATACTGTCTTGGATGGCTTTAAGGCCTCAACGAAATGTTCTAGCAGCACCCAACCGTCCATGACAAAACAGTCTACTGTCCCTACAGATAATGCTGGGTCATCCTATTCTCAACCTGTTCCTAGTTCAGCACCCAGTCAGGAGTCACAGGAAACATTTGACCCCAACCTTGGTCACTGCGAGCATCTGTTTGGTCCATTTTCTTTTGTTGCCTCTGGCCTCTCACTGCATGACATTGAAGAGGAACGTGAGGGGGTATCGTCTTTTGATGATGGCCAAATATTTGAAACCCCACGGCCAGAAGAAAGCCACTTTCATCCACCTGATATACCGGGTGAAGAGGTGGAGACTGATGGTGATGACACACAGTTGCCATCTGGCCAGTCGCCAATATCAACACGGAATGAGGATGACATGGACGACGAGGTGGTCGATGATGAGACCACCGATCTGACCTGGACTGTTGGCATGCATAGCCAGCACAGCAGCACAGAGGATAAAGGTGGATACGTAGCACCAACAAAGGCACCAAGGGCTACTCGTTTGAGCAGAGTGTGAAGTGTATCAACTGTTGCCAAGAGCAATCCCTCCGTGCCTCAAATCAAGGCAAGGGTGCGCTCAGCCGCTGTCTGGAAATTTTTTTCCGATAGTCCTTCTGAACTAAATGTTTTCATCTGTAGCATCTGCCATAGGAAGCTGAGCAGAGGCCAGGGCAAAGGCAACCAAAGCACCACCAGTATGCGGAAACACATGGCAGCCAAGCACCCTAGTCGGTGGGCTGAACACCAGGGTGCCAAATCAGTGTCTGCGACTGCAGGTCAAATCACTGCCATGTCGCCCGTGATACGTCCTTTCCAATCTGCTGGGCAGGAAGCAGGTGATCATCATACTTCTTGCTCACAAGCTGTGGTTGCACAGACACAGGCCACAACAAGCTGATTCACTTGTTTTTCCCAGGAAAGAGTCCAATTGTCTGTGCCTCAGATGTATGAAAGGACGCATAAATACCAAACCACGCACCCACAAGCACAAATACTGAACGCGCACATTGCCAAGTTGCTAGCCATGGAGATGTTGCTGTTTAGGCTAGTGGGGACACAGTCTTTCCATGATATTTTGGCTGTGGCTGCCCCACGATACTCGGTTCCCAGCCGGCACTATTTTTCACAGTGTGCCGTCCCCGCGTTACACCAGCATGTCTTAAACAATCTAAAGCGTGCTCTCACCAATGCCATAACCGGGAAGGTCCATGTCACAACAGGCACATGGACAAGTTCTTGTGGCCAGGGACGATATATCTCTGTCACGGCACACTGGCTAAACCTGGTGGAGGGTGGGACAAAGTCTCAAACTGAACCATCAACACATATCCTACCCAAGCCACGAATAGCGGGCCCAACCTCAATCAGGGTTTCCGCCTCATCATATACATCCAGTCTCCCCTCTTCCTCCTCCTCCGCCTCATCATCCTATGCTGAATTACCCTCCACATCACTCCCAAGTTGGGAGCTGTGCAGCAGCGCATCGGCAAAGCGGCAAAATGCTCTGCTGAAGCTGATCTGCTTAGGTGAAACACCACACACTGCAGCAGAGCTGTAGCAAGGAATAAAACAACAGACCGATCAGTGGCTCTCCCCACTGCAACTCCAACCTGGTCTGATTGTCTGCGACAATGGGCGTAACCGGGTGGCAGCTTTAAAGCTCGGGAAGCTGGTACACGTGCCATGCATGGCTCACGTGCTGAACCTAGTGGTGCAGAAATTTATGAAAACATACCCTGACTTGCCGTACCTACTTGAGAAGGTGCGCCGTATTTGCGCCCATTTCCGCCACTCCTCAACCGCTGTTGCCAGTCTTGCAGTGCTTCAAAAGCAATTTAATTTGCCAAACCACAGACTCATTTGTGACCTGACAACACGGTGGAACTCAACATATCATAGCTTGGCAAGGGTAAGTGAGCAGCAGAGGGCACTTTCTGAATACCAACTTAAACATGCCCGTCACACTGAGACTCAGCCAAGATACATAACTGTCAAGTGGGTGTGGATTGCTGATATTTGTGAGGTGCTTGATAACTTTGAGTACTGCACCAAGCTTGTGAGCGGTGATCAGGCTATTATCAGCGTAACCATCCCTATGCTATGTCTGCTGAAAAAAATTGCTGCAGAATCAAAAAATGGTATCTTTGCGTGCCCAGCAACTGGGTATGGAGCAAGATTTCACAATGGGTGATCCTACCCAGCCCAGCCAATATCATCAGGTAACATTGGGAGATGAAGATGATGATGAAAATGATGAGGGAGAGGACTTCTTTTTCAGTGGTACCGAGGGGACACCTCATGCTACAGAGGGGAATCCCAACCCCAGCTTCATGTCTGTCCAGCATGGGTGGGCTGAAGAGGAGGAGGCGGAGGAGGAGAGTCAGTGTGAGGAGAGGATGTGTATTGTTCCTCCTTCAGGTGTCACAGAACATTTGCCTCTTTGCAGCTTGGCACACATAGAACACTTCATATCTGACTGTCTGTGCCAAGACCCTCGCGTAATCCACATTTTCAATAGCAACCTATACTTGTTGGCCACCTTTCTAGACCCACGGTCAGGGTCGGTCTGGCCTAGCGGGGTGCCAGAGAAATCCTTGGTGGGCCCTTGGAGAAGAGCAGGAGAGTGGAGGAAAGAAAAAAATAGGCTGCGGGCCCATTAAATGCTCTCACAGAGCAGAGGAGAGCTGGGCCAGGGAGTAGGAAGCAGCAGGGGTCGCACGCCCAGCAGCGTCACAGAAAGCAGACCCGGCTCTGCTAAAAGTGACATCACTACCTGCACCTTGCACTGCTGCTTCCTGGTTTAGAAGTGTGGTGCTTCAACAAAGGCTGTGCCGGACTAAAGACAAGGCAAGGTTAAGGTAGGATACTAACAGCCCTTATGTGTGTGTATGGTTATAAATTATTTGTATGTGAATGTGTATGCCTCTACATATGCATGCTATAAGTGTGTGTGTGTGTGTGTGTATATATATATATATATATATATATATATATATATACTGTGTATATATATATATACCCGTACATGTATGTGCATGCCTGTATATATGCATAGTATATATGTGTGTGTGTGCACCGTACACCTCGTACACACGCGGCTCCACTCCGTACACCTTGTACACGCGTGGCTCCGCTCCATACGCCTCATACACGCCCAGCACCACTCTGTCCACTTCGTACACACGCGGCTCTGTACACACACAGCCCATCTCCGTCCACCTCGTACACACATGGCTCTGCTCCATCCACTTTGTACACATGTGGCCACGTACACACTCGGCTCCTCTCCATCTACCTCATACACACACGGCTCCTCTCCATACACCTCGCACACACACGGCTCCACTCCATCCACTTCATACACACAGCCCCTTTAAATTGCCCTGTGGGACTATGGGCGTCGCCGACTATAGCTCTGGCCTTGTGCTAAGCGATACCGGTCTGGAGTGGTGGTCTAAGGAGCATACGGTTGCTGGTGTAGTATATTCCATTGTTGCCATTTTGAGTCCCTGTGTTGTATTACTTGGTTGCCCTTGCACATTACTGTATTCCCCTGTGTGTATGCGGTGTGGTGCATTTCCGTTATCCCTGTCCATACTTATTTGTGGGGTCTGGTGTTTGGTCTCCTCACTGGGTGGAGGGTGGTGGGTTCAGCTTAGGGCTGGACAGGAGACAAGGACAGGGTGGAGGCCCAGGCAGGCACACCTTCAGTGTAAACCCTGGGTTGAGGGACAGACAGGGTTTCCCCTAGTCTGAGGGACACCGCAGGGGCCCCAGGGTTTCAGCCTAAAGTTACCTAGGCTTCCCATGACAGCCCCTCTCCATCCACCTCGTACACACACGGCTCCTCGTTTTACACCTGGTACACACACGGCTCCGCTCCATCCACTTCGTACACACGTGGCTCTGTACACACACGGCTTCTCTCCATACACCTCGAACACATACGGCTCCTCTCCGTACACCTCGTACACACGGCTCTGCTCTGTCCACTTCGTACACACGCGGATCTGTACACACACGGCCCCTCTCCATCCACCTCGTACATACACTGCTCTGTTCCGCCAACTTTGTACACATGCGGTTCTGTACACACACCGCCCCTCTCCATCCACCTTGTACACACACAGCTCCTCTCCGTACACCTCGTACACACACGGCTTCGCTCCGTCCACTTCGTACACGCGACCCCTCTCCATCCACCTCGTACACACACAGCCCCTCTCCATCCACCTCGTACACTCACGGATCCTCTCCGCACACCTCATACACACACGGCTCCTCTCCGTACACCTTGTACACACATGGCTCATCTCCGTACACCTTGCACACACACGGCTCCTCTCCGCACACCTCGTACACACATGGCTCTGCTCTGTACACTTCGTACACACGTGGCTCTCTATAAACACGGCCCCTCTCTATCCACCTTGTACACACACGGCTCTGCTCCGTCCACTTCATATACATGCAGCTCTGTACACATACGGCCCCTCTCCATCCACCTCGTACACACACGGCTCCTCTCCGTCCACTTCGTACACACATGGCTCCATACACACACAGCCCCTCTCCATCCACCCTGTACACACACGGCTCCTCTCCGTACACCTCATACACACACGGCTCCACTCCATCCATTTCATACACACGGCCCCTCTCCATCCACCTCATACACACACGGCTCCTCTTCGTACACCTGGTACACACACGACTCTGCTCTGTCCTCTTCTTACACACGCAGCTCCATACACACACGGCCCCTCTCCATCCACCTCGCACACACACGGCTCCTCTCTGTACACCTCATACACACACGGCTCCTCTCCATACACCTCGTACACACACGGCTCCTCTCCGTACACCTCATACATACACAGCTCCTCTCCGTACACCTCGTACACACACGGCTCTGCTCCGTCCACTTTGTACACACGCAGCTCTTTACACGCACGGCCCCTCTCCATCCACCTCGTACACACTCGGATCCTCTCCTTATACCTCGTACACACATGGCTCCACTCTGTCCACTTCGCACACACGGCCCCTCTCCATCCACTTCACACACACACGGCCCCTCTCCATTCACTTCATACACACACGCTCTGTCCACTTCGTCCACATGCGGCACCGTACACACACGGCCCCTCTCCATCCACCTTGTACACACACAGCTCCTCTCCGTACACCTCGTGCACACACGATTCCTCTCCATACACCTTGTACACACACGCTGCGCTCCATACACTTCATACACACACGGCTCTGCTCTGTACACCTTCTAAACACACAGCTCTGCTATATCCACCCTGTAAACCCCTCCTGACCCCACACATAAACTTCCCCCCATCCAGCACCATGACAACCAGCACAGCAGAGACCTGCATACACTAAGACCCCTGATCATGTGACCCCTGACTCCTCCCCTCCTGTAACCTCATCACAGGTCCTGTGCACATAGAACAGCCATTGCGCACTCCTGAATTTGCACCTTCCACCTTCTAAACCTGCCTCAGGGACTGAGTGCACTCCTGAAGGTGCACCTTCCACCTTCTAAACCTGCCTCAGTGACTGAGTGCGCTCCTGAATGAGCACCTTCCACCTTCTAAGCCTGCCTCAGGGACTGAGCGCGCTCATGAATGTGCACCTTCCACCTTCTAAGCCTGCCTCAGGGACTGAGCGTGCTCCTGAATGCCCACCTTCTAGCCTGCCTCAGTGACTGAGCGTGCTCATGAATGCATGCCTTCGTTGCCCTAATGAAACAATTTGCGTCAGGCCAATTGCAGCCTGGCAGCCAATCAAAGCACGGAGCTGCACAGCTAATGCGCACTTATTCCCTTGACACGCCCACTGCACAGCTCACCTTCGAAGTGTAAACTCGCGAGCGGGCCCCTTAGTACTCCGGGCCCCGTTGCATCTATGACTGCGGTAGTTACGCCCCTGCATGTATGCATGGTATATGTGTGTATATTTATATGCCTGTATATGTATGTATATGCCTGTATATGTGTGTGCACATATGTCTACATGTGAGTGTCTGCGTATGCATTTCTGTGTCTGCATGCATACGTGTTAATGCATTTCTGTGTGCGTATGTCTTTGAGTGTCTGCATGTGAGTGTGTGTGGGCGTGCGTGGCTTCCTGGGTGTGCTTGTATGTGTCTATGTGTGCATTTCTGTGTATGTGTCTTCACACGTGGATGTGCATGCTACACCTGCATGTGTGTGTGTGTACTTGTCTGAGCGTGAATTTCTGTGTGCGTTTCTGTGTGTATGAGAATAACTGTCTGTGTGTTTTCGTGTGCACTTTTGAGTGTGTAAGTGCACTTGCCTGTGTGTATATGTGTGTGTCCCCTTTCTGTGTGTGCAATCTGCAAGTGTGTGTGTGTGTGTGTGCTAATGCATGTCTGCACGTCTTTGTGTGTTTTTTGTTTCTGCATGCCTGTGTGTCTTTATGTTCTTCCAAATATTTATCATAATTGGGGAGAGATGGGGGAGAAATTTTAGGAGACAGTATGGGGAGAATGTGTGAAGAAAAAGTATGGTGAATGAGGGGAGGGTGAAATGGGTGGGGGAAGAGCAGGGGGATGTATGAGTAGACAATATGGAGAGTGAGAGGAGACAGCATGGGGGAGAAAAGAGTGAGGGGACACAGAACAGAGACTAGGTAGTGTGGGGAGAGGTATATAGATGCGGCAGTATGGGGGGGACAGTGTGAGGACACAGCAAGGAGGAAATAGTATGCTGAAGAGAGGTAGTGTGATGATGGGGCACAGCATAGAGACTGAGCAGTATAGGGGGGACACCGTGTGAGAGGACAGTATGAGGAGGAGTCCCAGTATAGAAAAGAGAGGACAGTGTGTAGGGCATGTACCATAAGAGGGTTAGTATGGGTCATATTTTGTGCAGATAGCATTGTGAGAGTTAGTAGTCTATACAGGGGCTCAGTGTAGGGCAGATATTTTTATTTAGGAGCATTATAATGACTCTGCTATTTTTAGGGGTGTTGTGTGGGGATGTGCTGCAGTAGACCGGAGAAGATGGAGGTCTGCAGGCAACAGCTGTGTATGAGAAGAGTCATCATGGAGTCTGGACAAGAAAGAAAGAGAGACTATAAGCAGATAAGATGTCACAGCCAGGTAAGATACCTGGATGTAAATGCTTATTTGTGTTCCTGCCTAAGTCTCATCAGTACTATGGTTCCTGTATGTTCCGCAGTCTGATGATGATTACTGATAACAACAACTCTCAGTATCTCCCTAGTTAAGGACATACTGGGAGTTGTATGTTCATGTGATACAAAGGTATATCGGGCTGATCTGACATCACAATTGATGTACCATGTACTGATGGTGGCTCAGATGACGTATTCATGTACTGGTGTCGTGTTTGTGTGTGCTTGTGTATGTCTGTGTATCTGGAATTATCTGTATTTTTGTAAGATGTGTAACAGTGCATTGTGGTGTGTGAAAACATTCATATGTTTGAGACACATTTACTAAATCTATTAGGGCTCTTTCACATGTGTTAGGGAATTCTACTTGTCTTTCCATGTTTAGGAACAGACATATGAAATTTGCTAACCTTGTCATAGCTGTCACCATAGGGAAGTGATTGTATGGAGCGGGTTCAGGAGCTGAGCCTGCTCCATACCAGGCAGATTGTGACAGAGTCAGCTTACGCTGAGTCGTTTTCTTTAGGGAGGACCCTCTGGGTCGTGGCACCCGTCCACCTAGGGCGAGCTGACTTTGTGAGGAACCACCCCCTATAGTGGGAGTGTCAGGGGCAAGACCAAGGGGGTGAGCCACCACGACTGATGGAACCAGACAGCCAGCTCAGGTAGACACTAAGTATGAGTGTCTGACGACAAAGGATGTGCAGGAAACAAGACAAGACGTGAATTCAAGGTATCTTCATTAAGGAAAACTCAGGGTTACATCAGATGCAAGACGTGATAACAGGGAAAACATAGTAAGGTGTGTGCGAGGGCACGCCATGGTCCATGGCATGGTATGTGCCATGTGGCACGCCTGGGTACAGGCAAGGGCTCAATGGCATCAGACTCCAGACAGCTGACAACGATCGACATGATCAGGGCATCAGGCTGCGGACATCAGCTCTGGACATCAGGCCGCAATCATCAGGCTTACGATCTCTGGCAGCGATCGTCAGGTTCCAGGCATCCGGCATGCAAACCAGGGTTCAGGCAAGGAGGCACGACAGATCTCCAGACATGGTGCGTGTTAGGGAACACGCCAAGGTCCAAGGCAAGGTTCCAGGCAGGGTGCGTGCTAGGGGCACACCAGGGTCCAGGGCAAGGTGCAAGGCAAGGTGCGTGTGTAGGGGACATGCCAGGGTTCAAAGTACGAGACACGGTGCGTGTGTAGGGGACACGCCGGGGTTCAAGGTTCAAAGTACGAGACATGGTGCGTGTGTAGGGACACGCCAGGGTTCAAGGTTCAAGGTCCTGGGCACACTAGTGGAGCCGCTAGGGTTCAGGCTAAGGTCCTGCATGTGCAGAGGGGCACACCAGGGTTCAGGCTAAGGCGCCTGCGCATGCTAGAAGGCACGCCAGGGTTCAGGCTAAGGCGCCTGCGCAAGCTTGGATGCACGCCAAGGTTCGGACTAGGGCCTGTGCATGCAAGAGGGCACGACAGGGTTCAGGCTAGGGCCTGTACACGCAAGAGGGCACAACAGGGTATAGGCTAGGGCCTGTGCATGCTAGAGGGCACAACAGGGTACATGGCAAGACCTGCGCATACTTTTACAGAAGCACGGGGAGGTATGCCAAGGAGCAGGCTATGGCCTGCACGTGCTAAGAGGGCACGCAATGCACAGTGCAGAGACAGCATGGGTGCAAGGAAGCACAGAGAGCATGGCTGAGGCACTGGCTAGCTGGTCGGGCTGAGGCACAGACAGACGGGCAAGACTGAGGCGAACCCGGCTGAGGCATAACAGGCGACACAGCTGTCACTGGCCAACGAGCACGGCTGAGGCACAAGCAGGCGGGCACGGCTAGGGCGGGCACGGCTGAAGCACAAACAGGAGGCTAGGGAAGGCTAGGAGCATGCAAAGGGCACACGAAGAAACAAGGCAAGGCAAGGCAAAGTACAGAACAAGGAGCGGAACATAGGCAGAAGCACAGAGCCGGGTCAGAGAGAGTATAGCGCTAGCAGCGGAGCATAGGCCGAAGCCCAGAGCCGGGTCAAGGGAGAACCTTGAGACTAGCCAGGAAATGTGCTAGAGAGCACCATAGGACAGAGTCTAGCAGCGGAGCATAGGCCGAAGCCCAGAGCCGGGTCAAGGCAGAACCTTGAGACTACACATGGAATGTGCTAGCGAGCACCAGAGGGCAGAGTGAGGAAAACCAGGCAGAGACAGAGAGCGTGGAGTACTACAAGGCTCAGAATAGCAAAGGCCAGACAAGGCAAAACCGGCAGAGCCAGAGAACATAGGAAGTACTACAAGGCAAAGCATACAAGGACAAGACATGGCGAAAAACAGGCAAAGGCAGAGAACATAGGAAGTACTACAAGTCAAAGAATAGCAAGACAACACATGGCACAAAAGACAACACAAGACAAGGCACGAGACAAGAGGCAGAATACAAGCACAGAGCGTGTGCTGAGATGCAATACAGGGCAGAGTGCAGGGGCACAGAATGCAGGGAGCGACCCAACAGACCAAGCAGCCATGCAGGGAAGCAACACGATACTCAGGCCCCGACCATAGGAAGGGGCGGTCTGATATAGGGCATTAGCACCTGCACGTCCGGGTCAGGACCAGGGGAAGACTTCCGGTTCAGATCCTCCAGGATCATAGAGAGGATCACACGGTTGAGTCCTCCAAGACCATAGAGAGGACCACATGGTAGAGTCCTCCAGGACCATAGAGAGGAACATGGGAAAGGACACATGGTCAGGGTCTCCAGGATCACAGAGAGGATAGCTGGATTAGACTGTGCTGGAACATAGGAAAGGGTCTCCAGGAACACAGAGAGGATTGCGGCAGGCAGAGCAGAGATGGCTGGTCACACAATGTGTAGCCATGAGGTGAAACACACATGTGCACTGGCAATGGCAGGCAGCTATGAGATGAGGCGCGCATGCACACTGCTCCAGGCATCTTGCAGCATAAGTCACGAGGGGCGTGTGCACACTGCTTCCAGGGATCTTCTAGCATAAGACATAACGCGCATGATAGTTCAGTGCTCGTGTACACTGCTTCAGGGTTCATGCGGCATAACAGACATGGGGGGCATGACACAGATGTCAACTGTGATACATAGCTGGCGTCTGCCTGTAACAGCAGTGATCAATGCTCATCTTGATTGCTGTGGTTTTAAGCATTAAAATGCCCTCGTCAATCATGGACAGTGGCATTTAGATAGCACCATGGCCGGTGCCTGCACTCACCAGCTCCCATCAGCCTCCTGTGATGCAGTTGCAGGTTGCTGATGGGTTGTCGTGTACTGCTGCCACGTTAGTTGTTCAATGAAGCCCAGACTGAGGTTGGGCTCCCTGGACAATGTTCCTATCACAGTGCCAGGACATTATTACAGCACGCTCACTTTGTAGTTAGCAGTCACTGTAATACCTCCCTCCTTGCAGCGACCCTATCACAGGAACCGACTGGTGGAAGGGAGAATAAAGTTTAATTTTCTCCCTGCAGCCAAAGCTTTCCCATTAAGCCAGCTAACCAGGCTTTAAACTCCATTTA
Source organism: Dendrobates tinctorius (assembly GCF_039654945.1). Classification (NCBI taxonomy): domain Eukaryota; kingdom Metazoa; phylum Chordata; class Amphibia; order Anura; family Dendrobatidae; genus Dendrobates; species Dendrobates tinctorius. The sequence continues at coordinate 12,493,424 of NW_027361761.1, read as the reverse complement.
CCTGCAGATTAACCCTATATCTGCAGTTAAATAGCATTTCTCAAGGTGGACATTCACCCTTACAGGGACTCTGTCAGTGCAGAATGACTGTTCAAACTAAGTCCTGCCGCTCGTTGCTTCACAGTGGGGCCAATAATGTACATTCACCTTCCCACCTGCTAGTATTCCACAATTCTCCACCCCTCTCTAATGTCTAATGTGATTGAAAGCTCTGTCTTCATAGAGGCAAAGAAGGATGGAAATGGATGGAAAACAAGCAGGTGGGAAAGTGTATGTAAATGATTGGCCGCCATGATAATCTGAGCTCCTCTTGGGCAGGTCCACTGTGGGATACAAGCAGCGGGCATCCTGAAGTGGACTCGCTAGTGTGGAGCTACTCTAAAGGTGGTATCCAGAGATTCTGTTACTGATTTTATGGTATCCTAAGGGTAACAAACTAGTGACAGATCCCCATAGCAGAAAACTGGGTCACACAGTTGTACCAAAATCTTGTATTGGAAGCTCCAGCATATAATGATAAGTACTGAATATTCATGAGTTCCTGACTTTCTCCGCCCCCACTGCTAATTCAGTTTAAAAAAAAAAAAAAGCTGTAAATCAGGGGCCGGGTGTGGAGAAAACTGGGCACTCGCAAACACCCGGACTGATCATTTGCTGCGGCCAGATACTTATTTTCCTAATGAGATATATTACAGATATGTTTAACATCCCTGTCCTTATATTATATATAAAAAAATGATGGAATCTATAGAGTGGGCCCCTAGAGTTAATTCCCCTGGTGGGCCCTAGGCACCCCAGTCCGACCCTGGTCAGGACATTGTGGATGTTTCCTGCACCCTGATTGGCAGGCCGCAATGTGCACACATAAAGCTAGGGAAAAAAAATACTGTTTGCAAGCACGCCGCGCCTCTGAGCTCTGCGAACCCTTGCTTGTGTTTCCGATCATGTGCCATATTCGTGCCGAATTTATAGTTGGCGATCATTTTATAAACAAATTCGCTGATCGCTATTTATGATCATGGCGCAGTTTTGCCAACTGTTCAAAAATTCCAAGGATCGCCTTTTAAAAAAAGGACTCTTTTTTTTTCCCATGTCCGTAACAAAAAAAAATAAGGCGTCCGTAGTGTTTTGAGGCTGAAGAAACTTACACAGATTGTTGTTACTGTAATGATCGTTTTACAGTGTACAGTGAATGCTGATAATGATCTGATAACAGAATTACGGGCTGCAGACATGGATCACTCATAAGCATGATGATTGTTTATGGTTCTTAAATGACTCCATATAAAAAAAACATGAAAAAAACTATGATTTTTGGTAAACTGCCCAGAAAAAAAAATAAACAGTCAAGATGGCTGAAAAACTCGACTGCACTTTCTTACGTAATCGCATAAGTTGAGCAGCAGAGTTCTTAGGAGCATTTGGATGTGTTTTCATGAATTCTTTTTCTTCCTTTTGTAGTGACCAGAAAAATCATTACTAATAGATGATTGCATTTGTGTCACCGGTTTTCTGTTTTGCCTTGGGAGGATATAAATTGCTTATTATGCTGCCCTCTCCTGCTTTGTTTTGGTATTACAACTTGTAGTACTATGCTGCCCTCTTCTGCCTTAGTTTGGCATTACAACTTGTTTTTCTGATTTGGAAAATAAGTGGCAGTTGGAGGTGTGTGGGAGACTGAAAACATCGAGTTACGTCCGGTCTTGATGGTGAGAGGAGGTAGGAAATTGAGGCTCCTTGTCTAGGACAAGCGGGTAATGCAAAGCACCTTTTTCTTGGAGTGCCCTGTGGTTTACAGCAACAAAGTGCTGAGACAAGCGAAGGAGCTGCAGATTATCCGGATACTCCGAACCGATTAAGGTCAGCTAATCCTCCCCCTTCACGCAGCATAGTTAGTTATGAAAAGTTACTGCCATCCTCCCAAGGCTGGGACCGAGACAAGGAGTAGACTAACACAATGTTTAAGGAAAATTGTATCTGTTATCCATGACTGTTTTATGGAAAAACATAAGAATTGTTTCAAACCTTCAGTAAAATTCATCTTTCAAGTTTGCACGGGACCTCCGGTCTATGCTTCCTTCCTCCACGGCCTCATACCTTGCAGGCATCAACATAACCCTCAGTCTCATATATCTGTAAACTCCCCCTTTTATAATTGCCACCTAACTTAGGGATTGTTAGAGCTAATGGAGTCACCGTGACTGAACCACCCTCCGAGATACTAGGCCTGCATCCCTCAAGGCGGTGCAACATTTTGTTCTCTTAAAGTTTTGAGGAGCAAAACGAACAGAAACAATAAAATGCATTAATTTACTATAAACATTTATTATTAAAAAAATAATTTCAAAATATACAGTTAATTTAAATTATTTTGGATGTTCGCATTCAGCGAGATTCTACAGTTTCAATTATTTTTCTTTACTTAATTTCATAAAACCTACCATGAGGGACTTATTTACGTGGTTTCAGGAATCAAATGAATTATATACATGTCACCAATCCAGGATCTACAGGGACCACAAGAAAACCAGCACAAGAACACAAATTAGCCAAACATTTTTTATTTATAGCATATTTTGCTCTTTAACTACTGCCTTAAAATTTTACTCAACCTCTTTATATTTGTGTCTACCAGCAGCCACCACTGAAGGAAGCATTTTGTATGCTGTAAGCTCCTTAGCTCCCTCTAGTGGCAGTTGTAGACAGCCAGAATTTTATCTTTTATCTCCATATTTATGCAGGAAATATGGAACTCTGTACATGTTTTCTATCTGTAATACCAGAAGAAGAAGAAGAACACAACAGTCAGCCGCTCTCCAGCTTAAAAAGACAAATAATGAAGAGCAATTGATTCCAATTCTATTCTTGGAACATTCAGACCAGATACAGTAGATTTTCTTTAAAATGATTAGTGTAATACATGCGGCATGTCTCGTGTTAGCAGTGACAAAGTGTAGTCTATCTGCGAGATATTGCACAGACCTCAAAGGGTTTGGGGGCGTTTGTAGCCCCAAGTGCAGGGGTGAGGTCCAGTTTGGCTCCAGGTATGGGCTGGAAAGTGAAATTTTGTAATAGTGTTGTAAAGAACAGGAACAGCTCCATTTTAGCCAAGGTTTCTCCAGCACAGCTTCGTTTACCTGCGAAATAGAACAGAAAACATCAATAAAAAAAATGGTCGAGGACTTGAGACCACAACTGGAAAGAAATCATATTTTAAAAATATTTAATTTTTGGCTTTGGGGCTTTGATCTGTTGTGATTGATATTTTGCTTCTATTTGGAAACCCTACTAGCTTATTCTCATGTAATTAAAGTTACACTTTTTTGCCCCAACTGGTATCACCCACCTCTCAATAACATCTCACCATAATTCTTGAAATCCCATATTTTGTAAGGGGTGCCTGATGACACACATGAATTTTAACAGAACATCATTAAATGTTCCTATATTGCATTCCACAGTTTAGTTGTGGCCATGTTGCATTTATGCCTACGGGAAGGGGTTCAGGAAGGATCTCTCCAAGTTCTCGCTCCATCATATGATGTTTGAGGCAGAAGGTGAACTGGAGGTGTCTCTGGGCAGAAACACCGACTATATCCTTCTCTCAACTCCAGTCTCGGACAGCATCTTGCAGCCATGCCCTGGCATCTATAAGACCTTGCGGTATTAGGAGCTTGGAATATATTACTTAGGCAATAAGTGACAGACTTTACTCTCGGCTAAGAAAAATACAATCTCACCTACGGATATTAACAACCACCATACAAAGGCCTCAATTGCCCCTATATTAGTGCATCAGTTATGACTTCACTGAATTGTAGTGTCGGCCTGCTCATAATATTGTGTCAACCACAGCTACCCAAATAATACCAGACCATTGACAAGAGCACCAATAATAATGCATCAGCCATCACATTCCGTCAACCTTAGATATCGAAATAATACTATACCATTCCGAAGTGCCCCAATAATAGTGCATCAGCCGTAACACTTTGACTTTGTCAGAGGGCCCCTTGTATAGTCCTAACCCCTGCACACAAGGGCACAGGAGTCTCATCCCCCGTCAGCCAGTCAAACTCTGCTTTATGAGCACATCTATGGTGGGTTGACAGGGGAAGAAGAACAAGTGTTTGAGGTCTATGGACAAGTCTAACAATTACAGTCTCTGCTGAAAATTTTTTAAGAACTGTAAGAAAATAAAGCTTCTTTTGTGTTAAATGGGTTATTCACTACTTGGAAACCCCCTTCCTAATGTGAATGTTTGATCTCCATAAAATAACAACACTTATGCTCATCTCCTGTGCTTTCACTGTTCCAGCCATGTCGGCACTTGCTTTCGCACGGCTCACGTGAGATTATGCCATGTAATCCCTGTGGCAATCACCACTAGCTTCACTCTCCCTTCCTTCGCTCTGACTTCCTCTTGATGTCTGAAGAGGAAGAGTGAAGCCAGTAGTGATTGGCCGCAGGGATCACGTGACATAATCTCACGTGAGCCCTGGCATAGCCAGTGCAGACACAGCTGGAATGGCACCGGCAATAATTATAAAGCCAGGGTCACATGGCCATATGTTCTCTCATGCGAAAGAATCAAGCTGATTAAGCTAATGTCACTCTGATCAAACTTTGTCCTATCTTGATCTGAGTGTCACCTTAGGTTGGTCATATTTTCTATCATGAGAGAATCATATCACAGTTTTGGAGAAGATGGAAAATGTAATATCTCCATCTTCTCCATTGCCTATGTTTGCGGTAATGGGACTGCCAATGTTTCAAACCCATCTATCGAGCTATGTGGGTGCATGATTCGAGTTTCAGAGTCATTTGCAGCATGCCGGAATTGTTTTCTTATGCTGAATCAGCATCATAAGAGGAAACGTGCGGATCAGCGAGCCCTAAGTGTTGTTATTTTTCTGGAAGCAAACATGCGGATTTAAGCAGGGTTGTCCAAGCAGAGGACAACACCTTGAAATAAACTGTTTGACAGCATTGGTCACCTGAAAGAAGAGCCGGTCATGTCAGCAAATTGCAGCTGTGACAGATTCTGTGTGCGTACCAGTCCAGCACATTGGCTGCCTATAATCGACATGCACCAGGCTGCTCTATAAAACAGACCAGACCGGCACATGCAGCAATATTTTTTGACACAGACCCTCAATTTGTATGGAAAAATTGTATGACAACTGATTGTTCTGCCCATACTCAACCGAAATTAAACAAACAAATACACAATCGTCTAAATGAGTCATAACTATTAAAACGCTTTAAAAAAATGAAACCCCTTTGCGACTTAATAGTATTTCCTATGTTGGATCCTTATGTACGGAGTTGGCTCAGGAGCTGAGCCCGCAGCATACCCAACAGAAGCATCCATCAATACACAGCTGGCATCTGCCTGTAACAGTAGCAACTGTTCCTTGCCCTGATCGCTGCTGTCTTACCATTTAAGATTTGCTTAGTAGACCAATGCACCTAGGATTTCACTGATTGAGCGCCTTTGCCGGCTGCCGCAGTGTTTTCTTTGATTGGTCCCCCTGAGGTCAGTGATTGTTTCGTGATGTTGGTCTACTAGGCATTGCTCCCACCTAGCCAGAATCCTACTCCACACTGATGAGGGGCAACACCCGGAAACAGCTGTCTGTGGATGGATACCTGGCCTTGGTATTTCCCTGGTCATATCTGTAAACTCGTAAAGAGCTGGATATTGACTTAAAGGGCCACTTAATATGGTGGTAATGGTGGTTTCCGAAAGGAGCCACTCCTTGACTGTCTCCTTCCCTGGAGGAAGATCTGGCTAGTCCCGTGTTTGAGACTCTTAAATGAGGCTCCACGGACTTTATTTTCATTTAAGATTTGCTATCAGAGTTTGTCTCATTTTTAATGTTTAAGTTTGACCATTTGGTGGAGTGGAATTCTGATCATTAACAGTTTGGACCATCATCAAGGTTTGCCCTACTGACCCAAAAATTGTGCTTTCCCATGCTACAAGTAGATTCAGCTTTGCCTCTGCAGCATGGGAAGAGTGCAGGGGCACTAAGGCTTGTATGCATTGATGTATTTACTAGTAGGAGTCTACTGTAGTTCCTCCACGATTATCATTAATTAGGCAGCTCCCTCTTTGTGTTTTTAACTTGCGCTTTGGAGAAATGTGATTCAGTTTTAGTGTTATGCATTAAAGATTATTATTTTTATAAGTGTACGTTCTATAAAGCAGTAATAAAAACTGTATAAATAAATGATTTTATTAGTTACAATTAATTATAAACACACAAAAATCCAAAGAAAAATCACCTACAAAACACTCCATTGAAACTGGGGTACTGGACAGTGTGGTCCTTCATATGATACTTTATTAATAGCGAGTACTGGTGGGTCTTGGTGCTATTGCACGTTAACTTTGAAGCTCTGATTAGGGGTCTCTTTTGGGTATAAATTGCTGTATATTTTATAACCATATTCTGGTCAGAGTTTCATTAAAGAGCCTTGGCATGAATGGATGTTGTTTTGCAATAACTATAGCATAAGAAGGTTCATAGCTCCCGGATTATTTCTGTGGTTGATTTATTTTGTGCAAGCACTTTAACACTCTCCCATAAATTTAATCTATTTATTATTTATCTAAATTATTTATTATTCTTTTTACCTTGACCACTACCTTTCATTTTTCATTGATGATATGAGCTTACACTCCTCTGGAGAGAGAGAGAGAAAGGAATGTACTGACAAAAGGAGCTTACGCTCTGTTGGATAGAGAGAAGACCCCACTGATCATAAGAGACTACAATTTACAGGAAAAAGAGAGAGGACCCCGCTGACCATAAAAGCTGACACTCTACAGGAGAGAGAGAGGACCCCACTGACCATAAGAGCTTACACTCTACAGGAGAGAGAGGAACCTACTTACCATAAGAGCTTACACTCTACAGGAGAGAGAGAGGACCCCACTGACAATAAGAGCTTACACGCTACAGGAGAGAGAGAGGACCCTGCCGACCATAAGAGCTTACACTCTACAGGAGAGAGAGCACCCAGCTGACCATAAGAGCTTACACTCTACAGGAGAGAGAGAGAGGTCCCCACTGACCATAAGAGCTTACACTCTACAGGAGAGAGAGGACCTCGCCGACCATAAGAGCTTACACTCTACAGGAGAGAGAGGACCCCACTGACCATAAGAGCTCACACTCTACAGGAGAGAGAGAGGACCCCACTGACCATAAGAGCTTACACTCTACAGGAGAGAGAGGAACCTACTTACCATAAGAGCTTACACTCTACAGGAGAGAGAGAGGACCCTGCTGACCATAAGAGCTTACACTCTACAGGAGAGAGAGAGGACCCTGCTGACCATAAGAGCTTACACTCTACAGGAGAGAGAGAGGACCCCACTGACCATAAGAGCTTACAATCTACAGGAGAGGGAGAGGACCCCACTGACAATAAGAGCTTACATGCTACAGGAGAGAGAGAGGACCCTGCCGACCATAAGAGCTTACACTCTACAGGAGAGAGAGAGAGAGGTCCCCACTGACCATAAGAGCTTACACTCTACAGGAGAGAGAGGACCTCGCCGACCATAAGAGCTTACACTCTACAGGACAGAGAGGACCCCACTGACCATAAGAGCTTACAATCTACAGGAGAGAGAGAGGAACCTACTTACCATAAGAGCTTACACTCTACAGGAGAGAGAGAGGACCCTGCTGACCATAAGAGCTTACACTCCAGAGGAGAGAGAGAGGACCCTGCTGACCATAAGAGCTTACACTCTACAGGAGAGAGAGAGAGAACCCCACTGACCATAAGAGCTTACACTCTACAGGAGAGAGAGAGAGGTCCCCACTGACCATAAGAGCTTACACTCTACAGGAGAGAGAGGACCTCGCCGACCATAAGAGCTTACACTCTACAGGAGAGAGAGGAACCTACTTACCATAAGAGCTTACACTCTACAGGAGAGAGAGGACCTCACTGACCATAAGAGCCTACACTCTACAGGAGAGAGAGAGGATCCTGCTGATCATAAGAGCTTACACTCTACAGGAGAGAGAGAGGACCTCACTGACCATAAGAGCTTACACTCTACAGGAGAGGGAGGACCCCACTGACCATAAGAACTTACACTCTACAGGAGAGAGAGAGGACCCCCCTGGCCATATGAGCTTACATTCTAGAAAAGAGTGAGAACCCGCTCATTATAAAAGCTTACACTCTACAGGAGAAAGGGGACCTGTGGAAAATAAGAGCTTACACTGTGCAAGAGAGAGAGAAAGAGCTTCACTGACCATAAGAGCTTACACTCTACAGGAGAAAGAGAACTGCATTGACAATAAAAGTTTACACTCCACAGAAGAAAGAGACTTATGCAGTGACCTAGGAAATGGGAAATGTCTCTGTCATTCATACTATGCTCCACTGGGAACCACTGATCTGTGTTGTCCCAGGTACTGACCACTGCTGTACAAGGTATGATAATCTGTAACATGTGATAGCTGCAGGGCATTATGGAGAGGAACGTGCAGCCACAAAAAAGAAGTTAGGCCGCTCTCTGATGCTTCAAAAGTGTCAGAAATTATACCGGGCAAGTTTTTTTTTCTTACGAACAGCGAATTGAATCACAAAGTAAAAAAAAAAATTCTTAAAATGTGTGGTTTCAAGCAAATTCAAACAAACTCTATCATCCACAGAAAGATCAGCTCATCTCTCTTGCTACACAGATTTATTATCTCCAAAGGGATGCGGTTGTCTGGACATCCATGATGTAAAACCTTATGAGGACAAAATAGTTTATTATAAATGTTACCTATTGAGAAGGGGACAAAAGCCTCATTCTTTTTGAAATTTCCTTTAGAGTCCAGAAAATGTTCTGGATAAAACTCATCCGGCTTCTCAAAATACGCTTTATCTCTGAGTATCGAGTGTAGCAGTGGGAAAACAACTGTGCCCTGGGAAAACATAATGAGTTATGAGTAGAGTTGAGCGATACCGTCCGATACTTCAAAATATCGGATCGGAATGGATCGGCCGATCTTTAAAAAAAAGTATCGGTACCGCCGATGCCGATACCGGAAGTCCCATTCAAGTCTATGAGACTTCCGGTATCAGAATTGGAAAAACCCTTTCCTGCCCTTGTACAGCCTCTCGGGGGTCTGTACGGGCCTTCCGGGGGTCTCTGCCGGCCTGCCGGGGGGCTGTGCCAGCCTGCCGGTGGGCTGTGCGGACTGCCCGGGGTCTGTACCGGCCTGCCGGGGGGGCTGTGCCGGCCTGCCGGTGGTCGGTGCACCCTGTGGGGGTCTGTACCGGCCTGCCGGGGGGCTGTGCCGGCCTGCCGGGGGGCTGTGCTGATGTCCGGGGGTCTGTGCAGGCATCGTCCGATGGGACTACAAGTCCCATCGGGCGATGCCTGCTACCATGACAGTGATTGACACATTAGCCAATGATGGAACAGTAGTAGTCCCATCATCCGGCTAATGTGTTAAATGTAAAAAAAAAAAAAAATACTACATACATACATACTACATGCATGCTACATACATACTACATGCTACATACATAGTACATATATACTACATGCATGCTACATACATACTACATGCTACATACATACCACATACATACTACATGCATGCTACATACATACTACATGCATGCTACATACATACTACATGCATGCTACATACATACTACATGCTACATATATACTACATGCATGCTACATACATGCTACATGCTACATACATACTACATGCATGCTACATACATACTACATGCTACATACATACTACATGCTACATATATACTACATACATACTACATATATGCATCATACATACTACATGCTACATACATACTACATACATACTACATATATGCATCATACATACTACATGCTACATACATACTACATATATACTACATGCATGCTACATACATAATGCATGCATGCTACATACATACTACATGCTACATACATACTACATACATACTACATATATACTACATGCATGCTACATACATAATGCATGCATGCTACATACATACTACATGCTACATACATACTACATACATACTACATACATGCTACATGCATGCTACATACACACTACATGCTACATACATACTACATATATACTACATGCATGGTACATACATACTACATACATACTACATATATACTACATGCATGCTACATACATACTGCATGCATGCTACATACATGATACATACATACTACATGCTACATACATACATCATATATACTACATGCTACATACATACTACATGCATGCTACATACATACTACATGCTACATACATACTACATACATACTACATACATACTACATATATACTACATGCATGCTACATGCTACATACATACTACATACTACATATATACTACATGCATGCTACATACATACTACATGCTACATACATACTACATACATACTACATGCATGCTACATACATACTACATGCTACATACATACTACATACATACTGCATGCATGCTACATACATACTACATGCTACATACATACTACATATATACTACATGCATGCTACATACATACTACATGCTGCATACATACTACATACATACTACATGCATGCTACATACATACTACATGCTACATACATACTACATACATGCTACATACATACTACATACATACTACATGCATGCTACATACAATACATTCATACAATACATACATAGACATACAGTATATATAACAGAGTAACATACTTACCAATACTTGTCACATTGTTCCCCGAAGCCATTGTCTTCTACGGAATAAATATTAACATAACAAACCACAAAAATACTCACCCATGATCCGAAGCAGTCCACGAGTGTGTCCCACAACGATCTTGGGTAGAGAACTGCAGCATCAGCTGATGCTGCCGCTCTCTACGGGCTGCAGGAATACAATGACGGAAGGTAGGTATCCTTCCGCACTGTATTCCTCCGCCACTTAAAAAAAAAAGTCCCTAGTCTCACTTTATGGTAAAAGCTGTGTGGGAAATTCCCATACAGACCCCCGGACATCAGCACAGCCCCCCGGCAGGCCTTCACAGCCCCCCGGCAGGCCGGTACAGACTCCGGGCAGTCCGCACAGCCCACCGGCAGGCCGGCACAGCCCCCCGGCAGGCCGGCAGAGACCCCCGGAAGGCCCATACAGACCCCCGAGAGGCTGTACAAGGGCAGGAAAGGGTTTTTCCAATTCCGATACCGGAAGTCTCATAGACTTGAATGGGACTTCCGGTATCGGCATTGGCGATACCGATACTTTTTTTAAAGATCGGCCGATCCATTCCGATCCGATATTTTGAAGTATCGGACGGTATCGCTCAACTCTAGTTATGAGGTATAAATCACATAGCAAAAATATATTATGGAAAAGATCTGCACATGAAACAATAGCTTATAAAAGATAGCAATTGTACTACTGCACATTAGGATTGGAATTATCCAAACCTAGAACTCTTATGGGGATAAGGTGTTTAGTCTTTAAAATTATCTGTCAGCTCTCCTATGTAGAGTAGTAGAATCATAGAATCGTAGAGTTGGAAGGGACCTCCTGGGCCATCTGGTCCAACCCCCTGCTCAAAGCAGGATTCGCTAAATCATCCCAGTCAGATGTCTGTCCAGCCTCTGTTTGAAGACTTCTATTGAAGGAGAACTCACCACTTCTCGTGGCAGCCTGTTCCACTCATTGATCACTCTAACTGTCAAAAAGTTTTTTCTAATATCTAATCTGTGTCTCCTCCCATTCAGTTTCATCCCATTGCTTCTAGTTTTACCTTGTGCAAATGAGAATAAAGATGATCCTTCTACAATGTGACAGCCCTTTAGATATTTGTAAACAGCTATTAAGTCTCCTCTCAGTCTTCTTTTCTGCAAGCTAAGCATTCCCAAATCCTCTAAGCGTTTCTTATAGGACATGGTTCGCAGACCGGTCACCATTCTGGTCGCTCTTCTCTGAACTTGCTCCAGTTTGTTGATGTATTTTTTTAAATGTAGTGTCCAAAACTGGACACGGTATTCCAGATGAGGTCTGACCAAAGAGGAGTAGAGGGCAATAATGACTTTGCGTGATCTAGACTGTATGCTTCTGTTAATACATCCCAGAATTGCATTTGCCTTTTTGCTGCTGCATCACACTGTTGACTCATGTGCAGTCTGTGATCTATTAGTATACCCAATTCCTTTTCACATGTGCTGTTGCTTAGCCCTATTCCTCCCATTCTGTATATGCTTTTTTCATTTTTATTGCCCAGATGTAGTACTTTGCATTTTTCCCTGTTAAAAACCATTCTGTTAGTTGCTGCCCACTGCTGCAGTTTATTTATATAGTTTTGAATCCTCTCTCTTCTCTAGTATTAGCTATCCCTCCTAGCTTTCTGTCGTCAGCAAATTTAATCAGTTTACCCTCAATTCCATCATCTAAATAAAGATAAAGATGTTGAACAATACAGGGCCCAGGACAGAGCCCTGTGGTACCCCAGTTGAGACATTCTTCCAACTGGATGTGCATTCTTCCAACTGGATGTGCAGCCATTTACGACCACTCTTTAGGTCCGATCACTAAGCCAGTTCTGAATCCACCTAAACGTTCCTATCACTCTCCCTACGCTCACATTATGCTCTCTCTACACTGTTTCCGGCTGCAATGTGCACAAGATGGCTCCGGCAGCTATTAAAGATCCCTTATTATGCTGTAAGGCCAGCCAATCACAGTAATGACACACCAAAGATGACGCCGACATTACTGTGATTGGCAAGCCAGCCCAGCATGTTCATTGGCTGCAAATAAAGCTCCAAACCTGTTGGGCAGGTCACTCGAATATATTGAGGCGAATATCTAATTACTCGCCGAGTAACAAATAGCTCGAATAGCGTAATATTCGTGCTAGTAACGAATAGTGCTAAATGTTTTCACTCATCACTATTTTTTACCTTTGGGAGAAAATATCCTCTGAATGTGACATCTTCAGTAGTTGCATGTGGAACATTATGAGGTACAATATCCCCAAACCGCTGAATCTCATGAACAACGGCGTCAGTATATGGCATTTGTTTCCGATGCTCCATTTGAGGTTGGGCCGATCCGATCACTAGCTCAATTTCAGTGTGAACTTTCTCTGCCAAGGAAAGGATAACATACCACTTATTATTCATGTCTACAAGGTAAAGATCACAAAATATGTTTAATCATCCACCCATCTCATATTTACTACATGAAGTCTCAGCAACCGATCAGGTCTACCGACCATCAGGCGCATTACGCACCTCCACAAGGCAATGCTTCATGCTGACCACCATAATAAAACATCATGTAAACTCATTTTTAAGGAATGCAGGTAAAATCTGTCCATCCTATAGAGGTCAAAAGAATGAATGAATAAAACCACTTAAAAAGTAATTATCCAGAAAGCATTCCTTGTCTTCTGTAAAAGACGGAGACATGGAAGCAGCAAACATTGCTTCAAGTGACTAAAGAAAGGTTAGTAAAGCCGAACAGAAGAAACATTGATCTGAAATACTTTTAAAAAGTTGTAACATTTTTCCACCACAGTATCATTTCAAGTTAAAAATAGATTTCTTACGTTGAATTTCCGGGTACTTTATCATCAGTAGAAGTCCCCATCTCAGTGTGGTTGAGGTGGTCTCCATTCCAGCTCCGAACAAGTTTCCTACCAGAACCGTTAAATTTTCATTGTGGAAATACTCGGTGGATTCAGGTTTTCCCTGAACAGCAGAATAAAACAAAATCCTACTAAATACTGAAAGGTGTTTTGTCCTTGGTGGTTTCTCACAAAATATGTTCAAATTTACAATGTAGTATTGTAAAAATATAATTGCATATTTTCAAAAAACTGAAAAGTTCTGTCCACGTGTTCTGTGTCACAGTCCAGTCTCAATATCTAGGGATGGGCAAACCCGAATAGTAAGGTTCGGGTTCTGTATCGAACAAGTAATGTCCGTGCGCGAACCCTGATCATTGACTTCTTGCACGGATCCCGAACATGGACTTCTCCGGGAAGTCTGTACTACTGTTTGGGTTTGGCAGAATGAAAAAAGTTTTATTGAATGGCTGCAGCGCAGTCAATCAAAAAGCTTTTCCAGTGTGGACTCTTCCGGCTCAATCACAGCCATGACTAGTATTTGCATGGCTGTGATTGGCTGGGGCACACAGCATAAAAAAAGGAAATACATGTGGTCCAATCTATTTGTGCTAACCAGCGCAAGAAAAGCTGACAGTTGTGGGTTGCAGCCCCTAGCTGTCAGCTTTATCTTGGCTGGTTATCAAAAATAGAGGTGTCCCACACCTTTTATAATTTAAAAAAATGATGTGTGGTCATCTTCATTTTTGACAACAAGCCTGGCTAATGTAGACAGCTGGGGGCTGGTATTCTCAGACTGGGAAGGGACTATGGATATTGGCCCTCCATAGCCTTAAATTAGCAGCACACAGTCACCACAGAAAAGGCTTATCTATCTTTGCCCGGGAGTGTTTCTTTCAAATAAATGAATCTGTGATTTTATTTCAGAAAAGAGAATTTACCCTGTGCGTGTTTTTATTTCTTTTGATTACAGGGTTAGTAATGGGGGCATCTGATAGATGCCTCTCCATTACTACTGTCGGCTTGATGTCAGCTGGTATTACAAAGCTGGCATCAACCCCACAAATATTACCCCACTTGCCACCACACCAGGGAAAGTGAGAAGAGCCAGAATTAGTGTATTTAATAGATGCACCTTTTCTGGGGCAGCCTCAGGATGATATTTTTAGCCTGAGGAGGGCCAATACCAATTCCCAGTCTGAGACTACCAACCTCCAGCTGTTTCATTTAGTTTGGCTGATTGTCAAAAATGGAGGGGACCCCATGTCATTTTTGAAATTATTTATTTAAATAATTTAAAAAAAAAAACGGCATTGGACCTCTATTTTTGACTACCAGACATTATAAAGATGACAACTGAGGGCTGCTTCCTGGAACTATCAGATTTACTTGCACTGATTAGCAAAATAGAGACCTGCACATCATTTTTTTAAAACAATATTTATTTATTACATGTGCTAGCTGGTGAGTAATCCGTCAGCCTTTTCATGCTCTTGCTGCTATCAAAGAGACCAGAGGTATGCTGATGAGAGTAGGACTCTCTTCAGCTGATGCTGGTCAGAGCAGCTAGGAACTGCAGTGCTCTGACCGGCGGTGACGAACTTAACGCTGACCAGAGCCGGTGTTTCCCACGCTGTTACAAAGATGACAGCATGGGAAACGCCAGATGCTTGAACCCCCATTCATTTTAATGTGGTTCGGGTTCAAGACCTTTTTTTAAATGGGTGGCTGAACCTGGTGGACCCAAATATCCACAGCTCGGCTCATCACTATCAGTAACCTGACTTGAGCTGAGCTAGGCTATGTTCACACATTGCATTTTTGCTGCATTTTTTTTGTGCAGCCAAATGCTGATGTCTTGGCAGTAAACAAAAGGCTTTTTAATTAAGTCAGTTTCATTCACAAAAAAAACAGCTAGAAAAAGATTAACGATTGCAAATTTTAGCATGTTGCAGTCATTTTCCAGATCATTCAGGAAAAAAAAACAATTGTGCGCATGAGATTTCTGAATGTCATAGCGTTTGCCCGTACATGTAAAATACAGTTTTAATTTGCATAAAAACACAAAAAGAAACTGCAAAAATACATCGTGTGAGCATAGTCTTACAATACTGGACATCATAAATAAAAAATTAATTTTGTTATTAAAATTTACTATAATTGCCAAAAATTAGTATTTTTTTTACAAAATGTATTGATTGCTATTAGCAAATATGAAGGGATTCTGTTGTGTCCCCAAATGGCGGTGATGCATGTGATATGCATACTCCTGGGCAGAACCCGTCTAGTGGGTGTTGACCTTGCTCCATATAAGTGTATGAAGCGAGGGCGCGGCCGTCTAGTGGGCACGGCTGTTCAGTGGATGCAGCCGTCTGGTGGGCACACGGCTTTGCTCAATACACCTGTATGTAGTGAGGCCATGCCCACTAAACGGCTTCTGCTCGGGAGTATGCATATCACATACATAACCGCCGTTCCCAGCTCAGAAACCAGCGAATCCTTGTAGAGCCCACAAAAGTCTGCAGACGCACAGCGTGACTGCAGCCTTTTCATTTTAGACCACACAACCCATTAATTGAAGGGAAAAACCACTTTAATAGACAGTTTGTAAGTGAGTGTGTACTGATGGAGAGCGTGCAACTCTTATCTGTCGCTTTCTGAGCTCCTTTCAGCTAATTTATGTCAATATGAAACTTGAGCTGAACTTTGTTATAAAGCGGCTGAGAGGAGCTTAGAAAAAGGCAAATAAAAGAGTTGAAAACTTTGAAAAATTCATAGTTAACCAATTCTGCAGTCAGCAATCTGCAAAGAGACAAAAAGTCTGTAAAATCCGATCTTTTAAAAATCCCTACTGCAAATTAATTGTAACCCAATGTACAGAAATTAAAGAAACATATGGCATCCAGAAGTCTGCCTATAGCTATAGAACTTATTTTATTATGTACTATAGAAACAAGTACCAGATTATCTGACTTTCTGGATTACACATTCCATTTGCAAATTTATGTATTTTTATGCTTAATAATTTCTAATGATTATTATCATGTGCATGATACCTCTTCTTGCTTGGCCAGGAAGGCATCAATGAGGTTCCTCTGGTCATTTACATCCAGCTCTTTTTTTTGTTTCGTAAATTTTTCTCTTAAGAAATTATAAAATTCTCTGACATTCCCAAAAATTGTCCTGTGAGGTCCAGGAAGCAAATCCAACAATGTCGGGAAACTGTCATACAGCTAAACAAATATAAAAATAATAATTAACACTATCAAAAATGTAATAGTACAGTTCATTTTTACACGTGAGAAAGACACCAGTCTGATGTGTAAACGAGACCTTGAATCAAGGATCTTCATATCAGTTAGTGCAGACCAAAACCATGACTTGTCCTTTCCTTCAACGTATCCTGGTGAAGTTCACCCCCCAGCGATAGAACAGTAGTAACCGTTATTGAGCTTTCACAAGAGCTGTGCCTACTCAACCCGCTCAGGTGAGCACATTACCTGGAACTATTATATCTTTTTGTCAAGATATCTATTAGGGTTTGCGGATCGCACCAAAAAAAAAATTAAGGAGGTGCGATCGCAACCCGGGGACCACCGTGCGGTCATGGAGGAACCACAACTAATAATGGCGGAGCAATGCTGTGTGCAAGCACCATAAACACACAGAGTAAAGATCACTCCGTGTGGAAAGAGTGCAAAGTACCTGCTCGGTTGCTTCACAGAGCGGTACAATAACGGAGCACTTAAAGCTGTACTCTGTTAGACTTCACAGGAGTATAGTAAGTTATGACACTAGTTGGGGTCCCTATAGCTCACTCTGGCACTTAGTTGTGCTAAACAGCACATGCGACTTAGGACGCCTGGAGTCAGATGCTAAACCAAGCGGGAGTTCCCAACCTACACTGCCTGCACACACAATCGCTGTGCTGGAGGTGGCACACGTGCACACAGAGTAGTACCTTATCCACTGACACACATAAAGGGTCTTAGCATGCCAACGTGCGCCCCAAAGACCCTTTTATATGCTCCGCTTAAGTCCAGTCAGACAGGACCTTGCTAGTGGACCAATCCGGAACTGCAACATCACCCGAGCAGCTGACAACTGACCACCAATGAGAGGTCGCCACCTCACGAGCATGCTCAGTAGAGTGATTTCTGGACTTAGCCTCCGAAACATCTGTTAGCTGCTGCTTATTGCTGGTTACCATAGCTTTGGCTGGAAGGCCAGTAGTAACCAAGTGCACTGCACAGGTCTGAGTAAGACGCTGAGACCAACATCTTTGCTGAGCAGCCTCCACTGTGGCTGAAGAAGAATGGGGGACTGCAGAGGCACACAGTGCTTGGGATCTACCCTGTGCAGTGGGAAAATCCTGGTCCTAACAATATCAGCACATGATCTGGCTTGCTCGGTTTCCCTGCAATTCTTATCTAAAAGTGTGATAGTGGAAGCAATTACTGGTACTATTCATGTGAGCATTTAAATCCATTCCTGTCCTCTTTAAAGAAAGCAATGGGGAGCATCAAAGAGTTTTAAGAGATCCAAGGCAGCTGGATACATTTGGAAGTTGATATTCTTCTTCCATCCCCTTTTTTCCATTTTTGATAAAAAAAAATTTCAATTAAAATTAAGAGGGGAACGAAGTCACTGATGACAAAATTGTTCCTATCATCTAATTTTGTAGCCTCTTTGAAGGGCTTTAGTTTGTCTTAAGGGATAATTTTTTGACCGACTTGGACCATTACATCAGTGATAATCTTATCTAATCCCCAAATGTTCATATTTTTTCAAGGACAATAATTATAATTAAAAATAGTACTGGAAATTGCAAATTATAATAATTTTTCATTTTTTTTACTTACCCGGATCCAGGGGCTTCCCAGGAGTCTTACATTTTCATTAACTAAGGCAATAAGTTTAGAAATTATTGGATCTTCATAGTCAAATCTGTGACTGAGAAGTATTGCTACGATTATATTGGCCACGGCCGCATTAATAATCGTCAGGTTATCAAAGGGCTTTCCTAGAAAGATAGAAAATATTTGTTTTTGTTTTTTTTTTAAAAAAAAAAAAACAATATTTCTAGTCATCTGTACAGATTTTAATGTGGTCCACAACCAAAATATTTGTGTTTCATGAAGGCCGTATTCAGTTAACTATCGAAAGGGAAGGATGAATTTAATTTCTTTGTTTTTTTTCTTTTTATATACTGCTAACATATTCTGCAGCGCTTTACAGCTCGCACACATTATCATCTGTCCCCACTGGGGCTCACAATCTAGATTCCCTATCAGTATGTCTTTGGAATGTGGGAGGAAACGGGAGTACCCAGAGGAAACCCACGTAAACACAGGGAGAACATACAAACTCCTTGCAGATGTTGTCCTTGGTGGGATTCGAACCCAGGACCCAAGCGCTACAAGGCTGCAGCGCTAACCACTGAGCCACCATGCTGCCTCTGTACATGAGTGGGAGGCCCGACTATCTCTTGCTTGCCACGCTGTAAGAAAGTGTTATTGCAATAATTTTCTGGGAGAAACACTTTTGCACGATATAAATATATAGATAAAATATAAATTTATTTGCCCTTTTTTTCCAGGATCAGTTGTCATTTTCAGTGGCACCATTATGAAGTAGAGTACATACGACTGTTCAATCACTATGCTGGTTATGTAATGTGAATATTTGTATTTTGGCTATTTATTGATACCTCAATACCAATTACATACCGTCCCAGTCAAAAGTTTGGACACACCTGTTCATGCAGTAGTTTTCTTTGATTTTATTAGAATCTGTAAGTTGTAGATTCAGACTAAGGCCGGAGTCACACTACAGCAAGATACGGCCGAGTCTCGCAGGTTAAAACCAAACCAAACCAAGCTCTGGCACCGGTACTCCGGTACTACCCGCCCCATACGGTCATCGCTGCCTACTATTGCACATGGACGCTTGCGATCTGCGCACCCTATCTTTAGCGTAGGGTGCGCAGATTATGCGCTGGCCGTGCGCTAGTAGGATTTTGGCATGCGCTGCGCACGCCAAAATCCTACTAGCGCTCGGCCAGCGCACTATCTGCGCACCATATGCTAAAGAGGGTGCACAGATCGCAAGCGTCCATGTGCGATAGTAGGCGGCAATGACCGTATGGGGCGGGTAGGGAGCCGGCAGGGGGTGGGGCTTAGCGGCGCCGTGCGCTGCGTCGAATAAACGCTAGTGTGAAAACTAGCCTTAGACGTGAGACACGACCGAGTTTCTCGCATGTGTGATCCCTGCCTAATGCAAATAATAGAATTTCGATACACAACACGTTAGAATACAATTTTGTATTAAGGGATAAACAAACTAAGAGATTTTTTTTAAGGTGAAATTTATGGATTAATAAGTTTTCCCCAAGACTAAGTATAAATGAGTCCATTGATTAAAACTGATTAAATGTTAATTGTATATTAAGATTGTTTCAAAAACGTTTCTTATGCTGATTGATCCAATTTATTTATAATGCTTTCTGTATTATTTCCCCATTTATTCTCCCCCCTCCCCCAATTTTTTATCCTATGTTTGCTCATTCTCACCTTACCTTTCCTATTGTAATATAAATCAAAAAATATTTGGAAAAAGACAAATGTAAATAAATATGGTATCTCTAAAAAGATCATCTTGTCTTGCAGAAAGTAAGGCATCATCCACCTCCATTAGCAATGTAAATGAGGTATCGCTGTAGTCATACTGACCCGAAGAATAAAACGGCCTTATCAATTGTACCGCACGCAGAACGACATTTAAAAAAATGAAAACAATTCCCGTATTGCTGGTTTTTGTTCATCCTGCCTCTTAAAAAGCAGAATAGAAAGCGATCAAAAAATGTTATGTGATCGTAAATGGTACCAATAAAAAACGTCAACTCGACCAGCAAGAAACAAAGACCTCACATGACTCTGAAATATAGAAAAATTATAGCTCTAAAACTATGATGATGCAAGAACTATTTTTTTTTTTTTTTTTTAAATACGATTTATGGTGTGTGACAGCAGCCAAACGGAAAAAAAACAATATAAATCTGTTATTGCTGTAATCACACTGACCTGAAAAGTCGTCTAATCTCTTACAAAGAACAACGTAAAAAATAAACCAACACTTCACCTGCTGTTGATGTGTTCATTCTGCCTTCCAAAGATAACAGTAAAGCTCAGCTCGCATTGATCCTGTGGTGATTGTCTTTTTAGGCGTACGTAAAAGCGCAGTCCGCCAAAGTTTTGTGCATTTCTTAAAAAAGGACAACGCTGAACAGAGGCCAGACGTGGTCCAGAGTAACTCTGCTGCCCCATTGTAGTGAATCGCTCCATCAGGAGAGTAATCTGAATCATGCTATTCAGAGATTTAGATGGAAGCCATGACGTTAGGGCTCAGCGTAGAGCGCCGGATAAATGTCATACAAAATGTTATGTAAAATGTTCCCAATAAAATCTTCAACTCAATACCCAAAAAAGCAAGTCCCCACTCAGGATCATCATCTGTTAATGGAAATGTTGGTGGCTTCCATGTTACTTTTAGTACCAAGGCTCTGGAAAAGCGAAATGGCTCCTCAGTCCCCAAAACAAATTCAGCAAACTCTGCACTCCCAAATCCAAATGCCGCCCTCTCTTCTGAATACCACAGTATGCATAAACCTCATTTAGTGTCCAAATGTGTGGTATTTCTGTAGCGATGAGCGCTCGCCTAATTTATAGGTGCATGAGCTGAGCACAATATACGTGCACTTCCACATACTGGCCACTACAACGTACTGGTCACTACAAAATACTGGTCACTACAACGGCAGTTTGCTATTTGCACTCGGCAACATGCGCTGATGTTTGTTTCTAGAAAACAACCACAGAGTCAAAATCGTCACTACATCTTTAGGTAAATTCCCAAGGGGGTATAATTTTCAACATGGGTTTACTTGACAGGGGATTTTTCTCTTCTAGCACTTAGGAGCTCTGTATATGGAGTTTGCAAACTATTCTAGGAAAATAGTAATTATAAAAAGTTGCCGCGCTAATAACACTAAACAGCCTGGAATGCTGTGGGACAAACGCACAGTCTGTCAAATAACCAAATGTCGGGGTACTCACTGATGTGTGTTCTATGCACTCTCTGTGATCCATTTCCCCGTGGATGCCAGATGATGATGGCAATGTGGATGAGAAGCTGTGCTTACTGCAGGGAGCGTCCTCCCGTTTGCATGAAAAACCCCCTTTTTGAGAAAGGGGGACGATTCCCCTGAAACGCGTCGGGATTGGCCCCTGCACATGTCCGTCATTGCGGACCGGTGATGGCACCGCTTCACCATGCCCCCCGGTCGCCACGCTACTACATGGTGGCGCCATCGGCCGAGGCTGACCGCTGTACTTTGTAGCCCACTACACAGGGGGGTTTTCAAGCAAAAGGGAGGACTCTCCCCGCATTAAGCACAGCTTCTCATCCACATTGCCATCATCTGGCATCCATGGGGAGACGGATCACAGAGAGTGCATAGAACACACATCAGTGAGTACCCCGACATTTGGTTCTTTGACAGACTGTGCATTTGTCCCACAGCATTCCAGGCTGTTTGGTATTATTAGCACGGCAACTTTTTATAATTACTGTTTTGTCTGTGTGGCAGAGAAGCACACTTTATCTGCCTGTTTGCCAGCTGCTTTAAACAAAGGTGTAATTTGATCAGCGCCAGTGAAAAAATTTCTTTCATATTCTAGGAAAATATGCGCTCCAGGAGACAAATATTGCTCTGTTCCTTCCAAGTCTCACTGTATGGCTAAGCAATACTGGACATCCACATATGGTGTACATTCAGCAGAAATTGTAGGACACATTTTGGAGACATTTTTAACCATTTTCGAGTGTTAAAATGTTAAATCTGGGGCAAAAACTAAATTTTGGTGGTAAAAATATAATTATCACTGTCCAATGGTATAACATTCTGTGATCCACCTGTAGTTCTGCTGTTCTGGCACGTCAAGTGCTCTGCCAATGTGACATGGCACCCTCAAACTAGTCCAACAAAATCTGAACTCCAATATGGCGTGTCTTCCCTTCTGAGCTTTGCACCGTGCATCAAAAACGTTTTTGACCACATACAGGATATTGGCGCACTCAGGAGAAAATGCAAAACAAATTTTGGGATCCATTTTCTCCTATCATTATGAAAATGAATAAATTGGGCTAATACAACATTTTTATGGGAAAAAATATAATTTTTTTCATTTTCACAAGTCAACGTTGTAGAGATCTGTAAAGCACCTGTGGGTTAAAGCTGCTCACCACACTTCTAGATAAATTCGTTGAGGGATCTAGTTTTCAAAATGGAGTCACTTGTGGGGGGTTTCCACTGTTTAAGTACATCATGGGCTCTTCAAACACGATATGACACTCGGAGACCATTCCATCAAAGTCTGTGTTTCAAAATATCACTCCTTCCTTTCTGAGTCCTGTTGTGCACCCAAACAGTAGTTTTCCCCTACATATGGTATAATTGCATACTCAGGAGAAATTCACAACAAAATTTTGGGGTCCTTTTTCACCTGCTACTATCGTGAAAATCAAAATTTGGGAAAAAAGTGCATTTTTTGGGGAAAAATTTGATTTCTTTTATTTCCATGGCTTAACTTTTAATACAGCACAGTACAAAAAGAGGACTTGAAAAACCTCCAATAATGAGAACAGCAATAGAACAACAAGGTTTACCCATACAGGCCTCCAAACAAAATGCACTATCAGGGTGCAGTGGACCCATATAAAGATGGCAACACAGGTGCAAAAATACCAATCAAGCAACTGCTCCAGCCTACCAATACATGGAGGGGGCGATTGCCTGGTATGTTGATGCACAAAAACAACTTGTATGCGGTGCTGTTCACACTAAGGCCATGCACAGTGTCCAGGCCAGCCTAGTACCAACACCCTTCTATTAGTTCAGGTGGGCTGCCCAGCGCTAACAAATGCATGCCGTGTGGAAAACAGACACCGCAGTTTACAAGACCAAATGGGCCCAACTGCACCCTGAATAAAAAGTGCAAAAAACACATTTTAAAAATATTTTTAAAAAAATGTGGAGTATTAGTTAATATTTTGGCCAAAATACGTGAGCCCGTAACCTACGTCAAAGATCTCCACGCTTATGGGTACCTAACACTAAATAATAATACAGCACAGTACAAAAAGAGGACTTGAAAAACCTCCAATAATGAGAACAGCAATAGAACAACAAGGTTTACCCGTACAGGCCTCCAAACAAAATGCACTATCAGGGTCCTCCGGACCCTCAACACCACACTTCACCGGACCACCTACAGTGAGGATGCCCTGTTCCACCATAGTTCACCTCAGCAATCATCTGACACTGCGGTTCATGGCAAGAGAGGGCAGATGGAAATGACAACGTATACTCTGGAGGTAACACAAAGGCATGAAAAGGAAAGAAAAAGGTTTACATGAGGGAATCCCGAATTCTGACACAGATCCAAGAATTGGACTGTGACACTAGGCGCATCTAGGGTTCTCCAATTGCTACATGGTGTCCTCTAATTATTCCAGCACATTTTTGCATTCAAAAAGTCAAATGATTCTCTTTCATTTCCAAGCATTGCCCAAAAAATAGTTTTTGTCTATATGTTCTATCGGCGTACTCAAAATAAATTCCACAACAAATTTTATGGTGCAATTTCTACTGTTACCCTTGTGAAAATGCAAAATTTGAGGCTAAAGAAACATTTTTTGGAAAAATGTGATTTCTTTATTTTCTTCGTTCAATGTTATAAACTTTTGTTAAGCACCTGGAAGGTGCTCACCACACATCACATGTCACTTTTGGGTAACTTACACTTTTTAGGCTCATCAGGGGCTCTGCAAATGTGACATGGTGTCCGCTAATTACTCTGACAAATTTTCCATTCAAAAAGTGAAATGGCGCTCCTTTCCTTCTGAGCCTTGCCATGCACCCAAACATTAGTTTCCCCCACATATGGGGTATGTTTACGTTCAAAAGAAGCTGCACAAGTTTCAGTGACCATTTTCTCCTGACACCCTTTTGAAAATAAAAAAATGGGGTCTAAAATAAACTCTGAAGTTTCTGAAAAAAGTTAAATGTTAATTTTTTTACCTTCCACATTTCATTACTTCTTGTGAAGCACCTAACTTCTTGAATGTGGTTATGAACACCTTGAGGGATGCGGTTTTTAGAATCTTGTCACTTTTGGGCAATTTCTTGTCATATAAACCCCTCAAAGTCACTTCAAATATAATGTGGTCCCTAAAAAATTTTCTTGTAAATTTTGTTGGAAATATGAGAAATTGCTGGTCAACTTTTAACCCTTATAATTTCCTAACAAAAAATGATTCAAAAATTGTGCTGATGCAAAGTAGAAATGTGGGAAATGACATTTATTAACTATGGTGTGTGAAATACCTCTCTGATTTAAGACTTAAAAATTAAAAGATTGTAAATTGCAAAGTTTTACTTTTTTGGCCAAATTTCTGTTTTCTTCACAAATAAACCATATCGAACAAATTTTACAACTATCATGAAGTACTATATGTAACAAAATACTCTCTCAGAATTAGTGGTATCCGTTGAACCTTCAAGAGTTATTACCTCATAAAGTAACACTGGTCAGAATTGTAAAATTTGACCTGGTAGTGAAGGTAAAAGCAGACTTGAGATGAAGGGATTAACTATCATACTATGAGTCCTTGTAAGGGCTAATCTTGTGTTCTGCTGTTTGTATTAGATACATTCTGCATTTTGCCTTGGAATGGACAGTTGCTGAAGCAGGGAGATTGTATTCAGCCAATCTCTAGTCAGGGATTAGAGCTTTGCCCTCTGTTGCTAAATATATAACTGCAACAGGAGACTATATTCTTTTTTTGGGGGGTGAAAAAATGGCTATTTTGTCATCCATGGAGTTTTACATGCTTTTGGTCGTATATTGCACAACCAAAAAGCATTGAAAACTTTTTATGAATTCAAATACTTATCCATAGAGTACTATGTGCTTTGTGGTACATTTGGTGTTAGATAAGACACCAAAAAAGTCATGAAACTTTTTTCTGGATTCAATTAGTTATCCATAGAGTATAAAGTGCTTTGTGCTACACTACTGTGGTATATAATACTCCAAAAAAGCAATTATTTTTCTGGATTCAAAGAGTCATTCATAGAGTATTATGTGCTCTGTGGTACATTTATATGCAATATAACACTCCAAAAAAGAATTCAAATATATTTCTGGATTTAAATAGTCCATCCATAAAGTATTAGTTCCTGCAATAGGCCCCTAGAGGTGGCTCAAGATTGGGATACCACCCCAAAGAGATTGTACTGTCCTTGGGGTTGTCCACCTCCTATGTGGGTGCAGGCATTGGTGCAGGTAACAGTGGACTGTTGAACATTTCTATATGTTGGGGGCTCTGACACAACCTTAAGTCGGGTCACTTACAACCTAGGAACCTGACTTTAGGAAGCAGGTGGAGGCAGTCCTCACAGCCTCCTTAGGAAAGAGAAGACAAAGCTTACACCTGAAGAGGATTACTGTATTACACACATAATTTTTTCTTGGCTTTACATTTTTTGCAAAGCATTTATGAGTGTAGAAGTACATCAACTACAGTTTCAAAAATTTTTTCTGGATTCAATTTGTCATCCATACAGTTTAACAAGGCTATCGTCTCATTATGGTGGCATTTAAAATAAAAAAGTCAAATAATTTGCATGGATTTAATTAGTCATCCATACAGTTTAATGTGCTTTGTGTAAGTTTAATGTGCTTTGTGTAAAATTACAGTGGATTAACATTTTTAAAAACCATTTGGCCCAGTACAGTTCACAAAAATTTTTTGTTCCAAAAATTGACTATTGTCATATATACTTTAGAATCTACTTTGTGTGAAATTTCCTTAGTTTTAAATAATAACAAAAATTGTCTCCTACAGGTGTACAATATTGGTTGTCTCAAAATCTACTATTGTCATACATATTATATAACCTGCTTTGTGTGAAATTTCATTGAATAGAAATGAAAATGAAAAAATGGCCTGCTGCAAATGTGCAAAATTGATTGCTCAAACATTGACTATTGTCATATAAACCGTAGAACTTGATTTGTGTGAAATTTCATTGATTTGAAATCGAAAACAAAATTGGCCTGCTGCAAGCGTACAAATTTAGTTCAAAACTTTACTATTGCAAAACAATCGAGAAGGAGGTGTCACTCATGCACTGCTGAAGATGAATCCACAAGGAATAAAAATTATAAAATATATTGTACAAGTTTACAAGTTCAACGCACAAGGTGAGTGGATTCCTATTCTTTTCCACCTCGGTTAAGACCCTATTGCACTTTCTTTCATTCCCAGTTTCGTTTTCGTAAAAAAAAATTATTGTCATACCTGCTGTATAACCTGCTTTGTGTTAAATTTAATTTTGTTATAGAGCAGTAACTCCCAAGAAACAAATCTCAAGGGTTCAGGAAAAATATTGTGACTTTAAATGACTGCATCCGTGTCTAGTAGTAGCAAATCCTACTGAGATATTAGTAGGCTCCTAGTTTATTACAGTTGAGTGATTCCTAGCAGTCATTTCTTTCTATCACAAAGTACAGAAGTTGCTGGCAATTCTAAACTTTGAAGCTTAAAAGAGCCCAAAATGTCCCTTTATGTTGGGCTCTGTAAGATTTTGTACTGAGGCCCAGGAGCTCCTAATTATCATTCTCCCTGCTTCCATACATTATTTTCAACAGTCCTCCAGCATTACGCATTTGTTGACATGATCCTCTCACCTCCATATGATTTCAGCTTCTGCACTAAACACTCAGTCTCCTCGGTGATCTTGTCTTCTATGGTTCTCTTCCCCATTCCATAATCTCGTAGTGTGGACAGTGCAAATCTTCTCATGACTTTCCAGTTCTCTCCATTCGAGAAGACAACACCTGAATGCAATGAATTCATGTTATTTGATTTCCATATGTGATGTTAGGGAAAACATTTTCCTGTATAAACAAGATTTTTGCTAAAAACAGAACCCCAAATTATGAGATAACCAAAAGGAACCTCCCTGAGATGTCAGTGACTCTACAATAGCCTTTCTGTCCATTCACCATCAAGCTTGCACTAGTCAATTTTTGGAGCAACCACCCACTCTACTCATTCCAGTGGCTCTCATTAACTATATTTATACACATTGCCTCATCTCCTGATCGGTGATCTTTGGGGACAGTCATGAAGGAATTTTTTCACTTTGTAAAAAGAAACCCCTTTAGGGATCTTTTTTTTTTAAATCCTTTATCTCAAAAGCTTTTTTTCTCTACTGCAGATAAAATCAATCACAATGGGCATATCTTCTGTCATCAAATGGTGGATATGGATGATGCCATGTTACAGAAGTCTCCCTAAGAGGCACGCTTTAATGGAGCATGACAAAAATTGAATGGCAATTGTCAATATGCAAGGACACTGCATGATCCCTTGCCCTGTTTTGCATGCCCTTTATGGCTCCTTACCATATTTTATGCCATAAATATGCAGCATGTGTGCATCACTAATGGATCCCACATCTGTCTCGTGGAGAAAAGGATCCTTCGCACATTGTTTTCAGTGCAAAGATGCACATAAATCATAAACAAAATGCATAGAAAATCCGGTCATCTCTTTAAAGACAGATGCATACCTCAGTACCCTGATTTCAAGTTGGATTAAGGTCCCATTAGTGAGATACTGTAGATTTTCGATAAGTATTAGGGATGTCCTTTAACTTTTTGTTGCTTCAGCTGCTCAATATGTTGCTCCCAGCTGCCTATCTCTGGACTGAATATGTTGACATATGCAACAGATCAGGACATATTATAAGTGAAGGGAGGACTTTACACTAGCCTGACAGCAGATGGCGATGGTGTGAAGTTATATGTTTGCTGTATTGTGGTGAGGGAAGTTCTCTGTTGTTGTTACTTTTACTTTCGCTTTTGAGTGTATTATGCCAGCAGCACGGGCTGTGTGCTACTGAATTCCCTTATCTCAAGTTTACCCGTTAGAAGTAAATGCTGTTTACTCAAGATAACTTGCTCAGTGAAGTTCTCCGTGGTCATTCTCAAAAGATACACTCTGCTACAGAATAAACAGTAGAGAGCCTCAGCGCGAGTGATCGTGTGATTTACTGAAGTGACCACTTTCTCAACTTTCCCCAGCTGTATTCTTTTCTGCATGTATGCTAAATATATTTAGCTTCTCTTTAAAGTTTGTGCAGTAGAGAATGCAGCATGAGACATCAAAATAAGTGGCAACATGAGTAACGCACATGACCACCACCATCATGTACATTATGGATGTGGTTGCTTTGGCTTTATTCTGTAGAGGGGAAGCTGGGGTAAAGAATGAGGAGCTTCATATTTCATAGTGCCCCAATAGACAGTTTAACTGCTTTGCCTACATATTTTTATAGATTGGCTAACACCTCTAAAATTTTTGCCTGCGTAGTTTATTATGATTATTTATTTATATAGCGCCATTAATTCCATGGTGCTGTACATGAGAAGGGGGGTTACATACAAAGTTAAAGATATCGTTAACAGCAAACAAATTTACAATGACAGACTGGTACAGAGGGGAGAGGACCCTGTCCTTGCGGACTTACATTCTATGGGATAGTAGGGAAGAGACAGAAGGTCGGGGGTGCAGCAGCTCTGGTGGTTTTGAGGCGGCGGCTCGGGCGGTGGTGAGGCGGCAGAGTGGTTATTGCAGGCTGTAAGCATTACTGAAAAGATGGGTTTTCGGGTTCTGTTTGAAGTATCCGAGGGTGATGGATAATCGGACGTGTGGAGGCATGGAATTCCAGAGGATAGGGAATATTCGGGAGAAATCTTGGATGCGGTTGTGTGATGAACGAATAAGTGTGGAGGAGAGTAGGAGGTCTTGGGAGGATCGAAGATTACGTGAGGGAAGATATTGGGAGATTAGTTCAGAGATATAGGGAGGGGATAGGTTGTGGAAGGCTTTGTATGTCAGTGTTAGTAGTTTGAACTGGATGAGTTGGTGAATTGGGAGCCAGTGGAGGGATTTGCAGAGGGGAGAGACAGGGAAGTTGCGAGGAGAGAGGTGGATTAGTCGGGGAGCAGAGTTGAGGACAGACTGGAATGGTGCAAGAGAGTTAGCAGGGAGGCCACAGAGGAGAGTGCTGCAGTAGTCAAGGCGGGAGGTAATGAGGGCATGTACAAGAGTTTTAGTAGATTGATGGCTGAGGAAGGGACGGATTCTGGAAATATTTTTGCATTGGAGGCGACAGGAGGTGGCAAGAGTTTGGACTTGTGGTTTGAAGGACAGGGCAGAGCCAAGAGTTACTCCGAGGCAGCGGATGCCGTTTACCATAATAGAAAGATCGGGTAGGGAAGATACGTGAGATGGAGGAAAGATAATGAGTTCAGTTTTGTCTACTTTGAGTTTTAGGAAGCAAGAGGTGAAAAAGGAGGATATGGCTGATAGACACTCCGGGATTCTGGACAGCAGAGAGGTGACATCTGGGCCAGAGATGTAGATCTGAGTGTCGTTTGCATACAGATGGTACTGGAAGCCATGGGACTTTGAGTTGTCTAGGCCAAGAGTATAGATGGAAAAAAGTAGGGGCCCCAGGACAGAGCCTTGGGGACTCCAACAGATAGAGGGCGGGAGGAGGAGGTAGTGTGGGAGTGGGAAATGCTGAATGTGCGGTCACAAAGGTATGAGGCAATCCAGGACAGGGCAAGATCTTGATGCCAAGGGAAGAAAGAATTTGTAGCAGTAGGCACTGGTCGACTGTGTAGAAGGCAGAGGACAGGTCGAGAAGGAGGAGGATGGAGAACTGTCTGTTAGCTTTGGCTGTGAGTAAGTCATTAGTAATTTTGGTCAGGGCAGTTTCAGTGAAATGGTGGGGGTGGAAGCCAGACTGGAGGATGTCAAGGAGGGAGTTAGATGAGAGGTGGGAGAAAAGTTGAGCATGGATATGATGTTCAAGGAGTTTGGAAGCAAACGGGAGCAGTGATATGGGGCGATAGCTGGGCATAGCAGTTGGGTCAAGGTTTGATTTTTTGAGGATGGGTGTTATGGTGGCATATTTGAAGGCAGAGGGGAAGGTACCAGAAGATAGGGACAGGTTGAAGAGATGGGTTAGGGCTGGAATGATCATGTTAGTGAGGTTGGGAAGCAGGTGGGAAGGGATGGGGTCAAGTGCACAGGTGGTGAGGTGTGATTTGGAAAGGAGATGAAACTATTTATGTTTTGAACAGCATAATTTTCTATAGTAAATAATCTATTAATAAAATAAAGAAACAATATAAATTTATGGTATAGAATGGGAAAATAAAACAAATTTCCATAGAAATGTCTTGGTAAGCCATTATCTCCTCTTGACCGTGGGTAAATAGCGGAAGCTGCCTACTTCAGTTAAACTCCTTAAAGGCCGTAGTTGCTATTGCTTGCAGCACTGAAGGTGTGATTAGATTTTTTTTTTGAGCCATCAGCCTCTGCAATAGGCACAGCTCCATACCTCAACTTTTTGAGGGAGGGTAAGACATAATTTAAGGAAAACCTGCTTACCATAATTTTTAAAAGCTTTTGTAGTCACTGGAGCCAGGGGTCTGTCAGCAAATACATCACCATGGTTGATGAGAGCATCCTTGACAGTTTCATAACCACATAGCACCACTGATTTTGTCATGCCTATCTGGACACTGAAGATCGGACCGTACGTCTTAGAAAGCTGTGGACACAAGATAAGCGATTAACTCTGTGCATTGCTCCTGACGTCCATTTAAAAAAAATGCATGTATCCCACCTGCAGTACCCATTCTGGAGCAGCTGATATTAGAATAGGGACATATGACCAACTGGTAATATCCGGTAGGCAATTTATTCAAAGATTTAAAACTACTGTTACAAAATTAATTTCTTGATGCAACAAATTGGGGAGAACATGTGTTTACTGAATCAGACAAGCCAACATATGACAGGTCCACCAAATTAACTTTAATTAACTTTATACAAGTAAAGAATGTCTTAGGTAAAACACAATAGCTAAATTTTCAGAAACCAGAGCTCCAAAGAATAATAACATAAATGTAATGTGAATCTGTCAAAACAAATGTAGTTATTAAACCATTACTGGCATGCTCTATGATTTATAGACGTTTTAGAGACAGAGGAGAGGGAGATGAACAGCTAATTGATGGATGGAAGTCAATGTGCTTAAGAAAGGTGGCAGGAAAATAAGGAGTTAACCTCTCTCCTGTAATGTGAGTGCTGTGCATACTCAACCAGGGTCTGGGTAGACACAGGTTGCTAAGCTTTGTGAAAACCAGCTGTAAACTGTGAAAGATAAAAGCTTTCACATCAAAAGATTGACAGAAGATAGAGAAAGCAAGTTAATTGCAAACTTGCTTATTTTAATGCTAAGCAATTAGAGCAATTTAATAACATGAGAATACCCCTATAGAAGTGGTGACCATAAAGGGAGTCTTTGATCATTACTGGGAATGTTTCGTGAGCTTCATTGTTCAGGAGACAGAGGCTAGTTTGAAGGAAGTGCTGCTGAGGTGTTTACCATCAAACTGTATCAAGTAGCAGCAAATTATTGCCCCATGTATACAAACCATCAAGCCTGCTGCTACTTAAACAGATTCACTGTTCATCAAGCTTGTAGCCACCCGATAAATAAAATTTACTCGAACTGTTGCTGATGTCTGTTTCCACACTTTTTGCTAACCTTGAATGTGTACATCATTTTGACTGAAATTTTAATGGAATCTGACACCATGAAAATGCAGTCCAATCAGCAGGCAACATGTCATAAATCAGGAGGAGCTGAGCAGATTGCATATGGTTATTAAGTGAGAAAATATTCAGTATAACCTGCGTTTTAATTATTTAAACCTCTGCTCATTTTTTCACTGATTTTGGGCCCAGTGGGAGGTCCTATCAGTGACTGTTATCTCTGTATGCACACTTATACAAGAAAGGCTGTCAGTCACTGATGGGACTGTAGACTGGACTTAAAATTCCAAAAAAGAATAGGGGTTTAAATGACTGAAACATAAATTATTCTGAATCTTTTCTAAAAAAAAAAAAAAAAAAAAACCTGTATTTAAATATTCTCAGCACTCTCTGCTCTGTAACATGGTGCCTGCAGATTGAACTGCATCTTCATGGTGCCAGGTATAGAGTCATCATATTCTGCAGGTGGGAGGAAGCCAGAGAACCTGTAGGAAACCAACGCAAACAATGGGAGAACATACAAACTCCTTGCAGATATTGTCCTTGGTGGGGTTGGAACCCAGGACCCCAGCGCTGAAAAGCAATGCTAACCACTGAACCACCATTCTCAAAACAGTATTCTCATAGAGGGCCACAATAATGGATTTGAAGACTAAAAAGGAGTTATTCTTCTTAGACTCCCACTGCTCAGACATTAAAGACATATTCTGTCATTGTGTCATGAATGTCTCAGATGATAATACTTCTACGTTTTACGCAGCTCCTGGCATGGTACATTCTTAAAATGTGGACATGGGGCAGAAATCATAGTGCACACCAGGTTTAAATTACAGTTTCATTCTAACCTCCATGAACGTTTTATAAGGTTTTGACATGTCCATCGTAAGAATATTTCCAATGATCGGTAAAGCTTTTGGTCCAGGTGGGAAATTTTTGTAATTTCCTTGTTTCTGGTTTTTAAAAGCATTGGCCAAAAATAAGATGACAACGATGGAGAGGAGAACAGTGATCAGGTCCATGGTGAATGTGAGCTCTGTAAAATCTAGAAAAGGAAAAGAGGACATAAGTGATTCTTGTGTACACATATTAAAAGGAGGACTGTTGTCCTGACATGACATACAGTGGGGAAAAAAAGTATTTAGTCAGTCAGCAATAGTGCAAGTTCCACCACTTAAAAAGATGAGAGGCGTCTGTAATTTACATCATAGGTAGACCTCAACTATGGGAGACAAACTGAGAAAAAAAAATCCAGAAAATCACATTGTCTGTTTTTTTTTCATTTTATTTGCGTATTATGGTGGAAAATAAGTATTTGGTCAGAAACAAGCAATCAAGATTTCTGGCTCTCACAGACCTGTAACTTCTTCTTTAAGAGTCTCCTCTTTCCTCCACTCATTACCTGTAGTAATGGCACCTGTTTAAACTTGTTATCAGTATAAAAAGACACCTGTGCACACCCTCAAACAGTCTGACTCCAAACTCCACTATGGTGAAGACCAAAGAGCTGTCAAAGGACACCAGAAACAAAATTGTAGCCCTGCACCAGGCTGGGAAGACTGAATCTGCAATAGCCAACCAGCTTGGAGTGAAGAAATCAACTGTGGGAGCAATAATTAGAAAATGGAAGACATACAAGACCACTGATAATCTCCCTCGATCTGGTGCTCCACGCAAAATCCCACCCCGTGGGGTCAGAATGATCACAAGAACGGTGAGCAAAAATCCCAGAACCACGCGGGGGGACCTAGTGAATGAACTGCAGAGAGCTGGGACCAATGTAACAAGGCCTACCATAAGTAACACACTACGCCACCATGGACTCAGATCCTGCAGTGCCAGACGTGTCCCACTGCTTAAGCCTGTACATGTCCGGGCCCGTCTGAAGTTTGCTAGAGAGCATTTGGATGATCCAGAGGAGTTTTGGGAGAATGTCCTATGGTCTGATGAAACCAAACTGGAACTGTTTGGTAGAAACACAACTTGTCGTGTTTGGAGGAAAAAGAATACTGAGTTGCATCCATCAAACACCATACCTACTGTAAAGCATGGTGGTGGAAACATCATGCTTTGGGGCTGTTTCTCTGCAAAGGGGCCAGGACGACTGATCCGGGTACATGAAAGAATGAATGGGGCCATGTATCGTGAGATTTTGAGTGCAAACCTCCTTCCATCAGCAAGGGCATTGAAGATGAAAAGTGGCTGGGTCTTTCAACATGACAATGATCCAAAGCACACCGCCCGGGCAACGAAGGAGTGGCTTCGTAAGAAGCATTTCAAGGTCCTGGAGTGGCCTAGCCAGTCTCCAGATCTCAACCCTATAGAAAACCTTTGGAGGGAGTTGAAAGTCCGTGTTGCCAAGCGAAAAGCCAAAAACATCACTGCTCTAGAGGAGATCTGCATGGAGGAATGGGCCAACATACCAACAACAGTGTGTGGCAACCTTGTGAAGACTTACAGAAAACGTTTGACCTCTGTCATTGCCAACAAAGGATATATCACAAAGTATTGAGATGAAATTTTGTTTCTGACCAAATACTTATTTTCCACCATAATATGCAAATAAAATGAAAAAAAAACAGACAATGTGATTTTCTGGATTTTTTTTTCTCAGTTTGTCTCCCATAGTTGAGGTCTACCTATGATGTAAATTACAGACGCCTCTCATCTTTTTAAGTGGTGGAACTTGCACTATTGCTGACTGACTAAATACTTTTTTTCCCCACTGTACATGCAAAATTTGCCAAAAAAATTAAAGAATTCCTTTAATTTTCTACACTTTGATATTAAATTTGCGTGCACATTTGCCAAGTTTGTTTATTGCACCAATGTATCTAAATTAAATTACATTTTCTTAATATTGATTAGCCAATATCTTTCAATTTTTATATCGGTAGCTCCTATGCAGGCCTATACATCTCTATCGTTCCATACTAAAAGTAAACCCTGTGTAGCCTAAATACGAGTCATGTGTGATTCTGTTCCACCTGATCCTTCTTTATGATGACTATTGACATACTCATTTAAAAGGGTTGTTTTATTTTCTTGTTCAGGAGCACACCGCTCCCCTTCCTCCCTGGCTCCTGCTTGCTGGGGCAACAGTGTTCCTGTTTGTTTGAAAGTTTGGACAAGTAGAATCATTGCACTGCTGGCAAAAACTGTATTATCTCTGATGTTACTGCTTGAGGCAACTTTATGCCTGCAGTATTGGAGGAGCCAGTGGTGCCGAAGCTGTCCGTGATAGAGAGATAACAGTGGTCATACTAGAAAGAGCTTGTAGCAATGGTCACAGCTGCTAAACTGCAGTAGTGACTAAAAGCCCTCACAAAGCTCCATGAACTGATAAACAAAAAAAGAGTTATAGACCTTAGAATATGGCAACACAAATCATTTTTTTTAGCAAAGTTCTGAATTTGTTTTGAAATACTTAAGCATAAAAAAATATATAAGTTTAATATCGTCATTAAGGGACAGACCAGGTGACCAACAATGTCGGGCATTTTTGGTACCATAAATTGAATGCTGTGAAATTGGATCCCCGAAAACAATGGTAAAATTGTAATTTTTTACCGTTTCCCCAAAAGTCAGAATTCTCCAGAATTTCAGCATATTATGTGGTAAAATGTAAAAGTGAGGCTGGAGACACACAATCACATGTTGTCTCATACTAGTGAACCGGGCAGATTATGCTAAGGACACTCGGCTTAAACTCTGCCAGAGTTTGATCTTAGTGTCATCTGGGTGAGATCCGATTCTTCTCACACACGAGAGAATCACAGCACAGGTGCGGAAGAGACAAAGAAAGTTATTTCTCCATCTCCTCCATTGTCTGACTTGGTGTATATTAGACTGCACTTGGATGGCATTCACTCACACCCATAAACTTATATGGGTGCGAGTGAGCCGAGTCTCACTGATAATCGCAGCATGCTACGATTGTTATCTCATGCCAAATCGGCATGGGAAAATAATCTCAGATGTGAGCTGCCCCATAGAATAACACTGGTCCGAATGATATGAGATGTTTATCGCATAGCACTGGGCTGTGTTATACGGTAGTGTGACTCCGGCATAATGTCAGAGTCAGAGAGAATAGAGCAAAATCAAGGCAAAAAGGGGCTGAGTGACAACAGGACACGGAGCAAGAGCAGAACCAGTGGAACCACTCACAATGCACCCAAAAGAGTTAACAGCACCGTAAAGTTGACCAGATCACTATCATTTCCCCCAAGAATAGAGTAATGTATAGATCAACAGATAGGCGTGCAGTCATAATGATCTGAAGATGTTTCATCAGCTTCAAAAAAATTACGGACACCTTACAATTTTTTTTTTTTTACAGACGGGAAAAAAGTGCCCAATTTTTTGTACTATTTTGGAAATTTCTGGATGGTTGACAACCCTGGATGGTGTCTGCAATCACAATACTAGGCCCAACTGGTTCTCCAGACCTGAAATCTGAGCTTAAAAATCATCATTCAATGTTAATTTACTCATTATTCTATGTAAACAGCACTCGTGCTCCCCCAAAAAATTGCAGTCCAGTATGCGATCTGTTAATAATTGTTGCTTTTGCCTTGATTAGCATGGTCTGCTGGTGAAAATAGACTATCAAACCAAACAACCGCCGATCGGTAAATATTTACCAATTAGTGATCATTTAGTTTATAATTATAATTGGTTTATCTAATATTTAATTACCAATAAACTCTGTCACACACTTCCGGCGCTTGTGTCGCTTCCACAATACACCGCAACCGGAAGTACGCCGACTGCCATATAGGAACATTGGTATTCCAATATGGCACCCGCTGGTGGTACCAGGCCCTTCCATAGTACCACCAGCGCCTCCGCCGGCCCCCCCACTGCCGGATTCCTCTTCTGCTGGACCCTCCGTTTCCGCTGCTGGACCCGCTGACGCCGCTGCTAGACCCGCCGACGCTGCTGGACCCGCCGCCGCTGCTGGACCCGCCACCGCTGTTGGACCGCCTCCGTGCAGACACAGCCGCCAGGACCGCCGCCACCGCTGGACCCGCCACTGCTGGCCACGCTGCCGGACATCCCGAGGGGGGGTGTAACGAGGCGGATATCACACACACGTACTCACATACACACACACGTACTCACACACACATACTCACATATACACACACACACATGTACTCACATACACACACACGTACTCACATACATACACACACATACGTACTCACATACACACACATACTCACATATACACACATACTCACATGTACTCACATATATACACACACACATGTACTCACATACACACACACACACGTACTCACATACATACACACACACGTACTCACACACACACGTACTCACATACACACACACGTACTCACATACATACACACATACGTACTCACATACACACACACATACTCACATATACACACATACTCACATGTACTCACATATATACACACACATGTACTCACATACACACACACACACGTACTCACATACATACACACACACACGTACTCACACACACACGTACTCACACACATACAAGTACTCACATACACACACATACTCACATATACACACATACTCACACGTACTCACATATATACACACACACATGTACTCACATACACACACACACATATTCACATATACTCACATACACACACACGTACTCACATGCACACACACAAGTACTCACATCTCTAGCACAGGCCGCAAACCATCCTCTTTCCTGCTGGCTGTGACTGCACGGTGGTGGGTGAGCAGGCAGCTGTGGGACACACACACGTACTCACACACACATGTACACACATGCACACACATGTACACACACACACATGTACACACACACACACACACTTCCCTCCCGATGCGATAGCATAGGGCACACCTCTAGTATAAATATATCCTTAAACAACGCATGACCGTAGCAGATAATCACTGGGTTCAGCGGTCTTGCCCAACCTTCCACGGCATCACCAATGAGCTTAGTGATTGGCCGCATCAGTCATGTGCTGTAGTCACCAAGGAGTCAATTTTGCTTTAAAAAGAAGAAAGGAAGAACTTTAGACCAGTTTGATAATCATAAATATGGATTTACTAATTTGTGCACCAATTTATCTACATTTATAATTTAGAACTTTTAAAAAAATCACAACATGTTTATACAATGATTCCACTCGGGGAGTATCCAAAAATCACTTTTTCAGATTCCTTATCCTAATTAATGCCAAACTTAGCAAAAAGCACACAACATTGTGATAAACTTTGCCCAAAGATAATGAGTGAAACCATTGGAATGGAGCATAAATGCGCCATTATTGATTAAGAAGCCTTTTGGGTCTTACTTTGTGTAGCGGGAAGGGTCCAGCGGATACTTTTCCAGATGCAGTCTCCGGTCTTCTCTCCTCACATGGTGAAACCGCTGCTTTTAAACCCTTAGAGAATAATTAAACCATACGATTACAACACATGTAGATACTCAAAGCGCAGAAAACCTATTGAACCCACAATAATAAATTCCAGGAAACTCAAAAGAAAATCTACCAGTGATAACAGCAATATTTCACACTGATTTCATGTAGTTTAACGCTTTATATGCTCAGCAAACCTTTTGTTTTGTTTTTTTGCTGTTGTTTTTTCTACAGTCTAGGCATCTAAAACTATTTTTCTATTGGTTTATTTCTTGCTATTGAGGTGCAGGAAAGTTTATTTTTCTTACCATTCAGTATTCAAATTAAAAAAAAGAAAACATTATGATAAGTATGTTCTGCATGGAATAACAATGAGTATTTTCATACCTATTATTTGTTTAAAATAGAAAAAAAAGAGAGAATGTACAGTATATACAGTATATATATTTTTCTTTTGCTTTTCTATAATATAACTTTTTTTTCGTTACTTTTTTGTGATGAATGCATTGGAATATTGCGGAATATAAGAGACGGCTGAGATAAATGCATGGAGTCTTTTATTCTTCATCATGCCATCCTTTCTAGCATTACATTGCACATTACATTTATACTCCGTATGGCTGTGATTGCACTATGATTATGAACATCATTTTTTATAAAGAAAATATCCAGGTAAAGCGTCTTATGCTTAGTGCACGTTCTGGGGAATAGAGCATAACATAATGATTGAAGTATTAGTCATGCTTCCAGACCCTTCACTGAATAGAATTCTATTATTTGGGTTTTCCTTTAAATATAATAATATTAAAGGGGGGGGGTCCAACATGCAAAGTATTTTTCCTCCTAAATGCCATAATCTAAACTTATTTCTAATACACATAAATTAAAAAAATTCTCTCTTTCCCCAACTACACCATCTAACTTATTTTCTTTTTTAATCTACTTACTTTTTGATGTTGCTTCATTTGAGAATCTCCAGTGCAAGCTAGGAAACTCAAATGAAGCTTCATCAGGTGACAGAGGCTGCAGACATTGCCGCAGTCTCTCTCTCCACTCCCTCAAATAAAGTGTCATCAGTGATGTCCATTTCAAAGGCTGGGCTATTCCCTGCGTGAAATACACTATGTGATGTGTACAATGACAGCTCTCTCTCTGTTACTGACTCAGATTAGCAGTAATGAGCACTCGCCACAGCGCCCTATTAGTGTGTGTTCTATGACCAGTGACGTTTCTGGCAAGAGCAGCGCTGTTCTCTCCATGCCTTAGATAACAAACCTACAGTGCGCTCTTGTGCCAGCTCATTATTGCTGATCTGAACCGTAAACAGAGAGCGAGCTGTCATTGTGCACATCACACAGGGACAAGTTCAACTCCTGAAATGATCGTCACTGATAACACTTTATTTTCAGGGAGGGGAGTGAGGTTGCGGCAGGGAGCAATGCCTCTATCCACTGATGGCGTTTCATTTAAGTATCCCAGCATGTACTAGGATTCTATAAAACAACTCGAAAAGTCTACTTCTTTAAAATACTATCACTGACTAAGGTGGGCTAATACGATAAAATATAACCTTCATTTAAAATCAATAAACTATTTTCCAAAGCCACCACACTCTATCTAGTCTGCCCACTTCATCCCAACTTGGATCACGCTGTGGACAAAGATATAAGGTGTATAATATCATGGCAGGGAGTGTAACACAGACATTCCTGTGCTGACAATAGATCTATGTGTTAGCCCACAATAATAATAGCGTTCAGCTTCCTTACGTGCCCACCCAAAAGACTGTGGGGGTGAAACGTGTTGAGGAGATCCAAGATACATTCTAGTGGCAGAGGGATAGAATGATAGAATAATGGGATTATCATAATATATATATATATATATATATATACAGTGGGGGAAATTAGTATTTGATCTCTTCCTCTTTTTGTAAGTTTACTCAATGACAAAGACATGAACAGTCTATAATTTTAAGGGTAGGTTAATTTTAACATTGATAGGATATCAAAAATAATATCCAGAAAATCACATTGTATAAATTTCTAAATTTATTTGCATTTTGTAGTGAGAAATAAGTATTTGATCCCTCTGGCAAACAAGACTTAATACTTGGTGGCAAAACCCTTGTTGGCAAGCACAGCAGTCAGACTTTTTTTGTAGTTGATGATGAGGTTGGCGCACATGTCAGGAGGAATTTTGCTCCACTCCTCTTTGCAGATCATCTCTAAATCATTAAGATTTTGACGTTGTCGCTTGGCATTTTGGAGCTTCAACTGTTCTCCATAAGTTTTTGATGGGATTAAGGTCTGGAGACTGGCTAGGCCACTCCATGACCTTAATGTGCTTCTTTTTGAGTGAATCCTTTGTTGCCTTGGCTGTGTGTTTTGGGTCCTATTTTTAATGTCCTGGCGGAGAGGAGGCTGTCACTCAGGATTTTATGGTACATGGCTCCATCCATTCTCCCATTGATGCATTGAATTAGTCCTGTGCCCTTAGCAGAGAAAACCCCCCAAAACATAATGTTTCCACGCTTGATAGTGGGGACGGTGTTTTCTGGGTCATAGGCAGCATTTCTCTTCCTCCAAATACGACGAGTTGAGTTATTGACAAAGACCAATTTTTGTCTCATCTGACCACAGCACCTTCTCCCAATCACTCAACGAATCATCCAGGTGTTCATGGAAAACTTGAGCTTTCTTGAGCAGGGGGACCTTGGGGGCACTGCAGGGTTTTAAACCTTTATGGTGTAATGTGTTACCAATGGTTTTCTTGGTTACTGTGGTCCCAGCTGCCTTGAGATCATTAGCAATTTCCCCCTGTGTAGTTTTAGGCTGATTTCTTACCTTCTTCATGATCAATACCTGTGTATTGCCCTGCGGTTTATCACCTCTACAATGGAGGAGATGGTAAACGGCAGCAGAATACGCAGAAAAGAAGTGACATGTCATTTCTTTCTGCGAATTCAAAACCACAGCTTTTCAGCAGTTAAAAATCCACAGCGCGGGCACAGAGGAATGTAAATCCCATAGGATAACATGCTACTGTACACTATCTGCAGAACTGCTGCAGATCCGCAGCGGCCAAATCCACAGCGGAACCGCAGTGTGTGCACAAAGCCTTACTTTCTATGTTGGACCACACACCTGTTAGCTTTCTTGTCATTACTATGATTATTGGAAGCCTCCGTTTGTTTTCTGTAAACATTATGATTGCTTCACCTTTCCTCTACCCAAAGCTGTTAATAATTAGTGTCTTATCATGTCAACTTTCGTCTAGAAGAAAATCCTGTCTCACCTTTTACCTGTGTAATTGTTCACAGATTCTCATTTCATTTTGTATCTTGTACAATAAAGTTTTACCTTTTTTATTATTTTATGTTTGTCTTTGTATAAAATGCCTACCCATACCCATTGGAATGCACATATTACATCCGGTGCGCTCATATAATCACATCCGGAAACCTATATT
This sequence comes from Dendrobates tinctorius, assembly GCF_039654945.1. Classification (NCBI taxonomy): domain Eukaryota; kingdom Metazoa; phylum Chordata; class Amphibia; order Anura; family Dendrobatidae; genus Dendrobates; species Dendrobates tinctorius. The sequence continues at coordinate 12,451,147 of NW_027361761.1, read as the reverse complement.
ATTGGATGCCTATGGTTGCAAAGAACTAGTCTGTGCACCCCATTTACGGCATGGATGTATCCATAGTAGACAAGATGACAGAGATACCATTATTTCTTGTGTCTCATGATATCCCAAATATGCAGTATGCCATAAAAGAGGAAGTACCACTACATTAATGGAATAAATTACAGTGCAATACCATTACACAGTTATACAGAAAGAGTTTGGGCTAGTTTTACTACTTGACACATAAACAGAGATCAGATGACTTAAACCAAGGGTTAAGGACAAAAGAAAGAAGGATTACAAGGGGGAAAAGAGAGCAGCACCCACAGAAAGCCATTACAGGGGTTTGAATGTAAAAAGGTCCTATACTAGCATTAACCTAGGCTCACACCTTGCTATTTCACTATCCCTACCTAACAGCGGAGGTTGGCACCCTAGGACCTGCACACTGGTGCCCCCACTCGGCAGTGGCTCACCCTAAATACAAAGCCCTAGGAAAACCCTCATTTGTAATTCCTACAGAAAGCAGCTAAAGGTAATCTGCTCATTCAAACTCCCCTGATGGTCTTCCCGGCATAGATCATACCACAAATACATGAGACCCTGTAGAAGATGCCTTCACACCTACTTTTTCTGGCAAAGAAACCAAAGTGATGGCTGAGATGATGAAGGACTGTCAGCTGATGTCCTTATGCCATCACGGCATCTTCCACCCTATCTGTGACGTCCTCATCTGGTACTCCACCTCTGAGCCTTCTTTCCAATGCCACTGCTGGTACCTGGAAAATAATAATCCAAAGACGAAACTGCTTCCAAAAAGGAGTCCTCCGTGTGATGAGAGCGACTAGTACTGTGTTCATCCCTCACAGATTTCTCCTGTAAGAATCAGCCCCACCTTTGGATGTTGACCAAGCCCTGTCCTCCTCTATGTAGCATCCCGATTCTTTGCCACATACATGATTCGTACTGTCCCAACCCTCTGAAACACAATTTCCCCTTGCAAATTCCTCGCTTCTCCCCAGTCTTGATGTGTCCAGCTATAGCTCACAATCTGTCCGAGTCCCACGAACAATGGTTATTTGGGCATTTGTGACTCACTCCTCCTTTTTCCATAACTTTAGGCTGTGTGTGCCGCCCATTTCCACCACTACAGGAATACAGCAGGAGAACCCCATGCCTCCTTTCGGCAGCAGCTCCTTATGCCTAAAACCCCCAGCAGTATTGATCTCAAAAAAATCATAGAATGGTAGAGTTGGAAGGGACCTCCTGGGCCATCTGGTCCAACCCCCTTCTCAAAGCAGGACTCACTAAATCATCCCAGACAGATGTCTGTCCAGCCTCTGTTTGAAGACTTGTACTGAAGGAGAACTCACCACCTCTTGTGGCAGCCTGTTCCACTCATTGATCACCCTAACTGTCAAAAAGTTTTTTCTAATATCTAATCTGTGTCTCCTCCCATTCAGTTTCATCCCATTGCTTCTAGTCTTACCTTGTGCAAATGAGAATAAAGATAATCCTTCTACACAGCCCTTCAGATATTTGTAGACAACTATTAGGTCTCCTTTCAATCTTCTCTTTTACAAGCTAAACATTCCCAAAGGACATGGTTTGCAGACCGGTTACCTCATCCTGTATCCTGGGTGTTACTGCCTCAGAAGGCCTTTGCATCTCCCTGGCTGTGGCGCGACCCGTTTGCTGAGCTGCACGCTGTCTTGTGACATCATTGGTGCACACCCAACATAAGTCCTAAGTCCCACATGGCTGGGACTCATGCACAATAGAGGTCTTGCACATTTTTTGCGGGCGACCGCGGGGAGAAGCTCTTCTCTGCACACCTCCTGCAGACGCTGGAGGAGTGGTCTGACAAGAGGTTCTGGAGAAATCCTATGCCCTCCAGGGCGATCCTCTCCTGCAGCTGTTCTTCTAAGCTGGGCGTCTCTTCTTCCTTAGGTAAACTGGCTGAATTGCACCCATTCTCCCTGTTATAACTTCTTTTTAACACACTCCTGGCATAGGGCTGTCACATTATTTTCCTGCATTTTTATATTGACCTTTTAGGGCCATACCAATGTCTCCACAATTCCAGGCTCTTTCTTTATTCAAGGCACATCAGAAAAACGGTAGTGCGCACAGCGAGGAATCCAAACCTCAACACAGGTGCCAGTCAATCAAGCCACATATGTGTTCAACAGTTTTTGCTCCAGCTTTTAAATCCAGGTGCCTCTCCAAGAAACAAGCCATAATAAATTCCAATGTACCGTAGAAGCGCAACTTCAGCGCGAAACGGCCGTCGTCTCCTCCACTCCCGCTCCCATCCTCCCGACGTCTATATTTTAACCGTTGGAGTAAAGAGTGAATTTTATTGGTGAGTGCCATATGAATTTTTTTCTATATTGGCCTTTCTTTATTCATTTTATGGCCCTCTAAGACAAGTGAGCAGTAATACCTCTGGTCTGTGTGAATTGTGTTTGAGAGACTTCATAGTAGGGAGACTTCACACATTAGCTAAGAGACCACTGAGAACGAGTCTACAGAGGAGAAAACTGATGAAAAATGCAGGATAGAAGTCATGGTTTCCCCAAACAGTGGTATTACTCACAAGTCACCTGAAATTAGAAGTATGCTTTAAGCATGCTGTATATAAGAACATTACACTTTGTAGTCATAAGGAGGACAAGTGGAAACCGCTATTTGCTTTCCATGTAAACATAGTCTGAATGCTTCACCTTTCCTCTACCCAAAGCTGTTATGACCTCACTGATATCTCGTGTGATCTTTCCTCTAGCAGATAATCCTCGCTCAGCTTATATATGTAAATTTGTACATTTACTACTTCATTTTCTTTCCACCTATCAAGCTCATCACAGAAACCTCCACCCTCCTCTCTGTGCCAGACATTCCCATTTACATCTGCTGAGCTGTCTTTTTTTATGCTGCAATAGAAAAGAGAAAAAACATTTTCCTATAGCATAGAAAAAAATAGATTCAAATGTTTAAAAAATATATTTTTCTTGAGATTATAAATACTTAATTAGTAGAACATTTATAGATGTTGGGATCAATGTGCAGAGTTGACTTCGGGCAGAATTTTGCAGGTCAACACAAATTTAAACAAGCTTCAATTGGCCTAATGACGTCAGGCAAGGCCAAGTGGGCTTCCTATAATGCCCTTCAGTTATCACATCACATGGGGTACATAGTGCAACCAATCAGGGTGGCTATCATAAGGATTATAAAAGACAAAAGTCGACCAAGAAGTGTCATTTTAGGCTATTACTTGGCAGCCACCCAAATGTTTTTTGATGGGTTAATTAGTGGCTGTTTTATTAGTGTATTGCTCCTGTGCTGCTCCCTGCCCCATCCCGTTGTCCATTTATGTATGGACACTGTATTGTAAGTATGGCTGTTTTTTTTCTGTGTTTTTTCCTATTTATTTTTAGTCCATTTTCCAGTTAATTGTGTATGAATTTAGTTTAGGAAATAGCACCCTAATGAGGACTCTTTATGTTTGTTGCAAGCTTGTTTTTTCTGCCAGAATATTGACCAAAACCTCATACATTACATACATCTTTTTTGCAAGTTCTCAATGCACAGTGCAGGCCAGACCCTTCAGTGGTGGCTAGTGTTGAGCATTCCGATACCGCAAGTATCGGGTATCGGCCGATATTAGCGGTATCGGAATTTCGATACTTAGTTCCGATACTTTTTTCATATCGGATTCCGGGATCGGAATCGGAATAGGAAGTTCCCATCATGCTATGAGCCTGCTTGCTTTGATTAAGCCAATGGGAATCCTCCGAAGTGTGGGCACATCCTGTTAGGCATGTAGGCATGTTAACTATTGGCATGGCTGTGATTGGCTGCCGAAATGATGTCATGATGCACTATAAAAGCCACCGCAGCCGCCATTTCTGGTCACTCTGCTGTGAATTCAGTTAGGGACAGGCTGCTGTAGAAGACTGTGAGGGACAGTTAGAAATAGCGATTCCACCAAACATCTAGTGCTTTACCCAGGCTACATAAACCACCACTGTAGCGTTCTTTGCCCTAGCAGCAGTGTTCACAGCTGTCTGCAAGGGCTGTGTGAGTGCAGCTCACGCTGTGGAGTGGGTCCTGCAGCCACGTCAGGCTGTAGGCCACCCAGTGTGATCACTGCTGCCTCATACATCTTTTATTTTTTGAGCTGCATTTTTTAAATAATTTCAATCTAGTGTGCTTCCATCCGTATCCATATACGTTGGTTGCAAACACTAGTAGTAGACAGCGGAGCCTTTCTGCAGCCTTTCAGTGCTAGTGTCCACTTTGCTGCACTGTTCACGGCTGTCTGAGAGGTCTCTGACTGTGTGTGAGTGCAGCTCACGCTGAGTAGTGTGTCCTGCAGCTACGTCTGGCTGTAGGACGCTCAGCGTGCGTCACTGCCTCACACATATTTTTATTTGAGTGCAGCTCATTTTTTCTTCTATTAGTGTGCATCCGTCCGTCTCCATCTACGGTGGTTGCAAACACTATATAGGAGTACACAGCGGAGCCTTTCTGCAGCCTGCCAGTGCCAGTGCCCACTTAGCTGCACTGTTGACGGCTGTCTGAGAGGTCTCTGACTGTGTGTGAGTGCAGCTCACGCTGAGTAGAGTGTCCTGCAGCTACGTCTGGTTGTAGGACGCTCAACGTGCGTCACTGCCTCACACATATTTGTCTTTGAGTGCAGCTCATTTTTTCTTCTCCTATTAGTGTGCATCCATCCGTATCCATCAACATTGGTTGGTTGCAAACACTATATAGGAGTAGATAGAGGAGCCTTTTTTTCTGGCTTGTGCCCTGCCGGCGCAGCCAGATTAGTATTACCCAATTTTTTGGGAGCCTCATCTTTTGCATTGTAGGTTACCTGCCTGCATTGTAATAGCTCCAAAAAGTTGGTGATACTATCAGTTTCAATTCTTTGTTCTCATACTTTGAGTTTGTTTCAAACAAAGAAACCACATAAAAAGTTCACCAAACACTACATTTTGAACTTGTGTAGGCCACATCAGCTCCTATTAAAGTCTAGTCCACACACACACACTTCATAAAATTAGTGTTTCTTGTACCTGTAACCAGCTGTTCAGGAATAAGCACACTAAGGCCCCCCTTTGTACTTTTTTGCCTATCTTAAGCAGTCTTGCAAGATGAAGAAGGCAGGGAGTAAGGCGCGGGGGCGTGGGCGTGGGCGTGGAGTTTCAGCAGGGAGAGGACGTGGGGATTCTGCAGGGAGAGGACGTGGGGATTCTACAGGTAGAGGACGTGGGGATTCTGGGCCTGCTGCGGGCACCAGTGGATCAGCATCCCCCAGTTTTAGCAGGCAACAGTCCTTTATGCGCAGCTTTGTAGGACCTCAACGTACCCCACTGCTGCGGGAGGAACAAATTGAAGCCGTTGTCGGATGGATGGCAGCTAACACATCGACTTCAATTACTTCCGCATCCTCTCAGGGTCAGAGCACCGAAGAGCAACCATCTGTCTCTTCACCACCTGCCAAAGTGCCCAGGCAGTCAGAGAGACATGGACAGGAGCCATCACAGTCTCTACTTCTGTTCTCGGAATCTGTTGGCTTGGAAAGAGGGGGCCAGCCAAGCAGCATTCCTGAATGTGAAGAAGAGGGAGTATGCAGTGATGCGCAACTTCTTTGTCCCTCTGAATCTGAAGAGGCGAGTGGGCCAGTGCCTATGGTCAGCACACCTCAGTACGCATCAGATGATGACGAGACTCAGTTGCCACTTTCTGGTGCGTACGGTGCTGGCGAGACAACCCCGGAGAAGCAGCTGTTTGAAGAGGGGAGGGAAGATGATGAGGTCCTTGACCCATCATGGCGTGAGCAACAGGAAGGTGGTGGTAGCAGCTCTGAGGAAGAGATTCCCCTACCGGCCAAAACAGGAGGCAGAGGGAGGGGGAAGACTTGGTTGCCTGTACCCTCCACTTCGGCACCCGTTAGGAGCATTCCTCCTTCCAAAGGCAAACCGGGCGCTCACAAGAGTTGCAGTGCGTGGTCCTTTTTTGACACAGTTGCAGATGACATTTGCTTTGTCAAATGCAAGCTGTGTCATCAGAGAGTCAAAAGAGGGAGAAATGTCAGCAACCTCAATACCACAAATATGTGGAAACATGTGCGCACCAAGCACGAGTTGGAGTTGCAGAGACACCCTGAAGACGTAGGCCAACGTACAGCACCACCTACCACCTCTTCAGTTCGTGTTGGGCCCTCTTCCTCCAGCTCACACACTGCTGGTTCGGCTTCCTCACAGGATCGCCAAGGAAGAACCTCTGCCACTGTTGTCCGGAGACCCTGTCAGATTCCACCCATAACAGCACGTTCCCATCCATCACAGCCATCGGTAGCACAGGCATGGGATAAAAGGTGCCCTTACTCGGCAAACCATCCCCGAGCACAGTCTCTGAATGCTGGCATTGCCAAACTTCTGGCAGTTGAAATGCTGTCATTCAGGCTGGTGGACACTGACACCTTCCGGGACTTAATGGCATTGGCAGTCCCCCAATACAACGTGCCCAGCCACTTTTATTTCAGCAGGCGAGCCGTCCCTGCCCTGCAGAAACATGTTGAGGGCAAAATAAAACATGCGCTACTAAACGCCGTTAGTAGCAAGGTCCACCTGACCACCGATGCGTGGACCAGTAACCATGGACAGGGACGATACCTTTCCCTCACTGCCCACTGGGTCAATGTTGTGGAGCCGGGTACGGATCTGGAGAGTGGCGCTGTACGTGTTCTTCCAACGCCACGGATTGCAGGACTCCAGTCTGTACACATAGACTCCTCCTCCTACTCAAGTTCCTCAGAAACAGCAGAGCAGGAGCCTGTTACGACCGATATGAGCACAGCCGTGGCCAAACGTCAACAGGCTGTACTCAAATTAATTTCTTTGGGGAATCAAAGCCACACAGCGCAGGAGCTCTGGAATGCTATCAAGCTGGAGAGCGATGTGTGGTTTGGGCCAGCGAATCTCCAGCCGGGCTTGGTAGTGTGTGACAATGGCCGAAATCTGGTGGCAGCTCTTGGCCTAGGCAACCTCACACACATCCCATGTCTGGCACATGTTCTTAACTTGGTCGTGCAGAGCTTTCTGAGGGACTATCCGGATCTTGATGCACTGTTACACAAGGTCCGCATAGAGTGCGCTCACTTGCGACGTTCCAGCACGGCAAGATCGCGCCTCGCTGCTCTGCAGCGACGATATGGCCTTCCGGAACATCGCATCATATGTGACCTACCCACCCGGTGGAATTCAACGTTACATATGTTGGAGCGGTTGTGTGAGCAGCAGGCAGCAGTCATGGAGTACCAGCTGCATCAGGCGCAAACAAGTCGCACTGTGCGCCGTTCACACTTCAGCACCATTGAGTGGGCCTCTATGAAGGACATCTGCCTCGTTTTGCGTGCCTTCGATGAATCCACGCGGATGGCGAGTGCAGATGATGCACTAGTCAGCATGACTGTCCCCCTTATCTGCCTGCTTCAACAAACACTGCAAGCACTAAGGGATGAGGTTTCAGAAGAGGTGGAGGATGAGGAGTCCCAAATGCCATCTGCTTCTGGACAGTCTGCGCTACGTGTTTCCTCACAAAGGCCTAGGCAGGGGACACTTTGTGAGGAGGATGAGGAGGAGTCGATGGAGGAGGAAGACATCTCTCCAGAGGAGGGAGGTACACAAACCTCTACTCAGTATGTACAGCGAGGGTGGGGTGATGCAGAGCAGGTCGAGGTCACGCCTCAAACAGGGGACAGCGGTTCTTTGGCAGTTGGGAGTCTGCAGCACATGGTTGATTTCATGCTGCAGTGCCTGAGAAACGACCGCCGCATCGCCCACATTCTCGTCTCGGCTGATTATTGGGTGTACACCCTCCTAGATCCTCGCTACCGGGACAGCGTACAAAGGCTCATACCAACGTTGAACCGGGAGCGTAAAATGCGGGAGTACGAAGAGTCACTGGTGCAGTCCATAATGTTTTCCATTCCACCCGACAGCATTGTTGCTAGTGCTTTACAAAGCAGCTCTGTGCGTCGAGGCAGTGGAGGAAACTCTGCACAAAGAGGGAGCAGAGGCAGTGCCGCAGCACAAGGCAAGACCACTATGGCCCAAATGTGGCAAAGTTTTGTGTGTCCACCACAATTGTCTACACCATCAGCGACGCCTCGAGTCAGCAGGAGGCAACGCTTCCGTCAGATGGTGTCAGACTACATGTCTTGCCCTGTCGCTGTACTCCCAGATGGCTCTTCCCCCTTCAAGTTTTGGGTCTCTAAGCTGGATACATGGCCAGAGCTTAGCCAGTATGCATTGGAGGTGCTGGCTTGCCCTGCTGCCAGTGTATTATCGGAACGTGTCTTTAGTGCCGCAGGTGGTGTACTAACAGACCGTCGCACGCGACTATCTTCCGATAATGTTGACCGGCTGACTTTTCTGAAAATGAACAAGGCCTGGATCTCCAAAGACTTTGCCATTCCTCTTACAGACTAAATTAGTGGTTGGCAACTGTATCCAGGTCTGCTGGTGTGTTCATTTTTCTACCACCTGAACTATAATCCCTGTGCTTCAACACAGCCAGTTGTCGCTCAGATGTGTCGTCTGCACAGAGAAACACACTAGCTCCTGTGTTACTGGGGTTCAGTAATGCCAGCTGATGCCCTGCTGTGTGGACGGCAGAGTCACCAGCTCCATCAACATTCAAACCACTACTGATTTTTAACCGTGCCCAACTTAGGTCTCTGGCTCCACTGTCTCTACTATTTCCCCTGACCTCCAACCCCGCCATCTACATCTCTGAAGTGGCGTCAGCACAATCTACACTTGTTCCTGTGTTCCTGTGGCTCAGTCCCATCAGTTTATCCCCTGATGTGTGTCCGGCAAGGTCTCCTGCTCTGTCCACATTCCCATAACCAGTAGTGGGAATGAGGACAGAGCTGGCGAACTTGCCGGACAAACATCAGGGGATCAACTGATGGGACTGAGCACCAGTAACACAGGAACAAGTGTAGATTGTGCTGACGCCACTTCAGAGATGTAGCTGGCGGGGTTGGAGGCCAGGGTAAATAGTAGAGACAGTGGAGCCAGAGGCCTAAGTGGAGCATGGTTAGAATCAGTAGTAGTCCACAACCTCCATAAAAACCGATGCCCATTGGCCTCTGCATGCGGCATGCGTAATCCTGGGCTCCAACAGCGTCAGTTGGTGTTCAGAAGTGTCGTCTCCACAGAGCCAAACACAGTCGTTCAAGTGTTAGTGGGGTTCAGCACTGCCAGCTGTTCCCCTGCTGTGGAGATGGCAAGTCTCCTGCTGCCTTCACCTGCCAAAATCCAGTAGGCCCCAGTCTGCTCCTCGCCTAATCCTGGGCTCCAACAGCGTCAGTTGGTGTTCAGAAGTGTCGTCTCCACAGAGCCAAACACATTCGTTCAAGTGTTAGTGGGGTTCAGCACTGTCAGCTGTTCCCCTGCTGTGGAGATGGCAAGTCTCCTGCTGCCTTCACCTGCCAAAATCCAGTAGGCCCCAGTCTGCTCCTCGCCTAATCCTGGGCTCCAACAGCGTCAGTTGGTGTTCAGAAGTGTCGTCTCCACAGAGCCAAACACATTCGTTCAAGTGTTAGTGGGGTTCAGCACTGTCAGCTGTTCCCCTGCTGTGGAGATGGCAAGTCTCCTGCTGCATTCACCTGCCAAAATCCAGTAGGCCCCAGCCTGCTCCTCGCCTAATCCTGGGCTCCAACAGCGTCAGTTGGTGTTCAGAAGTGTCGTCTCCACAGAGCCAAACACATTCGTTCAAGTGTTAGTGGGGTTCAGCACTGTCAGCTGTTCCCCTGCTGTGGAGATGGCAAGTCTCCTGCTGCATTCACCTGCCAAAATCCAGTAGGCCCCAGCCTGCTCCTCGCCTAATCCTGGGCTCCAACAACGTCAGTTGGTGTTCAGAAGTGTCGTCTCCACAGAGCCAAACACATTCGTTCAAGTGTTAGTGGGGTTCAGCACTGTCAGCTGTTCCCCTGCTGTGGAGATGGCAAGTCTCCTGCTGCCTTCACCTGCCAAAATCCAGTAGGCCCCAGCCTGCTCCTCGCCTAATCCTGGGCTCCAACAGCGTCAGTTGGTGTTCAGAAGTGTCGTCTCCACAGAGCCAAACACATTCGTTCAAGTGTTAGTGGGGTTCAGCACTGTCAGCTGTTCCCCTGCTGTGGAGATGGCAAGTCTCCTGCTGCATTCACCTGCCAAAATCCAGTAGGCCCCAGCCTGCTCCTCGCCTAATCCTGGGCTCCAACAGCGTCAGTTGGTGTTCAGAAGTGTCGTCTCCACAGAGCCAAACACATTCGTTCAAGTGTTAGTGGGGTTCAGCACTGTCAGCTGTTCCCCTGCTGTGGAGATGGCAAGTCTCCTGCTGCATTCACCTGCCAAAATCCAGTAGGCCCCAGCCTGCTCCTCGCCTAATCCTGGGCTCCAACAGCGTCAGTTGGTGTTCAGAAGTGTCGTCTCCACAGAGCCAAACACATTCGTTCAAGTGTTAGTGGGGTTCAGCACTGTCAGCTGTTCCCCTGCTGTGGAGATGGCAAGTCTCCTGCTGCCTTCACCTGCCAAAATCCAGTAGGCCCCAGCCTGCTCCTCGCCTAATCCTGGGCTCCAACAGCGTCAGTTGGTGTTCAGAAGTGTCGTCTCCACAGAGCCAAACACATTCGTTCAAGTGTTAGTGGGGTTCAGCACTGCCAGCTGTTCCCCTGCTGTGGAGATGGCAGTCTCTCCTGCTGTCTCCGCATTACAAAGACAGTAGGCCTCTGCCTACACCCTCCTATTTCCTGGGCTTCAACACAGCCAGTTGTAGCTCGGAAGTGCCGTCCACACGGAAAGAGACACTTGCTCCCGTGTCTCAGTGGGGTTCAGTAACGTCAGCTGATCCCCTGCTGTGTGGATGGCAGTCTCTCCTGCTGTCACCTCATTCAAAATACAGTAGGCCTCTGCCTACACCCTCCTATTTCCTGGGCTTCAACACAGCCGGTTGTAGTTCGGAAGTGCCGTCCACACGGAAAGAGACACTTGCTCCCGTGTCTCAGTGGGGTTCAGTAACGTCAGCTGATCCCCTGCTTTGTGGATGGCAGTCTCTCCTGCTGTCACCTCTTTCAAAATACAGTAGGCCTCTGCCTACACCCTCCTATTTCCTGGGCTTCAACACAGCCAGTTGTAGTTCGGAAGTGCCGTCCACACGGAAAGAGACACTTGCTCCCGTGTCTCAGTGGGGTTCAGTAACGTCAGCTGATCCCCTGCTGTGTGGATGGCAGTCTCTCCTGCTGTCACCTCATTCAAAATACAGTAGGCCTCTGCCTACACCCTCCTATTTCCTGGGCTTCAACACAGCCAGTTGTAGTTCGGAAGTGCCGTCCACACGGAAAGAGACACTTGCTCCCGTGTCTCAGTGGGGTTCAGTAACGTCAGCTGATCCCCTGCTGTGTGGATGGCAGTCTCTCCTGCTGTCACCTCATTCAAAATACAGTAGGCCTCTGCCTACACCATCTTATTTCCTGGGCTTCAACACAGCCAGTTGTAGTTCGGAAGTGCCGTCCACACGGAAAGAGACACTTGCTCCCGTGTCTCAGTGGGGATCAGTAACGTCAGCTGATCCCCTGCTGTGTGGATGGCAGTCTCTCCTGCTGTCACCTCTTTCACAATACAGTAGGCCTCTGCCTACACCCTCCTATTTCCTGGGCTTCAACACTGCCAGTTGTAGTTCGGAAGTGCCGTCCACACGGAAAGAGACACTTGCTCCCGTGTCTCAGTGGGGTTCAGTAACGTCAGCTGATCCCCTGCTGTGTGGATGGCAGTCTCTCCTGCTGTCACCTCATTCAAAATACAGTAGGCCTCTGCCTACACCCTCCTATTTCCTGGGCTTCAACACAGCCAGTTGTAGTTCGGAAGTGCCGTCCACACGGAAAGAGACACTTGCTCCCGTGTCTCAGTGGGGTTCAGTAACGTCAGCTGATCCCCTGCTTTGTGGATGGCAGTCTCTCCTGCTGTCACCTCATTCAAAATACAGTAGGCCTCTGCCTACACCCTCCTATTTCCTGGGCTTCAACACAGCCAGTTGTAGTTCGGAAGTGCCGTCCACACGGAAAGAGACACTTGCTCCCGTGTCTCAGTGGGGTTCAGTAACGTCAGCTGATCCCCTGCTGTGTAGATGGCAAAGTCTCCTGCTGCCTACACAGTCATACCACTACTGATTTTTAACCGTGCTCCAATTAGGCCTGTGGCTCCACTGTCTCTCGTATTTCCCCTGTCCTCCAACCCCGCCAGTTACAGCTCCGAAGTGGCGTCTGCACAATCCACACTTGTTCCTGTGTTACAGGTGTTCAGTCCGGTCAGTTAATCCCCTGATGTGTGTCCGGCAATGTCGCCTGCTCTGTCCACATTCCCATTATGGGAATGTGGACAGAGCAGGCGACATTGCCGGACACACATCAGGGGATTAACTGACCGGACTGAACACCTGTAACACAGGAACAAGTGTGGATTGTGCAGACGCCACTTCGGAGCTGTAACTGGCGGGGTTGGAGGACAGGGGAAATACGAAAATCAGTGAAGCCACAGGCCTAAGTGGAGCTTGGTTCAAATTAGTAGTCTACAACCGATCTTAAAATTTCTTCAATGCAGCCTCAGCCTGCTCCGTGCTTGTCCCTGGGCTTCAACACAGCCAGTTGTTGCTCGGAAGTGCCGTCTTCACAGAGTAAAACACTAGCTCCTGTGTTTGAGGGGTTCAGTAACGTCAGCTGTTCCCCTGCTGTTTTGATGGCAATCTGTCCTGCTGCCTCCCAATTGACAGCACATCAGGCCTCAGCCTGCTAAGTGCTTGTCCTGGGCTCCAACATCGCCAGTTGCTGCTCATAACTGACTTTGGCACGGGTACTCCCTCCTGCCCAGCTTGGTTCCAGCCCTGCCTGCTGTTTCCGGGAAGTGTCAATGTCAGTTTGCCACCCCAAGTTGCCATGTCGTGTTGCGGTTGGGTTAGCCGAGGCTAGGGTGCCAGCAGTTTAGGTGCTTCCTATGTGGACTGCGGGTTCTGGTAAGAAAGACTTGTTCCATAGTGCCAGTAGGACAAGCACCCCCTGTAGGACTGTGTGATTCGGTAACTGCGGCCAGCTTGCGGCATGCCAACTTTGCTTTTCAGGGGTAACTTCTGATACCCCTCCGTGTTCCAGCACCGTCAGCTGGTTCTCGTCAGAGCCTTTGGCCTAGGTGCCTCCATCTCGGTATCCGAGTTCCGGCAACGTCTGCTGGTCCTTGGTAGTGCTTTGTAGCACAGGTACCTCCTGCTTAGTAACCGGGTTCCAGCACCGTCAGCTGGTCCTTGGTTGTGCCATTGGCTCTTATTCCTTCTGCTGCCCCTCCGGGTGCCAGCACTGTCAGCTGGTCCTCGCTATTTCCATTTGCTCTTGCAGCTTATGCTACCCCTCCGGGTTCCAGCACCGTCAGCTGGTTCTCGTCAGAGCCTTTGGCCTAGGTGCCTCCATCTCGGTATCCGAGTTCCGGCAACGTCTGCTGGTCCTTGGTAGTGCTTTGTAGCACAGGTACCTCCTGCTTAGTAACCGGGTTCCAGCACCGTCAGCTGGTCCTTGGTTGTGCCATTGGCTCTTATTCCTTCTGCTGCCCCTCCGGGTGCCAGCACTGTCAGCTGGTCCTCGCTATTTCCATTTGCTCTTGCAGCTTATGCTACCCCTCCGGGTTCCAGCACCGTCAGCTGGTTCTCGTCAGAGCCTTTGGCCTAGGTGCCTCCATCTCGGTATCCGAGTTCCGGCAACGTCTGCTGGTCCTTGGTAGTGCTTTGTAGCACAGGTACCTCCTGCTTAGTAACCGGGTTCCAGCACCGTCAGCTGGTCCTCGGTAGTGCCATTGGCTCTTGTTCCTTCTGCTGCCCCTCCCGGTGCCAGTACCGTCAGCTGGTTCAAGAGGACAAAGAACAGGAAGACAACCACCAAGATGCAGAACAACAAGAGAGAGAAGACCAAGAAGCATAAAAAAAACAAAGCAGAAGAACATTAAGCATAAGACTAATACTCTGAGCAAATGATATTATCTTATTTATAAGCAGAAGAAGACTAAGCAGTGTATGGGGGTGAGTCCGTTCCTCCTCGTGGTGCCCCTGGAAAAGGCCTGCTGCTGCAGGCCAAACTGAACGCGGACAAATCCTGTTGTAAATCTTTTGTGACAGGCAGAACGGAAGGTGTAAACTTCTAACTTTTCCAGATAACAACTACAGGAATGCCTGACACAAACAAGAATATGATGAAGAAGAATAGGAAGAAGATGAAGAAGTTGAATATGTAGAATAATAATTGTTGAATAAGAAGAATATGAAGAATGTAAGAAAAGGAAGAAGAAGAAGAATGTAAAAAAAGGAAGTAGAAGAATTTAAAAAAGGAAGAAGAAGAATGTAAAAAAAGGAATAAGAAGAAGAATGTAAAAAAAGGAAGAAGAAGAATGTAAAAAAAGGAAGTAGAAGAATGTAAAAAAAGGAGGAAGAAGAAGAAGAAGAATGTAAAAAAAGGAATAAGAAGAAGAAGAAGGTAAAAAAAAGGAAGAAGAATAAGAAAGAAGAAGAAAGAAGAAGAAGACATACATGTCTGGCAAAATATAAATGAGGCTAACATAGTCAATATTTTTGTAACTCCTAACATCTTTAAAAAAAAAGTTTAATTCCTGCTATTTCATTTGATTGGGCTAAACCTCTATGGCTTTAATGTCTCCTCCACCTCCCACAATACATTCTACATTATTCTTAGTTGTTTTTCTTCATGTAGAATTAACCTACAAGGAAAGAAAGGTTTTTTTTTAATTCCAATATTTTGGCCCCATTGACTTGCATTGGTTCCCGGTATCGGAATCGGCGATACCGATACTTTTTTTTAAGATCGGCCGATCCATTCCGATCCGATATTTTCAAGTATCGGCTGGTATCGCTCAACTCTAGTGGTGGCTGGTTCATGTGGGATGTCTGTCCTGTGGATGCGCATATGGTATTGGCAGCCCACCTAATATAGCAGTGGAGGTGTTGGTAATAGGCTGTGAATGGATTCACTCCCTCTGGTAGGCATTAGGCCATAGGTAGCGCTCACACAGGTAATGCGGTTTGGGTCCAAACAAGTGCAGTTTTTTAATTTCCTTCCACAGGTTGCACAGCACCATAACAAAATCATAAACACAAATCACTAGCCTTGTCCAAGCACTTACTAAACAGAATAGACCCTGGCTACATGGTTGAGCTAGCCCCAGCTCAGTCAAACACAAAGGCTATTGTCAATAACAATCATTGATACTTCCGGCTCTCTGCACAAGACTCTTCTCAGAGAGAAATTCTGGCCTGTCTCTCTCTTCAGCTCCAAGACACATTCAGTCTGGTGCACATGGCTTGTGCTTGATTCACCAGCTAACATATTCTTGTGTGATCCATCCAGGAGACAGAAATGCCCTGAGGAGTCTGATACACAATTAACCTACTCCCTGCTTCTTAGAGAAACACTGCAGGTGCTTCTAATCAAAGATTACAGAGCTGGGATAAAACTCTGTCCTTCCCAGTTATGCTACTGCTGCTGTATGAACAGTTACGGTATATGTAATGCTTCTCACAAAATAAGAATATCATCAAAAAGTTAATTTATTTCAGTTCTTCAATATAAAATTTGAAACTCATATTTTATAGTCATTACACACAGAGTGATCTATTTCACGTGTTTATTTCTGTCAATGTTGATGACTATGGCTTACAGCCAATGAACCCTGTTAGCGTGGGTGGTCAGGAGCCGGAATCTCAAGGAATGGACCCTCTGGACCGTGGCACCGAGGGGCCCCGGGCGAGCTGCCAAGTGGAACCGACCCCTATACAGAGACCGTTAGGAGCAGGCCCAGGGGTTCGAGTACCATGGTAGCCGGTACCGAGAGGGGCGGCTCAGAATGGACTGGAGTAGGAGTGTGGGACTGAAGCGTAGACTGTAAGGCTGGAATATGGAGAGGTGGCTGGAGCGGAACACAGGAGACAGGACTGGAGTAGGACTGTAGGAGTGTGGATAGCTGGATGGAGCAGGAACACCGAAGGCAGGACTGGAGTAGAATGGAAAAGGAACGCTGGTGCAGGACTGGAGTAGGATGGAACTGCGACACAGGAACAGGAACACAAGAACAGGACTGGAGTAGGAGGAACCGGAACACTGGAGCAGGACTGGAGTAGGATGGAGCTGGAATACAGGAACAGGACTGGAGTAGGAAGGAACAAGAACGCTGGAGCAGGACTGGAATAGGATGGAACTGGAACACAGGAACAGGACTGGAGTAGGAAGGAACAGGTACGCTGGAGCAGGACTGGAGTATACTCCAGGGAACATGGGAATCAGGGCTGCGAGGCTTCTGCAGGAAACACCGCGGACGGAACCGAGAGGCTGCAGAGAGCACAGGAGGAAGCAGGGCCCAGAGTGCAAGGTAACACAATGATCAGGCGCCTCCCTCAGGGGGAAGCGGCCTGATATAGCCCCGTCAGGTCTGCCATTGGTCCGAAGGTGCTTCCGGGTCAGGGCACAGCCGGAGTACAAGAAGCAGCAGGGAGGCGCGGCCGCGGCCTATGGCGCATGCGCATTGCATGCAGGGATGGCGCCGGCCAAGAGCCCGTCAGAGGTGACCGCCGTGGCCGTCGGGTGGAGAGAGGCTAGGGCGTGGGAGCGGAGGCCAGCTGCGGCATGGGAGCAGAGGCCGGCTGCTGCGTGGAAGCAGAGGCCGATTGAGTATGACGGAGTGGTGTAAGGCTACTTTCACACTTGCTTTTTTTTGCAGCGCGTTTTTCCCGCAAAAAAATGCATGGAAAAAATGCATACAAACGCATTCAAATGCTGCGTTTTTTTCAAACATTTTTATGAGCATGCATGAAAAAAACGCAGCATTTTTATGCGTTTGAATGCGTTTTTAGTGCGTTTATACCGCGTTTGCGTTTTTTCCAACATTAGTTGGCCCCTCACACTAACCCAAACCATGACTTTACTAACCCTAATCCTAACCCTGACCCTAACCCTAACCCTGACCCTAGCCCTTAACCAAACCATACTAACCCTAACCCTTAACCAAATCCTACCCAAACCCTAACCCTAACCCCTAACTAACCCTAAACCTTAACCCTTAACCAAACCATACTAACCCTAACCCAAACCCTAACCCTAATCCCCCTTAACTAACCCTAACTCTAACCCAAACCCCTAAATTCCATTGTCTAACTAATGGTCAACAAAAAACGCATGCGCAAAAAAATGCATACATGAGCATGGCAATGCGCACATATGCGCACCCATAGACTTATAATGGGTGTCTTGCTGTAAAAAAACGCATTGCGCGCATGCGTTTTTTTGAGGCAAGTCGGACACCCAAAAAATGCAACAGGATGCATTTTGTGCGCCCACGCACACACCACAAAAAAACGCATGCGCGGAAAAATGCATACAAATGCATGTGTATGCGCAAATAAGCGCATCCCATGCAAAATATAGGGGGGAAAACGCATGCATTTTTTAGCGCTAAAATACAGCGCAAAAAAACGCAAGTGTAAAACCAGCCTTACAAACCCCAAAAGTTATTATCTCAGTAAATTAGAATACTTTATAACACCAGCTTCAAAAATGATTTTAAAATCTGAAATGTTGGCCTATTGAAATGAATGTTCAGTAAAAGCACTCAAAACTTGGTCAGGGCCCCTTTTGCATCAATTACTGCATCAATGCAGCGTGGCATGGAGGTGATCAGCCTGTGGCACTGCTGAGGTGTTATGGAAGCCCAAGTTGCTTTGATAGCAGCCTTCAGCTCATCTGCATTGTTGGGTCTGGTGTCTCGCATCTTCCTCTTGACAATACCCCATAGATTCCCTATTGGGTTAAGGTCAGGCGAGTTTGCTGGCCAATCAAGAACAGTGATACTGTTTTTTTTACACCAGGTATTGGTACTTTTGGTAGTGTGGACAGGTGCCAAGACCTGCTGGAAAATGAAATTTCCATCTCCAAAAAGCTTGTTAGCAGAGAGAAGCATGACGTGCTCTCAAATTTCCTGGTAGATGGCTGCGCTGACTTTGGTCTTGAAAAAACATGGTGGACCTACACCAGCAGATGACATCGCTCCCCAAACCATCACTGATTGTGGAAACTTCACACTAGACATCCAGCAGCTTGGATTGTGGCCTCTCCACTCTTCCTCCAGTCTCTGGGACTTTGATTTCCAAATGAAATGCAAAATTTATTTTCATCTTTAGAACACTGAGAAACAGTCCAGTTCTTTTTCTCCTTGGCACAGGTAAGATGCTTCTGGCATTGTCTATTGGTCATGAGTGGCTTGACAAAAGGAAGGCGACACTTGTAGCCCATGTCCTGGACACGTCTGTGTGTGGTGGCTCTTGAAACAATGACTCCAGCAGCAGTCCACTCCTTGTGAATCTCCCCCAAATTTTTGAATGGCCATTTCTTAACAACCTTTCAAGGCTACGGTTATCCCGGTTGCTTGTGCACCTTTTTCTACCACACTTTTTCCTTCCACTCCACCTTCCATTAATATGCTTGGATACAGCACTCTGTGAACAGCCGGCTTCTTTAGCAATGACCTTTTTGGTCTACCCTCCTTGAGGAGTGTGTCAATGACTATCTTCTGGTCTTCTGTCAAGCCAGCAGTCTTCCCCATGATTGTGGAACCTACTGAAACAGAATGAGGGACCTTTTAAAACATTTAGGAAGCTTCCCAGGTGTTTTTTGTTAGTTATTCTAATTTACTGAGATAATGACTTTTGGGTTTTCATTGGCTGTAAGCCATAATCATCAACATTAACAGAAATAAACACATGAAATAGATCACTCTGTGTGTAATGACTATATAGAATATAGGAGATTCACTTTTTGTATTGAAGAACTGAAATAAATTAACTTTTTGATGATATTCTAATTTTGCGAAAAGCACCTGTATCACTTATAAGCATAATGATTGTTTATGGTTCTTTAATGCGTCCATATATTAAAATATTGTCCATACGTTTTGGTAAGCTGTCTAGAAAAAATAAACAGTTAAGTTGTCCACCTTGTCATGTCGGACAAACTCGACTGCTCTCTTGGAGGTAATCACATAAGTTGAGCAGTAGAGTTCTTAGGAGCATATGGATGTGTTTACATTAATTCTTTTTCTTCCTTTGTTATCTTAAAAATTTGAGTAGCAAAATGAACAGAACCAATGAAATGCATTTTTATTTTTTACAAACATTATAAAAAAAAATTTCAGAATATTCATTTAATTTAAATAATTTAGAATGTTGACATTCAGCGAGATTCTCCACTTTCAATTACTTCTTTTTAACTTCATTTCAAGAACCCAACCATGAGGGACCTACAGTATACACGTGGTTGTCCTGATTGTAAGTGCAAAAAAATATATCCTACATGAGAAAAAAAGCAGTATTCATGTGAATGATGTAGATGATGACACCTCTTGATGACCCACAGGGATCACTAGAACAGCAGGGAATTTAGCAGATGAGTAATGCTTATTTTTTATTTTATAACATATTTTGATCTTTCACTACTGTCTTTCAGACGACATTAAATTTATGTCTACCTGCAGCCACCACTAGAGGGAACAGTTTATATACCGTAAGCTCCATAGCTCCCGCTAGAGGCTGTTGTAGACAGCCAGAATTTTATCATTTAGCTCCATATTTATGCAGGAGATTTGGAACTCTGCACCGAAAAATCTTTTCTATCTGTAAGACCATAAAAGACGAAGAACACAACATTCAGTCCATCTCCAAAAAGACAAATAACAAAGTGCTAGAAATTCTAATTATATTCATGGCATATGCAAATGAGCTGCAGTAGATTTGTTGGAGATCTTTAAAATCAATAGTGTAATACATGCGGCATGTCTCATGTTAGCAATGACAAAGTGTAGTCTATCTGCGAGATATTGCACAGATTTCAAAGGGTTTGGGGGAGTTTGTAACCCCCAGTGCAGGGGTGAGGTCCAGTTTGGCTCCAGGTATGGGCTGGAAAGTGAAATTTTGTAATAATGTTGTAAAGAACAGGAACAGCTCCATTTTAGCCAAGGTTTCCCCAGCACAGCTTCGTTTACCTGTGAGGAAGAAGAGAAGATGGTTGATGGCTTGAGATCACAACAGGACAGAAATAACATTTTATACATTTTTTTGCTTTGATGCTTTCATCTGTTGTGACTGACATTCTTTATTTAAAGATCTGTTTCTTTGGTTCTATCTGGAAACCCAACTAGGTTGTTCTCATGTTCTTAAAGTTACACTTGTTTGCCCCAATTGATATCACCCACCTCTCAATAACATCTCACCAAAATTCCTGAAATTCCATATTCTGTAAGGTGTGCAAGATCTACACAAGTGAATTTGATCTGAACATCATTAAAACCAGGGGAAGAGTCTTGAGGAGATCATTTGCATATTCCCAGTGCCTTCTGGGATAAGTGAAGAGTCTCCGCGAGCTCAACAATCACTGGGTTTTGGCCGTTGCAGCTGAAAAGAGGAAATCGGAAAACCAGGGGAAGAGTCTTGAGGAGATCATTTGCATATTCCCAGTGCCTTCTGGGATAAGTGAAGAGTCTCCGCGAGCTCAACAATCACTGGGTTTTGGCCGTTGCAGCTGAAAAGAGGAAATCGGAAAACCAGGGGAAGAGTCTTGAGGAGATCATTTGCATATTCCCAGTGCCTTCTGGGATAAGTGAAGAGTCTCCGCGAGCTCAACAATCACTGGGTTTTGGCCGTTGCAGCTGAAAAGAGGAAATCGGAAAACCAGGGGAAGAGTCTTGAGGAGATCATTTGCATATTCCCAGTGCCTTCTGGGATAAGTGAAGAGTCTCCGCGAGCTCAACAATCACTGGGTTTTGGCCGTTGCAGCTGAAAAGAGGAAATCGGAAAAACGGCGCGCCGATCGGCGCGCGAATTTGGGCTCATCTTTCATCGTTTTTAAGAAATCTCAAGATGGAAGAGGCCAGGAGCCATTTGGTGAGCTGCATTTCTTGCTACATGTTCACAGACTTACCAGTGGAAAAGCCAAACTTCACATGCCACAAATGCAAGCTTGTGTCCCTGTTGGAGGAAAAGTTGCAAAATCTCGAAGAGAGGTTAGCTACGTTGAAGATCATTAAGGAAGGTGAAGAGTTCTTGGACAGAGCAGAATTATCTCTTCATGTTACAGAAAGAGAAGAAATTCGAAGTGCACCTGAAGAAACAGAGGAATGGAGACATGTGACCCAGAGAAGCAGGAGGATCAGGAGGCAGTCAGCACCCATACTGCTCAGAAACCAGTACCAGGCTCTCACGCAGGAAAACAATGAAGAAATACATCAGGATAAGACTTTGCCAACAAGCAGCAACCTTGTACGCCTTCAGAGTCCTCCTGGATGGAGAAAGAAAAATGTTGTGAAGAAGAAACGGAGAGTGGTGGTCATGGGGGATTCCCTGTTGAGAGGAACTGAGGCCGCTATCTGCAGACCGGATATAACTTCAAGAGAAATGTGTTGTCTTCCAGGTGCAAAAATTAAAGATGTGTCTGACAGGATATCAGGACTCTTCAGACCTACAGATGACTACCCATTCCTGCTACTACATGTGGGGACAAATGACACTGCAAGAAACGACCTGGAAACCATCTGCAGAGACTTTGAAGACTTAGGCAAGAAAGTGAAAGAACTGGGAGCGCAGGTGGTCTTCTCTTCCATCCTCCCAGTAGATGGCCATGGAACAAGGAGGTGGAATAAGATTCTGCAGGTGAACAACTGGCTACGTCGATGGTGCCGTCAGCAACGATTTGGATTTCTGGATCACGGAGTGAACTACTTATACGATGGACTACTTGCTAGAGATGGGGTGCATCTTACGAAGACTGGTAAGCATGTATTTGGAAGTCGCCTTGCTACACTTGTAAGGAGAGCTTTAAACTAGAACAACATGGGAAGGGAAGCAAAAGACCAGAAAAAGCCATACACCTGACAAATGCTATTGAGAACTCTGCTATTAGAAGTGGAAAGGAAGAACAAAGACGAAAGAATCTAATTAATAAAAATATTGGAGAAAGAGAAACCAATCACAAACTGAAATGTTTCTATACTAATGCACAAAGCATGGGCAACAAACAAGGAGAATTGGAACTACTAACACAGGAAAAGAAATATGATGTCATTGGAATCACTGAAACTTGGTGGGACAATACACATGATTGGAATACAAGACTAGAAGGATACAACTTATTTGCAAGAAACAGACTTGATAAACGAGGAGGGGGTGTCGCATTGTATGTTAGAAACGCGTATATCTGCACAGCGATTGAAGCTTCAGAGACTGGGAGTTCTGTGGAAACTGTTTGGGTAAGAATACAAGGACAGAACAATGGAAAGGACACCATTGTAGGCATTTACTACAGGCCGCCTGTGCAAGCTGAAGCTATGGATGAACTCTTTATGCATCAAATGGCCAAGTTCTCCAAAAAATATGACATAGTTGTCATGGGAGATTTCAACTATCCAGACATTTGTTGGGAATCTCTCTCAGGCAAAACTAACAGGTCAAGGAAATTCTTATCCTCTCTTGCTGACAACTTTATCTTCCAAAAGGTAAGGGAGAAAACAAGAGGAACTGCTACCTTGGATCTAATCCTTATAAACAGGGAGGAAATGGTTGAGGAGGTAAAAGTGGCTGGGACCCTAGGAGGTAGCGACCATGCCATTTTAGAATTTTGGATAACTAGAGGCGGAAGACCTGTGAAGACTCAGACGTCAAGGTTAGATTTCAGAAAGGCAGATTTTAAGGGATTCAGAAAGAGAATTGGAGGGATCCAATGGCTGGATATCCTTAAAGACAAAAATGTCCAGGAAGGATGGGAAATCTTGAAAAATGAAATTCTCAAAGCACAGTTGTTAACAATTCCGAAAAGAGGGAAGAATAGGAAGCAGTTAAGGAAACCAGGATGGATGAACACAGAACTTAAGCACATGCTAAAAAGGAAGAAAAAAATGTTTATAAAATGGAAAGAGGGAGGCATATCTAAAGAAGAATATAATGCTGTCTGCAGAACCTGCAGGGCACAAATCAGATTAGCTAAAGCTGAAAATGAATTGAGGCTTGCAAGAGATGTCAAAAGTAATAATAAAGGATTTTGGGGATATGTCAAAAGTAAAAGAAAAGTCAAAGATGCTATAGGATTTTTACAGGATGAAAATGATGAAATGGTAAGACAGGATGTTGAGAAGGCTGAACTTTTAAATTCCTATTTTGCATCTGTTTTCTCTCAGAAAGGAAATGTAACATCAACTGTTATTCACTGTCCTATTAAGGGAATAGAAGAATCCAGGATATCTATAAACAGAAAGATAGTGAGGAAACACTTAGCTAGCCTAAATGAATTCAAGTCTCCAGGTCCAGATGAATTACACCCCAGACTACTGAAGGAGATAGCAGAAGAAATTTTTGAACCCCTCTCTATAATCTTTGAAAATTCTTGGAGAACAGGAGAAGTGCCAGAAGACTGGAGAAGAGCAAATGTTGTTCCTATCTTCAAAAAGGGGAAGAAGGTGGACCCAGGTAACTATAGGCCGGTGAGTCTGACTTCTATACCAGGAAAGATCTTTGAACAAATTATTAAACAACATGTATGTCAATACCTGGATAAGAATGAAGTGATTAAACAGAGTCAGCATGGGTTTGTAACTAATAAGTCATGTCAGACTAACTTAATTTCCTTCTATGACGGTATCACTGATTGGGTGGATCAAGAAAATGCTGTAGATATAGTATATCTTGACTTCAGCAAAGCATTTGACAAAGTCTCTCATACAATCCTTATTGAAAAAATGATTAAGTATGGAATGGACAAGGCAACTGTTAGGTGGATTCATAACTGGCTTAGTGATCGGACCCAAAGAGTGGTCGTAAATGGCTGCACATCCAGTTGGAAGAATGTCTCAAGTGGGGTTCCACAGGGCTCTGTCCTGGGCCCTGTATTGTTCAACATCTTTATCAACGATTTAGATGAAGGAATTGAGGGTAAACTGATTAAATTTGCTGATGACACAAAGCTAGGAGGGATAGCTAATACTAGAGAAGAGAGAGAGAGGATTCAAAAAGATTTAAATAAACTGGAGAAGTGGGCAGCAACTAACAGAATGGTTTTTAACAGGGAGAAATGCAAAGTACTACATCTGGGCAATAAAAATGGAAAAAGCATATATAGAATGGGAGGAATAGGGCTAAGTGACAGCACATGTGAAAAAGACTTGGGTATACTAATAGATCACAGACTGAATATGAGTCAACAGTGTGATGCAGCAGCAAAAAAGGCAAATGCAATTCTAGGATGTATTAACAGAAGCATACAGTCTAGATCACGTGAAGTCATTATTTCCCTCTACTCCTCTTTGGTCAGACCTCATCTGGAATATTGTGTCCAGTTTTGGGCACCACATTTTAAAAAAGACATCAACAAACTGGAGCAAGTTCAGAAAAGAGCGACCAGAATGGTGACCGGTCTGCAAACCCTGTCTTATGAGGAAAGGTTGCAGGATTTGGGAATGTTTAGTTTGCAAAAGAGAAGACTGAGAGGAGACTTAATAGCTGTCTACAAATATCTAAAGGGCTGTCACATTGTAGAAGGATCAACTTTATTCTCATTTGCACAAGGAAAGACTAGAAGCAATGGGATGAAACTGAATGGGAGGAGACACAGATTAGATATTAGAAAAAACTTTTTGACAGTTAGAGTGATCAATGAGTGGAACAGGCTGCCACGAGAAGTGGTGAGTTCTCCTTCAATGGAAGTCTTCAAACAGAGGCTGGACAGACATCTGACTGGGATGATTTAGCGAATCCTGCTTTGAGCAGGGGGTTGGACCAGATGGCCCAGGAGGTCCCTTCCAACTCTACGATTCTATGATTCTATGAAAATGTTCCTGTATTGTATAATTGTACACCACATTTTAAGTCGTGATCATAGAATCATAGAATGGAAGCATTGGAAGGGACCTTCAGGGTCATCGTGTCCAACCCCCTGCTCAATACAGGATTCACTAAACCATCTCAGACAGATGTCTGTCCAGATTCTGTTTGAAGACTTCCATTGAAGGAGAACTCGCCACCACTCATAGCAGCCTGTTATTGGTCATGCTGCATTTGTGCCTACGGGAAGGGGTTCAGGAAGGATCTTTTTCCATCACGTGATGCCTGAAGCAGAAGGGAACTAGAGGGGTCTCTGACCAGTAGCACCAATTTAAGGTCATGCTCACAATTTCAGTGTTTGGTCAGTATTTTATTTGTAAGTCAAAACCAGGAGCTGTTAATAAATGCAGAAGTGGAGATGTGTTCCTATTATAATTTTCCTCTGATAGTTCCTCTCCTGGTTTTGGCTTACAAATACCGATGTAAAATACCGACCGAATACTGAATGTTTGACCGTGGCCTAAATGTTCTTCTTTCAAATCTAGTCTCTGACAACATCTTGCAGTCAGGCCCAGGCATCTATAGGACCCTGCTGTATCAGGAACTTTGAATATATTACTTAGAGAATAAGGCCACATTCACACTTTCAGTATTTGGTCAGCACATCAGTATTTGTAAGCCAAAATCAGGAGAGAAATAATCAGAGGAAAAGTCTAATAGAAACCCGTCACCAATTCTGCATTTTTCACCCACGCCAGGTTTTGGCTTACAAATACGGATGTAAAATACTGACCAAATACTGAGGGTGTGAATGTAGACTAAGAGACAGACTTTAATGTCTGCTAATAAAAACACAATCAAACTACAGGTATTATCAACCACCATACAAATGCCTTAAATGATCCGATAATAGCGCATCGGCCACGACTTTCCCGAATAGTGTGTCAGCCTTCACATAATATTGTACCAAACACAGATACCCAAATAATACTACACCATCCACAAGTGCCCCAGTAATAGTCAACCTCAGATACCCAAATAATGCTTCACCATCCACAAGTGCCCCAATAATAGTGCATCAGCCATGACATTACAATGCGTCAACCTCAGATACCCAACTAACATTTTGTCAGCCACAGGTGCTTTAATAAAAATAAAATAGCCATAGATGTCCTTATTCCCATGTGTCATTAACAGATGTACTCAGTATGTTAGCCGTAGATGTCCCCCGTAAGAGTTTATCTAATTTTCAATCTTTAGGATTGTCGGTGGGGGAGTGGAACTCTGATTGACAACCTGGACCATCATCAACATTGCCCTACTGACCCAGAAATTGTGCTCTCCCATGCTACAAGGAGAATAATTATTGCTTCTGCAGGATCGGAGGAGCACAGTGGCACTATTTCTTATATGTGATGGTATGTTTACTCAAAGTAGTCTAGTTCTTCCATGATTATCATTAATTAGGCAGCTCCTTCTTTGTTATTTTAATTTGCACTTTAGGGAAATGTGACTCAGTTTTAGTGTTATCAAAAGACTGACTGTTACTTCCAAACTAGTGACTAGTTGGTCATGTGAGCCTTGATCCAACATGCCTCCTCCTGTGATAGGCAGCTCACTGTCTATGAACTTTGCATATACAGCGCCTGGTGTGGGCGGGGTTAGCTTTCTCAGCTCTGGTTCATGCTAAATCTAAAACTCTAATGGTGTGAGAACGGATGCACCCAGTAATACAAGTGATATTTTGTTAGATTTAGTTCCTCTTTACCTACATTATGCTGCTCTCAGATTAGGAAGTAAAACATGCTGACACACAAGAGAGTTGATTCAGCTCACCTTATCTGTGGAAAATGTCATAAGTTCCGTGGACATTGAGCACGGATTCGCGTCTCTGCCAGACGCCTTTCAAATGTACTTGTAGAAAAAAAGAAGAATCCAGCTCCAAGAAATAAGACCAATTTCTTTTATTCGGTTTCAATTTAAAAAATAGTACAAAAAGGCCATGCGTCATGCAATTACCGGGTGTACCGGTGAAAAAGTGCCTGAATGAAACAACGCGTTTCGAATACACACGTGTTCTTAGACTTCAAAAAGAAATTGGTCTTATTTCTTGGAGCTGGATTCTTCTTTTTTCTACAAGTAAAACATGTTGACAGATTCCCTTTAATGATGATCAGTGCCGGTGGGTACTGTGCTAATGCACATTGTTATTTTCTTTGAAACTATCATTAAGGGTCTCTTTTGTGTATACATTGCTTTATTTTTTTATAACCTTAGCCCAGTCAGAGTTCTATTCTTTGCATGAATTGTTTTTTTTTTTTTACAATACCTACGACTTATTTTGTGCAAACGCTTTAAAATTCTTGCTTCTTTTTATCTATTTATTATTGATCTAAATATTTAATTTTTCTATTCGCCATGTTGTGATATGCCATTGACCACACTGCCTTTCCTTTTTTGAGTTTTAATGGAGTGTTTTTTAGAGGTTTTATCTCACAATTTTTGTGCTTATAACTAATTGTTGTAGCCAATAAAATTTTTTATGCGTTGATGAGTTGATTATTATAAAGCACCGCTCCTTGCCCAGAGACACACTTAGCACTAATAGACAGCAGAGGGGGTCAGTCACTGAAGCAATAAGTAGTAATCTATAGAATTGAAAAATTGTATAGTTTTAAAACACTTTATAATTCTACCCAATTGAAAAGGAGATACAACTTTTTCAACAGTGTTTGCAACACATCCTCCATAGCATTGTTTTTATAGTAAGTGTCACTGTAATGACAGAGATGACCACGGACCCCTGCATTGTTGCAATATCATTAACCTTCACTTACATGTGTCTTACAGAATGAAAAATAGAGCATATAGTTTATTTCTAATGTTGATTTTTTAGATTAGCAAAACTGAAAAATAACAATGATGTTATGAGTTAAAGTATGTGTAAGTCACCACTTGGTCAAATCTGGTTAACATAAACTTCACTGAAATTTCCCAAAATATTTCATTTGCAATGAATAGATTTGAACAAATATATAATGTACAGGAAAGAGAGGGATAGGACCAAGTTAACAATAAGAGGTTTACACTCTACAAGAGTGAGAGGACCCAGCAGATCATAAGAGCTTACACTCTACAGGAGAGAAAGAGAGGTCCCCACTGACCATAAGAGCTTACACTCTACAGGAGAGAGAGAGGACTCCACTGACCAAAAGAGCTTACACTCTACAGGAGAGAGAGGACCCCACTGACCATAAGAGCTTACACTCTACAGGAGAGAAAGAGAGGTCCCCACTGACCATAAGAGCTTACACTCTACAGAAGAAAGAGGACCCCACTGACCATAAGAGCTTACACTCTACAGGAGAGAGAGAGGACTCCACTGACCATAAGAGCTTACACTCTACAGGAGAGAGAGAGGACCCCACAGACCATAAGAGCTTACACTTTACAGGAGAGAGAGAGGACTCCACTGACCATAAGAGCTTACACTCTACAGGAGAGAGAGAGGACTCCACTGACCAAAAGAGCTTACACTCTACAGGAGAGAGAGGACCCCACTGACTATAAGAGCTTACACTCTACAGGAGAGAGAGAGGACTCCACTGACCATAAGAGCTTACACTCTACAGGATAGAGAGGACCCCACTGACCATAAGAGCTTACACTCTACAGGAGAGAGAGGTTCCCACTGACCATAAGAGCTTACACTCTACAGGAGAGAGAGGACCCTGCTGACCATGAGAGCTTACACTCTACAGGAGAGAGAGAGAGGTCCCCACTGACCATAAGAGCTTACACTTTACAGGAGAGAGAGGACCTCACTGATCATTAGAGCTTATAATCTAGAGAAGAGAGAACCCCGCTGACCACAAGAGCTTACACTCAACAGGAGAGGACCCTGCTGACCATAAGACCTTACACTCCACAGGAGAGAGGACACCACTGACCATAAGAGCTTACACTCTACAGAAGAGAGGACCCCGCTGACCATAAGAGCTTACATTCTACAGGAGAGAGAGGACCATTGTTACCAAAAGAGCTTACACTCTACAGGAGAGAGGACCCCGCAGACCATAAGAGCTTACACTCTACAGGAGACAGAGAGGACCCAGCTGACCATAAGAGCTTACACTCTACAGGAGAGAGAGGTCCCCGCTGACCATAAGAGCTTACATTCTACTGAATAGAAAGGACCCGCTGACCATAAAAGCTTACACACTACAGGTGAGAGAGGACCATTGTTACCAAAAGAGCTTGCGCTACACAGGAGACTTATCCAGTGACTTTGGAAATTAAACACAACTCTGCTGTACAAACTGTGCAGTTCTGGAAACCACTGGTATGTGATAGCACAGTTACTGATCATCAATGTGCAAGGTATGATAATTAGAGTTGAGCGAAACGGGTCGAAAAAATTCAAAAGTCGCCGACTTTTGGCAAAGTCGGGTTTCATGAAACGAAACCCGACCCTAGGATGAGGTCGGCCACGAGGTCGGCGACTTACGCGCCAAAGTCGCGTTTCAAAAGTTTGTTTTGGGCTCTTTTTCAGCCAATCAGGATCCACGAACACTGTGGGCAACGTGATGACATAGGCACGGGTCACCACCATCTTTCAGAAGGGCATGCAAGTGATTGGCTTGCTTTGGTGGGCGTCACAGGGGGTATAAAAGGGCGTGCACGCCGACCGCCATCTTACTTCTGCCGATCTTAGTATAGGGAGAGGTTGCTGCTGATTCTGTAGGGAGAGCGTTAGGCAGGGAAGAAGACAAAAAAACTGCTTCTGCTGCTAGCGATTTGGCCTGCACAACACACAAGTCACTGTGTGTGCAGTGCAAGGGGAGGCTATATTGTGGTGTATCAGTGGTGTTGGTTGTTGGGCTGCCTTTTAAGGCTTCCTGACACGCTGGCATTGCTGTTTACCCACTGCTCCGCAAACTGCTTTTTTAAAAGCAATCCAATCTCCCTTATCCTCTCGTCACTTTGGTCACAGGCAGCTGTGCCATCGAGCGTGTCACATAGCGCTCAGATATCAGTGGGCCGCACACAATCCACAAGTGTCCACTGTCCACAAGTGTACGCAGAGATTCAAAATCTCCATTATCCTGTCGTCACTTTGGTCACAGGCAGCTGTGCCATCGAGCGTGTCACATAGCGCTCAGATATCAGTGGGCCGCACACAATCCACAAGTGTCCAGTGTCCAAAAGTGTACGCAGAGATTCAAAATCTCCATTAGCCTCTCGTCACTTTGGTCACAGGCAGCTGTGCCATCGAGCGTGTCACATAGCGCTCAGATATCAGTGGGCCGCACACAAACCACAAGTGTCCACTGTCCACAAGTGTACGCAGAGATTCAAAATCTCCATTATCCTCTCGTCACTTTGGTCACAGGCAGCTGTGCCATCGAGCGTGTCACATAGCGCTCAGATATCAGTGGGCCGCACACAATCCACAAGTGTCCACTGTCCACAAGTGTACGCAGAGATTCAAAATCTCCATTATCCTCTCGTCACTTTGGTCACAGGCAGCTGTGCCATCGAGCGTGTCACATAGCGCTCAGATATCAGTGGGCCGCACACAATCCACAAGTGTCCAGTGTCCAAAAGTGTACGCAGAGATTCAAAATCTCCATTATCCTCTCGTCACTTTGGTCACAGGCAGCTGTGCCATCGAGCGTGTCACATAGCGCTCAGATATCAGTGGGCCGCACACAATCCACAAGTGTCCACTGTCCACAAGTGTACGCAGAGATTCAAAATCTCCATTATCCTCTCGTCACTTTGGTCACAGGCAGCTGTGCCATCGAGCGTGTCACATAGCGCTCAGATATCAGTGGGCCGCACACAATCCACAAGTGTCCAGTGTCCAAAAGTGTACGCAGAGATTCAAAATCTCCATTATCCTCTCGTCACTTTGGTCACAGGCAGCTGTGCCATCGAGCGTGTCACATAGCGCTCAGATATCAGTGGGCCGCACACAATCCACAAGTGTCCAGTGTCCACAAGTGTACGCAGAGATTCAAAATCTCCATTATCCTCTCGTCACTTTGGTCACAGGCAGCTGTGCCATCGAGCGTGTCACATAGCACTCAGATATCAGTGGGCCGCACACAATCCACAAGTGTCCACTGTCCAAAAGTGTACGCAGAGATTCAAAATCTCCATTATCCTCTCGTCACTTTGGTCACAGGCAGCTGTGCCATCGAGCGTGTCACATAGCGCTCAGATATCAGTGGGCCGCACACAATCCACAAGTGTCCACTGTCCACAAGTGTACGCAGAGATTCAAAATCTCCATTATCCTCTCGTCACTTTGGTCACAGGCAGCTGTGCCATCGAGCGTGTCACATAGCGCTCAGATATCAGTGGGCCGCACACAATCCACAAGTGTCCACTGTCCACAAGTGTACGCAGAGATTCAAAATCTCCATTATCCTCTCGTCACTTTGGTCACAGGCAGCTGTGCCATCGAGCGTGTCACATAGCGCTCAGATATCAGTGGGCCGCACACAATCCACAAGTGTCCACTGTCCACAAGTATACGCAGAGATTCAAAATCTCCATTATCCTCTCGTCACTTTGGTCACAGGCAGCTGTGCCATCGAGCGTGTCACATAGCG
The DNA here is from genome assembly GCF_039654945.1 of Dendrobates tinctorius. Taxonomy (NCBI): domain Eukaryota; kingdom Metazoa; phylum Chordata; class Amphibia; order Anura; family Dendrobatidae; genus Dendrobates; species Dendrobates tinctorius. The sequence continues at coordinate 12,419,585 of NW_027361761.1, read as the reverse complement.
CACAGATATCAGTGGGCCGCACACAATCCACAAGTGTCCACTGTCCAAAAGTGTACGCAGAGATTCAAAATCTCCATTATCCTCTCGTCACTTTGGTCACAGGCAGCTGTGCCATCGAGCGTGTCACATAGCGCTCAGATATCAGTGGGCCGCACACAATCCACAAGTGTCCACTGTCCAAAAGTGTACGCAGAGATTCAAAATCTCCATTATCCTCTCGTCACTTTGGTCACAGGCAGCTGTGCCATCGAGCGTGTCACATAGCGCTCAGATATCAGTGGGCCGCACACAATCCACAAGTGTCCAGTGTCCAAAAGTGTACGCAGAGATTCAAAATCTCCATTATCCTCTCGTCACTTTGGTCACAGGCAGCTGTGCCATCGAGCGTGTCACATAGCGCTCAGATATCAGTGGGCCGCACACAATCCACAAGTGTCCACTGTCCACAAGTGAACGCAGAGATTCAAAATCTCCATTATCCTCTCGTCACTTTGGTCACAGGCAGCTGTGCCATCGAGCGTGTCACATAGCGCTCAGATATCAGTGGGCCGCACACAATCCACAAGTGTCCACTGTCCACAAGTGAACGCAGAGATTCAAAATCTCCATTATCCTCTCGTCACTTTGGTCACAGGCAGCTGTGCCATCGAGCGTGTCACATAGCGCTCAGATATCAGTGGGCCGCACACAATCCACAAGTGTCCACTGTCCACAAGTGTACGCAGAGATTCAAAATCTCCATTATCCTCTCGTCACTTTGGTCACAGGCAGCTGTGCCATCGAGCGTGTCACATAGCGCTCAGATATCAGTGGGCCGCACACAATCCACAAGTGTCCACTGTCCACAAGTGTACGCAGAGATTCAAAATCTCCATTATCCTCTCGTCACTTTGGTCACAGGCAGCTGTGCCATCGAGCGTGTCACATAGCGCTCAGATATCAGTGGGCCGCACACAATCCACAAGTGTCCACTGTCCACAAGTGTACGCAGAGATTCAAAATCTCCATTATCCTCTCGTCACTTTGGTCACAGGCAGCTGTGCCATCGAGCGTGTCACATAGCGCTCAGATATCAGTGGGCCGCACACAATCCACAAGTGTCCACTGTCCAAAAGTGTACGCAGAGATTCAAAATCTCCATTATCCTCTCGTCACTTTGGTCACAGGCAGCTGTGCCATCGAGCGTGTCACATAGCGCTCACATATCAGTGGGCCGCACACAATCCACAAGTGTCCAGTGTCCAAAAGTGTACGCAGAGATTCAAAATCTCCATTATCCTCTCGTCACTTTGGTCACAGGCAGCTGTGCCATCGAGCGTGTCACATAGCGCTCAGATATCAGTGGGCCGCACACAATCCACAAGTGTCCACTGTCCACAAGTGTACGCAGAGATTCAAAATCTCCATTATCCTCTCGTCACTTTGGTCACAGGCAGCTGTGTCATCGAGCGTGTCACATAGCGCTCAGATATCAGTGGGCCGCACACAATCCACAAGTGTCCACTGTCCACAAGTGTGTGCAGAAATTCTAAAACTCCCCTGTCCTATAGACACCTTGTACCTTGTTTTACATTACTATATAGTTTGTTGGATTTTGTCTACATTTCTACCAAAAATGAGGAAGGCTGGTGGAAGAGGCCGTGGAATTGGGCGGGGGTTGGCAGCTGGTAATGATGGTGTTGGTGGTGGATCTGATGGTAGTGGCAAGAGCAAAATAGGACCGAATGCAGGAGGTGCTGACCCTGCGTCATCGTCTGGCTACATAAGGACTCGAACGCTTAGTTTTCTAGGAGTTGGCAAACCGCTTTTAAAGGCAGAGTATCAGGAAAAAGTTTTGTCTTACATTGCTGACTCAGCCTCCAGCTCTATCGCCTCCTCTTCTTCAGTTGTAAAAAGTAAAAGCACTGAGTCGTCATTGGAGGCTCATGTTCATGAACCACACCTTTCCTTGTGTCCTTCACCCCAACCAAGATTGAAGGATGACGCAGGCCATACTACTGATTACTCCATGGAGCTGTTTTCACATACCATGCCTGGATTATCAAGTCAAATGGTGAATTACCCAGGCCAAGATGAATCTGACATGGAGTGCACTGATGCACAGCCGCTGATGGATGATTCTGCTGGTACATTCACTCAGAGCACTACATTGTCCTCGCAGTGTACAGAGCCAGATTTTGACCCTGATGAGACTCAGGTGCCCCTTCCCGCACACTATACCACCATACACGGTGACACAGAGAAAGGTGCACATGACATAGAAGAGGAGGTGATGGATGACCCAGTTGTTGACCCAGATTGGCATCCATTGGGGGAAGAGGGTGCTGCTTCCAATAGCTCAGATGAGGAGCATCCACAGCAGACATCGACATCGCAACAGCTGTTATCTGGCAGGCCCGGAGCACTCCAAAGACAGGTTCCAAACATCAAAAGAGTTGCTGGACAGCTTGTCCAGAGGGTCAAAAGATCACAGCGTGCTAGGCCGCAAAATGTCTGTCAAAGTAGGAAGAGTGCAGTGTGGCACTTTTTTGAACAAAATCCTCATGATCAGGCCAAGGTTATCTGTAAGAAGTGCGCAAAGACCTTTAGCCGAGGGAAAAATCTGAAAAATTTGAATACCAGTTGCATGCTTAGACATTTAACCAGCATGCACTTGCAAGCGTGGACACAACACCAAACCTCAAGTGCCACATGTGCAACTGATCACAACGAAGGTAGTCAGCAACGCTACATTGTTTCCCCCACTGTAAGCCCACCGGTTAGCACAGCAGCAAATGTTGAGGTGTCGTTGCAAGGCCACAGCAGTCAGGGAATCCCACTGTTATATCAACGAAAGACTAATTCTAGGCCATCAGAAAGAACACCAACTCCATCACCATCATCAACCCTCTCTCAGTCCGCCCTGTCCACCGCTACTTCCACCATATGCAGCTCTCAAGTCCAGCTCACCCTCCCAGACACTATGAGTAGGTCAAGAAAGTACTCAGTCTCTCATCCGCGTACACTGGGTTTGAACGCCCACATTGCCAAACTAATCTCGTTTGAGATGATGCCCTTTCGGTTGGTGGAAAGCACAGCTTTCCGCGAACTCATGGCCTATGCAGTACCACGCTATGACCTACCCAGTCGCCACTTCTTGTCTGCTCAGGGACCTCTCCTGGACGAGGTGGAGGAAGAAGAGGAGGAGGAGGAGGATGATGGGGATGATTACTTAGGGGAGGAGGATGCATCTCGTGGGGCAAGTGAAAATGTTGGCGTGGCAAGGTCTGGTACAGGGTTTGTGCGTGACTGGAGGGATGTGGATTTGCCAGAAAGTGCTCCTCCACCCAGCACTCGCAGTGCATCATTGACACCGGGAACATTGGCCCACATGTCAGATTATGCCTTGCGGATCCTAAAAAGGGACCCCCGCATTGCCAAAATGATGAACGATGACGACTACTGGTTGGCCAGCATCCTGGATCCACGCTATAAAGGCAAATTACAAAACATCATGCCACAGGAGAACCTTGACCTAATATTGGCTAATAAACAAGCAACTCTGGTAAATCGGTTGCTTGAGGCATTCCCAGCACACAGCAGCGGTGATGGTTCTCACACGAGCCGTACGGGCCGGGGGCAGCTTGGCAGAGGTGTTCGTGGTGCACACAGCAGAAGTGGCGTTGGAGACAGGGGTTTCATGACAATGTTGTGGACTGATTTTTCAAATACCGCTCACACAACTGGTAATACTGCATCGATGGAAAGTGACAGGAGACAGCAGTTGTCAACTATGGTTACAAACTACTTTTCCTCCCATATCGATGTTCTCCCACACAGGTCATTCCCCTTTGACTATTGGGCCGCTAAACTGGACACCTGGCCTGAATTGGCCCAATATGCCTTACAGGAGCTCGCTTGCCCAGCTGCAAGTGTGCTATCGGAAAGAGTCTTCAGTGCAGCTGGATCAATCCTGACAGAAAAAAGGACCCGTCTGTCAACCCAAAATGTGGATGATCTAACCTTCATTAAAATGAACCACGCATGGGTTTCCAAGGATTTTGTCCCACCTTCCCCTGATGACACATAGGGTGACAGAAAAATGGCTTGCTTTGGTCCACCTCTTCCTGGTACTTCACCTATTTCGCCTTTTGCATCAGTTGAATGTCCAACATCAACATATGCCACTTTCAAAAACTCCCTAACTGTGCTGCCTCCCCCCCCATGGCCGAGGTCACCACCTAGCGCACGACACCGTGCAAGTGCCGTTGCCCTGGACAGGTGGGTAGGCCGACTCTTGGGCGCGGGCACTGGCACAGGGTCCCTCATAGTGCAATCAAGTGTCTCTGACGGTGGTGGTGCACACCCGCCGTCAGACACACCGCTGTACTATGAGGGGCCCAGTGCCAGTACCGACGCCAACGAGTGGGCCCCCCTTTCTTGGCCAGGGCCCCAGCATTTGCAATCTTTACCTCTCCCTGCTCCTCCGCTGTGTAATCTGGGCCGTCAAATCCATACTGTGCCTGACACCGTCTGAGCCTGCCTCCTGAGAATGTGTACGCTATCCATACATGTTATCCGGAGATACGGTACCCTTTCTAACCTTTGTGCAATGACGTGCAATCCATACTGGGCCTAACACCGTCTGAGCCTGCCTCATGCTGTATAGACATATATTTTGAATGTGTACGCTATCCATACATGTTATCCGGGGATACGGTACCCCTTCTAACCTTTGTGCAATGACGTGCAATCCATACTGGGCCTAACACCGTCTGAGCCTGCCTCATGCTGTATAGACATATATTTTGAATGTGTACGCTATCCATACATGTTATCCGGGGATACGGTACCCCTTCTAACCTTTGTGCAATGACGTGCAATCCATACTGGGCCTAACACCGTCTGAGCCTGCCTCATGCTGTATAGACATATATTTTGAATGTGTACGCTATCCATACATGTTATCCGGGGATACGGTACCCCTTCTAACCTTTGTGCAATGAGGTGCAATCCATACTGGGCCTAACACCGTCTGAGCCTGCCTCATGCTGTATAGACATATATTTTGAATGTGTACGCTATCCATACATGTTATCCGGGGATACGGTACCCCTTCTAACCTTTGTGCAATGAGGTGCAATCCATACTGGGCCTAACACCGTCTGAGCCTGCCTCATGCTGTATAGACATATATTTTGAATGTGTATGCTATCCATACATGTTATCCGGGGATACGGTACCCCTTCTAACCTTTGTGCAATGACGTGCAATCCATACTGGGCCTAACACCGTCTGAGCCTGCCTCATGCTGTATAGACATATATTTTGAATGTGTACGCTATCCATACATGTTATCCGGGGATACGGTACCCCTTCTAACCTTTGTGCAATGACGTGCAATCCATACTGGGCCTAACACCGTCTGAGCCTGCCTCATGCTGTATAGACATATATTTTGAATGTGTACGCTATCCATACATGTTATCCGGGGATACGGTACCCCTTCTAACCTTTGTGCAATGACGTGCAATCCATACTGGGCCTAACACCGTCTGAGCCTGCCTCATGCTGTATAGACATATATTTTGAATGTGTACGCTATCCATACATGTTATCCGGGGATACGGTACCCCTTCTAACCTTTGTGCAATGACGTGCAATCCATACTGGGCCTAACACCGTCTGAGCCTGCCTCATGCTGTATAGACATATATTTTGAATGTGTACGCTATCCATACATGTTATCCGGGGATACGGTACCCCTTCTAACCTTTGTGCAATGACGTGCAATCCATACTGGGCCTAACACCGTCTGAGCCTGCCTCATGCTGTATAGACATATATTTTGAATGTGTACGCTATCCATACATGTTATCCGGGGATACGGTACCCCTTCTAACCTTTGTGCAATGACGTGCAATCCATACTGGGCCTAACACCGTCTGAGCCTGCCTCATGCTGTATAGACATATATTTTGAATGTGTACGCTATCCATACATGTTATCCGGGGATACGGTACCCCTTCTAACCTTTGTGCAATGACGTGCAATCCATACTGGGCCTAACACCATCTGAGCCTGCCTCATGCTGTATAGACATATATTTTGAATGTGTACGCTATCCATACATGTTATCCGGGGATACGGTACCCCTTCTAACCTTTGTGCAATGACGTGCAATCCATACTGGGCCTAACACCGTCTGAGCCTGCCTCATGCTGTATAGACATATATTTTGAATGTGTACGCTATCCATACATGTTATCCGGGGATACGGTACCCCTTCTAACCTTTGTGCAATGACGTGCAATCCATACTGGGCCTAACACCATCTGAGCCTGCCTCATGCTGTATAGACATATATTTTGAATGTGTACGCTATCCATACATGTTATCCGGGGATACGGTACCCCTTCTAACCTTTGTGCAATGACGTGCAATCCATACTGGGCCTAACACCGTCTGAGCCTGCCTCATGCTGTATAGACATATATTTTGAATGTGTACGCTATCCATACATGTTATCCGGGGATACGTACCCCTTCTAACCTTTGTGCAATGACGTGCAATCCATACTGGGCCTAACACCGTCTGAGCCTGCCTCATGCTGTATAGACATATATTTTGAATGTGTACGCTATCCATACATGTTATCCGGGGATACGGTACCCCTTCTAACCTTTGTGCAATGACGTACAATCCATACTGGGCCTAACACCGTCTGAGCCTGCCTCATGCTGTATAGACATATATTTTGAATGTGTACGCTATCCATACATGTTATCCGGGGATACGGTACCCCTTCTAACCTTTGTGCAATGACGTGCAATCCATACTGGGCCTAACACCGTCTGAGCCTGCCTCATGCTGTATAGACATATATTTTGAATGTGTACGCTATCCATACATGTTATCCGGGGATACGGTACCCCTTCTAACCTTTGTGCAATGACGTGCAATCCATACTGGGCCTAACACCGTCTGAGCCTGCCTCATGCTGTATAGACATATATTTTGAATGTGTACGCTATCCATACATGTTATCCGGGGATACGGTACCCCTTCTAACCTTTGTGCAATGACGTGCAATCCATACTGGGCCTAACAACGTCTGAGCCTGCCTCATGCTGTATAGACATATATTTTGAATGTGTACGCTATCCATACATGTTATCCGGGGATACGGTACCCCTTCTAACCTTTGTGCAATGACGTGCAATCCATACTGGGCCTAACATCGTCTGAGCCTGCCTCATGCTGTATAGACATATATTTTGAATGTGTATGCTATCCATACATGTTATCCGGGGATACGGTACCCCTTCTAACCTTTGTGCAATGAGGTGCAATCCATACTGGGCCTAACACCATCTGAGCCTGCCTCATGCTGTATAGACATATATTTTGAATGTGTACGCTATCCATACATGTTATCCAGGGATACGGTACCCTTTCTAACCTTTGTGCAATCACGTGCAATCCATACTGGGCGTGAGAACGGCTGGTGAGCTGTTAAGCAAGCTACAGCACCTGTCCAGACAAGTACAGGGATTCCCTAGCGAGGAGACTTATTTGATTGTTTTCTATGTTGGGACAGCAATTTTTGGGGAGCACTATACTCTGGAGAATGATAGATGGGGCCCACCATACACTGGAACATTCCAAAGGTGGACATCAGACACTGGAGCAGCATTTACAGGGCCCATTATACACTAGAGCAGTAGAAATGGGGCCCATTATGTTTGGAGCATTATTTGGGCCCATAAGACAGTGGAGCTTCATCCATGGGGACCAACATATACTGTAGCATTATGTGGAGCTCATCATATACTGTTTCAAACATTATATGGGACCAATGATTTTGTATGGAGAAATAGATGGGCCTCATCATGAGATGTAAAAAGTGAGGTATTTTTCATTGTACTATACCGCTATTTCTCTGCCGTATCGGAGCATGATGAGTTGTGGTATGTGTTAAAGGGACGCTCTTTCGCCCAGGGCACATGAAAACCTGCAGCCAGCCCCCCCCCCCACAAATTTAGCCAAATAACCCCCATTTTTCAGTGCGTAACTTGTATTATGAAGTTAATTAAGGTTGACAAGCTTAAGTAAGAAGAATTGATGCTTTTGGCATTCAAATGGGCACTGTAGGTGTGTTTCCTGTCCTCCTCTCACTGCCGACTTTTATTCCCCATTGACTTACATTGGGTTTCGTGTTTCGGGACGACCCCGACTTTTCCCTATAATCGGACGATCTTGCTCGACCCGACTTTTGGAAAAGTCGGGTTTCACGAATCGAAACGCGACCCTAAAAAAGCAAAAGTCGCTCAACTCTAATGATAATCCATAAGATGACATTATACGGAGGCCCGTGCAGCCACATAAAAAGAGTTTAGAAATGATGACTGATGTGTTTTTTCTTTTAATTGTGAGCTGCAAATCAAATTGCAAAGTTAAAAGTATTTCTCAAAATTTGTGGTTTCAAGCAAATTCTAACAAACTCGATCCTCTGCAGAAATATAGGCTCATCTCTATTGCCACACAGATTTAATAGCTCCAAGAGATGCTGTCAACTGGACTTCCATGATGTAAATCTCTTTAAGAAAAAAAATACTTTATTATAATTGTTACCTATTGAGAAGGGGACGAATGCCTCATTCTTTTTGAAATTTCCCTTAGAGTCAAGGAAATGTTCTGGATAAAATTCATCTGGTTTCTCAAAGTAAGCTTTATCTCTGAGTACGGAGTGTATCAATGGGAAAATAAAAGTGCCCTAGAGGAACACAATCAGTTATGAGGTACAAATCATGAAGGAAAAAAGATATTATATATAAATTGGTGCACTGAACAAAAACATATAACAGGTAATTGTTCTTCACATCAGGACTGGAATTGTAAATGTAATGTCCAAATCTAGAACTGTTTATAAGGTTAGGGTGTTTTAGTCTTTAAAATGATCTATCATCTCTCCTGTGTGGTGTAGTATATAGAGGATCTGTCAGTTCTCCTGTGTGGTGTAGTATATAGAGGATCTTTCAGCTCTCCTGTATGGTGTAGTATATAGAGGATCTGTCCGCTCTCCTGTGTGATGTAGTATATAGAGGATCTGTCAGCTCTCCTGTGTGGTGTAGTATATAGAGGATCTGTCAGCTCTCCTGTGTGGTGTAGTATATAGAGGATCTGTCAGCTCTCCTGTATGGTGTAGTATATAGAGGATCTGTCAGCTCTCCTGTGTAGTATATAGAGGATCTGTCAGCTCTCCTGTGTGGTGTAGTATATAGAGGATCTGTCAGCTCTCCTGTGTGGTGTAGTATATAGAGGATCTGTCAGCTCTCCTGTGTGGTGTAGTATATAGAGGATCTGTCAGCTCTCCTGTATGGTGTAGTATATAGAGGATCTGTCAGTTCTCCTGTGTTGTGTAGTATATAGAGGATCTGTCAGTTCTCCTGTGTTGTGTAGTATATAGAGGATCTGTCAGCTCTCCTGTGTGGTGTAGTATATAGAGGATCTGTCAGCTCTCCTGTGTGGTGTAGTATATAGAGGATCTGTCAGCTCTCCTGTGTGGTTTAGAATATAGAGGATCTGTCAGCTCCTGTGTGGTGCAGTATATAGAGGATCTGTAGCTCTCCTGTGTGGAGTAGTATATAGAGGATCTGTCAGCTCTCCTGTGTGGTGTAGTATATAGAGGATCTGTAGCTCTCCCGTGTGGAGTAGTATATAGAGGATCTGTCAGTTCTCCTGTGTTGTGTAGTATATAGAGGATCTGTCATCTCTCCTGTTTGGTGTAGTATATAGAGGATCTGTCATCTCTCCTGTTTGGTGTAGTATATAGAGGATCTGTCGGCTCTCCTGTATGGTGTAGTATATTGAGGATCTGTTAGCTCTCCTGTGTGGTGTAGTATATAGAGGATCTGTCAGCTCTCCTGTGTGGTGTAGTATATAGAGGATCTGTCAGCTCTCCTGTGTGGTGTAGTATATAGAGGATCTGTCGGCTCTCCTCTGTGGTGTAGTGTATACAGGATCTGTCAGCTCTCCTGTGTGGTGTAGTATATAGAGGATCTGTCAGCTCTCCTGTGTGGTGTAGTATATAGAGGATCTGTCGGCTCTCCTGTATGGTGTAGTATATAGAGGATCTGTCAGCTCTCCTCTGTGGTGTAGTGTATACAGCATCTGTCAGCTCTCCTGTGTGGTGTAGTATATAGAGGATCTGTCAGCTCTCCTGTGTGGTGTAGTATATACAGGATCTGTCAGCTCTCCTGTGTGGTGTAGTATATAGAGGATCTGTCAGTTCTCCTGTGTTGTGTAGTATATAGAGGATCTGTCAGCTCTCCTGTGTGATGTAGTATATAGAGGATCTGTCAGCTCTCCTGTGTGGTGTAGTATATAGAGGATCTGTCAGCTCTCCTGTGTGGTGTAGTATATAGAGGATCTGTCAGTTCTCCTGTGTTGTGTAGTATATAGAGGATCTGTCAGCTCTCCTGTGTGATGTAGTATATAGAGGATCTGTCAGCTCTCCTGTGTGGTGTAGTATATAGAGGATCTGTCAGCTCTCCTGTATGTTGTAGTATATAGACGATCTGTCAGCTCTCCTTTGTGGTGTAGTATATAGAGGATCTGTCAGTTCTCCTGTGTGGTGTAGTATATAGAGGATCTGTCAGCTCTTCTGTGTGGTGCAGTATATAGAGGATCCATCAGTTCTCCTTTGTGGTGTAGTATATAGAGGATCTGTCAGCTCTCCTGTGTGGTGTAGTATATAGAGAATCTGTCGGCTCTCCTGTGTAGTGTAGTATATAGAGGATCTGTCAGCTCTCCTGTGTGGTGTAGTATATAGAAGATCTGTCAGCTCTCCTGTGTGATGTGTAGCATATAGTGGATCTGCCTGCTCTCCTGTGTGGTGTAGTATATAGAGGATCTTTCTGCTCTCCTGTGTGGTGTAGTATATACAGGATCTGTCAGCTCTCCTGTGTTGTGTAGTATATACAGTGGGGAAAAAAAGTATTTAGTCAGCCACCGATTGTGCAAGTTCTCCCACTTAAAAAGATGAGACAGACCTGTAATTGACATCATAGGTAGATCACAACTATGAGAGTCAAAATGACAAAACAAATCAAGAAAATCACCTTGTATGATTTGGCAAGATTTATTTTTCAAATTATGATGGTGGAAAATAAGTATTTGGTCATTAACAAAAGTTCATCTCAATATTTTGTTATAGATCCTTTGTTGGCAATGACAGAGGTCAAACGTTTTCGGTAAGTCTTCACAAGGTTGGCACACCTGTTGATAGTATGTTGGCCCATTCCTCCATGCAGATCTCCTCTAGAGCAGTGATGTTCTGGTCCTGTCTCTGGGCAACACAGATTTTCAAAACTCTCCAAAGGTTTTCTATGGGGTTGACATCTGGAGACTGGCTAGACCACTCCAGGACCTTCATATGCTTCTTATGAAGCAACTCCTTCATTGCCCTGGCATTGTACTTGGGATCATTATCATGTTGAAAGACCCATCCACATTTCATCTTCAATGCCCTTGCTGATGGAAGGAGGTTTGCACACAAAATCTCATGATACAAGGCCCCATTCATACTTTCATGTACAGGGATCAGTCTTCCTGGTCCCTTTGCAGAGAAACAGCCCCAAAGCATGATGTTGCCACCACCATGTGTCACAGTAGGTGTAGTGTGTTCTTTGGATGCAACTCAGCATTCTGTCTCCTATAAACACGATGAGTTTTGTTACTACCTAACAGTTCAACTTTGGTTTCATCAGACTATATGACATTCTCATAAAACTCTTCTGGATAATCCAAATGCTCTCTAGAAAACTTCAGATGGTCCCGGATATGTACTGGCTTAAGCAGGGGGACACGTCTGGCACTGCAGGATCTGAGTCCCTAGCGGTGTAGTGTGTTACTGAAGGTAGCCTTTGTTACGGTGGTCCCAGCTCTATGCAGGTCATTCAATTGTTCCCCTCGTGTTGTTCTGGGATTTTTGCTTATTGTTCTTGTGATCATTTTGACCCCACGAGATGAGATCTTGCGTGGAGCCCCAGATCGATGGAGATATTAGTGGTCTTATATGTATTCCATTTTCTTATTATTGCTCCCACAGTTGATTTCATCACACCAAGCTGCTTGCCTATTGCAGATTCAGTTTTCCCAGCCTTGTGCAGGGCTACAATTTTGTTTCTGGTGTCCTTTGACAGCTCTTTGGTCTTCACCATAGTGGAGTTTGGAGTGTGACTGTATGAGGTTGTGAACATGCGTGTTTTATACTGATAAGTTCAAACAGATGCTATTACTTCACGTAATGAGTGGAGGACAGAGGAAACTCTTATAGAAGAAGTTACAGGTCTGTGAGGGACAGAAATCTTGCATGTCTTTAGGTGACCAAATACTTATTTTCCACCATAATTTGAAAAATACATCTTGCCAAATCAGACAAGGTGATTTTCTGGATTTGTTTTCTCTTTTTGACTCTCATAGTTGTGGTCTACCTATGATGACAATACAGGCCTCTCTCATCTTTCTAAATGGGAGAACTTGCACAATTGGTGACTGACTACTCTTTTTCCCCACTGTACATGATTTGTCAGCTCTCCTGAGTAGTGTAGTATATAGCTCTGGCAAAAAGACCACTGCATAATTTTCAGTTTGTCTGATTTTTCGCTTTATAGATATATTTTTGAGTAAAATGTAAATTGTTCTTTTATTCTATAAACTAATGACAACATGCCTTCGAATTTTCTACGAATTTTGTATTTATCTTCAGAAAATGAGAAATGTTCAAATAATGCTAAGTAAACAAGTTCATAATCGTTTAGAAACAAGAATGCTAATGTTTTAACTCAGGAAGAGTTCCGAAATTAATATTTTGTGGAATAACCATGATTTTTAATCACAGCTTCTTTTCCTCACTCAAGACTTTTCCTTTCAACTCCTTTGGCATGGTAAAACATGGTAAAGATCACCAAACAAATCTAATAGTCAAAGTGATGTTTAGCTTACAGTAGTGCTCAAAATTTTACATACCCCGGCAGAATTTTTTCTTTCTTGACCTTTTTTTCAGAGAATATGAATGATAACACCAAAACTTTTTCTCCACTCATGGTTAGTGGTTGGGTGAAGCCATTTATTGTCAAACTACTGTGTTTTCTCTTTTTATATCATGATGACAACCCAAACAATCCAAATGACTCTGATCAAAAGTTTACATACCCTGGTGATTTTGGCCTGATAACATGCACAGAAGTTGACACAAACGGGTTTGAATGGCTACTAAAGGTAACATCCTCACCTGTGACTGGTTTGCTTGATATCAGTGTGTGTGCATAAAAGCTGGGTGAGTTTCTGGAGTCTCTACAGACTCTGGAATCTTTCATCCAGCCACTGATGTCTCTGGATTGTGAGTCATGGGGAAAGCAAAAGAATTGTCAGCGGATCTACGGGAAAAGGTAGTTGAACTGTATAATACAGGAAAGGGATACAAAAAGACATCCAAGGAATTGATAATGCCAGTCAGCAGCATTCAAACTGTGATTATCAAAAGTTATTTTTTTCATTCTTATTACTTTTGGGATATAGTACTTTTTTGCTATCCATATTGTCCTCTTGCAAGAGGATTGTGAACACCACAGCAGGATTTTTTATACTTTCCTTCGTTAAATAAGATTTGGTTCAGGTGATCACCTAATCAGAAGCACATTAAGTAGAATGAGGTGGACTCTGGTTGGAATTCAACCAACACTGGAATGGAATGGCTGTCAGACATGGAGAGAAGCTGATTTTTATAAAACTGTGGAGTGGTCTCTTAATTTTTGCCAGAGCTGTATATAGTATCTTTCAGCTCTCCTATGTTGTAAAGTAGTAGAGGATCTGTCTCCTGACCTGTATATTTTAATATATAATGGATCTGTCAGATGTTCTCCACTACAATGTACTAGAGATCTGTCAATTCACCACACAAGAAAGCTGACAGATCTGCTGTATTGACAAATATCAAAAGCTTTTTGATAAAGTTACTAGAATTTTCTTAAAGAAAGAATATTAGATGATCTTTGGCAAAAAAAAAAATCTTTTTTCTCTTCTAAGTATTGTACCTTGACCGCTTCAAGGTAATAGGATGCGTTTTACATTGGTCATTGCCTTAGGTGGGTTTCAACCTGGAGGAATCTGATATAAAGCTAAGATTTTCTTTTTACCTTAGGAATGAAATACCCCCTGAATGTGATGTCTTCAGTAGTTGCGTGTGGAAGATTATGAGGTATAATATCCCCAAACCGCTGAATCTCGTGAATGACGGCATCAGTATATGGCATATGTTTCCGATGATCCATCTGAGGTTGAGCCGATCCGATCACTCGCTCAATTTCATCATGAACTTTTTCTGCCAAGGACAGTATAACATACCATTTATTATTCATGTCTACATGGTAAAGATCACCAAACAAATCTAATAGTCAAAGTGATGTTTAGCTTACAGTAGTGCTCAAAATTTTACATACCCCGGCAGAATTTTTTCTTTCTTGACCTTTTTTTCAGAGAATATGAATGATAACACCAAAACTTTTTCTCCACTCATGGTTAGTGGTTGGGTGAAGCCATTTATTGTCAAACTACTGTGTTTTCTCTTTTTATATCATGATGACAACCCAAACAATCCAAATGACTCTGATCAAAAGTTTACATACCCTGGTGATTTTGGCCTGATAACATGCACAGAAGTTGACACAAACGGGTTTGAATGGCTACTAAAGGTAACATCCTCACCTGTGACTGGTTTGCTTGATATCAGTGTGTGTGCATAAAAGCTGGGTGAGTTTCTGGAGTCTCTACAGACTCTGGAATCTTTCATCCAGCCACTGATGTCTCTGGATTGTGAGTCATGGGGAAAGCAAAAGAATTGTCAGCGGATCTACGGGAAAAGGTAGTTGAACTGTATAATACAGGAAAGGGATACAAAAAGACATCCAAGGAATTGATAATGCCAGTCAGCAGCATTCAAACTGTGATTATCAAATGGAAAATCAGGGGCTCTGTAAAAACAAAACCACGGCCAGGTAGACCAACAAAAATATCATCCACAACTGCCAGGAAAATTGTTTGGGATGCAAAGAAAAAAATACAAATAACATCAGCTGAAATACTGGACTCTCTGAAAACTAGCGGTGTGGGTGTTTCAAAATGCACAATAAGGAGGCACTTGAAGACAAATGGGCTGCATGGTTGAGTCACCAGAAGAAAGCCATTACTGCACAAATGTCACAAAGTATCTCACCTACAATTTGCAAAACAGCACAGAGACAAGCCTCAAAACTCTGGAACAAGGAAATTTGGAGTGATGAGACCAAAATTGAACTTTTTGGCCACAACCATAAATGTTACATTTGGAGAGAGGTCAACAAGGCCTAAGATGAAAGGATCACTATTCCTACTGTAAAGCATGGAGGTGGATAGCTGATGTTTTGGAGATGTGTGAGCTACAAAGGCACAGGAAACATGGTCAAAGTTGAAGGAAAGATGAATGCCCGGAATCTGCGCATGGGACGTACATGGATGTTCCAACATGATAATGTTCCAAAACACAAGAACAAATTGACCTGCCATTGGCTATAGCAGAACAAAGTAAAGGCTCTGGAGTGGCCATCTCAGTCTCCTGACCTCAATATCATTGAGCCACTCTGGGGAGATCTCAAGCACGCAGTTCATACTAGACATCCCAGGAATTTACAGGAACTGGAGGCTTTTTGTCAAGAAGAGTGGGCAGCCTTACCATCTGACAAAATAAAGATTTTCATCCACAATTTCCACAAAAGACTACAAGCTGTTGAAGGTGGCATTACACGGTATTAAGAAATGGAGTATGTGAACTTTAGATCAGGGTCACTTGGATGTTTTGAGTTATCATTGTAATTTAAAAAGAGAAAACACAGTAGTTTGACAAAACATGGCTTCACTCAACAATGAGTGGAGAAAAATTTTTGGTGTTATCATTCATATTCTCTGAAAAAAGGCCAGGAAAGCAAAAATTCTGCAGTGGTACAGTATGTAAACTTTTGAGCATAACTGTATAAAGCACGTACTGCCAGTCAGGTCTATGGATCAACAGGCGCATTGTGCAACTCCATGTGACAATCCTTTAAGCTGACCGCCATAATAAAGCATGTAATGTGTGTTGTAATTTCATTTTAAAGATTTGCCACTAAAATCTGTCCATCCCATAGGGCCAATAGAATAAATGAATAATACCACTAGGAAAGTAAAGATTAACTGGATAGCATTCCTTGTCTTCTGTAAAAGATGAAGAGGCAGAATCACCAAGCACTGCTCCCAGAAAGTAAAGAAAGGTTAGTAAAGCCGAATAGAGAATAATTTTTTTTTAAATACTGTAATAAAAAAGTTTTTAGATTTTCTCACCATAGTAGTCACTTTACGTTAAAAATAAATTTCTTACTTTGAATTTCTGGGTATTTTATCATCAGCAGAAGTCCCCATCTCAGGGTGGTTGATGTGGTCTCCATTCCAGCAGCAAACAGGTTCCCAACAAGTGCCAATAGGTTTTCATTGTGGAAATACTCGGTGGACTCAGGTTTTCCCTGAACAGCAGAAAAGAACAAAAACCCATTAAATACTGACCATGTTGGTCTTTCAAAAGATTGAAGAATATAAAAAGTAGCTGATATTTTTTTCCAAAAACAGCAACACTTCTGTCCTTAAGTTACTTTTGATGCTGCAGATTTGCCCCATTTATTTGTATGGAACAAGTTGCAATTCCAAACAATATCAATCAAAAAAAAAAGTAGGAAAAGAAAAAAATCCTATTAAATACTGATTTCTGTTTTGTTCTTGGCGGTCTTTCACATAATATACCCAAATTGACATGCAGAATTGTTAAAATAGAACACCTTCTTTCCCAAAAACAGCAACAGTTCTGTCCACATGTTATGTTAGGTGTCTCCTAATCACCTGAATTGAGCTGAGATAGGCTATGTTCACATGTTGCTTTATTGCTGTGTTTTTCTTCTGCAGCTATTAAAAAAGCTGTTTTTTGATGCATGTTTTCAGCATGTTTGCTGTGCATTTGTTGCAGATCATATATTTCATTTGTCTATAGTACATGTTTAACAGATTTGGTTTTATTCACCAAAATTGCAGCAAATATGCATAAATAAAGATTTTTCCATCATTTTTGCACTTTCTTATTGCGTTCTAGAGTTAAAAAACACTGCAAAAGAGCTGCAAAAATGCTGAAAGAGTTGACATACTTCTGTTTTCGAAAAAGAGGCAGTTCTCCAGTTCAGTCAGGAATAAAAACAGTTGTGTGCCTGTAATTTCTGAAATCTCATAGCTTTTGATTGGTACTGTAAAAGACAGTTTTAAATTGCATTAAAAAAAATCTTTAAAAAAAAAACGTTGCAGAACGCAACGTGTGAGTGTGGTATCTGACAAAGTGGCCATTTCTATGTGATACTGTGTTTTCATATAAATGCTGTGCATTTTAAATACATTGTGAGACCTGCTGACAGGCAGCACAAAAAGGGTTAATCTTCCCCTCCCAGGCTTGATCAGGTGACCCACCTCTGTTTTACTATGCAGAAGGTTCTGGAAAAAGGCATCAGGGCAATCAGCCAATGACTGCAGCTCTAGAGTCACATAGAAAGGGGAGGAGCTAAGTCCAGGGGGATAGTTATAAATTTGAAGTGGCAGTTGGTGGTCGGACATCTTGAGAAGAGGAGCCAATTTTGTAGGTGAAGGAATTACCTACGTTATCCCTGCCGGCTTTGCTTAAAAAGGGTACTGGCACGATAAGGGGAGTTAGTAGTCTTCATATGAAGAAGACTACCATTGCACCTCAGGAGGAAGAATTATCTCAGGGCAGAAACAGAGCACAGTGCTGAAGAAGAGATATTCAGACTTAATAAAACCAGATGTTACTAAGATCTGCCTGTCTGCAGGTACACAGTGACAGCAATCATCAACCATGAGTGTAACACTGTACCTCAGTTTACTGCTGTTTGTAAATAAAAATTTGCCCCATTACCTTCAGTAAAAAAGACTAGAGATTCAAATTCTTATGACTACTTCATGACTGGGGCTCAAATGCACCAAATACTACCACCATCATCATCTTCTGCCTAGAGGCAGTTACTGTTCAAACATTGTATTGTGGAGTTTTCTGTATGTGTGTAATTTGAGAAGGAAAGACTCTTCTCCGGGCACAAAGCTTGGCCACCATAAGATACATCATACCCTGTCAGGAGTACAACCCTCAGCCATACACCACATGAGAACGCCACAAGAGCATTATAATCAAAATTTGTTATACTTGTTAAAATTAATCTCTTTTTTAATGTAATGATTACTAATAGTAATCACAAATGGAGTTTATGGGTTATATCTGCAGGTTAACAGCTTTATAAAGCTGAAAGCACAGCAATTGAGAGAAATAGAAATTTACGACTGAAAACTTTCAAAAAGTGGCTACAGTCACCACTCACAGCTTTGTAAGCCGCAGCTGTAAGCACACCCCCAGCTTTTTTACTGTAGTCACACTTTGCATGCCTCTGTGACTGACAACTGGCTTCCTCCTGGAGGAAAAAATTTAATTTTCTTCTAGTTCCTGCACATTCAGTTTGGCGGCAAAATCCACTACACTGTAAACAGAAATCAGCAATTTAGCCGGTTGATGTCACCATTTTGTTGAACTTTTGATGATTTTCTTTTTTTGAAGATTTTGCCAAACAAAAAAATAATATCTCATCACAAATCTACCCCGGTATCTCTGGTTCCTCTGGAGCCTGGGCCCGATGTATGGTTCCCAGGACCTCTTCATTACAGAGTCGCGTAATGGCATCTTCACTATAGTACAGGTTTTCCATCTGTAACCTTGACTCAGAGGACATATCGGGTCACAAGGTGGGTCTCTGATAGAAAATCCTGTACTAGCATGAAAACATCAGAGCTTGACAGCATAAAGAAGAAACCCTGAGGATCAGCTGGGTAGGCCATGGGCACCGTATCCAGTCGGGGAACTAGGACAGGTGAGTAGTGCAGTAATAGAGCTTTTTTATGTTCTTCATGTTGTATATTATTCTCTGGAGTCTTGAGAGACAACAGAGCCTCATAGTGAACATGAAGTTTGGTGATTGAATAACTTTGCTGCAAATTTAATTTTCTGGTAAAATCCACACAATTAAGTGAATTTGAATTTTGTCAGATCCGTCTATCTCTAGTAAGAACAATTTTTGCAATTGGATTTTGTTAACAATTTTGTACCATTTGATTTTCATCAGTTTTTCTTTTATAGGTTTCTCGTTACATAACTTATTACCTTTCAAATAAGTTTTTGCCTTCACTTATTAAAAAACCACACCACGCTGTATTCTCATTCCCAAGGACAACCACTGTCGGTGCTCTCAGTGTCAGGCAATGTGTTGTGCCCGCTGGCGCTCACCTGGGGTCCTCCTCCTGCCGGCGCCCCCCCTCTCCGCTCTCGCGCCGCCCCCTGTCTGGCTTTGCAGGGGTTCGGCGCGTCGGAGGTCCGCGCATGCGCGCTCACCCTTCCTCGGCCTCTGTGCATCCTGGGGACACGTGACCCGGTGGCTCCGCCCCCATCATGGCGGCGCCCACCGGGTATTTCAGCTGGGCGTCTGGACAGGTAAGACGCCTGTTTGTCTTAGCCCATGGCGTCCGCTATCCTTGCGCAGCGTCACCCTTGGCCATCAGGTCCCCGCGCACCCTCTGTGCTGCGCTCTCCTGTATCTCTGCCTTTGTCCCCGTCTGTAGCCTGCTCCCGTGTCTCACTGTCTCTGCCTACCGTTCTCCTTGGTTCCTCTGCTTCCTCCTCCTGTGTTCCCCGTGCCGGTCCCTCTCCTGTACCTCTGCCCTATTGTTGCCTGCCTCCTGTATTTTACGCTCCTTCCCCTGTCTCGTTCCTTGTCTCATTTCCCAGGCCCAGCCTTTCCTAACCCCCTTTCCCTTATCTTCCTTTCAGCTTCTGGTCCCGGTTCCGTCCTGACCCTTCGGGCTTCCACAGCCTGCCTCCTGTTACTTTGGATCTACTCTACCCCTTGTATACCTTTCCACACTCTGATCTTCTCTCCTGTATTTACCCTGGGTCGTCCCTTTGGTTCCGGCTGTCGTGGTTCCATCTCCCTTGGGCCTGCCCCTAACACTCCCTGTATAGGGGGTGGTCATCACCTGGTCCGCTCACCCTCGGGGGCTCTGGAGCCACGACCCAGAGGGTTCACTCTCGGGTTTTCTGCCTAGAAACCCTAACACAATGGCTGTGTGGCTGATGTCTCAATGGAAATGGGTCGCCCTCTCAGGGCTGTGGGGTACTCGGTACCGGGCCTGATGAGCTTCAATGGGAGATGTCACGACAGCTGGGACCCGGCCCGTGGCCCTGGGCGCCCATTGTAACAGGGGTTGTTGCAGTGTGCTTATGGTGGTGAAAGTTTGTAAGTGATTCGTGACGCCGCCTGTGGTATTCAGCAATGGAGATGTAAGCCGAAGCTACAGACAGATCCTCTGGGACAGATGGTGTGGTGCAGCAATGATGTTATAGCCCTCCACAGGCAGGGTTGTAGTCCCAGGGCAGTGTAGGTGAAGTGACACTTAGATGGTGTAGTGTCAGGCACAAATGATGTAGCCATGCTGGGCGGGTTGGCGCAGGAATAAGTGGAGAACACCAGGGAATGTAGTTCCAAAGCTTTACTCACAGTCTGTTGCAGGTACAGGTGCCCGCATCCATGCCGTGTCCTCCGGGTCAGGAGCTCAGCCAACTTCCAGGCAAGATGAAGTACTCCTTTCCAACACTCCGCCAACATATGTGCCTTTTCTGAAGGTCTCCTCTTATAGCGCCTTTGAATGAAGTACTCCTAGTACTGAGTTACACTGGAGTTCCTCCTGTCAGATGTTCCTATGAACTCTACTTGTACGGCAGACAGCTGTAGCCTGCTTCGGGGACTCCTTGCTACTAAGTCCCGGCTCTCTCGTATGTTGCTGTTGTGCCCCCAAGTCTTGTGTGGGAATAAAGAGGTCACTACTTCTATTCCTCCGGTGTCTGCTGCAGGACCATTAGTATCGGTACAATCTCGGGGACTGGACCCCGGCCTTGCGCTTAGAACTTGAGAAGGGTTCTCCTCTAACCCTAGTCCTTGTTCTCTTATTCTCCTCACGTTCTGTGCTAATCCTTCTTCCCAATGGAGAATCAAGCTTCCTTTCTCTGTCTCTTTCCTGTGCCAGCAGACCCAGATCACTGCGGCCTGCTGCAGCACTTCCTTCTTTCATCCCTCTCCCAGGGATCTTCTCTGTCTCACTCTCTGTCCTTCTACATCCTCACTCACTGACTGAATGAATGACTGAACGACTCACTCAACTCTTCCCGTTCTTTTATGTAAAACTAAACTCCACCCACCTCCCAGCACGTTTCGTGTTCCAAGCAGGGAGCCACCAAGGGGTGCTATGCTACACTCGAAGCAGGGAGCCGCCAAAGGTGCTTTGCTACACTACTTTGTGGTGTGGGGTGCAAGTGTTGGAGTGTGGTCAGGTGTCTCCACCTTACCTGGATGGTAGGGTACCACACCTCAGGAGGAGGTACAGTACCTCTGTGGCAACTGAACCCTCAGGGGCACCACAACAGCCAATCACTGCACTAAGCAGCTCAAATGAGAATGCCCAATTCAGAGTCACTGAGCTCTCTAATTGGCTCCCGTGCTGTCCACATGAAGTTAGCAGCCAATGTCCGACGCCAGGAGCAGTGGAAGAGACTCGTCATGTGGACTCGGGGAAGGTGAGTCCTTTCTTACAACAAATGACAACCTAGGTGGAAAGTTAAAGGGGTTGAGTCACTCTCTCCTTGGCCGAAATCACATAGTGGGTTTGTCCTCGCTCCAAACAAGTGTATGGAGCTATGGCGTGGCCGTCTAGAGCCTCACTCTATACACTTGTTTGAAGCGAGGCTGCAAACTCTAGACGGCTTCTGCCCATTAGTATGCCTATCGCATACATAACTGCCGTTCCTCGCTCAGAAATTGGAGAGTTTTGGCAGCATGTGCATTTTTGCATGCACTGGGGGATTGAGGAGTCTGAAATCACACAGAACGACTGCAGACTTTTCATTTTAGACCAGACAACCCGTTTAATTGAAGGGAACAACCACTTTAACAGACAGTTTGTAATAAACTCATTCTGATAGAGAATGTGCAACTCTCTTATCTGTCTTTTTCTGAGCTCCTTTCAGCTAGTTGATAACAATATGAAAGTTGAGCTGAACTTTGTCATAAAGCAGCTGAGAGGAGCTCAGAAAAAGACAAATAAAAGAGTTTCAAACACTCCCTCAGAATGAGCTCACTGACAAATTCCTAGTTAACCAATTCTGAGGTGAGCAACCTGCAGGGAAACAAAAAGCCTGTAAAGTTCCAACTTTTAAGAATCGCTACTGCAAAGTAATTTTGAAACAATGTACAGAAATTAAAAAAAATAAATTGCATCCAAATGTCTCCATGTAGCTGTAGGACACCTTTTAATGTGTACTATAGAAGTAAGTACCAAATTATATGATATTCTGAATTACACTTTCCATTTGCATATATTAGTTTTTATGCTTAATAATTACTAATGATTTATCAAGTCTATCGCACCTCTTGTTGCTTGGCCAGGAAGGCATCAATGAGGTTTCGCTGGTCATTTACATCCAGTTCTTTCTTCTGTTTCATAAATTTTGCTCTAAGGAAGTTCTGAAATTGTCTCATATTCGCAAAAACTCTTCTGTGAGTTCCAGGAAGCAAATCCAACAATGTTGGGAAACTGTCATATAGCTATACAAATATAAAAGTAATAATTAACACTATCAAAAGTGTAATAGTACAGTTCAGTTTTACACTTGAGAAAGACGCTAGTCTCACATGGAAATGCGACCTTGAATCGAGGATCTTTATTTCAGTTAGCTCAGCCCAAAATCATGAATTTTCTTTTTCGTCAAGCATCCTGGTGATGTTCATCCCCCAGCCAAGGGGCAGCAGTAGGTGCCTACTCAACCTGCTCAGGTCAGCACATTACTTAGATCTATTATAGCTTTTAGGCTGGGATCAGACATGCGAAAAACTCTGAAAAGTCTCGCATCTTAATACCCGCCACTGCCGCCGGCAGTTGGGAGCGGAGCGTGCAGCTGCATGTATTTCTATGCAGCCACATGTTCTGCTCCCGAGTGCCGGCGGCAGTGTCGGGTATTAAGATGCGAGACTCGTCCGATTTTCTTGCATGTGTGATCCCGGCCTTATAAAAGGTATCACCCTTTGGTCTAGTGTGCTCGGTTTCCCTACAGTTTTTATCTAAAAGTGTACTACTGGGAAGTTCTTGCTATTCATGTCAGCATTTACTGCAAATCCAGTCCTGTCCTCTGCGAAGATGTGCTCCTATCAGTTGGTACCCACATTTATCTAAAAAAACAGGGACCTCATGTTCTCTGTCAAGAATGAAAAGGTCAGCACTTCAGATGACCTAATCAATTGAGCATGAAAATTGCAGTAAATAAACTGGAGCTTGTCTTCCTTGCGATGCCCATGGGCAGGTGGTGTGGGACTCATGATGCTTACTGAAGCCCTTCTAAGAGGCTGCAAAATTAGAAGGTTTGCTACAAAATTAGACAATTTTGGTATCAACAATGTCACTCCCCCCCCCCCCCCCCCCTTAATTATTTTGGAAAAAATGCTATCAAAAATCCTAAAAAAAAGTGATGGAGGAAGAATATCAACTTCCAAACTTATCCTGCTGCCCTAGCTCTCTGGTGCTTCCCGTTGCTTTCTTATAAGTTGCATTCTAAAAAGCTCATATTCTTTTATAAACTTTCTTTAGGCTTTGTCAGGTAAGAAAATTTTACATTTTTAAGGTATTTCATTTTTACCCAAAAAGAATTAGTCATGACACTATGGCTTAAAAAAAGCCATTACTTTCATGATCCCATACTTACCTTCTTTTTTGGGAAAAATTTGTACTTTTTATTTACTGGTGATAATTTCCCCAGTAGTTCCTGCACAGGAAATTTAATTTATTTTCCTGCATGGGTACTGCCAGAACCATCTGCATGATCACAAAAAAAGTGAACATTTTTGGACCGTTTTAGCAGTGATAATCTAATATATAATTATCTTGTAATGTTTTCACATTCTGTTCCGTCCAGATGTGTCCGGACGTCCAGAATTCCAAGCCGCGAAATTTCACCGATCGCCATATTGGGACACCCAAGTGATGGGTGTCTCAATATGGAGACTGCTGGTGGTACCAGCCTCTTGCGGGATACCACCAGTGGAACAACGTCGCACCACACACACACACACTGTATATGCCGTACGCACCACACACATACACACACACACTGAATTCGCCATGTGCAGCTTCTTGCGCGGTACCACCAGCGGAACACTTTCACGAACACTCCGCCGCCGGGATCAGCTGAATGATTCACTGACTGCCGCCATCTTTGTACAGGAGGAGCGCATGCGCAGTTTTAATGTGACCGCCACGATCTGTCTGCACAAAGATGGCGGCGGTCTGATTTACTGCGCCTGAGCGAATTCCACGCAGGCGCAGTGAATCATTCGGCTGATCCCGGCAGCAGATGCGGGACGTGTCTACAGGCAGAGGAAACCGGTCACATTAAAGGGGTTTTCCCACAAACAAAATTTCATTTTAAAAATTGTCTGTGTCTGACCGTGTAAGGAGCATGCCACATCTCCTGGCAGGGGAGGAAGCAAAAAACAATATTAACATTACAGTAGGGGATCACAGAGGATTCATTTTGTGAGGCAAAATATTTCACTGACTGTTTTTAAACAGAGGTCTAAGAGGTAAGGTTTCTCCTTGTAGAGAGTGACATGCCAGCTCTGGCTTGTCAAGGTAAGGAGTCTTATTTGCCATACTATGCTCCTCTGGGAAAATAATATGCAAATTGCCTCTTCAGAGAAAAAGAGGACTTGAAATCTATAGCACCACCTGTTGGTAGTAGCGATCCTACAAGTCACAATCAACCCTTTAACGAGTCTTGTAATATGACTTAGGATAAAAGCCAAATCAGAATCTCAATTTGCACACACGGTGTTTCGAGCTATTGGCTCTTGTCAGTGCAAAGTATGAGAACTGATTTGGCTAGGTGGGAGGCTCTGGACTGAGGTCGAAGAGGTAAGGTTTTTCCTTGCGGAGAGTGACATGCCAGTTCTGGCTTGTCAATGTAAGGAGGCTATTTTGCCGTGCAATGCTCCTCTGGGAAAATAATATGCAAATTGCCTCTTCAGGGAAAAAGAGGACTTGAACTCTTTAGTGTCACCTATTGGTAGTAGCGATCCTACAAGGTAAGGAGGCTTATTTGCCATGAAATGCTCCTCTGGGAAAATAATATGCAAATTGCCTCTTCAGAGAAAAAGAGGACTTGAAATCTATAGCGCCACCTGTTGGTAGTAGCGATCCTACAAGTCACAATCAACCCTTTAAAGAGTCTTGTAATATGATTTAGGATAAAAGCCAAATCAGAATCTCAATTTGCAGACACGGTGTTTCGAGCTATTGGCTCTCGTCAGTGCAAAGTATGAGAACTGATTTGGCTAGGTGAGAGGCTCTGGACTGAGGTCTAAGGTCATGCTTTTAAACAATATATTACCTCACAAACTGTATCCTCTGTGATCTCCTGCTGCAATGTCAGTATTGTCTTTTGCTTCCTCCCCTGCCCAGGAGCGGTGGTATGTTCTGTACACAGTCAGAGACAGGAATGAGACAGACAGAACACAGGGGGAGACAGCTCAAACAGGACAGCACATGAGTGGAGAGCACAGCACAGGAAGGAGAGAGACAGCAGACAAGGGGGATAGAACATGGGGTAGACAGGTTAAAGATGTGCGCACAGACGGGAGAAGTCAGCACATGGGGAAAGAGAGAGTGGATAGGTGGGTGAGCACATGGGGGAAGAGATTCTCAACCATGCAAAGCCTGCCCCCATCGTGACATTACCACCCTCCCGATGGGATAGTATCGGGCCTCCATCTAGTTTTATATAATCCCCTTTGCTCATATTTTTCAAAGACACTAATTTTAATAAAAACTACTATTAAACCTTGCAAAATATAATAACTTTTATTATTTTTTTACTTACTCGGATCCATGGGCTTCCCAGGAGTCTTACATTTTCATTAATAGCGCCAAGAAGTTTCAAAATGGTTGGATCTTCATACTCAAATCTGTGACTGAGCAGTATAGCCACAATTATATTGGCCACAGCTGCGTTAATACTTGTCAAGTTATCAAAGGGCTTTCCTAAAAAATAGAAAATATTTGTTTTTTTAAACAAAAAAATATTTTTCTGTCCATCTATGCAGATTTTAATGTTGCACACAATTAAAAATGGGAATAAATTTAATTGTGTATACTAGTATGTAAAGGACATGTTCATTCAACTATTAAAAGGGAAGTATGAGATTCATTTCTTCATGAGGCATATAGTCAATAAAAATCAAACTTTGTCACCAGTGTATTCTCTCAATGTAGGTTCTAGAATAGGTGAGGGATACTTTTGGATTAGAGGCAAATAGCCAGTGGCTGGCAAGGGATATAATCCTAGCTGCTTCATTCAGGACGGATTGGAGAGGGGAGAATGTAGAAAGAGGGAGACCGATTAGTAAAGAGTTGCAATAGGCGAGATGAGAAAGAAAAAGACCTAGAATAGGAGTTTTTGCTATGTCAAAGGTACGAAAAGGCCTAATTCTGGAGATGTCTTTGAAGTGTAGGTGTGGTGCCCCTGAGGGTCTAGTCGCCACAGAGGTACTGCACCTCAACCAGTGGTGTGGTATCCAACCTTGCAGGTAAGATGGAGACACCTGACCTGTCTCTGACACAACACCTGCGTCCCCCACACACTATAGCAGCAGGTGCTCCTATATCCCTGCTGGCTAGGAAAGGGTGATAGAAGGTGGGTGGTGTTTGGAGGGTTAGAGCGGGAGAATAGAAGGGAAGTCAGGATCAGTCTTCCCGTAGGGGAAGAAGGAGAAAGACGTGCATAGGCAACCTTCCATAGAGGAAGGAGGGAAGAGATAGAATTGTACAGCAAACCAGGGCCGGACTGGGACTAAAATTCAGCCCTGGCATTTGAAGTTACACAGGCCCACTAGTCACATGGTCATATCTTTGTACACTTGTAGGTTTCAAGAAGTGAGAGGAGATTAACACGACTATATAACATGTAGTCAGAGCTGTGCCCAGTATTTCAGCTCAGTCCTATGTTGCTTTTAGTTGCAGTACTCCTCCCAAAGCTCTGTCCTCTTTTGTACGCACGGTGACAGAATTCCTGGCAGAACTGCTATCCATTGGGCAACCAGACCCCCTGGTCATAGCTGCCCCTGTCATACCTCCCAACTTTTGAAGAAGGGAAAGAGGGAGAAAGACAGCGGCACGCGCAGCGCGCCGCTGCAAATTTTAGGCCGCGCCCCAGCCACATCCATTTCGCAACTAGTCACACCCATGTCCACGCCCAACCGCACCCATTTAGCACTGCTGATCACACTGACTGGTACTGAGGGCACAGTGGCTGGCATTATGGGCACACTGACTGGCACTAAGGAAGAGAGAAAACAGAGAGAGAAAAAAAGAAAACGGAGAGAGAGAAAGAAAGGAGAGCGAGAGAGAAAGAAAGAACAGAGAGAGAAAGAAGAAAGAACAGATAGAGAAAGAAAGAGGGGAAAGAAAGAACAGAGACAGAGAAAGAACAGAGAGAGAATAAAAGAAGTAAAGAAAAGAAAGAAAGAAAGAAAGAACAGAGAGAAAGAAAGAGAGGAAAGAAAAAGAGGGGAAAGAAAGAACAGAGAGAGAGAAAGAAAAAAGAAAGATTAGAGAGAAAGAAAGAACAGAGAGAGAGAAAGAAAATGAGGGAAAGACAGAACAGAGAATGAGAAAGAAAAAACAGAGAAAGAAAATGAGAGAAAGAAATAAAGAAAGATTCTATAAAGATACTATAGCAGCCCGGCTCCCATTGTAGTGCCCACCTGAGCCTCCCAATGCAGGACATATCATGATCCGCTCACATGGCCGGCATCCCTGATTCCAAAGCGATCCCGCTGTCCACGCAGTCGGAGGACATGGTGACGGATCTGAAGCATTCCTAGTTCCGTCACAATCTCCTCATGAAATTATCTCATTTCCGGTCAGCTTCCAGCATATCACTTCTGGTGGAACGTCATGAGTGATATTTATAATGCTCCTTGGGGCTCCGCCGTGAACTCCTGTGTCCGTGGGAAAAGCCCGCTTTGTATGCTTCATACACACTTGGCTCCGCTCCGTACATCCCGTACACATATGGCTCCACTCCGTACACATATGGCTCCACTCCGTACACACACGGCTCCACTCTGTATACCCCATACACATGCGGCTCCGCTCCGTACACCAATTACACACATGGCTCCGGTCCGTACACACACGGCTCCACTACGTACACCTCGTACACACGCAGCTCCTCTCCGTACACCCCGTACACACGCAGCTCCGCTCCGTACACCTCGTACACATCCAGCTCCGCACACACACGGCTCCTCTCCGTACACCCCGCACACACACGGCTCTGCTCCGTACACCTCGTACACACACGGCTCCTCTTCGTACACCCCGTACACACACGGCTCCGCTCTGTACACCTCGTACACGTGCGGCTCCATTCTTTACACCTCATACACACACGGCTCCTCTCCGTACACATCCGGCTCCGCTCCGTACACCGCGTACACGCGCGGCTCCTCTCCATACACATCCAGCTCTGCTCCGTACGGCTCCTCTCCGTACACATCCAGCTCTGCTCCGTACACCTCGTACACGCGCGGCTCCTCTCCGTACACCTCGTACATGGGCGTCTCCATTCTGTACACCTCATACACACACGGCTCCTCTCCGTACACATCCGGATCCGCTCCGTACACCTTGTACACGCGCATCTCCTCTCCGTACACCTCGTACACATCCAGCTCTGCTCCGTACACCTCGTACACGTGCAGCTCCTCTCCGTACACCTCGTACATGGGCGTCTCCATTCTGTACACGTCATACACGCACGGCTCCTCTCCGTACACCTCGTACACGCGCGGCTCTGTTCTGTACACCTCGTACACATCCGGCTCCTCTCCGTACACCTCGTACACGCGCGGCTCCTCTCCGTACACGCGCGGCTCCTCTCCGTACACGCGCGGCTCCTCTCCGCACACCTCGTACACGCGCGGCTCCTCTCCGCACACCTCGCACACACACGGCTCTGCTCCATACACCTCATACACACACAGCTCTGCTACATCTACCCTGTAATCCCCTCCTGACCCCACACATACTTACCTCATCCAGCACCATGACAAGCAGCACAGCAGAGTCTGGCAGACACCAAGAGGCAAGGCTGAGCGCACAGGACCTGTGATGAGGTCACATGAGGGGCGGAGTCAGGGGTCACATGATCAGGGGTCTGGACAAAGGCTCCTAATCATGTGACCCCTGACTCCTCCCCTCCTGTGACCTCATCACAGGTCCTGTGTACAGAAAAGAGAGCAGGCAAGCGATGCCGAGAGTGGCTGTGGGGGGGAGATCTCAAGCTAGGGCGAAGATGGGGTGCATGGGGAGGCGTGGCGGCTTATCTCCCTGCAGTGTGGGAGGGTTGGAAACTATAACCGCCATGCCTGCAGAGGGCTGGTGGCAGGAACAACAGCCTGCTGGCAAGCGGCCAGATGAGCGGGCGCTGCCGCCCGTGGCCCACATGACAGCGGTCCAGCGGGAAAAAGACCGGTTGGTTATATTACCAATCTGGGCCTGCAGCAGACCCCTGGTCTGAGGGGCTGCTAGTATGGCCTGAAGGAAGCTCTCTAAAGTGGGAAAGGGATTCCTAGAAGCACAGTTGTACGAGTGCTACCCGTGGGGCTTGTTCCACTCTGATGGACATCAGATGGGGGAAATCCAGGTCGCAGAGGGGTCTCGGCCCCTAGCCTAGTGGAGCGGACAACAGGACTCAGCTAGAAGGCCAACAGCGGTGGCAACTTTAGGGGCCACAGCCAACTAACACAGTTATCTTCTCTGGAAAGGCAGCCAGAAAGGATCAAGGAAACGCACTGGGCACGTTATCTGACAGGGTTCACGGCTGCTGGGAAGGAAGGGGAGTAGAAATCAGTACTGTGAGATGGCCAGGGAAGTCATATAGTGACGGGGATTTCTGGAAAAGGTGTTCTCTATCTGCCTGGAGGTTGGCTGGATCCCTCACCTGGAGGACGTAGCAGCAAGCGGGCACCTGTGCGCACCAGAAACTGTGAGTAAAGCCTTGCAACTGCACTCAGCTGTGCCGTCTGCATTCTTCCTGTGTCACCTACTCGGCACTGCTACAGCCCTTGCTTCACACTACATCACCATATTCATAACTGCCCTGGGACTAAGCTCTGTCTGCTGAGAGCTGTTCCAACTCTGCTGCATCATACCATCAGTCCCATAGGATCTGCCCTACCGTAAGCAAGAAAAGACATGCAGGAAATTTTTAGGATCACCACACAGAAGCGTCCATCAATATAACAAAGTAGTTTATTGTTTACAGAATCACAGAAACACTGCACCCAATTAAAAACACTTAAATCCAATTAAAGGGGCTAGAACAGGTGTAGTCCCCATAATCACAGGAGATCGTGATAATAGTATAACCACTAGCCGCTTGATAAATAGATAACACACAAAAATGTGTATACAATAAGGTTAGTATGCGGCTGATATAAGCCCCCTAGGTTCTCAAATAAATGGAGGTTGTTTAGCCAAATAATGTACAACCAAAGGAATTATTAGATCAGACCTAGCCTATAATAATGAGCCCATGGGTGCTAGAATAAGGCGGTATGTAACAAGATATACAAAAAAAGCTCCTTAGAAAAAGGACCAATCATAAGTGGAATGCCACACTTTTTTATACCAAGAGATAGAACTATGATATGATGTTAATATACGACTAATATCGGCCCCCAAAGTCACAAATGTATATAAATAAGAAGGCTAAATAATGAACATTCAAAGAGACAGGACCTAGTTGTTTGTAGTAGACTCATTGTTTCTAAAACATAACAGTATGTAACATGGCGTACAACAGTAGTCCTAAGTCTGTGAACGGTCAGTGGAAAAATACATCACCGCAACTTAATCCAGTCAATAAGAGGTCGTGGTCGCCCCGTCACCCATGTTCAGCAGTCAAACAGGCAGGCAGGCAAAGTGGCATGAAAGGACCCACGCGTTCCGACACTCAAGGTGTCTTCTCCAGGGTGAGTGTAACCAATTCTGCTAACCCCAACTATTTATACTAGTATCTTAAGAAGTAAATCATTACCAGCTGGTAGCTGTCAGCACAGAGAGCGGCATAATGGCGCGCAGTGAGCAGCCCGGAAGTGTTCACCCAGGCAGGGTCATAGAGAACACAGCACCTGCGCGCTAGTATGTCAGCGCAGAGGGCAACAAGAGGCGGCATCATCACACACGCTGAGGAACCCGGAAGTGCTCGCCCGGGCCAGGTCAAGAAGCACAGAGCGCCTGCGCGCTGGTAAATTCTCAGTACAAGACGCGGCGATGGGTGGCATAGCAACGAGCAGTGTGTTGTGCGCCTGCACAGCCAGCGTATCATAGTAAATGCGAGACTGGTAACTTCTCAGCACAGAAAGCGGCGATGGTCGGCATAGCAACGCACAGTGTATTATGCGCCTGCGCAGCCAGCGTATCAAATTAGATGCGAGGCGCTTTGCACGGCCAAGTACAGAGTGTGGCTGTGTAAGATAAGTGTCTCACAAGGGCGGCTATACCCATACTTAACGCTTAGGCGGTAGAAAGTCAAACAAGCTCCAAGCGTTATCACCAATAACACAGGTGTGCATATCGACAAAAATAGATCAATACAGGATTTCAGACATAATACATATAGAAGTAGTTTTGGAGCCCAAAATTTGAACCAATGCACATGCCCAATATACATAAATATTATTGCTAAATATTATTACTGCATAGATCTAGTTGCTAAATAGATATTAATCAATATGATGTACACGACATTGCACATACAAATGACAAACATATATAAGTTATTTTCTGGAGCATACAAGACCAAAGTGCAACAGCTAGCAAGCAAGAAACATTTAAATGCTGAAAAATAGTATAACGAGTTTAGCCAGCAGGATGATAGGTCTGTGCTTAAAGGTACCCCAGGGTTTGACAAGCCCAAAAATACAGTAGTCTAGAAAGTTTTTTCTTTTTCTCTCTTTTTCCATCAAAACAAAGAGACATACTATACAATTAAAAAAGTCCAGATATCATATCAATAAGGCACCCAGATAGGATAAATCCCCTATTAAACCTCATAACAAGAAAGAGTGTTATATGCACAAACATTTATTTGGTTATCCATAAGAGCAATATACAAGTAGATGCTAAATACTCCCTTGAAGCACAAGAGAAGATCTAATAAATAATGGGCACTCAAGATGCCCAAATGGGAACGTTTATGATACAGGCTCAGACAGATAAACATAGATACACACAGAAAACACAGATGTAGATGATAACGCTCCATCATACAACTCGGTTCCCCCAAAAACAGGCCAACCACAAAAATAAGATTTTTTGTCATATAGCCGCAGCATACCCACAAAAATAGAACTGTAGGGAGCAATAACCAAAGACCAAAAATGGGGTATATGTCTAAAAGAGCAGGGGATATATTATAAGGGGCTTTCCTTCTCACCCACAAATTTTTTGGACAAATTTGAGCTGACCAAGGACCTTTATTTATTTATTTTGTAGGCAATTGACGTTCAAAATGCTCTATCATCAGCCATCCCTTATTGACGAACTTTCAGACCAAGACAGACAGGTGTTTCGGGACCTATTGGACCTATTGACTGAGAATGAGAGTGGGCAAACCAGACATAGATTCAATGGCAGATTACCTTCACAGGCAACTCCTAAATTTTCTAAGTTCCCAGTGATCCAAATCTTCTTTGAAAAAACTTGTAATGATATTAGACATTTGAAACTGGACAAACACCGTCTCAATAATTTGAGCAGGGCCGAAAGACAGGCCCTTGACAGTTTAAAAGATAACGATTCTTTCGAAATTAAAGAAGCTGACAAGGGCAGAAATATCGTCTTGTGGCCTAAAACAATGTATTGCCAAGAGGTCAGGCGAAAACTTAACAATGCTCAATATTACCAACTACTTCCATTAGACCCTACGGGTGTTTTTAAAGGGCAACTGGACAGGCTATTAATGAGGGCAAATACTTAGGCCTCTTTCACACATCAGTTTTTTGCCTTCAGGCGCGATCCGGCTTTTTTTTGTAAAACCGGATCCGGCAAAATGCAATGCCGGATCCGGTTTTTCCCCATTGACTTGCATTAGCGCCGGATCGTGCCGGATGGCATTGCGTTTCATCCGTTTTTTGCCGGATCCGGCAACTTGTCTCATTCCGGCGTCTGGAAAAAACGGCTACTGTAACGTTTTTTGTCTCCGGCGAAAAAGCCGGAAGCGCCGGAAGCGCCGGATCCGGCGCTTCCAGCTTTTTGCTACAATGAAAGTCTATGGGCGCCGGAATGCGTCGGATCCAGAAAAAGACGGATCCAGCCACCGGATCCGGTTTTTTTAAGTCTGCGCATGCTCAGATCCAATTGGCCAGCCGCCAGGAACAGAGACGGATCCAGCAAAAAACCGGATCCGTTTCTACAGTTCTCCAAAATTTATGCCGGATCCGTTTTTTCTAAAAAAAGCCGGATCCTGCCTGACGGCAAAAAACTGATGTGTGAAAGTAGCCTTATGGTATCATTAACAAAATGGAATTGCACCCTGTGGTTCCAACGATGTATATGTTGCCATAAATCTGTGACTCAACCCCCAGGTAGACCCATTATTTCTGGGATTGGGGGGTTATATGAGAGGCCTTGCTCTTATTTGGATTATTTCTTACAGCCAATGGCACAGACCCTGAAATCCTTTGTCCATGACTCAACACACCTTATACTCCTTTTGGAGGAGTTGGAAGTACCAGATGATGTCATCCTGGCAACTTTGGATGTGGAGGCATTGTATACCAATATCGAACACAAATTAGGTATGGAGGCTGTCTCTTTTTTTCTTGAACGACAGACGACGGGGAGAGAGGCCATGATGCTTTTATTTTAGAACTTAAATTTGTCTTGGAAAAGAACTACTTTGTATTTGACAGAGCATTTTATAGACAAGTGTCTGGAACTGCCATGGGAGCAAAATGTGCACCCTCCTACGCAAACCTATTCATGGGCTGGTGGGAGGAAACACATGTGTACAAACAACATCTATTTACTAATTTTGTGGTAAAATGGCATCGATATATTGATGACATTATCATCATTTGGTCTGGATCATTGGAGCAGCTTAATGTGTTTATTGGGGATCTGAAAAGTAATTGTTGGAACATTAAGTTAACCTCCTCTTCCTCATTCAGCTCAGTCGATTTCTTAGATCTAAGACTAAGGATCTGCCAGAACCATATAGTTACCAGCTTATTCCAGAAGAAAACTGCTACAAATAATGTATTACACTTTGATAGCTTCCACCCAGCACACTTACAGAAGGGAATACCGTAGGGACAATTCTTGAGGCTGAGGAGAAACTGCAGTCATACTGAAGATTTAATCAAGGAATCCCGACAACTTTCCGATAGGTTTCGGGACGGGATACCCGAAAAGGATCATATCAGGAGCGTTTGAACACTCTATGAATAAGTCCAGGCAGGAAGCCCTTAAACCACGGGTAAGACCGACAGCCAATAGGACTAGCCTTATTACTAGGTATAATAACCAGTGGAGTGATATACATCGTATTCTCGGGAACAACTGGGGTATTCTCCTAAGCGAGCCCAAACTTCGGAATATTATTGGTGACCAACCTAGGGTGGTAGCTAGGAGGGCTAAAAATCTTAAAGACCACTTATCTAACAGTCACTTCAGACGCCCCCTTACTAGATTGAGGACCGGACACGACAATAGGGGCTCTTTCCCTTGCGGTGGTTGCTCAATTTGTTCTTTAATCATTTCTAATCGTGCTGTTTCTTTGCTTCATTTGCCCACACAGCTACAGTCAAAGGCGTACTTCAATTGCCGTTCTCGTAATCTGGTTTACGCATTGGTCTGTGGATATAAGAAAATCTATGTGGGACAGACGACTGTTATGAATGAGTCAACGGAGGAGGAAAAAACAAAAACACAAGCTAAGTCCAGAAAACCGGAGAGGTTGGTAGCTAGCAGATTGCAGACCCCTGATCCTATTCACCACAACTAACACTAGCCATGGGGGGTTCCTACGGTGCCCTAGACCCCTCGTCACAGCCGGAGAGCTAAATAAGCCTAAAGAAAGAAAGGGGAAATCTAAACTGCCCCAGAGCAGACCCCAAAGCAATAGACAGCCCCCAACATATATTGTCAGTGAAAAACAGATGAAAACACAAACACAGACAGAAAGACAGGCTGAGCAAATGATGGGGCCCAACTAACTAGATAGGAAATGACAGAAAAGATGCTGGCTGCAATCACGCAAAAAACCCTGCCAAAAATAATGTCCAACACGTCTGATAAAAAAGGCCCTGAAGTCACTAGACTTCAAAATCACTATATCAGTACTCAGGTATATTCTGAAGACAGAGCAAAGAGATCAACTGATCAGAGACAAAAATGGAGTTCAGCCCGTCCCAACCAGGGCAGGCTGAACACAAACACTAAGTAACATAGTAACATAGTAACATAGTTATTAAGGTTGAAGGGAGACTTTAAGTCCATCTAGTTCAACCCATATCCTATCCTAACTTGCCCTAACATGTTGATCCAGAGGAAGGCAAAAAAAACCCATGTGGCAACAGTAAGCTTCACATTGGGGAAAAAAATTCCTTCCCGACTCCACATACGGCAATCAGACTAGCTCCCTGGATCAACGCAATATTAAGGAGACTAGTGTATATACCCTGTAATATTATACTTTTCAAGAAAGGCATCCAGTCCCTTCTTAAATTTTAGTAGTGAATCACTCATTACTAGAGTTGAGCGACTTTTGCTTTTTTAGGGTCGCGTTTCGTTTCGTGAAACCCGACTTTTCCAAAAGTCGGGTCGAGCAAGATCGTCCGATTATAGGGAAAAGTCGGGGTCGTCCCGAAACACGAAACCCAATGTAAGTCAATGGGGAATAAAAGTCGGCAGTGAGAGGAGGACAGGAAACACACCTACAGTGCCCATTTGAATGCCAAAAGCATCAATTCTTCTTACTTAAGCTTGTCAACCTTAATTAACTTCATAATACAAGTTACGCACTGAAGAATGGGGGTTATTTGGCTAAAGTTGTGGGGGGGGAGGGCTGGCTGCAGGTTTTCATGTGCCCTGGGCGAAAGAGCGCCCCTTTAACACATACCACAACTCATCATGCTCCGATACGGCAGAGAAATAGCGGTATAGTACAATGAAAAATACCTCACTTTTTACATCTCATGACGAGGCCCATCTATTTCTCCATACAAAATCATTGGTCCCATATAATGTTTGAAACAGTATATGATGAGCTCCACATAATGCTACAGTATATGTTGGTCCCCATGGATGAAGCTCCACTGTCTTATGGGCCCAAATAATGCTCCAAACATAATGGGCCCCATTTCTACTGCTCTAGTGTATAATGGGCCCTGTAAATGCTGCTCCAGTGTCTGATGTCCACCTTTGGAATGTTCCAGTGTATGGTGGGCCCCATCTATCATTCTCCAGAGTATAGTGCTCCCCAAAAATTGCTGTCCCAACATAGAAAACAATAAAATAAGTCTCCTCGCTAGGGAATCCCTGTACTTGTCTGGACAGGTGCTGTAGCTTGCTTAACAGCTCGCCAGCCGTTCTCACGCCCAGTATGGATTGCACGTGATTGCACAAAGGTTAGAAAGGGTACCGTATCCCTGGATAACATGTTTGGATAGCGTACACATTCAAAATATATGTCTATACAGCATGAGGCAGGCTCAGACGGTGTTAGGCCCAGTATGGATTGCACATCATTGCACAAAGGTTAGAAGGGGTACCGTATCCCCGGATAACATGTATGGATAGTGTACACATTCAAAATATATGTCTATAGCATGAGGCAGGCTCAGACGGTGTTAGGCCCAGTATGGATTGCACGTCATTGCACAAAGGTTAGAAGGGGTACCGTATCCCCGGATAACATGTATGGATAGCGTACACATTCAAAATATATGTCTATACAGCATGAGGCAGGCTCAGACGGTGTTAGGCCCAGTATGGATTGCACGTCATTGCACAAAGGTTAGAAGGGGTACCGTATCCCCGGATAACATGTATGGATAGCGTACACATTCAAAATATATGTCTATACAGCATGAGGCAGGCTCAGACGGTGTTAGGCCCAGTATGGATTGCACGTCATTGCACAAAGGTTAGAAAGGGTACCGTATCCCCAGATAACATGTATGGAGAGCGTACACATTCAAAATATATGTCTATACAGCATGAGGCAGGCTCAGACGGTGTTAGGCCCAGTATGGATTGCACGTCATTGCACAAAGGTTAGAAAGGGTACCGTATCCCCGGATAACATGTATGGATAGCGTACACATTCAAAATATATGTCTATACAGCATGAGGCAGGCTCAGACGGTGTTAGGCCCAGTATGGATTGCACGTCATTGCACAAAGGTTAGAAGGGGTACCGTATCCCCGGATAACATGTATGGATAGCGTACACATTCAAAATATATGTCTATACAGCATGAGGCAGGCTCAGACGGTGTTAGGCCCAGGATGGATTTCACGTCATTGCACAAAGGTTAGAAGGGGTACCGTATCCCCGGATAACATGTATGGATAGCGTACACATTCAAAATATATGTCTATACAGCATGAGGCAGGCTCAGACGGTGTTAGGCCCAGTATGGATTGCACGTCATTGCACAAAGGTTAGAAGGGGTACCGAATCCCCGGATAACATGTATGGATAGCGTACACATTCAAAATATATGTCTATACAGCATGAGGCAGGCTCAGACGGTGTTAGGCCCAGTATGGATTGCACGTCATTGCACAAAGGTTAGAAGGGGTACCGTATCCCCGGATAACATGTATGGATAGCGTACACATTCAAAATATATGTCTATACAGCATGAGGCAGGCTCAGACGGTGTTAGGCCCAGGATGGATTGCACGTCATTGCACAAAGGTTAGAAGGGGTACCGTATCCCCGGATAACATGTATGGATAGCGTACACATTCAAAATATATGTCTATACAGCATGAGGCAGGCTCAGACGGTGTTAGGCCCAGTATGGATTGCACGTCATTGCACAAAGGTTAGAAAGGGTACCGTATCCCCAGATAACATGTATGGAGAGCGTACACATTCAAAATATATGTCTATACAGCATGAGGCAGGCTCAGACGGTGTTAGGCCCAGGATGGATTGCACGTCATTGCACAAAGGTTAGAAGGGGTACCGTATCCCCGGATAACATGTATGGATAGCGTACACATTCAAAATATATGTCTATACAGCATGAGGCAGGCTCAGACGGTGTTAGGCCCAGTATGGATTGCACGTCATTGCACAAAGGTTAGAAAGGGTACCGTATCCCCAGATAACATGTATGGATAGCGTACACATTCAAAATATATGTCTATACAGCATGAGGCAGGCTCAGACGGTGTTAGGCCCAGTATGGATTGCACGTCATTGCACAAAGGTTAGAAGGGGTACCGTATCCCCGGATAACATGTATGGATAGCGTACACATTCAAAATATATGTCTATACAGCATGAGGCAGGCTCAGACGGTGTTAGGCCCAGGATGGATTGCACGTCATTGCACAAAGGTTAGAAAGGGTACCGTATCCCCAGATAACATGTATGGAGAGCGTACACATTCAAAATATATGTCTATACAGCATGAGGCAGGCTCAGACGGTGTTAGGCCCAGGATGGATTGCACGTCATTGCACAAAGGTTAGAAGGGGTACCGTATCCCCGGATAACATGTATGGATAGCGTACACATTCAAAATATATG
Organism: Dendrobates tinctorius; assembly: GCF_039654945.1. NCBI lineage: Eukaryota > Metazoa > Chordata > Amphibia > Anura > Dendrobatidae > Dendrobates > Dendrobates tinctorius. Next base: position 12,380,503 of record NW_027361761.1, on the reverse strand, counting down.
CCTATACAGCATGAGGCAGGCTCAGATGGTGTTAGGCCCAGGATGGATTGCACGTCATTGCACAAAGGTTAGAAGGGGTACCGTATCCCCGGATAACATGTATGGATAGCGTACACATTCAAAATATATGTCTATACAGCATGAGGCAGGCTCAGACGGTGTTAGGCCCAGGATGGATTGCACGTCATTGCACAAAGGTTAGAAGGGGTACCGTATCCCCGGATAACATGTATGGATAGCGTACACATTCAAAATATATGTCTATACAGCATGAGGCAGGCTCAGACGGTGTTAGGCCCAGTATGGATTGCACGTCATTGCACAAAGGTTAGAAAGGGTACCGTATCCACGGATAACATGTATGGATAGCGTACACATTCAAAATATATGTCTCAGGAGTAGAGTTGAGCGATACCGTCCGATACTTCAAAGTATCGGATCGGAATGGATCGGCCGATCTTAAAAAAAGTATCGGTATCGCCGATTCCGATACCGGAACTCCCATTCAAGTCTATGGGACTTCCGGTATCGGAATAAGAAAAATCCTGTTTTTCCCTTGTACAGCCTCTCTGGGGTCTGTACGGGCCTTTCGGGGGGGCTGTGCCGGCCTGCCAGGGGGTCTGTGCAGGCTCCGGTGGTCTGTGCCGGCCTGCCGGGGGGCTGTGCAGGCTCCGGTGGGCTGTGCCGGCTTGCCGGGGGGCTGTGCCGGCCTGCCGGGGGGCTGTGCAGGCTCCGGGGGGCTGTGCCGGCCTGCCGGGGGGCTGTGCCGGCCTGCCGGGGGGCTGTGCAGGCTCCGGGGGGCTGTGCCGGCCTGCCGGGGGGCTGTGCAGGCTTCGGGGGTCTGTGCAGGCATCGTCCGATGGGACTACAAGTCCCATCGGGCGATGCCTGCTACCATGACAGTGATTGACACATTAGCCAATGATGGGACAGTAGTAGTCCCATCATCCGGCTAATGTGTTGAATGTAAAAAAAAATAAAAAATTACATGCTACATACATGCTACATACATACAACATGCATACTACATACATGCTACATTCATACTACATACTACATACATGCTACATTCATACTACATATATACTACATGCAACATACATACTACATATATACTACATGCATGCAACATGCATACTACATATATACTACATGCAACATACATACTACATATATACTACATGCATGCAACATGCATACTACATATATACTACATGTTACATACATACTACATATATACTACATGCAACATACATACTACATATATACTACATGCATGCAACATGCATACTACATATATACTACATGCTACATACATACTACATATATACTACATACATACTGCATGCTACATACATACTACATGCTACATACATACCACATACATACTACATACATACTACATGCTACATATATACTACATATATACTACATGCTACATACATACTACATATATGCTACATACATACTACATACATACTACATGCTACATACATACTACATATATACTACATACATACTACATACATACTACATGTATGCTACATACATACTACATGCTACATACATACCACATACATACTACATACATACTACATGCTACATACATACCACATATATACTACATGCATGCTACATACATACTGCATGCTACATGCATGCTACATACATACTACATGCTACATGCATGCTACATACATACTACATACATACTACATGCTACATACATACCACATATATACTACATACATACTACATACAATACATTCATACAATACATACATAGACATACAGTACATATAACGTAGAGTAACATACTTACCAATACTTGTCACATTGTTCCCCGAAGCCATTGTCTTTTACGGAATAAATATTAACATGCATGTAGCATGCGTGGGAATTTCCCACACAGCAATGGCATAAAGTGAGACTAGGGACTTTTTTTTTTTTAAGTGGCGGAGGAATACAGTGCGGAAGGATACCTACCTTCCGTCATTGGATTCCTGCAGCCCGTAGAGAACGGCAGCAACAGCTGATGCTGCAGTTCTCTACCCAAGATCGTCGTGGGACACACTCGTGGACTGCTTCGGATCGTGGGTGAGTATTTTTGTGGTTTGTTATGTTAATATTTATTCCGTAAAAGACAATGGCTTCGGGGAACAATGTGACAAGTATTGGTAAGTATGTTACTCTATGTTATATGTACTGTATGTCTATGTATGTATTGTATGAATGTTTTGTATGTAGTATGTATGTAGTATATATGTGGTATGTATGTAGCATGTAGTATGTATGTAGTATGTATGTAGCATGCATGTAGCATGCAGTATGTATGTAGCATGCATGTAGTATATATGTAGTATGTATGTAGCATGTAGTATGTATGTAGTATGTATGTGGTATGTATGTAGCATGTAGTATGTATGTAGCATGCATGTAGTATGTATGTAGTATGTATGTAGTATATATGTAGTATGTATGTAGCATGTAGTATGTATGTAGCATGCATGTAGTATATATGTAGTATGTATGTATGTAGTATGTATGTAGTATATATGTAGCATGTAGTATGTATGTAGCATGCATGTAGTATATATGTGTTATGTATGTAGTATGTGTGTAGTATGTATGTGGTATATATGTGGTATATATGTGGTATGTATGTGGCATGCATGTAGTATGTATGTAGTATGTATGTAGTATGTATGTGGTATGTATGTAGTATGTATGTAGCATGTAGTATGTATGTAGCATGCATGTAGTATGTATGTAGTATTTTTTTTTTTTTTTTTAACATTTAACACATTAGCCGGATGATGGGACTTCTACTGTCCCATCATTGGCTAATGTGTCAATCACTGTCATGGTAGCAGGCATCGCCAGATGGGACTTGTAGTCCCATCAGACGATGCTTGCACAGACCCCCGGACATCAGCACAGCCCCCCGGCAGGCCAGCACAGCCCCCCGGCAGGCCGGTACAGACCCCCACAGGGTGCACAGACCACCGGCAGGCCGGCACAGCCCCCGGCAGGCCGGTACAGACCCGCACAGGGTGTACAGACCACCGGCAGGCCGGTACAGACCCCGGGCAGTCCACACAGCCCCCCGGCAGGCCGGCAGAGACCCCCGGAAGGCCCGAAATGACGGCGCATCATGATGCGCACACACCGCGCATCATGATGACGTCAGGCTGTCAATCAACTTTGAACTTCCGAGTCCGATGCCGACTTCCGATATTGAAAAAATATCGGAAGTCAGTATTGGAATTCCGATACAGCAAGTATCGGCCGATACCCGATACTTGCGGTATCGGAATGCTCAACACTACTCAGGAGGCAGGCTCAGACGGTGTCAGGCACAGTATGGATTTGACGGCCCAGATTACACAGCGGAGGAGCAGGGAGAGGTAAAGATTGCAAATGCTGGGGCCCTGCCCAAGCAAGGGGGGCCCACTCGTGGGCGTCGGTACTGGCACTGGGCCCCTCATAGTACAGCGGTGTGTCTGACGGCGGGTGTGCACCACCACCGTCAGAGACACTTGATTGCACTATGAGGGACCCTGTGCCAGTGCCCGCGCCCAAGAGTCGGCCTACCCACCTGTCCAGGGCAACGGCACTCGCACGGTGTCGTGCGCTAGGTGGTGACCCCGGCCATGGGGGGGGAGGCAGCACAGTTAGGGAGTTTTAGAAAGTGGCATATGTTGATGTTGGACATTCAACTGATGCAAAAGGCGAAATAGGTGAAGTACCAGGAAGAGGTGGACCAATGCAAGCCATTTTTCTGTCATCCTATGTGTCATCAGGGGAAGTTGGGACAAAATCCTTGGAAACCCATGCGTGGTTCATTTTAATGAAGGTTAGATCATCCACATTTTGGGTTGACAGACGGGTCCTTTTTTCTGTCAGGATTGATCCAGCTGCACTGAAGACTCTTTCCGATAGCACACTTGCAGCTGGGCAAGCGAGCGCCTGTAAGGCATATTGGGCCAATTCAGGCCAGGTGTCCAGTTTAGCGGCCCAATAGTCAAAGGGGAATGACCTGTGTGGGAGAACATCGATATGGGAGGAAAAGTAGTTTGTAACCATAGTTGACAACTGCTGTCTCCTGTCACTTTCAATCGATGCAGTATTACCAGTTGTGTGAGCGGTATTTGAAAAATCAGTCAACAACATTGTCATGAAACCCCTGTCTCCAACGCCACTTCTGCTGTGTGCACCACGTACACCTCTGCCAAGCTGCCCCCGGCCCGTACGGCTCGTGTGAGAACCATCACCGCTGCTGTGTGCTGGGAATGCCTCAAGCAACCGATTTACCAGAGTTGCTTGTTTATTAGCCAATATTAGGTCAAGGTTCTCCTGTGGCATGATGTTTTGTAATTTGCCTTTATAGCGTGGATCCAGGATGCTGGCCAACCAGTAGTCGTCATCGTTCATCATTTTGGCAATGCGGGGGTCCCTTTTTAGGATCCGCAAGGCATAATCTGACATGTGGGCCAATGTTCCCGGTGTCAATGATGCACTGCGAGTGCTGGGTGGAGGAGCACTTTCTGGCAAATCCACATCCCTCCAGTCACGCACAAACCCTGTACCAGACCTTGCCACGCCAACATTTTCACTTGCCCCACGAGATGCATCCTCCTCCCCTAAGTAATCATCCCCATCATCCTCCTCCTCCTCCTCCTCTTCTTCCTCCACCTCGTCCAGGAGAGGTCCCTGAGCAGACAATGGCTGAATGTCATCAAGGATTCCCTCCTCCTCTTCCTCCTCATCAACATTGGCTGCAGATGCCTGCTCCTTAAGGTGCGTCAAAGTTTGTATGAGCAGACGCATAAGTGGGATGCTCATGCTTAGGATGGCGTCGTCTGCGCTTACCAGCCGTGTGCATTCCTCAAAACACTGAATGACTTTACAAAGGTCTTTCAGCTTCGACCACTGCACGCCTGTCAACTCCATGTCTGCTCTCAAAGTGCCTGGCCGTGTATCCTCCCACAAATGCATTATGGCCTGCCTCTGCTCGCACAGCCGCTCCACCATGTGCAGGGTGGAGTTCCACCTTGTTGCAATGTCGATAATGAGGCGGTGGTTGGGAAGGTGGAGCAATCGCTGCAGCTTCTGCATACGAACGGAGTGTACAGGCGACCGGCGGATGTGCGCGCACAGTCTTCGCACCTTCTGGAGCAGGGCTGTTAACTCCGGATAATTTTTGAGGAAGCACTGCACCACCAGGTTCAAGGTGTGAGCCAAGCAAGGTATGTGGCTGAGTTTTGAAAGGGCTATGGCTGCCACAAAATTACGGCCGTTATCACTAACTACCTTGCCTGCCTCAAGATGTACACTGCCCAGCCATGACTCAGTTTGTCGCTTCAAGTACTCGGCCAGCACCTCGGCGGTGTGTCTGTCGCCCAAACACATCATCTGCAACACAGCCTGCTGACGCTTTCCACTAGCTGCTCGATAGGGGGACGCATCGTGTGCAACAGTGGCAGCTGCAGATGGAGTGCTCGTACGACTGCGCTCTATGGACGAGCTGTCGCTTCTGGAGGAGGAGGAGGAGGAGGAGGTTCGAACGCCTACAGCCAACTGTTTCCTATACCGTGGGCTAGGCAGCACTGTCCCACCACCGCTGTCCCCTGTGGACCCTGCATCCACCACATTAACCCAGTGCGCAGTGATGGACACGTAATGGCCCTGGCCATGCCGACTGGACCATGCATCAGTTGTGAGGTGCACCTTTCCGCTCACTGACTGCTTGAGTGCATGGACAATGCGGTCTTTCATATGATGGTGTAGGGCTGGGATGGCTTTGCGAGAGAAGAAGTGGCGACTGGGTAGGTCATAGCGTGGTACTGCATAGGCCATGAGTTCGCGGAAAGCTGTGCTTTCCACCAACCGAAAGGGCATCATCTCAAACGAGATTAGTTTGGCAATGTGGGCGTTCAAACCCAGTGTACGCGGATGAGAGACTGAGTACTTTCTTGACCTACTCATAGTGTCTGGGAGGGTGAGCTGGACTTGAGAGCTGCATATGGTGGAAGTAGCGGTGGACAGGGCGGACTGAGAGAGGGTTGATGATGGTGATGGAGTTGGTGTTCTTTCTGATGGCCTAGAATCAGTCTTTCGTTGATATAACAGTGGGATTCCCTGACTGCTGTGGCCTTGCAACGACACCTCAACATTTGCTGCTGTGCTAACCGGTGGGCTTACTGTGTGGGAAACAATGTAGCGTTGCTGACTACCTTCGTTGTGATCAGTTGCACATGTGGCACTTGAGGTTTGGTGTTGTGTCCACGCTTGCAAGTGCATGCTGGTTAAATGTCTAAGCATGCAACTGGTATTCAAATTTTTCAGATTTTTCCCTCGGCTAAAGGTCTTTGCGCACTTCTTACAGATAACCTTGGCCTGATCATGAGGATTTTGTTCAAAAAACTGCCACACTGCACTCTTCCTACTTTGGCAGACATTTTGCGGCCTAGCACGCTGTGATCTTTTGACCCTCTGGACAAGCTGTCCAGCAACTCTTTTGATGTTTGGAACCTGTCTTTGGAGTGCTCCGGGCCTGCCAGGTAACAGCTGTTGCGATGTCGATGTCTGCTGTGGATGCTCCTCATCTGAGCTATTGGAAGCAGCACCCTCTTCCCCCAATGGATGCCAATCTGGGTCAACAACTGGGTCATCCATCACCTCCTCTTCTATGTCATGTGCACCTTTCTCTGTGTCACCGTGTATGGTGGTATAGTGTGCGGGAAGGGGCACCTGAGTCTCATCAGGGTCAAAATCTGGCTCTGTACACTGCGAGGACAATGTAGTGCTCTGAGTGAATGTACCAGCAGAATCATCCATCAGCGGCTGTGCATCAGTGCACTCCATGTCAGATTCATCTTGGCCTGGGTAATTCACCATTTGACTTGATAATCCAGGCATGGTATGTGAAAACAGCTCCATGGAGTAATCAGTAGTATGGCCTGCGTCATCCTTCAATCTTGGTTGGGGTGAAGGACACAAGGAAAGGTGTGGTTCATGAACATGAGCCTCCAATGACGACTCAGTGCTTTTACTTTTTACAACTGAAGAAGAGGAGGCGATAGAGCTGGAGGCTGAGTCAGCAATGTAAGACAAAACTTTTTCCTGATGCTCTGCCTTTAAAAGCGGTTTGCCAACTCCTAGAAAACTAAGCGTTCAAGTCCTTATGTAGCCAGACGATGACGCAGGGTCAGCACCTCCTGCATTCGGTCCTATTTTGCTCTTGCCACTACCATCAGATCCACCACCAACACCATCATTACCAGCTGCCAACCCCCGCCCAATTCCACGGCCTCTTCCACCAGCCTTCCTCATTTTTGGTAGAAATGTAGACAAAATCCAACAAACTATATAGTAATGTAAAACAAGGTACAAGGTGTCTATAGGACAGGGGAGTTTTAGAATTTCTGCACACACTTGTGGACAGTGGACACTTGTGGATTGTGTGCGGCCCACTGATATCTGAGCGCTATGTGACACGCTCGATGGCACAGCTGCCTGTGACCAAAGTGACGAGAGGATAATGGAGATTTTGAATCTCTGCGTACAGTTTTGGACACTGGACACTTGTGGATTGTGTGCGGCCCACTGATATCTGAGCGCTATGTGACACGCTCGATGGCACAGCTGCCTGTGACCAAAGTGACGAGAGGATAATGGAGATTTTGAATCTCTGCGTACACTTTTGGACACTGGACACTTGTGGATTGTGTGCGGCCCACTGATATCTGAGCGCTATGTGACACGCTCGATGGCACAGCTGCCTGTGACCAAAGTGACGAGAGGATAATGGAGATTTTGAATCTCTGCGTACACTTTTGGACACTGGACACTTGTGGATTGTGTGCGGCCCACTGATATCTGAGCGCTATGTGACACGCTCGATGGCACAGCTGCCTGTGACCAAAGTGACGAGAGGATAATGGAGATTTTGAATCTCTGCGTACACTTTTGGACACTGGACACTTGTGGATTGTGTGCGG